>NC_068359.1:3040294-4240294 GCF_020536995.1 Dreissena polymorpha | reverse complement strand
GTTCCTGCTATGTTCTCTATATTTTCTAAACTGATCTATTTCTTCATTAAATGTGTTAAATAAAGTGTTATATTAAACTTAAAAAAAAGAAACTAATATATTGATTTTTCTTTCACTTATTACGAATGAATAATATAAGCAAAACAATAAACATTTTGAATAAACATCTGCAATAATGGCGCAAACGCATTTTCTTCAATGGAGACCATGTTCCATCGTTGATTAAGAGCGTTTACGAGTATGCCTGTGACTCACATGCCGGCAATGTATAGATAAGATTATCACGATAAGATGCGTCATCTTTCTTACTTAACTGAAATATCGGTTGCTGAATCGATGGGAACTCGCGATAACACGAATATTTGTTAGTTGATATATCTTTGGTGTGTAGCATGGTGCAAACCAGGTATAATCCCAATTGTACCATTTAAAGAATGCATGTACAAAATAACGTACAAAATATATGTTGAGTTTATAAATGACGTTTTTTACACTAAATTGCACTATGTTGAACGCAGCATTAAATTATAAATTTTATTATGAAGGACACTAACGCAAGTAAAATCTAAATCTTAAAAATAGTTGTTTACGCCCCGCCTACTCGTTGATAACACTGATAAAATCCTTCTTTCATCTCAATTCAACCCTGACATCGACTGCGAATGCGTAGAGGTAAATTTTATTTTATCCGAATTCACATCTGAAAAGTTTGCGCATGCGTAGAGATTAATCCTTTAAAGAGATGAATAACACAATTCAACCCTAAACACCACTAGAAAAGGTTTAATACAGATTAATTCGGATGAAACGCGGTGAAAACAGATTCATCCCTAAAAATCGGCTGAAAGAGGGTTAATTTTTAGGGATTCTAAAGAGATTAATCCCGGAAAAAATTCCCTAACCCCACTGTACGATCCCTGGTCGAAGGAACCAGTCAAAAAACAAAATACTTGAGACTTTCATGGGACAATGCATGTGTGGGCTTTGCCGGGTCATTTTCTTGCATACACAACCAGCTCATATCCAAAATGACCAAGGAAGATCCTGCCTGTACGAAAATTCAATGCAAATTTTGTACAAAGTCTGTACAAAATCTGCCCAGAATCAAGACAGAATTCATATATTCTGTACAAAGAGGACACAGATCCAAAATCTGCCTCGAAATCTATACAGATTTTTTAAGCAGAATTACAATCAAGCAGAATTTCATCTGTACATATTATTAAACCAAACAGAATTTTTGTACTTTTCATTTTTAAAAGACAGATTTTTAGCACTCTGCATTTAAGCAAGACAGACTTTTGATACTTGGTCCAAAATAAGGCAAAATATTGGACTATTGAAACAAAATTTCAAAATGGGACTTAGATAAAAAAAAAATAGACTTCTGATTTCAGTTTCTTAATGTTGAGAAAACATTTATAACCGGAAACATTTTCCATATACAAGAAAAACAACATTTATGTTCAGTTCAATTCATACAATAATTGCCATACACGTTTGTATTACATGCCATAATATTAAAATATGTGAGAATGTAATAATAATTTACCTATAAACAATTAAAGGTAAATGTAGATCTACTTAGAAATTACCATTGCAATGTCAGTGCTTCAAAAAAACGGCACTACAATTTACTTGTAAATAATCATAAACCCATAACACAAAAATCCTGCCCGCTTAAGGCCGGGTTTCCATGCAATCATGTCCGCGTTCCGTATACGGACACGGAGTATCGTTTCCATGCATCCGCCTATTACTTCAGCCTTTCCGTGTAAAAAGCTCATTCCAAACGTGGTGGTTTTTTATGATGACTGCTGCGGCAGCATTGCATGTTAGTAGACGGAAACGCAGACATAGGTACTGGTCACGTGCCATCATAAGAAACCGTCAAAATTACTGTAATACTACCATCTTATTAGAGAATTAGAGCTGAACAATGAAGAGTTCAGGACCTTGGTAAGTTATTAATAATTATTAACAAAATATTTTAATATTGTTTTAACCCAAGGTATACAGCAATCCTAATTATCTCATTGTTTCATACCGCTATCAGCTAATTTCTCCAACACCACAGTACAGAAAGCCGAAACTAGCTGATAAGCCACTCTGGACAGGCTGAATTAATGACAATTAGCATAGTTATATTGATAAACATTGCTGATTATTCGTTATAATTATACAGACTTCAAAACTTGTATGTGAACCCGCATAGACAAAAAAGAACATAAATAGCGACTTCTTATAGCGTTATATCTTGTTTGAAATATATACTGTGTCTTTTAAAAAGCGATTATAGAGTGTACTATATGCAGACAATATATATTCGTTTGATGCAATGTCTTTGTCGTTGTATTCTTTCATACATTGGTTGGATATTTCAGGGTGATCCCTTACTAAATATATTATTTTTTCACTAATATTTATACTTGAAAGTCGACCATTCATGTTCACTTCCGTCCGTGTACTGAGTCCGCGTCTGTGAAAAATCGCTCACCGAGCAATTCTTCATGGACGCAATTCGCGGAACGCGGATACATGGAATCGCTCCGACAGATTTCAACCAGTTAGTTTTCTCACGGACACACGGAACGCGGGCGCGGAGACATGGAAACAGGGCCTAATGGTATTTGTAACTTGAAATTAGAGCTATCTATTGTTGCTTGCTGGAATGTGTATAATCTCTTCTATTGGTTGGCTACAGATTGTACGCCAAATTTCAATGTGTTAAGATAGGCCTGTTACTGGCTTGAAATGAAGTTTCAAAGCAATGTATGAAAAAAATGAAGTTTTTACAATATCCTGAATTACTGACTTTGATGAACATTCTTAAACAATTAAGTAGAAAGTGGAAATCAGTCTAAAAGAGGAATTCAGTGAGTTATGAAGTGGCCTTTTTGGAAATGCTTTGAACTATTTAACAGGTTTGTATTGTTTTTCTTTGCATTGTTTTCTTATAATTTTATGTTTAATTTAATGATATCATTTAACAGTTGCAAATATCTGTTTTGATGGGTGATTAACATTTAAAATAAATGATGAAACCAATTATCTGTGCAGTAAGTTCACATAAAAGACATAAGTCTGTCAAAGGTATCTCCTTCTTACAAAACCAACATAGTGGTAACAATCTATTGCCTAATCTGCAGTGACCAAATGAAATGGCAATCTAGCCAATACCTTGATTTATTTATGAATAACTACTCTGCCAGGAAATTTAAAGCCTTTTATCATTTACATATTTAGTTTAAACCTATTTATTTTAGCTTGATTGCATTTAAAGCCTCAGGCTTATAGAAACACTAACGAGTCAAAATTTCCTGAACACTCACAAGTGGGGATCAAACCCATGCATGACTTCCCGATTGCTAGGCGGACACCTTATCCATTATGCCAAGGCGAACTGTATAATATTATATATTATATATATTGTAGAAAGCTATTGTAATCACTTAAGAGGTGTTGCATTATTTAAGTTGTAATTTCAGTAGATCCCATATGATCATTTCATTCAGATTGACTAAAAAATAATTTTTAAATAATAAATTGTATTATTTTTTGCTTTCAGCAATTGTCAAAACAGTTTGTGAAGCAACTTAACCCCTGACCATGACCTCAGTAGTGCAGTCACAGAGTAATTGTGCTGTTATCACTTAAAAGGTATGAGGCAAAAACTTAATAAAATGTCGTTTGTACCTAAATCAACATTACAAATTCTCTTTTTATCTCACACCCTATGAACTGACCTTCATATGAAAAATGTCAAGTTTATTTTATACTGTGAAAAGCAAAATATAAAGAGAAGCAAGTTGCATTTAATATTTAAGTTGTAATATGAGTAGAATTACCATGTGATCATATCATTCAGATTGACTTAACCAAATGATTTTAAAATTGTAAATTGGATTTTTTTTTTGCTTTCAGCGATTGTCAAAAATTATGCAGCAACTTTCCCCTGACAACGACCTCAGTAATGCAGTCACAGAGTGATGGTACCTCACCAGGGTCCAGTTAAGGCAAAGAAGAGCTCTAAAAGGGATTTTCATCTCAATGTAATAACTGTAACTTCTTGAAACATAAGCTTAAACTTTATATACTGTGCTTTTATGTCATAAAGCAGTGATAAACTAATGTGTGTTGTATTTAAGGATTTATTTCTTAACAGGATGTCTAAGTGTAAATTATTTTATTGTATTGACTGTCAGTATGTGTTACTTTGCTTATATATATAACATGTCATAATATCATTAAATAAACATGGTTAATATTTACAGTCTGTATATTTTACTTTACATTTTGCTACATTTATTGTACAGAATTATTTGTGAACAGATTTATTCTGCACAGAATTCCATTCTCACATTTTGGTTCTCCCCACATTTAATTCTGCCCATATTTTTTTCTGCCCCGAAAAAAATCTGCTTAATTTAAATAATTCGTAAAATCTTTACAGAATTCGTTCTTTGTTTATATTGAAAAAATCTATAAATAGAAATATGGTTCAACTCATTTCAAACGGGGACAAAATATTTTCTGCCCATATGATATTCAATACAGATTTGGTGTATTTTATTCTGCACATAATCTGGTTGCAGTCTGCCCAAACTTTTTCGTACAGGTGATATTAAGAGTCTGCTTGGTCAGGCTGAGGAGTTTCACCCTTCCCTTTGGGTTGAGATATCGCTATCACATGCTACATGTTCTAAGATGTCGATCAATCTGGAGACGTTTTAATTTTTTTTTTATTTAAAAAGCGCAAATTTAACTCACTATAAGCGCAGTTATAACCCACATAAAAGCGCACATGTGTGTAAAATGTGCGCTTTTAAGTGGGTTAAAACTGCGCTTTTCAGCACGTTAAATGTGCGCTTTTTTATTTTTAAAAGCGCACATTTAACTCACGTTAAACGCAGTTTTAACCCACACAAAACTCACAATTTACGCACATGAATGGCAGTAAAAAACGCACTCACAAAAAGCACACATGTGCGTTAAAGGTGCATCTTTTGCCTTAACAGTTGATTCAATTATATGCTGTTAAAAGTTTTTTTTAATTCAGATATGCAATAAATACCAATATTTATATAAACATATATATTTGTGTATTTTAATAATTACAAAATAATTCAATTTTATACTTTAATGTACACCAACATTTTTTAACATACATGAGTAATTAAATATCAATGGCAATTTGATGAAATAAATATAAACATAATTTCATTATAAATAAACAAAAAATAATAGCATACTATAATAACATGTACAGTATATACACACGAACAGCTATATACATAAGAAAGATGCATATCAATCAAGGCCTGTCAGCATTTCTTTGAGGCCGCAGAGTGCAGCTCTCATCTTTCTCTCCACGTCTGCCACCAGCCGGTCAAACTTCTTTGCAACTATTATACTTTCATGGCCTTTGCGCGATGCGTCTTGTGCATCAGATCTCATTTGATCAGGTCCTGAAAGATATTTTATAATGTAAGTGTTGAATATTGCTGTTATGGTAATCTCGTTGCTATAAAAATTATAAATTTAAATCAAAACTAGTTTGTTTGCTTGTTGTTTTTGGTTGTTTATTTTGCAATTTTAATCCCCTGATCACATGTGACTTAACGCTTTTCATAAATAAATACGTTTGATAGAAAATACTGTTCCAAAATGTACCAAGATACGTGGTCTCATTTTGCTGTGTGGACTGGTCGGAAGTGTGACACCTTTAAAATGCAATAACCAGTACCCTGTATAGTTTTACCTCTAAACAAATCCAGCTTTTTTTGGTCAAGGAGAGGGAGCTGTTTTCCCACTCCTGTTCTCCTCATGTCGGCCAGCTTGTGCAGGGTAAAACCTGGTATTCAAGTCCATACATCAGGTAGTCTCCCTTTTGCTCCCTTTTTTGGCAGGCTGCATGCGATGATGCACATTCTTTCCAAAGGATCTTCTGATCAATGTAAATTTCATGGTCACCATGGGGTTTAACCTTTAAATTTAAGTTCTCATTTAATATGGGGGAAAAAATCTGTTCATTAATGACCAAAAATAGGTATAAATAACTTTAAGATGACAATAACCATAAAATACAGCCATAATAATTCAAATGGTGTTGTTTTTCCTTAAAATTGCATTACATTTACTCATCCATTTACATTTCCCAGTGACAATACATAAATATGATAATGATCATAATTAATTCAATAAACTAAATAAAAAAGGGATGCAGAATTGAAAGTACAAACCTGTTACAACAGACTGTTCTTCAGTATTCCAAAAATACAGGCAGTTGTTGAACTAGACCATATCACTTTATATGTCTTTAACCACCCACTTTTAATCTCCTTTGCAACAAACTAATTGTTGATTTACACATTGTAGTAAATACACATTTTTTCATCACACAATACTTCATGCTTAAAGTCAGTTGCTTTTGCTGCTTGTTTTCAAAAAATAACTTCCTATCTGTGGTTCTCAAATAGATGGTGCCTGAACCAATCAAAAAGTATATCAACACCCCTTTGTTAAGGCTTAGATGGAGGACTGATAGGGACTGGCTATTCTCTTATCTGATTCCATGCTGTGTCTAAGCCAAAAATTACATAATTTGAGAGATACTGATAAGGCAGTCATTTCAACACCAAACTATTTATTGAATAATACACAGCACCCTTAACACATTATATTTAATTGTAAATATTTAAATATAACATGCTGAATGGTTTTAGCAAATAATTTCAATAGTATAAATATTATTTTAATTGCCTTTTAAAATGTATTTTAATTGCCTTTTAAAATGTATGTTTATGGTCAGTGTGGTAGACATTAATTGTATTAGGGTATAAATATCAGTATAAGAAAGTTCAAATACTTATTTATGTTGAGGAAATATAATTGATACTATCAAGCCCACATAATACTTTTGACACTTTCAATATTTTTAATTAGTTACCAACAGTCTGATTTAGGTGGAAATTTTTAGAAATGTTTGAGATTAAAACGTAAGCAATAGGGTATGCATTGAAATTGTATGATAAAGTATGTTAACATTAAACAGGTTAATATGGACAACCAGTAATTATTCAAACTGCCCCTTATATTATTACAGGTTACTGAGATATATGTCTATGTTTATTCATTTGATGTAAATAAATTGTTAGAGCCTGCAACAATTTTGTTTCTTGTTCAATTTCTGTACAACATTTGCTAAACGGTTGTTAAAGACGCACTTTTTAAGAAGTGTGTTAAACATGTGTCTTTTTAGATACATCCGTTTAAAACAGATCATATGATAAAAACGCACTTATGAAATAATAGACTAACTTATGCTTAAAAAAGACGCACATCTGTAAACCTTAAAACACACTTCTTAGATAAAAGACGCACTTCCTAAATAAAAGACGCACTTCTTAGATAAAAAACACACATTTTGCTCACATCTACACTCAAAAGCGCACTTACAGATGAAGAAAACACAAAAAAAACGCACTTCCTAAATAAAAGACGCACTTCTTAGATAAAAAACATACATTTTGCTCACATCTACACTCAAAAGCGCACTTACAGATGAAGAAAACACACAAAAAACGCACTTTTTAACTAAAATAACGCATTTGAAAAGAAAAAACGCACAAAAAGCGCACTTATATGCACTTTTGAACACTGAAAACGCATATATTAACAAAAAACACACAATTAACGCACTTTTAAGTGCGCTAAATGTGTGTTTTGGTAAAAAGTGCGTTTTTATTTGACAAGGGCACTTTCGTTTAAAAATATGGTTTCTTTTCAGTAACTTCAGAGAAAAGGTAGGTATTGTGCTGTAATTTTATTTGTAGGTAGCTTAAATGCAGCCGTGCCTGTACAGTTACCCGGTTATTAAATTCAGAAAAAAATAATTTGGAAAAAAAAATAATTTAATTTCGTTGTATGGTCAAATTTTTTGTTTTAATTTATAAATGTTCTTCTTTTATTTTACTACTTATTTTACTATTATACTATGACTGCAAGCCTTCATATTATACCACACGTATTCTAAAGATACAAGTAAAAAAATAAATGAACAAAAATATGTAATATCTTACCTGGTCCATCAAAATTCTGCCTTCATGTTTCCATGCTTATTTGATCTACACTAAATTTGATAAAAGTTCTCACTTACAAGCTTATGATCTATCAATTAACTTTTATCTAATCTTAATTAGATATGCTCTGAGGCTGTTTTAAAGTAGGCAGTGCAATTCATGTAATAAAGTAAGACTTGTAAAGTCTAAGGGAGCATATTGATACATAGTATAACTAATAAACTATAAAAAAAAATATATTAAAACTTCATCTTTGTTAAAGAAATGTGTTGAGCTAAGGAGCAAAATGTGTCACCAGTAACCTAGCAGCGTTTTTATGATAAGACCTCATTTTTGAATGAGCTTATAATTATGATGTATGTTTTTACCCTGCTGTGTTACAAAATGGCAAAATAACAGAAATGAAAACATGAAAAACAAGATACTTTCACATAAACTGCCTTAAATAACATTTCTGAGACACTATCAAATGTCTAAACTCTCTGGTTTAATAATTTCAACACAGTCAAATAAGTAAGAGTATGAAGACTCTTTTCAGCTATTTAGAACTCTTTGGTCGTTGGTTAAAATGACCACATGGTAAAAAGTAACCAAGTTACTCACATGTTACAGGCAATAAGTTAACATTTACAAGCTGTGCATGATGTGTATGCTTTGAGCATCCCGCTTAGAACCAAGCTCCGCCTCCCAACCAGAAAAAAACACGAATTAAAAGTAAATCAATTAATGAATGTAAATCAATAAAATATTATTGATAATAATACCCATATGTTAAATAAGTTTATTAATAGGAACCAAATTTTGCGTGAACTGCCATATTAACAATATCTTTTCACATGTCCAAAAAATCTAAGTCTATTTTAAGAGGGTCTTTCGAAGAAAGGTCGTTTAATTGCATTTGTATCATGAAGATACTTTTGAACGCCTGTTAATTGATAGCACATTATGATAATTATATTCGTGACAATTGACATTTATCACAAACAAGTTTTTTTCCCCACTGATTTTAACCTCTCCCTCTGTAATGGAGCTGCTTTAAGAAAGAATTAAACTTTCTTTAATTATCTTAAAACTTTTAATGAATTTCAACAACATGGGGGGAACTCAATCATTGGTTTGTGACAGAGTTAGTCAGGAAATTTGGTCTCTTTGCAGTGCACATGATATCTGGATTTCATGTACACACATTGCAGGTTAAGAAAATGAGGCTGATACGCCATCTAGAGTGTTCAATGAACGTACAGAATTGTCATTGCACAGTGTAATGATGTATTTAAAATTATGTGCGATAAGTTTAAAACCCCAGAAATTGATATATTTGCATCCCGACTTAATACGAAGCTTAAATTGTACTGTGCATGGAAGCCAGATCCTGGGGCTAAATTTATTGATGCTTTTACGCTCAACTGGGCAGATTTTAATTATTGCTATATTTTCCCACCTTTCAGTTTGTTGCCAAGGTGCATTTGAAGGACCAAACAAGAACAATCAAAAGCCTTAGTTAGAGCTCCATAGTGGCCGACACAGACATGGTTTCCATTATTAATGAAACTTCTGGTGCAGAACCCGTTGATTCTACCGAGAGGAAAGAAGCTCTACCTTCCACATCAAGAGTTACCACATCCTCTCAAGGAAGAACTAGTTTTAATAGCATGCAAAGTGTCAGGAATTCTTACAGAAAACAGGGTTTTTCTAGAACGGCTACCATGGCAGAATTTTTATGTCCTCTTGGCAAAATTCAACAAAATGTCAATATCAATGCTATATTTCAAGATGGATTTTAGTATTGCGATAGAAAACAAATTTCTCAAGTTTCAATTTCTATAACAGATGTAGTTGAATTTTTAACTGAACAATATAACAAAGGGCTAGGATATAGTGCCTTGAATACTGCACGTGGTGCTCTTCCATCAATGGGAATTTGATTGGATACTTTCCATGCTGGTTCTCACCCTACTGTTGTGAGATTTATGAAGGGAGTGTATAATCTTAGAACTCCTACGCCAAAACTTACTGAAACATGGGACGTAAATTTGGTACTGAATTATTTGCGGAAACTTTCGCCTGTGAGGACTCTTACGCTTAAGGATTTAAAATTGAAATTGACCACGCTGTTGGGACTTACGAACGCAGCTAGGGCACAGACTTTACATGTTTTGAGTTATAAACTGTTAAAAAAGTTCAGTTCAGGTTACATAAATTCAGTTTAATAGTTTGTTCAAACAGAGTCGGCCAGGCTTTGATTGTTCTTCTTTAGTTTTAAAAGCTTATCCTCCAGATAGGAGATTGTGTGCTATAACTGTGTTGAAGGAATATTTAGTTAGAACTAAACCATGTAGAAATAATACCGATGATAGTCTACTTATAAGTTATATCAAACCATTCTGACCGGTTACCAGAGATACAATAAGCCGGTGGATTCATGTTGTGATGGCAAGATCAGGAATCGACACCCAGAAATTTACTGCTCACAGTGTTCGGGCAGCAGCTTCATCTAAGGCCAAAACTATGGGGTTCTAATATCTGACATTCTGAAGACAGCGGGCTGGTCTCAGGAAAGTACATTCATAAATTATTACAACAAAACTATCCATGGACAGAACACCTTTGCTGAAACAGTGTTAAGGATGTGATAACAGATCTAACAAAAAGGTATTTGCATTGTGCTGTTTCATGTAGTATTTCTCAAAATTGTTAGGCTGCAGGCTTCAAAATCTCATTTAAGGACGACGAAACATGTTTTGATATAGAATTTAAAAATTAAACAAGACTTTCCTTGGTTTTGTTGCTGTTTGATTTAAATTCTATGAGAAATAAAAGTTGAGGAGGAATTAAATGCCGCCCTCCCTCCCAACTTCAGTTACAATATAATATAATGAATTTAATGAATAGTAATGATTATAAAACTTAATTTATGTTACATTTAGGTTGCATCCAAACAAATTTTGTATCTTAAAAGACTGATTGCGCATACATGAGCACTGATCTCATTTAGTGCTTCCTCAACTTTTATTTCTCATAGAATTTAAATCAAACAGCGACTTAACCAAGGTAAGTCTCGTTTAATTTTTAAATTTTATAATTAAACCCCTTCTATTGACAAAGTGATCTGCAAACAATATGTTCTTTGATAATCTTTCTTAATGAATTTGGTATTAGCTTTTGTCTAGAGTTAAAGAGTTATGACCATAGTGTTAAAGTACATTTATTGGTCCAGATCAGCTAGATTGTAGTATTCAGGTTCTAATTAAATATTAAAATATTCAATATCAGCTGATATACTGTCTAATCATTATTTGCTGTACAAATCAGAGATACTCATCATCTGCATGTAGCCTCTGAGCAATTATGTTATCATAGTACAAAGTGTGAAGTACATTTATGAAATTATTGTTGATGCATGTTATAAATAAGGACATATCATTTGAGATCAAATAGGAAATTACTACTGGTTCTCAAAGTGTCTGATAACTTTTATTCTTGATGCGTGATGTCCTCTTCTGGTCCTAAAAGTGTCTGCAACCTTTCATACTTGATATGCGATGTCCTCTACTGGTCCTCTACAGTGTCTGATACCTTTCATACTTGATATGTGATGTCCTCTACAGGTCCTCTACAGTGTCTGATAACTTTCATACTTGATATGTGATGTCCTGTACTTGTCCTCTACAGTGTCTGATACCTTTCATACTTGATATGTGATTTCCTCTACTGGTCCTCTAAAGAATCTGAAACCTTTCATACTTGATATGTGATGTCATCTACTGGTCCTCTACAGTGTCTGATACATTTCATACTTGATATGTGATGTCCTCTACTGGTCCTCTAAAGAATTGAAACCTTTCATACTTGATATGTGATGTCCTCTACTGGTCCTCTTAGTGTCTGATACCTTTCATACTTGATATGTGATGTCCTCTACTGGTTCTCTTAGTGTCTAATACTTTTCATACTTGATATGTGATGCCCTAGCCTAGTCTCTAAGTGCCCTCTACTAGTCCTCTAATTGTCTGCAACCTTTCATACTTGATATGTGATGTCCTATATCTGTCCACTAAGTGTCTGATACTTTTCATACTTGATATATGATGTCCTCTTCTGGTCCTCTAAAGAATCTGAAACCTTTCATACTTTATATGTGATGTCCTCTACTGTTCCTCTTAGTGTCTGATACCTTTCATACTTGATATGTGATGTCTTCTACTGGTTTTCTTAGTGTCTAATACTTTTCATACTTGATATGTGATGTCCTCTACTAGTCTTTAAGTGCCCTCTACTAGTCCTCTAAGTATCTGATACATTTCATACTTGATATGTGATGTCCTCCACTGGTCCTCTACAGTGTCTGATACCTTTCATACTTGATATGTGATGTCCTCTACAGGTCCTCTACAGTGTCTGATACCTTTCATATTTGATATGTGATGTCCTCTACTGGTCCTCTAAGTGTCTGATACCATTCATACTTGATATGGGATGTCCTTTACAGGTTCCTAAGTTTCTGATACCTTTCATATTTAATATGTGTTGCCCACTACTCTAGTCCTCTTAAGTGTCTGCAACCTTTCATAATTGATATGTGATGTCCTCTACTAGTCCTCTAAAGTTTCTGATACCTTTCATACTTAACATGTGATGCCCACTACTCTAGTCCTCGCCTCTACAATGTCTGATACCTTTCATACTTGATATGTAATGTCTTGTTCTGACCCTCTGAAATGTCTGATACCTTTCATATTTGATATGTGATGTCCTCTACTGGTCCCATAATATGTTGGATACATTTCATTGTTGTTATGTGATGTTTTCTACTGGTCCTCTAAAGTGTCTGATTCCTTTCATACTTGATATATGATGTCCTCCACAGGTCCTCTAGAGTTTCAGAGACCTTTCATACTTGATATATGATGTCCTCTTCTGGTCCTCTTAATTCTCTCATACCTTTCATACTTGATATGTGATGTCCTCTACTGGTCCTCTTTGTATCTGATACCTTTTATACTTGTTATGTGATGTCTTCTTCTGGTCCTCTGAAGTGTCTGATACCTTTCAGACATTATATGCGATGTCCTCCACAGGTCCTCTAGAGTTTCAGAGACCTTTCATACTTGATATGTGATGTCCTCTACTGGTCCTCTAGGTGTCTGATACCTTTCATACTTGATATGTGATGTCCTCTACTGGTCCTCTAGGTGTCTGATACCTTTCATACTTGATATATGATGCCTTCTACTGGTCCTCTAGAGTCTCTGATACCCTTCATAATTGATAAATGATGTCCTCTACTGGTCCTTTTAAGTGTTTTTTTACCATTTTTTTTACGTGATATATGATGTCTTCTACTGGCCCTCTAAAGTTTATGATACCTTTCATACTTGATAAATGATGTCCTCAACTGGTCCTCTAGGTCTCTAATACCTTTCATACTTGATATATGTTGTCTTCTACTGGTCCTCTAAGTTTCAGATACATTTCATACTTTTATGTGATGTCCTGGACCAGTCCTCTAAAGTGTCTGATACCTTTCATACTTTATATGTGATGTCCTCTACTGGTCCTGTATAGTGTCTGAAACCTTTCATACTCTATATGTTATGTCTTCTACTGGTCATCTAAGTGTCAGCCACTTTTCATACTTTATATGTGATGTCCTCTACTGGTCCTCTAAGGTTTCTGATACCTTTCATACTTGATATGTGGTGTTCTATACTGGTCATGTTAAGTGTCTGATACCTTGCATACTTGAATTGTGATGTCCTCTACTGGTCATCTAAGTGTCTGATACCTTTAATACTTGATATGTGATGTGCTCTACTGGTTCTCTTAGTGTCTAATACTTTGCAAACTTAATATGTGATGTCCTCTACTGGTCCTCTAAAGTGTCAGATACCTTTCACACTTGATATGCAATGTCCTCTACTTGCCCTCTTAGTGCCTAATACCTTTCATACTTTATATGTGATGTCCTCTTCTGGTCATTTTAAGTGTCTGATACCTTTTATACTTGATATGTGATGTCCTCTTCTGGTCCTTTAAAGTGTCTGATACCTTTCATACTTGATATCGGATGTCCTCTACTGGTCATCTTAGTGTCTAATACCTTTCATATTTTATGTCCTCTATTAGTCCTCTTAAGTATCTGATACCTTGTAACTTGATATATGACGTCCTTTACTGGTCCTCTAAAGTGTACAACACCTTTTATACTTGATATGTAATGTCCTCTACTGGTTGTCTAAGTGTCTAAAACCATTCATACTTGATATGTGTTTCTTGTTTACATCGTTAATTTGATAATGGCTTTTATTTTGAATAAATGTAGCTATGTTACAGAAATTTATTATTTTATTTGAATCAAGTGAACATTAATATCTGAAAATATGACATTTTTTGCAAAATGCCATTCCTTTTGTGTTTTCCTACTTAACAAACAATGCATTGATGATTATTTTATTAAATTTTATACTTACCTTGTTTGATGACTGGTGTGCCACATTTTTGCGCAGAAATGTGCATTATCAGGAACTATTTCACCACATTTGTACAAACATTCTGAAACATGATCATCCAAATATTTCAATATGCACACATAGTTTACATTGGTCATGTGCAGTTTAAATTATATAAATGTAGTATCTCACATTATGAGTGTGTTTAAATAATTTGAAAAATCAAGTAAAGTATGTGTGAATTAAAAAGTTTATGAGGTTCTTTCACGCCTGAGGCTGCAGTATGTAGGACTCGGAGCACTCCTTCCTAATTTGCTTACAATGTGCTCATGATGAGCTTTTGTAATCGCCTTTTGTCCGTTGTGCGTTGTGTGGCGTCAACATTTGCCTTGTTTACACTCTAGAGGACACATTTATTGTCTGATCATCATGAAACTTGGTCAGAAAATTTGTCCCAATGATATCTTGAACGAGTTTGAAAATAGTTCCTTTTGCTTGAAAAACATGGCATCCAGATGGGGGCGGGGCATTTTGGACAAGTTTGAAAATGGTTTTGGTTGGTTGAAAAACATGGCTGCCAGGGGGTGGGGCATTTTTATACGCCCGTTTAAAAAGGGACGTGTTATAAGATCACCCTTGGTGGGCGGCGGGCGGGCGCTGTCCACAGCAGTGTCCGCTGTCTAATTATCCCCCGCCATAGGCGGAGGGATATTGTTTTGGCGTTGTCTGTCCATCTGTCCGGCACTTTTGTGTCCGAAGACATATCTTGGAAAGACTTTGGCGGATTTCATTGAAACTTGGTATAAGTTTATATATGGATAAGAGTATGATGCACGCCAAATGACATTTACACCATCTGTTTATAACAGAGTTATGGTCCTTTGTATCTTGAAAAAATACTTTTTCGAGTGTCAAATATACCACTTTTGTGTCCAGTAGCATATTGGCGGGGGATATCAATACAACGAATTCGCTTGTTCAAAAAGTTTTCATCCGATCTTCACCAAACTTGGTCAGAAGTTGTATCTAGACAATTTCTAGGTTAAGTTTGAATATGGGTCATGCCGAGTTAAAAACTAGGTCATGGGGTCACTTAGTGCATTTCAAGGATTGAGCATGGTGTCAGCTCTCTAATTGAAGTAGTTTTCATCCGATCTTAACCATATTTGGTCAGAAGTTGTGTCTAAATGATAGCTAGGACAAGTTCAAATATGGGTCATGCCGGGTCAAAAACTAGGTCACGGGGTCACATAGTGCATTTCGACGATTAAGCATGGTGTCCGCTCTCTAATTGAAGTAGCTTTCATTCGATCTTCACCAAATTTGGTCATAAGTTGTGTCTAGATGATATCTAGGTCAAGTTCAAATATGGGTCATGCTGGGTCAAAAAACTAGGTCACGAGGTCACTTAGTGCATTTCAAGCATTTAGCATTATGTCAGCTCTCTAATTGAAGTAGTTTTCATCTGATCTTTACCAAATTTAGTCAGAAGTTGTGTCTTGATGATATCTAAGTCAAGTTCAAATATGGGTCATGCTGGGTCAAAAACTAGATCATGAGGTCACTTAGTGCATTTTAAGGATCCAGCATGGTGTCCACTCTCTAATTGAAGTAGTTTTCATCGGATCTTTACCAAATTTGGTCAGAAGTTGTGTCTAGATGATATCTAGGTCAAGTTCAAATATGGGTCATGCAGGGTCAAAAACTAGGTCACGAGGTCACTTAGTGCATTTCAAGCATTTACCATGGTGTCGGCTCTCTAATTGAAATAGTTTTCATCGGATCTTCACCAAATTTGGTCAGAAGTTGTGTCTAAATGATATCAAGGTCAAGTTAAAATATGGTTCATGCTGGGTCAAAAACTAGGTCACGGGGTCACATAGTGCATTTCAAGGATTTAGCATGGTGTCACTCAAATGGTAAAGTTATGTGTTGCTTAATTTTCAAAAAGATATCATTTTGCCACTCAAATGGTAATGTTATCAAGTTGTCCAAAATCTTCAATGAAACGGGCATATCTTGTGACATTTTAGCACTCTTGTTCCTAATATGGCTATGATAAAAACTAGTTAACACTCTAAATGTCACATTTATTCATGAAACTTGGTCAGAACATATGTTCTCATGATATCCAGGATGAATTCGAAAATGGTTCTGGTCTGTTGAAAAACATGGCCACCAGGGCATTTTTCCTAATATGGCTATAGTAAAACCTTGTTAACACTCTAGGTGTCCCAATAAAACATTGGAATTGTTCAAAAATGGTTTTGGTTGGTTGAAAAACATGGCTGCCAGGGGGCGTGGCATTCTTAACCAGGTTTTCCGAAGGAAAAACTTGTTATTAGATTGGTGAATGTCAGCGGGCGGGCGGGCAGAACAATTCTAAATGAGCTTGTCCGGGCCATAACTATGTCATTCATTGTGAGATTTTAAAATGACTCAGTACATTTGTTCACAATCATTGGACGGTGTGTCATGCGAAAGAATTACGTTGATATCTCCAAGGAAAAATCTGGTTATTAGATTGGTGAATGTCGGCGGACGGGCAGAATAATTCTTCCGAGCGCAACTCCTCCTTCATTTCTCAACGGATTTCAATGAAACTTTCACAAAATGATTGTCACCAAGTGCCCTGGCATATATTTTATTTTTCGGTTGATATCAAGGACACAACGACTAAAAACAGATTGAATTTGACATTTTCTTCCGAGCCCAACTCCTCCTTTATGAAACTTTCACAAAGTGTTTAAAAACAGATCATTCACTTATAAAAATAACAAGCGATAACAAAATACAAGAAAAAGAACCTGGATACTTTAAATTAAATAATACTATGCTGCTAAAAAAAGAGTATCAAACACAAATCAAACATGAAAACAGTCAGTAGTAGAACTTAACAAAAATATTAATCCAAATACCTTATGGGAGCTGATAAAAAGGACTGTTAGGAACATTAGTGTAAAATTTTCATCTGTGACAAAAAAACGAAATCAGGAGAAAGAACATCCAATTATTGAAAAATTAGAGACATTAGAAAAACAATTTAACAATAGCATTGCTGATGATGAAAACATTATAAAACTAATAAGAGAAACAAAATAAGAATATGACAATATTATAGAAGAGAAAATAAATGGCATGTTAATTCGAGCAAGAGCTATACACACTGAACAAAATGAAAAAAAATCTAAGTACTTTGCAAATTTAGAAAAACGACATTATGAAAGTAAAACCATACACAAACTGAAAATAAAAAACAAAGAAATCAGAGAAACAAAAAATATATTAGACAAACAGAGTAAATTTTACTCAAACCTTTACAGTAAAAAAACACATTTAAAGTACAATAATAGTAATACATTAACCTTTTTTGAAACACACATACAACAACTCACAGAAGGTGAGAAACAATCATGTGAAGGCTTAATAAATGAATACGAGAGTCTTACTGCTCTAAAAGAAATGGGTAATAACAAAAGTCCCGGTTTGATGGATTATCAGCAGAATTTTACAAAGTATTTTGGGATGACATAAAAAATATATTACCTGAATTCTATTAACCACTCATATGTAACTGAAAATTTAACCCAACTTCAAAAACAAGGCATCCTCACACTCATTCCAAAACAAGATAAAGACTTAGAGTCACTAAACAACTGGAGACCTTTTAGCTTAGTAAATACTGATTACAACATTGCAACAATAGCAATAGCTAACAGAATCTCAAAAGTTTACTGTTGTTTAAACCTCTACATTGAGAGAGCATTATTTGTTTCACACATTGTTATTGTTTTCAAATAGCTTTATTATTTTATTGTGTAATGGATCTTGCCTATTAAGATGAGAGAGTTGTGTTAAAAACAAGTTTAAAGACATGAATAAAAAATGTATGCAAAAAAAATAGTGCGTGGTCGGTAGTTTCTGTATAAATGAAAAATTAAAAATATGAGGATAATTAGTACATGAGTGTAAATATGTATATATATATATATATATATATATAATAAAAGTAAAAACACGTGTCTGGGATTTTAAATATATATTGATTTAGCCAACGCGTTTCGCATAGCTCATCAGGGCATAATACAATATATTACAACGTCAACGTATATATATATATATATATATATTATATGTATATACATCATGTTCAATGTGAGTTTATTATTTCTTTTGCGTGGTTTTGTTACTTTGTCTTTTTTTTCTTTTCTATTAGTCATTAAGCTCAACTTATATGGATGTCTATCTATGAAAGCAAACGTACAAAAATGCCAAAAAAGTGTATGTGCATTTGTTTGTGTTTGTGCGTACGCGGTTGCGTGTGTGTGTGTATGTGCGTGTGTTTATGTGTATGCGTGTGTTTGTTTGTGTGTGCGTGCATGTGTTTGCACTTGTGCGAGCCAATTTGTTTTTCTCTAAAAATACTTATTACATACATATTTGTGTACAGTAAAATAACACCAAGAAAAACAACAACACTATTATAAAAATTATCATTATCACCACTAAAAAACCCGATAACATCGAGGATGATCTAGAATACATTTTTTGCAATTTTGATGTTTGACAATTTTATAAAAGTTCTCCACGCCAGACTGTGTGTATCAATACATTATGCACCACTGAACAATATAATTGTGTCTTCATGCAACTACATCCAAGATGATATCATTTTGCCACATGTTAGTGGTTACTTTAAAAATAAAGTTAATCAAATATACCAGCAAATCGTAGTTAAGTTCATGTAAATGTATATAACAACACTACATGTATAATTATGTATCTATAATTGATTTATAGAACAGGGGTCTCACTAGGATTTTAAAATAGGAGTCCTTGGACTCCTTACTTGGAAAAAGTAGGAGTCCAAACGAAAAAATAGGAGTCCCAATGAATATTGCACAAGTCTTCAAATTTTCAGCAAAAAAAACATTTAAATAAAGAATGAATATAAAATAATAAATAATTGTTGGTTTCATTATTAAAAACCCAAATGCAAAATGTACATTAGGAATCCCAATCATTATGTTCTCTTTATTGTTACATAAATAAAAAATCATGTAGAAAAAAAATAAAATAAACAACTCTTTTATATAATAGGCAAGTGTTCATAAAAGTGCTTTATATATTTACATACACACCACACTTGTATACATTTACTTTCTAGCTTTCTCTGAGCACAATGTGCTCATGTTGAGCTTTTGTGATCGTCTTTTGTCTGTCGTGCGTTGTGCGGCGTCAACATTTGCCTTGATAATTCTCTAGAGGCCACATTTATTGTCCAATCTTCATGAAATTTGGTCAGAAGATTGGTCTCAATAATATCTTGGATGAGTTTGAAAATGGTTATGTTTGCTTGAAAAGCATTTTTCCTTATATGGCTAAAGTAAAATCTTGTTAACACTATAGGGGCCACATTTTTTATCTGATCTTCATTAAACTTGGTCAGAAGATTCATCCCAACAATATCTTGGACGAGTTCAAAAATGATGCTGATTGGTTGAAAAACATGGCCGCCAGGGGGCGGGGCATTTTTCCTTGTATAGCTATAGTAAAACCTTGTTAACACTAGAGGCCACATTTATTTTTCCGATCTTCATGAAACTTGGTCAGGAGATTTGTCCAAATTATATCTTAGATGAGTTCCAAAATGGGTTTGGTTGCTTTTAAAACATGGCCACCAGGGGCGGGGCATTTTTCCTTATATGGCTATATATGGCTTAGTAAAACCTTATTAACACTCTAGAGGCCACATTTATTGTCCGATTATCATGAAACTTGGCCAGACGATTTTTCCCAATAATACCTTGGATAAGTTTGAAAATGGTTCCAGTTGGTGGAAAAACATGGTCCCCAAGGGGGCGTGGCATTTTTCCTTATATAGCTATAGTAAAACCTTCTGAACACTCTAGAAGCCATAATTACTGTCCGATCATCATGAAACATTGTCAGAAGATTTGTCCCAATGATATCTTCGACAAGTTCGAAAATGGTTCCAGTTTCTTGAAAAATATGGCCACCTGGGGGTTGGGAATTTTTCCTTTTATGGCTTCATGAATCTTCATGTCAGAATATTTGTTTAAATGATATCTTGGATGTGTATGAAAGTGGTTCTGGTCTGTAGAAAAATGTGGCTGCCAGGATGTTCACTAGTCATGAAAGTTGGTAAGAACATTTTGTTCTTATGACATTTTGGGCTGCACAAAACAGGTCAGTTTCTTTGAATCTCTGGTGAGCGACTTTGGGCCTTTCCGGCCCTCTTGTTTGTAAACCAAACATCACTACCCTGCAATGATATTTCCATTTGAAACAACAATAAAACCAGTTAAATACAAAAGTCTTTGACAATCCCAACAGTGTTACCAGATGACATCAATTAAACCTGTGCCTGAAAAATACTGCAAGTTGTGAATGGTGTTGGCAGACATTAAAGTTCTTTTAGGGGCAAGTTTCTAGGAAGCTAAAACTGTACACTTGTAACATATCAGCAAGTGACCATTTAAAACGGCATTAATCAACACTACATTACTGGAAGCATGCTCATACTGTTAGATAAAGCATTAGGGCTTAGCTCCATGGAGAATTAGATGTGGGAAAACTATTGGACAAATTAGACACATTACTGAACTTGATTAATTGGATTTTAAACAGGTGTGAGGAAATAAATTGTGTTGGCTTGAGTTTAAATAGGAGGTTGCTTTACAGGTTATGTTTGTTGAAGGATTTACTTGAAGATCCCAGTTATTCAAAAAAAGTGCGTCCTGGGAACTCTAAATTGGTTTCAAATAGGCGTCATTTTTCAAATTCATGGTACAAATAGGCTTGAGTAAGCGTTTCTGAGAGCCCTGTGGAATTATGTTTACTTGTCACAATATTATCCAATAATCAGTTAACTTAATGAAGCTAAAAAGGCAAAAAAACACATTGGATTAACCTTAATTATTTTGGATACAAATAGCATATCAAAAGTTTGTATCGATTGCTATCTTAGCATTTACCTGTTAACATCTTTTACAACTTGGTATAAATCTATATTAGATCTATTAGAAATGCATACTAATTGACAAGTTAAACACGTGTCCAATAGCATACATATCTCATAATCAGCTAATCAATTGTAGTGTGTGTGTGCGTGTGTGTTTGTGTGTGCATGCGTGCATGCATTTTGGTTTTCTCTATAAAAAAAACTAATTACAAACATATTCGTGTACAGTAAAATAACACCAAGAAAAACAACAACACTATTATTAAAGTCATTATCACAACTAAAAAAAGATAACATTGAGGATGATCTAGAATACATTCTTTTGCAATTTTGATGTTTGACAATTTGATAAAAGTTCTCCACGCCAGGACTGTGTGTATCAATACATATATGCACCGCTGAACAATATAATTGTGTCTTCATGCAACTACATCCAAGATGATATCATTTTGCCACATGTTAGTTGTTACTTTAAAAGTAAAGTTAATCAAAGATACTAACAAATCGTAGTTAAATTCATGCAGATGTATTTAACAACGCTACAATTATGTATCGGAAATTGATTTATAGATCGTTTACTTGTCACAATATAATCCAATAATCGGTTAACCATAATGATGCTAAAAAGCCAAAAAACACATTAGATTAGCCTTATTTTGGACACAATTAGCATATCAAAAGTAGAGGTAATTATAATAAATGCTGAGTTCTGCATAGTTTTTTTATAACATACAGAGAACATTTTCTTGTTAACTTACAAGGTCAAATTGGAAAATACCTGAAAGATGAGATTTGTTTTCAGTAGCATGCGCCCATTAGAATTTCCAGCTCAAAATAGCATAGATCTATTGTGCCATGTTTTGCAGGAGCATTAATTTAATCGTTTTTAGGGCATATTTCATTAAGAAGGTTGGTTCAATGACAAATAAGAAATGGGATCCAGAAGCTTTTTTGAGGCCAGAGTTTGTTGAAATTTTGCTCACCTGAGCACAAGACTTATTTAAATGAAAGATATAAATTACAGTCAATCTTGTATTAAGCAACCAGACAAGGGAGTAACCAAAAGTGGTCTCTTAGTAAAATGATCTTCATCGTCATTATCAAATTCATAGATCGATTCTGTGACACAACTATATTATTTAACATTTAAATTAAAATAATCCAGATATTAGTGTTAGTTAAGAATAGTATTACCTTGCAAATCTATAACTACTAATAATCCAACAAAACACTTCGCAGTTTTTTGACAATTAATGTGTTTTAAGAATTTCGTAATCACAAACGGTCGCCATTTAAAAAAATGTACAGGAAGTTGGTATAACAGAACTACTCGGCCATTCGCGAAAAGCCAAAATAAATGTATTCATTGTTTCAAAGCCTATGCCGTGTAATTATGATTGCAAATAATTGGGACTGAACATTTGTGAATCACGTGCTCAATATCAGCACATCGGGTAAGGCACTTAACCCTTAATTCCACCTTCGTTCTCTGTAAAAGAATCAACAGGCATAGCTATGCATGTGCTATGGCACGATTGGTTTAGCATGTTCATTGATAGACTTATGAAGCCACTTTTATCGGCGAGAAAGTGTTGTTTTATGGCTTTTTGATAGGAAGC
The DNA here is from genome assembly GCF_020536995.1 of Dreissena polymorpha. Classification (NCBI taxonomy): domain Eukaryota; kingdom Metazoa; phylum Mollusca; class Bivalvia; order Myida; family Dreissenidae; genus Dreissena; species Dreissena polymorpha. The sequence continues at coordinate 4,217,160 of NC_068359.1, read as the reverse complement.
GGCTTCCCTTTTATAACATCAAATTAACAATAAATTGGAAATTAAGTTTGTCCCTTTACGGTCAAACAATTTTCCAATTTAACCCCCAAGTGGTCGCTAAATCCAAGATTTGGACATCAAAATACTCTAAAATCAGCAGTTGCTGGTCAAGTAAGATAAAGTCGCTTAATACAATATCTAAATAGAGTGAAAACGCGCTGGGGGAATACAAAGTTGTCACATCCACAAGATTGACTGTTGTATGACCCCACTAACCCACCCCACACCCCTTGTTCAATGAAGTGTGGGGCTATTGCTTTGCATGTTAGTCGACCAATGGTCCATCTGTATACTATTGCGTTTTGTCATGATATATATATAGAAAAAGGTTTGACATTATGATCATACAAATTGGTATGATAGTTACATGGCAGGAAATGAAAACACCAATAAATGTTAATATCAAGCAGTCAAAGGTCAAGGTCAAAGGGGCTTAAAACATGAATTCAGGACTGCAATTTGTCTTGAGAATGCCTTGATCCAAGATCATGAACATAAGTATGGGTACATGGCAAGAAAGGAAGACCCCAACTGAATGGTCAAAAGTTTATGTCACAGGCGCTGGTAATTAAAATTGAACAATTCCACACGATATCAATACATTGATGCTTTGACTGATAATCATCTAAATTAGCAACAGGTCAAATTGATTGTAACTTTCTTGTATCATGAAATTGATTTTGGATTTTGATCTTCATTAGACTTGCTTATATAATTTGTGATAATAATATCTCAGCCAAGTTCTAAAATAGTTCTTTAAACATCACAAAAGCTTCCGACTTTTGGCAACAGGTGAGCAACTTAAGGCATTTTGCTCTCTTATTTATGGATATCTTTGACCATGTTTTAAATAGATATTTTTTATAGATATTTGCCTAGTCATCTTGTTTTGTTGACCTAAGTGCATGTCAGCAGTAAATAACATTCGAAATGAAACATGTTTACACCTGACTGACAAAAGGCGGCTTTCAAAAAGTACCCATAACTAAGGGTTTTACAAAAGCATTGCTTTTATTTAGTGGTGCATTTCTGGATAAAAAACTATGGACATAAATTTTACCTGTATGAAATATTTGCCCAGAATCGGCATGGAAACTTAATTCTGTTCATAACAATAATTTTCAGACATATTTTTTTATGTATGCGTTTAAGAAGAGAGGCGGAATCTGGGTGGAAAATAGAAACAAAATATGTAAATGACATTTTGCAGGTATTTCAAATTACATGTGGAGATAAGATAACAGGCTGAATTACAATTATTGCATAAACTTAAATTATCGGTGGAAATAAGATTACTGGTGGAATTAAAAAAATATTGACTAATCTTTGATCATTTTTATTGTAAAATGCAAATCTACTTTGTGGATCCTTATAAAAGAAAAAAACAGATACACCATTAAGATTTGCTTTGAAACACATGTAACAGAAAATGGTCAATATATTTAAAGTAAATTATTTGATTTTAATAGTTGTCATGGAGTTATTTTACACAGTGTCTTAACACACGGCCAGTATTTGTATGTTCACTCAATGACAAAGTGTTTTTTTTATCAGTTTTCCTGCATTTGAATCTCTGGATGATAACATTTTTGAGGTCCGAAATGGGAAATGCTATGCCAACAGCAAAATTATGACAATCACTGTACCACACTTTGAACCTCTTTTTCAACAAAAGTATTTTGTATTGCTATTTTATTGTAATCAATAAAAACAGTTTTTCACAGAATATTTCATGATAATCAGAATTCCAAGAAATTGTAAACACTTATATTTAAAGTCCATATTTTGATTTATACCTTCAATTTAGGCTAGTCGGTTGCTTAAACACTCTTATTTTCAAATTTGAACAGGTTACTGCATGGCTGATTTTTTTACATGGTGTGGTGGTTTGAGTGCCTCTATGACCAGGAGAGCTATGCCAGCGGAAGTTTCAACTCTTGACAGGGCTTCCCAAGCTAGACAGATTGAAGGGTAGAGGACAGACAAGAATATCATGCAGCCAACACTACTGGAGGCTAAGAAGTATGCCACATCAGCTGGTAGTCAGTGTTTATCAGATTAAGTAAGCATTTGCTGTTAACATATATACAATTAGTTTATGTAGGTGGGGAAATTTGTTTCATTGCTTTCATGTTCTGTAAAATTCTATTATAGTTAAACTTGAAGAGAAACTTGACTCATAAACTTCACAATACACAAACACATGGTGATTCCATCATTCTGTAATTGGATCTCTAAGAAGTAATCTCGTATTTCATGTACAGAGCTAAAACATCAAAATGCCAACCGAAATTAAACATACTGTAAAAGTGAACCTTCCAGTTCTCAAAAGATCATTGCTAGCACCATGATCTTCTAGCGATGAAGAACCTTAGAAACAAAAAAGAAAGATCTTGTGGTCCAAATCAAGATTGCCATCAGCTTCATTGTTATTTCTTAAAGCAACAGCAACGCCTACAGAAACTGAAGACATCCTTGTCCTTTCAGAGGAAAAGGAGATTGACATTGCCAATTGGCTCTAGGAGAACCATACGTTGTACAAAAAGCATGAAAAAATACAAAAACACAGCAAAGAAGACAGACCTCTGGAATTCAAATGAGCAGAGCTACCATATACTTTCACTTATAAGACGCCCTCGCTTATAAGACGCACCCCAACTTTGGACTATTTAATGGGTGGATTTAAGACTGACCCGTGTATAAGACGCGGTCAAATTTTGCTGTTTTCATCAGCCAAAAAGCGGCAGAAGGTTGAAGAAAATCATCAGTTTTTCTTCAAGAATTATATATTTTGTAAAGGATAAATATTGCATTTCCAAATCAGAAAAAAGATATAAAAAAATGTTGTTGTTGTATGCAATGGGCATATGCGCTAAAATTCTCCTTCCTTTCACGCATTGTTGTTGACTACCGAAAAGTAGAATTATGCTATAAAAAATGACTTCCCAAACTGGAAATCTGAAATTCAAAGTTCCGCAATCTGGTACAAAGATGGCAATGATCACAGCTTCATTGCTTTATCTGTCCGTTTAACCAATTTTAATGGCTTAGAGGTTAAACAACCTTCCACCGCTAATTGGTTTTAATCTGTTGTGTGATGTCAATAAAGGTGTGAAAAACTCGCGAGTCAGTGTTTAATACATGTATTCCCTATCAGAGCAGTACGTGTTAAAAAAATAAATGATATAATCCAGATGATTAATTTACATGCTAACGCAGTGTAACTGTTAACAGATATTCACTTTCATTTTTACCTGTTATCAGAAAGTTCCCGGGAAGCACGTTTTTTACATTACTGCGTATGATGCAATAAAACATTTTTTTGTACATGATCGTATTTCATTCAATCTAAATTTAAATTAGCTCGTCCAATGAAAGCTGTGTCCCATAATGCACTGTACTCTTTACACTTCTGAAAAATGGCGTAGGCATATGGTTGTGTTTATGAAATTCTTAAACATATTTATTGTCATAAATGTTTAAGATTATTTTTTCGTAAGTGATGTTGTAATTATATTGGATTATCGGATAAATATGAACATTAGAAAAGCGGTATGTATACAGTTATTGATACGATTTGGTTTATATGCATGAATTGGCGAATCACCGACTTTAGAGAAAATGCAAATGGATGCCACGATGATTCAAAACAACTGACAAGTGTCCAATAATTTAGCCAGCGTAAGCCCAGTAAACTCGATTTTTTGAGAAATTTTGTTTTTTTCACCAGTATCTCGCTTATAAGACGAGACCCCCACTGAAACTTATTACTTTAAGACTTAAAAATGCGTCTTATAAGCGAAAGTATATAGTCCTCTATTGATAAAACTTCAGCTTTTTCATGAAAGATTTAGCGCAAACGAAACTTTAGGGTCATCCCTCTATTTGAGCAGTATAAGCTTGATCTTTTCAGGATTTTTTTTTATTGTAAGGCATATATTAATCTATGTTAGAGCGCAAAGCACAACATTTTGTGACAGCGGTGAGGAAGGAAGGAGAAAAAACTGATAAAAAAGCTATTGAGTTTGTTGTACGGACGAAATTGTGAGTAGAAGATTATTTTTTTTTAATTTAAAGCCTAAATATAATGTTTATTGCACTAGTTACATCAAGTAGAAAATAGGTAAAATAGATTGATCAATATTTTTTTACAAAATGGTCAAATAAGAGGTTCTAATGCTTAACAAAATTGTAAAAACATTACATAATATTCTGAAACAGTGATTTAAAGATTGTTGCCACCAAAAGAAAACTCTTACTAAGCACAATTTTTTTTTCTAGGTGTTTGTAATTTTTTTTAATGTTATTGTTTTATTTGTTATGTAAAACACATGAAGATAGTTCTGATTATGCTACAAATGATTGTGTGCTTAACATATTTCTGTTCAATAGGATAATTTTTATCACAAAACAATGGTTTAGTGTAGTAAACAGAAACACAATTTTAATTTTTCATCAAATTATATACATATTAGTAGAGATGGGAACGAATACTAATAATTATGTTCTTCATTTTAACTTTATTCATTTTATTTTCAAAAGATATTAGATATTATATTTCCACAAAATATATTACTGCTATTTTCATTTTTTTTTTCAAAACTATACTAAATTAGTTGGATTACTACCCATATATAATTTATGCTTTTGTTTTCCCAATTTGGAGTGAATGGACTCCACAACCACAACAATTTAATATTTGGTTCATATTTGAGTTACTAAATTCTGATTAGATAATTGTAGTGTCGAACCCAGTTACGGCCGCTTCCTTAGACTACCAAATTACAACGAGGCACTATTGAAGGTTTCCACATTTAAATAAGCGCCCTCTATATATGTTCATATCAAGGGATGTAACTCTTACAATAAACCTTAGACCTGTACTCATATTAACATGATACAATACTACAATAACCATGGATTATAAATCAATATTTGGATGTAAATCCCCACTATATGCACCACTCTCTCCTGATACCCTTTAGTATGACAATTATTATCTTGTTAATTGATAGCATTTGTTATGCAAACAATGACTGAAGTCGTATGCACTGAATCAAAAATGCGACTTTGCATTTATGAATATTTGGGAAGTTTCTTTGCATAAATATCGAATGTTTTAATATGAAATTTAGATTTGAATAGTCTGCTTATTTTCTCATAATTTTCTATTCAAATATTTGTTCCCATCCCTACATATTAGTATAAAGTTATGACAGGGTGTACTGGAAGAATGTAGTCTTGTCGAACCTTGAAAACTACAAGAGGTATCAATATGACACTTCATAAAAAGAAATTTATTATCGAGGGAAAGTGCAATGCGTAAAAGCCATAATTTTTGCATCATTAATTTTATGTGCCTTTTGTCAATTCTTCTTTTTAATTTTGTTTTGGGCATATCTTCTCTCTGTTTATTCAAATCTTCATGAAACTTGGCAAAATCATTTGTTCTTATGATATCTTGAACGATTTCAAAAATGGTTCTGGTTGCTTGAAAAACATGGCCACAATTGGGCGGGGCTTTTTTCCTTATATGGCTATATATTACAATAGTAAAACCTTGCTAACACTCTAGAGGCTACATTAATTGTCTTACCTTAATGAAACTTGGTCAGAAGATTTCTCCAAATGATATATTGTACGAGGTTGAAAATGGTTACGTTTGGTTGAAAAATATTGCTGCCAGGGGGTGGGGCATTTTTCCTTATATGGCTTTTGTAAAAACTTAATAACACTCTAATTATAACATGTACAGTCAAACCTGAATTCAGCGGTCAGTCAAGGGAAATGACCAAAGTGACCGTTGTCCACAGGTGACCGTTGAATTCGGATCACAATTTTAAGATGGTTTGTCAGTTGGTAGTATTGCTACGTCGTTACCCCACCCAGTCGTTTGCATACGGTGTTAAACAAATGCTCATTGCCGTTAACTAAGCATAATAACAGAATTTATGTACATTGAAAAATACAGAATAATATCTTATAGATTGATTTAATTTCATATTGTTATTAAACTAAAGCAATGACTTTATCAACGCTAGTATAATTGTTTACTTGATCATTCAATAAATTAAACTTGTCACGTGCCGTTGACGTCACGTCCGTACAAGTCTAAAAAGCGGATTCGCTTTCATAAACCGATAGTTAATGGTGATGTTGTACCGTTCTAATAAGAAAAAGACGCAAAAAGTTTGTTAAAATTTATTCGTACGCAAACATCACACAAAAAGCATTTTAATTCAACAACCTCATACAAAATACAACGCTCCAAACTCACATTTGCATTCGATTCATACTCCTACATAATTTCTCGCTTATGCTTAAGCACACTCTGCACTTGCGTACGTCCAACACAGAGCTCACTTGCTATTACACGCGAACTTTTTCCAGATTCAAACAGTTTCAAACACTTGACTCGTTCCTCTAATGTGAGGAACTTACGTTCACCACTCATTGTTATTCCGTGATTTATTATTCCGATTGCTTTTAAAAGTGTTGTGAACGCTAGAAAGCTCTTTTAAAGAATGATCCGAAAATGTTATTTTAAAATCGATACTCAATATTGTAAGTACAATGTACTAATTAGCGGTCATTTAATTAGCGATTATAACTTTAAGCGTGTCAAAAACTCTGACATATTTTCTATTGAAGAAACCCCCACAACTATCCCGGGAAAACAAACCTTCTCAACACCTTATTATTTGTTTACTCGCAGCAGGCCGCTTTTATAATATCAAAGGCAATAACCGCTATCAAACGCTTAAACCGCAAAATAGACGGACAAATAATGTGCAGTGTTTTTAATTTCGCTACTCGAGACGATTGACGCGTGACCGTTGATTTCAGTTCAAATATGAATTTCGGAGTTGAATATAGTGGCCGTTGGCCGTTATGGACAGGTGGCCGTTAAATTCAGGTGTAATATAGAGTGTTTTTCGTCGGGGGGATTCCAGACTGACCGTTGTCTGCAGGTGACCGGTAAATTCAGGTGGCCGTTAGGTCAGTTTCGACTGTATTTTCAATCTTCATAACACTTGGTGAGATTTGTTTTAATGATATCTTGGATCAGTTTGAAAATAGTTCTTTTGTTTTGCAAAATATAGCTGCCAGGGGTCGGGGAATTTATCCTTATATGGCTATAGTGAAACCTTGTTAGCACTCTAAAAGAAACATTTATTGTTCACTCTTCATGAAACTTGGTCAGATCAATTTTAGCTCACCTGATTGCTCAGGTGAGCTTTTGTGACCTGTCTTTGTCCGTCTTCCGTCCGTCCGTCGTCCACATTTGGTTTGTAAACACTCTAAAGGCCACATTTCATGTCCGATCTTCATGAAACTTGGTCAGAAGATTTGTCCCAATGATATCTCGATCAAGTTCAAAACTGGGTCATGCTGGGTCAAAAACTAGGTCAAAAAAAAGAAAAACCTTGTAAAAACTGTAGAAGTCGCATTTCATGCCCAATCTTCATGTAACTTTGTCAAAATGTTTGCCTTAATGATATGTTGGTCGAGTTCAAAAGTGGTTCTGGTCCGTTGAAAAACATGGCCACCAGTGGGCGAGGCAGTTTTCCTTATTTGGCTATAGAGAAACCTTGTAAACACTCTAGAAGTCACAATTTTTGCCCAACCATCATGAAAGTTGGTCAAAACATTGGTTTTATTGATATCTCAGACGAGATAAAAAATGGTCCAGATCAGTGAAAAAACATGGCCACCAGTGGGCGGGGCATCTTTCTCTATATGTATATAGTGAAAACATGTGAACACTCTAGAAGTCACATTTTTTACCCAATTTTCATGAAATTTGGTCAGAACATTTGTTTCCTTGATATGAGAGTTGAGTTTGAAAATGGTTCCGGTCAGTTGAATAACATGGCTGCCAGGGGGGTGGGCAGTTTTCCTTAATTGGCTATAGAGAAACCTTGTAAACACTCTAGAAGTCACAATTTTTGCCCAACTATCATGAAACTTGGTCAAAACATTGGTTTTATTGATATCTCGGACTAGTTCGAAAATGGTCCATATCGGTGAAAAAACATAGCCGCCAGTGGGCGGGGCATTTTTCTCTATATGTATATAGTGAAAACATGTGAACACTCTAGAAGTCACATTTTTGGCCCAATTTTCATGAAATTTGGTCAGAACATTTGTTTCCTTGATATGAGAGTTGAGTTTGAAAATGGTTCCGGTCAGTTGAATAACATGGCTGCCAGGGGGATGGGCAGTTTTCCTTAATTGGCTATAGAGAAACCTTGTAAACACTCTAGAAGTCACAATTTTTGCCCAACTATCATGAAACTTGGTCAAAACATTGGTTTTATTGATATCTCGGACGAGTTCGAAAATGGTCCATATCGGTGAAAAAACATAGCCGCCAGTGGGCGGGGCATTTTTCTCTATATGTATATAGTGAAAACATGTGAACACTCTAGAAGTCACATTTTTGGCCCAATTTTCATGAAATTTGGTCAGAACATTTGTTTCCTTGATATGAGAGTTGAATTTGAAAATGGTTCCGGTCAGTTGAATAACATGGCTGCCAGGGGGGTGGGCAGTTTTCCTTAATTGGCTATAGAGAAACCTTGTAAACACTCTAGAAGTCACAATTTTTGCCCAACCATCATGAAACTTGGTCAAAACATTGGTTTTATTGATATCTCAAACGAGATCAAAAATGGTCCAGATCGGTGAAAAAACATGGCCACCAGTGGGCGGGGCATCTTTCTCTATATGTATAAAGTGAAAACATGTGAACACTCTAGAAGTCACATTTTTGGCCCAATTTTCATGAAATTTGGTCAGAACATTTGTTTCCTTGATATGAGAGTTGAGTTTGAAAATGGTTCCGGTCAGTTGAATAACATGGCTGCCAGGGGGGTGGGCAGTTTTCCTTAATTGGCTATAGAGAAACCTTGTAAACACTCTAGAAGTCACAATTTTTGCCCAACCATCATGAAACTTGGTCAAAACATTGGTTTTATTGATATCTCAGACGAGTTCGAAAATGGTCCATATCGGTGAAAAAACATAGCCGCCAGTGGGCGGGGCATTTTTCTCTATATGTATATAGTGAAAACATGTGAACACTCTAGAAGTCACATTTCTGGCCCAATTTTCATGAAATTTGGTCGAAAATGGTTCCGGTCAGTTGAATAACATGGCTGCCGGGGGGGGGGGGGTGCAGTTTTCCTTATTTGGCTATATAGAGACCTTGTAAACACTCTAGAAGTCACAATTTTTGCCCAATCATCATGAAAGTTAGTCAATACGTTGGTTTTATTGCTATCTCGGACGAGTTCGTAAATTGTCCAGATCGGTGAAAAAACATGGCCGCCAGTGGGCAGGGCATTTTTCTCTATATGTATATAGTGAAAACTTGTGAACACTCTAGAAGTCACATTTTTGGCCCAATTTTCATGAAATTTGGTCAGAACATTTGTTTCCTTTATATGAGAGATGAGTTTGAAAATGGTTCCAGTCAGTTGAATAACATGGTTGCCGGGGGGGCAGTTTTCTTATAAGAAAAACCTCGTGAACACTCTAGAAATCACATTTTTTGCCCAATCATCATGAAACTTGGTACAAAGATTGGTTTTATATATATCACTTAATAATGCCATAATTATTGCCCTTAGATTGTCCAAATTTTCATTATATTATACAAAATTCTCTAGAGTGTCACAATTTTGTTTCAGATTTTATGAATCTTGGTCATAATATTTATTTTTGTAAGCAAAGTTTGATGTTTGGTAAGGGGGGGAGGGGTCAACTCAAAATATAGGTCACCAGGTCTAATCTTACAAAAATAAAAACACTCCATATGCCAGAGTTTTGGTTCAATAATGATGAAACTTGACCAGGATGTTTGTCTGGACAATATCTAGGTCAAGTTTGACGTTTGGTAAAGATTGAATTAACCGACTCCTCTCAGGTGAGCAAACTAGGGCCATCTTGGCCCTCTTGTTTATACTGATATCTTTGGGCTGCACTGAGCAGGTCAGCTCTTTTGTATCTCAGGTGAGCAACTTTGGCCTTTAGGGCCCCCTTGTTTTATATAGGGGAAGTTTTCCATCAGGGTTGCCTGTTTGCAGGCTATTTCAATAATTTATCTTTTAATGTAAATATTAGTTATCAATTGATTTTATTTTTATGTCACAGAGCACCAGAGGTAAATTTAGAAACAGAATTGGCTCTCTTGTTTACCTTTTCCTCTTGAAAATAACTTGTTTACCTATTCCTCTTGAAACTTACTTGTTTACCTATTCCTCTTGAAACTAACTTGTTTACCTATTCCTCTTGAAACTAAATTGTTCACCTATTTGTCCTTAAACTAACTTGTTTACCTAATTCTCTTGAAACTAAACTTGGTACACTGATTTCACCAATATCTTGTATCTGATACACGACATGCTATGACATACAATCAAAATACATATAAAACTGGTCAAATATGGGATTTATAGTGTAATAACACTACATTAACAAATTTATTAACAAATATTCTTAAAACTGGCAAAACATTTGTAAATGTGATACATGTATACAGTATGCTCCAAGCTGGGTCATGTGGGTCAAAGGGCAAATCAAAAGATATTGTAAACACTTTTGAAGTCACTGTTTATTATGCCCCCCTTCGAAGAAGAGGGGGTATATTGCTTTGCTCATGTCGGTCGGTGGGTCGGTCCGTCCACCAGGTGGTTTCCGGATGATAACTCAAGAACGCTTGGGGCTAGGATCATGAAACTTCATAGGTACATTGATCATGACTCGCAGATGACCCCTATTGATTTTGAGGTCACTAGGTCAAAGGTCAAGGTCACAGGTGAAGGTCACAGTTACTGGAAATAGGCATTTTAAGGATTTAGCATGGTTCAAACAAGGGAAACAACTACCATTTATGCATGTCCTTTTTATTACAGCATTTGCCTCCCTTTAATTCATTTAAAATCTCATTTTACAGCAGAGATTCCAAATCTGACCTGTAAATGAGCCCCATATTTACTGCCAGTGCTAGGTTACCTTTTCCCATTTGATCATTCTTAAGTATTGGTATTGTAATGCTGCTGCTACTGCTACTTCTACTACTACTACTACTACTACTACTACTACTACTACTACTACTACTACTGCTACTGCTACTGCTACTTCTACTACTACTACTACTACTACTACTACTACTACTACTTCTACTACTACTACTACTACTACTCCTCCTCCTCCTCCTCCTCCTCCTCCTCCTTCTCCTCCTCCTCCTCCTCCTCCTCCTCCTCCTCCTTCTCCTCCTCCTCCTCCTCCTCCTCCTCCTCCATCAACCACCATCACCACCACCACCACCACCCCACCCCCCACCCCTCCAACCCCCCCCCCCCCCATGAGATACATGTAAAGCAGCTAAAAATTGCAGTGAATATAAGGAAATATGCTGAAAAAAAATACCTCTTCAATACATAAACAGCTTTGTTAGTTGGCTATGTGTCATCAAAATAGACATTTAAACAAAACAAATGTGACGCTATTATTCAAGGAACAGAATTGTTAAGCTTTAATTTAATTTTAGGATAATCTGCATTTGTCTTGAAATTTTAAAGAACAAGAAACATAAAAAACATCATAAAAATTTGAGAGGGTATACAGTTTTTTTGTTCAGGAAGTTTGATGTTAAATTTGTTTTTAAGAATCACTGGATATGTAAGGGAAACTTTAATGCTCAGTAATCATGAAAATATGTAAATTTAAAGTGTATTACTTTTATTAGGTGTTTATTAAGCTTTGTTCCAACTTTTAATTATTTCAGTTTATGCACTGTGTCTTTAAAATTAGGATTTTGCCCAGGTTCTGGCATTTAAATTGTGATATCAGTATTGTTCACTTGTTGAAGTTGTTCTCTCATAATTTCATTATTTTTCAAATTTCAGGTAGATTTACAAAAGATAATCTGGTGACGGAACTAACAGTAGTGTTTTTAGAGACAGAAGTGAGCTATGGAGAGCCTAGTTGTCGATTGGACCTGGGATACAGGCAACTATCCTGTGGCCGTCGCCAGTTTTGTCTTTTCGCTACTCCTCCACTCGTACATAAGCCCGTTTCTGACCAGCATATTGGTCCAGACTGTATCCAGTCTGCCCCATGGCAAGCAGCTCTACTGGCATTCCAGGTACATATTTAGAACTTTCTTTCAAGTTTGTGAAATAAGCCAATGGTTTTTAATCAGACAATTGGCATAAGAAATTTGTATTCCCCCAAAGGAGGGCATATAGTGATCTGTCTTTCCGTCACACTTTGCGTTAAAGTTTCTGCGTTTAGGTTTTGAAAAATGCTCATAACTTCTATGTCCCTTCAGATAGCAACTTGATATTTTGCATGCATGTGTATCTCATGGAGCTGCACATTTTGAGTGGTGAAAGGTCAAGGTCATCCTTCAACGTCAAAGGTCAAAAAAACAAATCCAAGGGAAGTAATAGGTTTCAAAGGGAGATAATTATCTGTACCTGCCAAATGATAAAAAAACATTTAATAAATCAAAGTGGGGCAGTAGGGGGCATTGTGTTTCTGACAAACACATCTCTTGCTTTGGGCTACATTTGTTGTTCAGTAAACTCAATTAAACAGCGTAATTGAGAAGAATTTCTATGGTTTACTGTAAAACAATTTATCAGGAAGGGTGCTTTATATTATGTTTGACAGTTAATAGATATTTTATCCCTATCGTTTTTGAGACCATAAACTCTTCTATGAAGACTCATAATGGTAAATTCTTTGTTCTGATTTTGGAGAATGGTTTATTGACTATGGAATATCAAATGTATTGGCTATAGAAATTTAACCATGGATGTCATTATAGGCAGGTAATTATTTGATATCTGTGCTCTTTGTCATAATGCCATAGAATGTGCATCGACCAAATTTATACATCTTTATCACTGATAAGGTGTTAACAATAACAATTTGCTAAGGATTTTTGTTATTAGCAGGCAATAAAAGGATTTGTGATAGTCAATTATGGCAAAACAGACATCAAATTGCAACCTTTTTAACAAACTTTTGGTATTTAATTATATGCAATAGGATTTTTTTCATAAAAAACTTATGTTCAATTTGTAGGGGAGAAGCTAACACCACATGTTATACGCAAGTCATGAAACCAGAGATGCTTTTGTGGTTGCTTTAAAGAAAATGCTGTTTGTATAATGTTTGCATACAAATAAATGTTTACAAGCTTTTGGTGTCTGTTGCTTTGAATGAGGACGATAATTCAATTCTGTTCTTTCAGTTTATATAGCAATGAACTTTCTTGAGCCAAATTTTCTGTCGAACATATAAATTCTTCACATTTTATCTGTTTTACAGGGTTTTATGAAGGACAAATAAGAGCCAAATGGAAATTTCTTGAACCAAATTTTTTAATTTGTGCTTTCAATACATTTTCGGACATGTTATCAATAACACATGATGACTATTATTAAAAATATCTTCCAATGAATGTAATATAAACTGTCGGATTTACTTAATGAATGAGATGTAAGGGTAAACAAAAATATTATCGTTGATAAACTCATAAGTTTAATAATATATATGAATTGTAATCAATTTATAAGATATTAATTTGACTTTGTATTATACAATATAAATAATTTGTGTAATTAAACAAAATAATCGGAAATTAGCCTTTGTTTAAATGACACTGTGTGGGGTAATGACCTAGCAATATATACTACCAACTGACCAACCATTTCAAAATTGGTCACCTGAGAACAACAGTCACCTGTCCACATCGTCACTTTGACCATTTCCTTTAACTAATTTTCTAAGGTTAGACTGTAATCTAAATATATTAGTTGATATTTCTTGTTTTTTCAGTGTTGTGTCAAGTGTTCATGCCATAGTCGTGAGCTCATTCTGTGTATATTCATTTATGACTGAACCACAGCTTAAAGAAGATCTAATATGGTGAGTATTTTCATAATGCCAAATAGTTAATACAGAAAGTGCTTTTTAAGACTTGTGCCATTAAAAAAAAATAAGATTCATAAATTATTTTCTAAAACTTCATTCTGTGCTTAAATACTTATCTGATTATACTCCTTTTTGACGTTTTGGGTTTGGGCTTTTATCAAATTATGGAAAAAATGGCTCGACTACATTGTACATTTTTACATCTTTTAACAAGACATATCAATTGAGAAAGACATTGTTTTTAATGGTCAACCAATATTGTACATGATGATGCCATAAATGATATTTTATGCAATAGCGCCAAAATTGTAAAATGTTTACCAACATTGATCAATAAAAACATATTAATAGTTAAATATTTCATATCACTATGTTTTGTCAAAATTGTGCTTGATGTGTTGAGTACTTGAAAACATATTATATTCTACTATAAAACCTATGTATACCATCTTTTGGCACATGTTGCAAAATATCCCATACACAAGGTTGTAAATGTTACAGTTTGTTGTGTAATTTGGAATTTTGCTAATGGAGCTATTGTGGAAACCTTTTTGTAACATTCCTCTGACTAAATTGCAAAATAAAACTGTAACATTTACAACATTCAATTATATGAAATAATATGTTGTACTTCAAATGCTAGCACAAGCGCGTGTAAATAGTATTATATTTTCAATTGGCATTTTTTTGGTACATTTCTGATACAATTTACCAGTAAGCTACATGTATGTGTTTTACATTTTAACTTTTCAATTATTAACAACACTGTTGTCAAAATACAGGATACAACTGTATACATTCTTCTACCATTACATTATATTGAATAAGAAACAGTATTTTTACCCAACTTTAATTTCAACGATGGAACTATGTATGCCGTAAAATTTCAATGTTGTATTGATATTTCAGGGGTGACAGTAAAACTGTAAAGATCTCTTGTGCAATAGTTATAGGTTACATGACTGCGGGTAAGTATCCCACTGAAAGAAAACTACATTCACATCTACATGTTTTGCACTGGTCCAGCTTTTGTAATCCCCTTTTGTGTCTGCGTCTTTTGTCAAGCGTCAAATTTTAATTTAGATGGCATATTTTTTCCTTAATCATTGGGCAGATTTTCCACACCTTTTAACCCTTTACCACTTAGATACGTATTTTTACGCATTTGTAGTCCTGTAGACAGTTATATTTAATTTAAGACCTTTCTTTCTAGATTTAAGTTTTTTAGGCTTCATCTCCAAACTTTAGATACTGATGGGCAACAAACAGCATAAAACCTGAACAGACTACGAGTTACTCGTAGGCTGTTCTGGTTTTATGCTGTTTTCACATAGCCATTTTCACTTTGCTTCTGAGTGGGAAAGGGTAGATGGATGTTGGAATAATCCATGTCAGCTGAATATGCATGTCACCAGAGCTAAAACTAAATTTTAAAAATAGATTTTTTTCCCCTGAAACCTCAAGGATCAACTGTTTAACATTTAGTGTGGTAGAACTCCTGGGTTCAAAATCGTTCAGGTCCCAGGACTAACATGAGTTATATAACGTATACAATAAATAACTTTAAAAATATTTTCTTCAAAACTGCAGAAGTAATGGGTTAAATATTTGGCATGCAAGACCATATAGAGGTATTTTTATTAGTTTGTTCATATACCCACGGGACTTATAGTGTAAATAACTCAGAACATCTTCTGAAACAATAAGGGTCAGGGGTTTAATGTTGTTTAATGAGCATTTAATGTGTTTATTCAAATCATGCCGTGGTGTAAAAACTGGCAACATACGAGAAGTCACATGACTTATATAGACATATATAGTAATGTCTTATTCTCTCAAACTGCTAGGGTAATGGGTTTAAACCAGGGTGTTTAACATTCTTTAGTTGTCTTCTACAAAGATTGTTCAAATCATATTCCTGGGCTTAAAACTTTGCCACGCCTCATTACACAAATAGTTGATCTATTGCCATGGTGGCCCTCCTATTGCCATGGTGGCCCTCCTATTGCCATGGTGGCCCTCCTATTGCCATGGTGGCCCTCCTATTGCCATGGTGGCCCTCTTGCTTGAATTTCTCACTAGCTTAGGATTATTATTTCCATCTCCTTGTAAGAACCTGTTCTACAATTATTGGAAACTTTATTTTTGGCAAATTTAATTAAAAGTTAGCACCATATTTTACTGCACATATATTTCCTTTTGAAACTGTTACCCACCATTGACCCTATTTGAACTTATTACAAAAAATGATCATAAAGACTAGTGCACCTATACAAGGACCATTTAAATTAATTTATATGGCTTCCTCTAGCAGTTGTAATGTTACAACACCATTATATTTGCACTCTAGCTTTTTTGCATAATTATATGCTTTTCTTGCTTTTTCAGATACAATAATCATGCTGCGAATGCTGCGATATAGACAGGATGTTTGTAACAAATACAAATTCTTTCTCTGCCATCACGCAGTATCTGTGTTTGCCTACTTTTATGTCATGGTAAGCTGTGTCTGTTACAACCAATTTTCTTTTAAAGTTATAGACAGCCATTTTAAACTCCAACTTATGGTTACTTGGCTTGTGTTTTTATTCCCCCCCCCCCCCCCCCCCCCCCCCCCCCCCCCCCCCTCAAGGTCGGAATAATGCAATCACACCGAGTGTATGTGGGTCTGTCTGTCAACAATTTGTGTCCGCCGTGTATCTTTAAAATCGCTGGGAGGATTTTGACAAGACTTTTGATTAATCCTCGCTGACAAATAAAGGTAATAGTTTAAGGTCAAGGCTCTTTAATTTTTATGTCCCCCATCCACTATAGTGGGGGACATATTGTTTTTGCTCTGTCTGTTGGTCTGTACGTTGGACTGTTTGCTCCAACTTTAACATTTGCAATAAATTTTTCAATATTCAAGATAGCAACTTGATATTTGGCATGCATGTGTATCTCATGAAGCTGCAAATTTTGAGCGGTGAATGGTTAAGGTCATCCTTCAAGGTCAGAGGTCAAATATATGTGGCCTAAATCGCTCATTTTATGAATACTTTTGCAATATTGAAGATAGCAACTTGATATTTGGCATGCACTTGTATCTCATGGAGCAGCACATTTTGAGTAATGAAAGGTCAAGGTCATCCTTCAAGGTCAGAGGTCAAATATATGTGGCCAAAATCGCTCATTTTATGAATACTTTGGCAATATTGAAGATACTTACTTGATATTTGGCATGCATGTGTATCTCATGGAGCCGCACATTTTGAGTGGTGAAAGGTCAAGGTCATCCTTCAAGGTCAAAGGTCAAAAATAAAATAAAAAGGGGACATAGTGTTTCTGACAAACACATTTTTCTTTTTTATTCTGTTATATAACTTTTTATGCCCCCGGTATGGGGGCATATAGCAATTGAAATGTCCGTCAGTCAGTCAGTAAGTCTGTCCGTCCGAAAAAAAACTTTAACGTTGGCCATAACTTTTGCAATATTGAAGATAGCAACTTGATATTTGGCATGCATGTGTATTTCATGAAGCTGCACATTTTGAGTGGTGGAAGTTCAAGGTCAAGGTCATCCTTCAAGGTCAAAGGTCAATTTTTTTTATATTAATTTATTTCAAAGTAGGGGGCATTGTGTTTCTGACGAACACATCTCTTAATCTTGCCTGGAAGGATTTTACTACTACATGTACTTACATTATTCCTCATGGTCTCTAACAACTCCCATGGTCCTTGGTCAAATATTAAGGTCTCTATTTAAGTTTAGAGGTTTAGAAGTTTTGTTTCCATTCTGTAACTTGTTAATGTCTTCAAGGTTTTATCTATTTCTTTGAATATTATTCCCCTTGAACAACTGATGTGTGTCGTCAAGGCAAGAACACTGGAATCAACTTCAGTTTATGAGTTTGTCCTTTCTGCATTTTGCTGAATATTTTTGTGACAAATGTGCAGTCATGGTTGTCAAAGGCAATAATATTGCTGTTAATGTTGAACATAATCATGTGATCAATGTCTGTAAATCATGGCGGGCCCTCTGGTATAATTATTTTTTGTCAACATTGTTACATGTATGTAAGTAACGTATGTGTAAAATGTTACGTTACATTTTGGAAGTATTCTTTAAATTGTTTAAAATGAGCATCAGATATGTTTTTCTTTCTGGCACATTTCCACATATTGAGTGTTGAGTTTGATGAGAAGTATAAAAAGTCGTAGATTGAAAAAATGGACAGAAATAATAATGGTCATATTTGTATTATTTGTATTGGATATTTTATAAATAAACTAAATATGTTTCTGTTATGTTCCTTAATTCCCTTCATTGTTACAGACATTTGGAGTGTACGTCTACTTTGCTAATTTCCGACTGATGGCTGAGTTTTCCACAGTGTTTGTGAATAACAGGTAATTAATTTGAGCTGTGCTTGGGAAATCAGAGCTTAGTACATTTGCTTAAAGTATAATTTCATATAAGCCTTACTGTGTGCAAAAGCTAATAAGGGATGACTCCATTCCCTTTTATAGAATTTTTCATGTAAAGGAAGTTTCTTTTTAAGGAAAATCAAGCCTAAACAGAATAGTGTTGTCCCTGATTAGCCTGTGCAGATAACACAGGCTAATCTGGGTCGAAACTTAATGGTTTTCCTAGGGAATTAAATGTGAAATGTACTTTATAGATTGATATTTATTAATCAGTTTACCAGTAATTATATATTAATTTCATTGATTGATGAATTCACTGACTGATCAAGAGAATAATCTATTAGCTAGATACTTGAACAACTGACCAGCTAACAGTTGACTTGTCCAAGAATTTACTGAAGTTGTCTATTATTGTCTCAAATCATTTACCAGCTTTGACAATTACATGATACCAGCTTTTCTCAGGATTGAGACAGAGTTAGAAAAAATCATAGAAAATAAGATTGTCTGGAAAATCGTGGAATGGTGATATTTCAGACTGTATTGTTTAAAAAGCATTGAATTATTTTTTTTAATGAACATGTTCATTGAATGTGCACATTAGAATATATAAATAATCAAATCCATTAAAATCTTATAAACAATTAAGGTCCTAAATGAGGACACATGTATTTTGGCGCTGTAAGAAATTATATTCTGGTAAGGCGGTGCAAATAAGTTTGCGATAGGAACCATCAACATAAACAAATTTGTTTTGCAATACTGTTAGTGCTGCTTGCAGAGTGTGACAAAAACTAAGAACAGTATTTCATTATGCTATTTTGAGTTTAGTATTCATGGATGATATCATGAAAACCTTAGCTTTGTCAATTAATTTTTATGTCCCCCACCACTATAGTGGGGGACATATTGATTTTGCCCCGTCTGTTGGTTGGTTGGTTTGTTTGCTCCAACTTTAACATTTTGCCATAACTTGCAATATTGAAGATAGCAACTTCATATTTGGAATGCATGTATCTCATGGAGCTGCACATTTTGAGTGGTGAAAGGTCAAGGTCATCCTTCAAGGTCAAAGGTCAAATATATATCTTCAAAGCGGCGCAGTATGGGACATAGTGTTTCTGACAAACACATATCTTGTTTGATCTTGGAATCATTGTTTCATTAGTGTGACTTACACATGTATTAAAGTATAAAATATAATTTTCAAATATTCAAAGCTGTTGTTAAGAATTATACTTTTATTAATGCTGTTGATGACATTTTAATCTTTCAGATGGATGATGGCAGCGATCGGAGGGAAATCTAGCCAGCTGTATTTTTACAATGGCATGGTACTGACCGCAGTGTTCTTTGCGTGCCGCATCCTATGTATGCCCCAGTGTTGGTACATGATATATTCCATATACAATACTGAGCCATTCATGAAGTCAGAGACTGCACGCTATGTTCTGATTTCCTCATGCTTTGCTCTGGACATTTTGAATGTTTACTGGTTCTACAAGCTCTTGAAAGGTGTCTTGAGGACTCTAGAACAGCGTAAATTAGATAACAATAAGAACAAGGAGCGGAAATCAGAATAATTTGTGATATTTGTTGAGACATTGTGAAGGGAAATGTTTTGTTAATCATCAGTGAAGTACAGGCATCATTGAAGAGTAAGGCTGCGTATTTTGCTTGTATATCTTACAAGATCCTTTTGAAACAAACAAAAATAAGGTGATTGAAGCAGAACAATTTGTGATATTTTAAGAAACAGTTTTTTATGCATTTGTCAAATATTCAAAGCACTTGTTTGTTTTTATGCCCCCGAAAGAGGGCATATAGTGATCGGACGGTCCGTCCATCTGTCTGTCTGTCTTTCCATCACACTTTGCGTTGAGGTTTTGCGTTTAGGTTTTGGAAAATGCTCATAACTTCTATGTTGCTTCAGATAGCAACTTGATATATGGCATGCATGTGTATCTCATGGAGCTGCACATTTTGATCGGTGAAAGGTCAAGGTCATCCTTCAAGGTCAAAGGTCAAATATATGGCTTCAAAGCGGCGCAGAAGAGGGCATTGTGTTTCTGACAAACACATCTCTTGTTATTCTTAAACCTGGTAAGTATATCCTTCAGAATCATGTTGTGCGTTGTTTTGTTTCACGTCCGGTTGGCTCAAAAAGAAATATAAATAATTGGATAATGACACAAATTTTGATTTGAGTATTGAAAAATGTCTGGAGTACAAGATATGTATAATACTTAGAACTATTTTGTCTGTATATCATACAATTTTATTATTCATAGTTGTGATTTCACTGTACTATAGGATTCAAATATTCGTATCTGGACATTATCATTTCCTGTTTTTTTATAAGCATTTATTTACCATGTATTTACTACTCCTTTATTTTTTACAAAAATGCTGCATTCTGATTTGATAATCAAGCCTCTTAACCTGTTTTCAGTTAACATAGTACATATGGAGATTAAATCATAAATAATTAAATATGCATGCCATTATGTTTTAACAAATGACTAATTACATCATTTATGGGCAAACAGAACAATATTACTTTTTACTCCTCAATCTGTTGTAATACTTGTGAGCTATCAATGCTAAGGTTGTAAGACAAAGATGAAACTGAAACTGAAATGGTATTCTGATGACATCATTTATGGCTTTTTTGAGTGTTAAAATACAGCTAATATAGCATTTTTCTGCATTTCATCAGTGTATGAACTCAGTTTGAAGTTTGAACTTTCATGCAAATAACACTTCTTTATGCATTAACGCCACTTGTGCAAATTAGCAGTAATAAATCCCACAGTTCATACACCAAAAGAAATTCAGAAAAATGCTTTTCAATTCTTAAGATGTGGAAAACACAAATATTTATTTATGTCTGCAGGTGAATTTCCTCCAAAAGCTTCCTTAAAATAAAATAAAATAAGCTTGAGATTTTAACCGTATGCATTTAAATTAAATGTATACCCTACATGTTCTTGTTGATTTTTAGCTCTGCTGTTTTCGGAGAAAACCCGAGATATTTTCATAACATACTCATGGTGTCCGTTGTCGTGCCTGTCGCCGTGTCCGTTGTTGCATTGTCCGCGTCATGCTAAAACCTTGACATTTTGTCAAGGTTTTGAACATTGGCTCTAAAATCAAAGTGCTTCAACCTACAACTTTGAAACTTCATATGTAGCTGCACCTTGATGAGTTCTACATGCCACACCATTTTGGGTCACTAGAGCAAAGGTCAAGGTCACTGTGACCTCTAAAATAATGAATAAAAATTAATTCTGACAAGCTGTCATTTATTATGCCCCCCTTCGAAGAAGAGGGGGTATATTGTTTTGCATATGTCGGTCGGTCTGGCTGTCTGTCGGTCTGTCAGTCCGTCCACCTGATGGTTTCCGGATGATAACTCAAGAACGCTTAGGCCTAGGATCATGAAATTTCATTGGTACATTGATCATGACTGTCAGATGACCCCTATTGATTTTCAGGTCACTAGGTCAAAGGTGAAGGTCACAGTGACTCGAAATAGTAAAATGGTTTCCGGATGATAACTCAAGAATGTTTAGGCCTAGGATCATGAAACTTCATAGGTACATTGATCATGACTGGCAGATGACCCCTATTGATTTTCAGGTAACTAGGTCAAAGGTCAAGGTCAAAGTGACTCGAAATAGTAAAATGGTTTCCGGATGATAACTCAAGAATGCTTAGGCCTAGTATCATGAAACTTCATAGGTACATTGATCATGACTGGCAGATGACCCCTATGGATTTTCAGGTCACTAGGTCAAAGGTCAAGGTCACAGTGACTCGAAACAGTAAAATGGTTTCCGGATGATTACTCAAGAATGCTTACGCCTAGGATGATGAAATTTAATAGGAATATTGATCATGACTGGCAGATGACTCCTTTTGATTTTCATGTCACTAGGTCAAAGGTCAAGGTCACAGTGACTCAAAATAGTAAATTGGTTTCCAGATGATAACTCAAGAATAATTAGGCCTAGGATCATGAAAAGTCATTGGTACATTGATCATGACTGGCAGATGACCACTATTTATTTTTAGGTCACTAGGTCAAAGGTCAAGGTCACAGTGACAAAAAACATATTCACACAATGGCTGCCACTACAACTGACAGCCCATATGGGGGGCATGCATGTTTAACAAACAGCCCTTGTTCAAAACTGCACCTGCAGCCAAGCGTGGCACCCTTTGCGGTGCTCTTGTTTTTTCTGTTGTAAGAACCTGCTTTACCGGATTTCTTGTTCCCAGTGTTCATTATTATATTGGGTAAATTTCTTGACAATTTCCTGTTAAATATGCACAGTTGCAGCTTTATTCCATGTTTGTGCATTCTACCAAAAATGTCTACATTGGGTGTTAATATAATATGAATGCTTTAATAAACGTTGTTTCCATACGACAGTATTTTTATACGTACTGGTAGTACTAATTGTAACAGATAATTTGAATACAGTGAGGACAATAAAAATATTATTATGCCCCCCTTCGAAGAAGAGGGGGTATATTGCTTTGCTCATGTCAGTCGGTCTGTCGGTCCGTCAACCAGGTGGTTTCCGGATGATAACTCAAGAACGCTTGGGCCTAGGATCATGAAACTTCATAGGTACATTGATCATGACTCGCAGATGACCCCTATTGATTTTGAGGTCACTAGGTCAAAGGTCAAGGTCACGGTGACCCAAAATAGAAAAATGATTTCCGGAGGATAACTCAAGAACGCTTAGGCCTAGGATCATGAAACGTGATAGGTAGATTGATCATGACTCGCAAATGACCCCTATTGATTTTCAGGTCACTAGGTCAAAGGTGAAGGTCACAGTGACTCGAAATAGTAAAATGGTTTCCGGATGATAACTCAAGAATGTTTAGGCCTAGGATCATGAAACTTCATAGGTACATTGATCATGACTGGCAGATGACCCCTATTGATTTTCAGGTAACTAGGTCAAAGGTCAAGGTCAAAGTGACTCGAAATAGTAAAATGGTTTCCGGATGATAACTCAAGAATGCTTAGGCCTAGTATCATGAAACTTCATAGGTACATTGATCATGACTGGCAGATGACCCCTATGGATTTTCAGGTCACTAGGTCAAAGGTCAAGATCACAGTGACTCGAAACAGTAAAATGGTTTCCGGATGATTACTCAAGAATGCTTACGCCTAGGATGATGAAATTTAATAGGAATATTGATCATGACTGGCAGATTACTCCTTTTGATTTTCATGTCACTAGGTCAAAGGTCAAGGTCACAGTGACTCAAAATAGTAAATTGGTTTCCAGATGATAACTCAAGAATAATTAGGCCTAGGATCATGAAAAGTCATTGGTACATTGATCATGACTGGCAGATGACCACTATTTATTTTTAGGTCACTAGGTCAAAGGTCAAGGTCACAGTGACAAAAAACATATTCACACAATGGCTGCCACTACAACTGACAGCCCATATGGGGGGCATGCATGTTTAACAAACAGCCCTTGTTCAAAACTGCACCTGCAGCCAAGCGTGGCACCCTTTGCGGTGCTCTTGTTTTTTCTGTTGTAAGAACCTGCTTTACCGGATTTTTTGTTCCCAGTGTTCATTATTATATTGGGTAAATTTCTTGACAATTTCCTGTTAAATATGCACAGTTGCAGCTTTATTCCATGTTTGTGCATTCTACCAAAAATGTCTACATTGGGTGTTAATATAATATGAATGCTTTAATAAACGTTGTTTCCATACGACAGTATTTTTATACGTACTGGTAGTACTAATTGTAACAGATAATTTGAATACAGTGAGGACAATAAAAATATTATTATGCCCCCCTTCGAAGAAGAGGGGGTATATTGCTTTGCTCATGTCAGTCGGTCTGTCGATCCGTCAACCAGGTGGTTTCCGGATGATAACTCAAGAACGCTTGGGCCTAGGATCATGAAACTTCATAGGTACATTGATCATGACTCGCAGATGACCCCTATTGATTTTGAGGTCACTAGGTCAAAGGTCAAGGTCACGGTGACCCGAAATAGAAAAATGATTTCCGGAGGATAACTCAAGAACGCTTAGGCCTAGGATCATGAAACGTGATAGGTAGATTGATCATGACTCGCAAATGACCCCTATTGATTTTCAGGTCACTAGGTCAACGGTCAAGGTCACAGTGACCCGAAATAGTAAAATGGTTTCCGAATGATAACTCGAGAACGCTTTGGCCTAGGATCATGAAACTTGATAGGTAGATTGATCATGATTCGCAGATGGTCCCTATTGATTTTCAGGTCACTAGGTCAAAGGTCAAGGTCACAGTGACCCGAAAAAGTAAAATGTTTTCCGGATGATAACTCAAGAACGCTTATGCCTAGGATCATGAAACTTCGTAGGTAGATTGATAATAGCTCGCAGATGACCCCTAGTGATTTTCAGGTCACTAGGTCAAAGGTCAAGGTCACGGTGACCCGAAATAGTAAAATGGTTTCCGGATGATAACTCAAGAACGCTTATGCCTAGGATCATGAAACTTCATAGGTACATTGATCATGACTCGCAGATGACCCCTATTGATTTTCAGGTCACTATGTCAAAGGTCACGGTGACCCAAAATAGTAAAATGGTTTCCGGATGATAACTCAAGAACGCTTATGGCTAGGATCATGAAACTTCATAGGTAAATTGATCATGACTGGCAGATGACCCCTATTGATTTTTAGGTCACTAGGTCAAAGGTCAAGGTCACAGTGACAAAAAACATATTCACACAATGGCTGTCACTACAACGGAGAGCCCATATGGGGGGCATGCATGTTATACAAACAGCCCTTGTTATAATATTGTGATTCATAGGGTCCAAATAGCATTTTATAAATTCAAAGTTGGAATGCATTTGTAGCCCATATGAGCACGAAGTGCAGTCCTAAATGGATAATCATGGTCAGTCTATGGCCAGAATTCGGTGTCATGTGTCTTGCTGTGTTTTCTTCAAATTTGTTACCACTTTAAAAGGCCTCATTTTTAACTTAATTTTAATGAAACTTGGTTAAAACTTAATGAAACTTGGTTAAAATTTTACCTTTGAAATATCTAGGCCAATATTGAATAGGGGTCACATGCGTCCAAAAACTACAGTTAGTTAGCTGGTCAAATCTAAGAAAACCATGTTAAGATTCTGGATTAAACTTGGACAGATTGTTAACCTTAAACATACCTTTGCCAAGTTTGAATTTGGGCCCAGTGGGTTAAAAACAAGATTACCACTAGTCAACAATAAGTTGCACATTTAATTGTTTAGTTCCATCATGACCCTCTCTTTCACCTGATATCTAGTCACTGTGAATAAGAATAAATAAAATCTCAATATTGCAAGTATGCAAAAGGTGCATAAGATATTATCTTGAAACTAGGTATATTCATTGAACTATATGTTTGCCATAATGTATTTCTGTCAATGACATTGATCCATCTGTCTGTCTGGACATAAATTATACCAATACTAATAATACCTAATATAAAATTGTTGATATAACACTCTGTTTGCATACACATTTACTTTTGTTCTATGCTCACATTGGAGAGTTTAAGATTTTTTTGTTATTTCTTCAACTGAAAAATAAACCCCAAAACATGTCCAGTCGCAAAAACTGAAATAACTTAAAATGTGCATAAGATAAAACTGGATTCTGTGACTTGCTTTCTCAGAGAGAACTGAAGATTCTTTGTTGTTAATATTACTTAAAGAACAAAACTTTTAATTATGTAATTACTGAAAAGCTACATTACATATTAAGCATAAATTGCAGTATACATATTTGCTTATGTTTTTGTCTGCCTGTCAATTGCTTCCTCTGTTGATCTGTCTGTATATCCTCCAAATTTGGAATTACTCAAATTTAACATAACAGATTATTACAATACTAGGTATTGATATTAAAAATGATGACAGGATATTATAGATAATTTTTAGTTTCTGCAGAGGTAAGCTGTCTGCGGTTTTGGTTATGGAATTCCTCTGCTCCCATTACTTGAAAATAGTTGTTATTCCGAACTCTCCAGTCTGGGTTTTTCCGATATTTGATCACGCGCGGTAGGTACAAAAAAAGCTGACTAGCATATTTTAAAAGAGAGTGAATCAATAATTTCTCTTATCGCTGAATAGTAAACACCACTTTTTCTGCTCAAACGTTTGTTATAGTTGATAAAAATACCATGATTTAATCATGTTTCTTAAGATGAACTTATCTCGATCTTGTTTAATTTGTAGGAATACTATGTAACATGATATAATGCTGCATGTACATGTAAACAGCTTGGGTCACGTAACTATGTCATTTCATATACAATGCGTAGGCCTGGGCATACAGATTTAATGGAAGTTTGTCAACGAAACTACCAAGACATTGACTCCATCGTATATATATATTATTCTATTCAAATATATTTAACATCATTCATACAAGTATGTATATGTCAAGCCATTTGTATAGGTTCCTTGATTACCATACAGCGGACAAAGTCTGTTTTTCATGTCTTTTAGGGATGTTAGCTACTGAACCCATTCGTTTAGGCAGCTGGCTGTTCATCTGAACGGTGTATTTAGACTTTAATCCTGTATTAAACGTCTCACATACATGTATATAAGTGTTAGATTTGTTATGTGTAATTATTAATAATAATAGTTTAACAACAAAAGACTTGAATTTTGACATTTCCTAAAAGAAACACTACTGTCGTTTAAATACTTATTATCCACTACTGAATGGGAAGCAAATCGGATATCGACGTTACTGGCCATTACTGTATTAATGACAATGTTTTTACCTCCCGCGCGCGCTCAGAAATCAGAAAAACCCACAGCGTGCGAGTTCGGAATTAAAGCTTTTACATAAGATTCATGAAGAGCAATTTAAGGTTTTTGACACCATATATTTATGCCCCCTTTTGGCCAGTCAGTCTTTCTGTAGACCTGTTCATTTCCAATCAATAACTTGTGAATGGATTGATCAATTGGCTTGATAACTTTCCATGTATATTTGCCTTTGCCAGTAGATGATCCATATTGAAATTGGGTCAAAGTTCACTTTCACTAAGATTGAAAATTGTTTCCGATCAATACTTGTGAATGGAGGGACCGATTGGCTTGATACTTCCTGTGTGCATTGGCATAGGACAGTAGATGGCCCCTATTCAAATTGGGGTCACTAGGTCAAAAGTCAAGGTCACTGGCACACTGAATGTGAAATTGTTTCCGATTAATAACTCGTCAACTGATTAAACGATTGGCTTGATACTTCCAATATGTATTGGCAGTAAATGACCCCTAATAAAATTGATGTCACTAGGTTAAAGGTCAAAGTCACTGTCACAATAAGTGTGAAAATCGTTTCCCATCAATAACTTGTCAACAAATTGACTGATGGCTTGATACTTTACATGTGCATTGGCCTTTGGCAGTTAAGATGTCCCTAATTGAAATTGGGATTACTAGTTCAGAGATCAAGGTCACTGTGACACTAAGTGTTAAATATGATAAGATTAACTCTTAAGGTCAGTTTTATTGCAAAAAATCCTGTGTAAAGGCCATCTTGGGGGGGGGGGGGGGGCCGCGGGTCTGTCTCTGACTGTGGAGCTCTTGTTTTACCAGTTGTCTGAGGAATATCAAAAAAACACATCGTGGTGTAGTTGCAATGGCAACGTCTTCCTGCAAGACATGCCTACTGTATGAATGCCTCTTTGATAGCATGTACAAGGGAGTCTTATTTGTATGTTTGACAAGTAAGGATGTTAATAAGTGAGTAAAACTTTCAATGGTGTTTGAGCCATAAATGTTGTTCCATAAATGGTGATAAATAGTGTATTCTGTAGAAGATACACTACACACATCATCATACTACTGTGACAAAGAAACAAAGACTATATTTTAAAAATAAATCTTTTATTGATCAGAGGTTTACAATCGTAAGAGCAACCTTTAGATGATGAATTCAGTTCCTTTTATTCTCTTTTTATTCCAGGTCTTGTAATATTTATTGTTATGACCCACTCCTGGCTCATCTGTCTAGTTCAGTTTGTCAATGTTTGTCTAATTTTGATCTGTCTGTTTGTCCTAATATGACAGTCCGTCAGTCAGGATGTCCATCTGTCATGTCTATTGGCAAGTTATAAAATTATCTTATTTATTATTATCTTCATTTTAGAAATTTGCATAATACTAGCTGGTCAGACGGGACATGGGAAGAGTTCAACTGGAAACTCAATTCTTGGGAAGAATGTTTTTACAGTGAAACAATCATCAACATCCGTCACTACCCGGGTTCAGTTAGAGGTATTTATTAGCTCATCTATTTTTTGAAAAAAAATTATGAGCTATTGTCATCACCTTGGCGTCGGCGTCTGCGTCGGCGTCGGCGTCCGGTTAAGTTTTGCGTTTAGGTCCACTTTTCTCAGAAAGTATCAATGCTATTGCATTCAAACTTGGTACACTTACTTACTATCATGAGGGGACTGGGCAGGCAAAGTTAGATAACTCTGGCGTGCTTTTTGACTGAATTATGTGCCCTTTTTATACTTAGAAAATTGAAAATTTTGGTTAAGTTTTGCGTTTAGGTCCACTTTTTTCAGAAAGTATCAATGCTATTGCATTCAAACTTGGTACACTTACTTACTATCATGAGGGGACTGGGCAGGCAAAGTTAGATAACTCTGGCGTGCATTTTGACAGAATTATGTGCCCTTTTTATACTTAGAAAATTGAAAATTTTGGTTAAGTTTTGTGTTAAGGTCCATTTTATTCCTTAAGTATCAAAGCTATTGCTTTCATACTTGCAACACTTACTAACTACTGTAAGGGGACTGTGCAGGCAAAGTTATGTAACTCTGACTGGCATTTGGACGGAATTATGGGCCCTTTATACTTAGAAAATCGAAAGTTTGGTTAAGTTTTGTGTTTTGGTCCACTTTACCCCTAAAGTATCATAGATATTGCTTTCATACTTGGAACACTCGCAAACTATCATAAGGGTACAGTAAAAGGACAAGTTGCATAACTCTGGATGTCATTTTTACGGAATTATGGCCCTTTTTTGACTTAGTAACTTTGAATATATGGTTAAATTTTGTGTTTCGATCCACTTTACTTCTTAAGTATCAAGGCTATTGCTTTCAAACTTCAAATACTTTCATGCTATCATGAGGTTACTGTACCTGGCAAGTTGAATTTTACCTTGACCTTTGAATGACCTTGACTCTCAAGGTCAAATTATTAAATTTCTCTAAAATTGCCATAACTTCTTTATTTATGATTAGATTTGATTGATACTTTGACAAAACTACTCTTACCTGACATACCACAATAGACTCCACCCAAACCATCGCCCGTGCTCCCCCCCCCCAACCCCCCCCCCCCCCCTATTTTTTTTTTTTTTTTTTTTTTTTTTTTTTAAGATCATCTCACAAATGACCACCACACCCTCACACTATACCCCCCCCCCCACCCCCTCCCCAATTTTTTTTTTAAACGGTTAAAAAACAAAACTATTTATTTTGATTATTTTATGTTTGAAATACCATCCAACCATCGCACCCAAGAATCCCCCCCCCACCCCCCCTCCCCCCACCCCCCCCCTCCCCCCACCCGAATCCCCACCCCCCTATTTTTTTTTTTTAAGATCATCTCACAAATTACCACCACACCCTCACACTATACCCCCCCACCTCACCCCCCCCCCAAATTTTTTTTTATGAAACGGTTAAAAAACACAAATATTTATTTTTATTATTTTATGTTTGAAATACCGTCCAACCATCGCACCCAAGAATCCCCCCCCACCCCCACCCCCACCACCCACCCCCCCCCCCCCCCCCCCCCGATTTTTTTTTTCCTTTTTTTCGCATTTTTGGAAGAAAATGTAATAAATGTCCACACCCCCACACAATGCACCGCTCTTCACTCCACCCCTCCCTCCTTTGTGATTGAAAATGAGAGTCCCTTCACCTTTAAAAAGAAAATAGATGAGCGGTCTGCACCCGCAAGGCGGTGCTCTTGTTTTGTTTAAGCATTTACCTTTTAACCTCTATATTATTTAGTGTACCTCTAAACAATTTTTCATCATCCAATAGTCACGGATGAATGATTTTATTGTTTAGCATGCATGGAATGTAGTCAAATGATCACATCTACAATATTGAATGAAAATCTTTACTTATAAGAGAGAATTAAAGTTTTAGAAGTGTTGCGTTAGATAAGTCTCCAATACACTTGCAGATAACCTGCCATTTGCCAAAATGCGCAGTTACACTCTTAAATATTCATATAAGCCCTATATTTTAATGCCCCCGAAGGTGGGCATATAGTGATCGCACTGTCCGTCTGTCTGTCTGTCCGTCCGACTGTCCGTCACACTTTTGCGTTTAGGTTTCGAAAAATGCTCATAACTAATATGTCGCTTCAGATGTAACCTTCATATTTGGTATACATGTGTATATGGACAAGGCCTTTCCAAACGCAGACAATTTTTCACCCCTTTGACCTTGACCTTGAACTTAGGGTCCGCGTTTAGGTTTCGAAATCTGTGTTTAGGTTTCGAAAAAGCGTTTTTTGGGGGCATATGTCTTCTGATGTAGACAGCTCTTGTTAAAACCCAGTTTTATGTTTTCCTGATGTTAGAACACACCTAAAATGATAAAATTAAAATAAATTTAGAATAACATTGCGTTTCACCATTTCCTCCTGCAAACTGATGAAACCATACATACCCCACGTGCTAAAGCGTCCGATCGTCAAGGATGAATGACTTTATCATGAGCTTGCTCAGAATGTAGTCAAATGATCACACGTACAATTTCAAATCAGGATCTTAACTAATAAATGAGATATTCAAGTTTGGAAAGTGTTGCGTTAGAAAAGTCTCTAAGTGTATATGTATAACAAATGACTTCTGTGAGTGATCTAGGGCTCTCCTGTTGCACTATTTACCTTAAGCACATTTTGCCTTCAATAATCAATTACTTTTGCAAGTGTAGAATTTGCTCACATGCTGCAATCAATTCATTAAATTAAAGTGAGTGGTCATGTTTAGTGTTGTCTGAACTTAGTTCACTTACACTCATATGTATCCATATGATCTGATTATGGTAATTCTATAACCTACTGATAGAATTTATCTAACGTAAGGCTTTATAGGGCTTGATAATTATTAACAAAATTATAATCATCTTACATTGTTTACTTCGTTTGATGCAAGGACTTATTTGTAATTTTTTTTAGCTCAGCTGAGCTTTTGTGACCGGTCTTGTCCGTCCTATGTCTGTCCGTCTGTCCATTTACATTTGCTCGTAAACAATCTAGAGGCCACATTTCTTGTCCCATCTTCATGAAACTTGGTCAGAAGCTTTGTCCCAATGAAATCTCGGCCGAGTTCGAAACTGGGTTGTGCCAGGTCAAAAACTAGGTCACTAGGTCAAAAAAAGAAAAACCTTGTAAACACTGTAGAAGTCACATTTTATGCTCAATCTTCATGTTACTATGTCAAAATGTTTGTCTTAATGATATCTTGGTTGAGTTCAAAAGTGGTTCCAATCCGTTGAAAAACATGGCTGCCAGTGGGCGGGGCAGTTTTCCTTATTTGGCTATAGAGAAACCTTGTAAACACTCTAGAAGTCACACGTTTTGCCCAATCATCCTGACAGTTGGTCAAAACATTGGTTCAATTGATGTCTCGGATGAGTTCGAAAATGGTCAAGATCGTTGCAAAAACATGGCCGCCAGTGGGCGGGGCATTTTTCTCTATATGTATATACATGTAAGTGGCAGTTTTCCCTTTTTGACTATAGAGAAACCTTGTAAAAACTCTAGAAGTCACAATTTTTGCCCAATCATCATGAAAGTTGGTCAAAACATTGGTTTTATTGATATCTTGGACAAGTTTGAAAATGGTCGTGATCAGTGAAAAAACATGGCCGCCAGTGGGCCGGGCATTTTTCTCTATATGTATATAGTGAAAAGATGTGAACACAGTAGAAGTCACATTTTTGCCAAATTTTCATGAAATTTGCTCAGAACATTTGTTTCCTTGATACGAGAGTTGAGTTAAAAAATGGTTCAGGTCAGTTGAATAACATGGCTGCTGGGAGGCGGGCAGTTTTCTCTTTATGCCCCCCCCCCCCCCCCCTTTGGAAGAAGAGGGGGTATATTGTTTTGCTCATGTCGGTCCGTCCGTCCACCAGATGGTTTCCGGATGATCACTCAAGAGCGCTTATGCCGAGGATCATGAAACTTCTTAGGTACATTGATCATGACTCGCAGACCCCTATTGATTTTCAGGTCACTAGGTCAAAGGTCAAGGTCACGATGACCCGAAATAGTAAAATGGTTTCCGGATGATAACTCAAGAACACTTCTGCCTAGGATCATGAAACTTCATAGATACATTGATCATGACTCGCAGATGACCCCTTTTGATTTTCAGGTCACTAGGTCAAAGGTCAAGGTCACAGTGACCCAAAGCAGTAAAATGGTTTCCGGATGATAACTCAAGAACGCTTATGCCTAGGATCATGAAACTTCATAGATACATTGATCATGACTCGCAGATGACCCCTATTGATTTTCAGGTCACTAGGTCAAAGGTCAAGGTCACGATGACCCGAAATAGTAAAATGGTTTCCGGATGATAACTCAAGAACGCTTAGGCCTAGGATCATTAAACTTCATAGGTACATTGATCATAACTCGTAGATGACCCTATTGATTATCAGGTCACTAGGTCAAAGGTCAAGGTCACGATGACCCGAAATAGTAAAATGATTTCCGGATGATAACTGACAAGAACGCTAAGGCCTAGGATCATGAAACTTCATAGGTACATTGATCATGACTCGTAGATGACCCCTATTGATTTTCAGGTCACTATGTCATAGGTCAAGATCACTGTGACCCGAAATAGTAAAATGGTTTCCAGATGATAACTCAAGAACACTCATGCCTAGGATCATGAAACTTCATAGGTACATTGATCATGACTCGAAGATGACCCCTATTGATTTTCAGGTCACTAGGTCAAAGGTCAAGGTCACGGTGACCTGAAAAAGTAAAATGGTTTCTGGATGATAACTCAAGAACGCTTATGCCTAGGTTCATGAAACTTCATAGGTATATTGATCATGACTCGCAGATGACCCCTATTGATTATCCGGTCACTAGGTCAAAGGTCAAGGTCACAGTGCCAAAAAACGTATTCACACAATGGCTGTCAAGGTCACGGTGACTCAACTTAGAAAAATGGTTTCCAAATGATAACTCAAGAATGCTTACGCCTAGAATCATGAAACTTCATAGGTACAATGATCATGACTCGCAGATGAAATAATGATGAAACTTGACCAGGATGGACAATATCTAGGTCAAGTTTTACATTTGGTAAAGATTGAATGAACCGACTCCTCTCAGATTAGTGAACTAGGGCCATCTTGGCCCTCTTGTTTCATTTTATGTTGAGGAGAGCCCCATTATGTTCTTCTTTTTATGCCCCCAAAGGAGGGCATAAAGTGATCGCACTGTCCATCTGTCTGTCCGTCTGTCTGTCTGTCCGTCTGTCTGTCACACTTTGCGTTTTGGTTTTGAAAAATGTTCATAACTTCTATGTCGCTTCAGATGTAACATTCATATTTGGTATGCATGTGTATGTGGACAAGGCCTTTCCATACATATGCACACAAATTTTGACCCCTTTGACCTTAACCTTGAACTTAGGGTCCACGTTTAGGTTTAAATATGTGTTTAGGTTTCAAAAAATGCTCATAATTTCTATCAAAGCGTTTATTGGGGGCATATGTCATCCTATGGAGACAGCTCTTGTTTTGGAATACTTTTTTCACATACTCTTTTAAGCAAAATATTTTTTTAAAGTGAACCATTAATGTAAATCTTATAATTAATAGATCTTTAAAAAACTTTCAAAAGAAATTCATTACTTGTATCTATACATAGAATAATTTTTCAGTCATTTTAAGCTTCTGTCTGGTTAATAAGCTATTAGACTTGTAGGAGGCACACAATTATGTCCCTTTTGTCGTTATATTTCAGCATGCTGAAAGATGGGGAAAACACATTGTGATTGCAGACTGTCCAGGTTACTTTGATACCAAAAAGGATAATGCATACATTGAAAAAC
This sequence comes from Dreissena polymorpha, assembly GCF_020536995.1. NCBI lineage: Eukaryota > Metazoa > Mollusca > Bivalvia > Myida > Dreissenidae > Dreissena > Dreissena polymorpha. The sequence goes on along the minus strand of NC_068359.1, from coordinate 4,182,577 downwards.
AGATTTTGAGCACCATTGTTGCCACATACCCAGGCTTCAAAGCAATTCTGTTTGTTATCAAAGCAGAGCGCATTACAAAGGAAGTTAGAAAGACAATTGATCTGATGATGAACAGTTTTGGGGCACAGGCTGCTGACTTTGCATATGTTGTGCTCACAAACATTAAGAATGAAGAGAGAAAAGGAGAATATTTGTCCTCACCTGAACCAAAATTAAAGGAGATAATGGCTTTATGTAAAGGAAAGGTTTTATTCATTGATAATGAGGCTGAACCTAAAAGGGTGGAAGAAATGGCAAAAAATATCATTCAAGCTATTGTAAAAGAGTCCCAATTCAACTACTACAAACATGAATGCTTCAGTCAGGTTGCTCAGCTTATGAAGAAAATGGGGAAAAAAGAAGCAGATATCCAAAATGTTGATCGAAGGAAAGAAATGGTAGAGGATGACGGCTTTTTGTCTTCATTGATGGGTTTTGTAAAAAAATTAGCTCCCATTGCTGGTGTGATATCTCCCCTTGCTGGTGTTATAGGGACAGCAGTAAGCTCTATAGCAAGTATGTTTTCAAAATAAAAGAAAAAGACAATGCAGCAAATATAACATCTTTAACAAAAACAAGTTAAGTATAAGTTCTGGTATCAGTTTTCCTCTTAGCTGTGTATTGGACAGCCAAATATTTGACCATCATAATAGCATCTGCTGCTTGGTGTAATTTAGTTTGGAAAAAAAGGAGTCGAATGTTGGTAATGATAACATTTTGATAAGTTTGTTCCATTTATATGCATTATATGGGTAAGGTCAGACTTTATCTATGGGGGGAAAACTGATACATCAAATCTTCATATAATTGCCCCGTAAAAATGACATTATTTGTCATGTTTTGTTGGATTTAATATAGACGTCATATTCTTGTTGTAAAAAAGATGTTGCTGAGCTGTAAATTGTTTATGAACAAAATCATGTAAGATAATTTTTCAAAGAAAGCATTGAACGTAAACGCTTTTCTTTTATTTTCATAAAGCTATTGTGGTCTTCTATCAATAATTTTACAGTTAATGTGCCTGCAATCAAAACTGGCTCCACCCTGGCGCTAACTTTTTTCCCTTATATGTATTTAAATTTAACATAAAAATCTCTCAAACATTTAGGCACAGAGGATTGGTTTATGTTATTAAGCATAGTATGAAAGTCCTCTTCCCAGTTTGTTTGTATCGTGCCTCTTAGTAAATATTGGTTCCGTCAAGGCGGTTACTAAAATTGTTTCCCTTTAATTCGTTGATAGTAAAAACTTTTTTTTAATCTAAAATTTAAGGCCCAGAGGATTTGTCGTTGGCATACACATTGTATTTTTCAGGAGGTTATTTGTTTCTCTTTTGTGAAAATTTTAAAAATCTTGCTTTCCCAAACTTTTTAACTGCGTGAGAGTCTTTATATTTGGTCTTAAGCATCATGTAGTAGTCTGTACAAAGTTTGTCTTAATTTCCCTTTGTGGTTGAGCGTGGTACATCTAATCTTGACTTTGATTTTTTTTAACGTCTAGACCAGAAGGCTAACAAGTCTAGTATTTTGTATGTAAAATCAAATTGTTGCCTGATAACAAATGTATGCAAATCTTGACTATGTGGTCGAAATTGGCCCTGTCATACAATATTTGCCTTAATATTAAACATTATGAAAACTTTAATCAATCATCGCCAAGCTAATTTCACTCTTGCATCAAAATATGAATTCAGGTGAGCCATGTATCATTGGTCTCTTGTAAACATGATTGCACTGTTTAGTCATAAATTACCAATATATGCAAATCTGAACATTTAAACAGCCAACCAAATTTGTGTGTGTCCTCAACGGAAACAGTTGCAAAAAGGTTGTATAAATTATACATATGTGAAAATATGTTAAACATTTGTATGAAATAAAATTTAGTTATTTTGTGTGCCTTGTACTTAAATTTTCATTATTTGTGTATGCGTTAACAACTTAACTAATAAATTTAGCAATAATATATGATAAAACATATTAATCTGATGAAATCTGGAAAATATTCCCAAACAAAATTATATTGTTCATTTTAGTTCACAACTTAATTTGCTTGCCTAATTTATTTCTAAACTGAACAAAAAATGTCCGAACGGTTTTATTAATATCTTATATACTACTTCCAGGTCTCTGTTTGCCTGAATTCAAAAACAGATTTGAAAAATTATTTGAGTATCTGATAGTATGATGCATATTTTAAACATGTTTGTAATATATTAATTGTGTAGCATATTTATATATACTAACCAGTTTTATTTTTACCTTATTTTTTTTTATGGGATATTTAACCTGACCCTTGTTATAATTAATTTTTTGCACAACATTTGACATTTTCGGTCATGTAAACCAACAAAGACAAGGAAATCAATGAAAACATTTTCTCCCATCAGATGATAAAGATAAACAATGTTTGTAACATCAAACTGTGGTTAGGTTAATCAAATTGTGGCTTATTATATATTGATTGTATGGTAGATTTTTATGCCCCCCTTCGAAGAAGAGGGGGTATATTGCTTTGCTCATGTCGGTCTGTCGGTCGGTCTGTCCGTCCACCAGGTGGTTGTCATACGATAACTCAAGAACGCTTGGGCCTAGGATCATGAAACTTCATAGGTACATTGATCATGACTCGCAGATGACCCCTATTGATTTTGAGGTCACTAGGTCAAAGGTCAAGGTCACGGTGACTCGAAATAGTAAAATGGTTTTTTGAATGATAATTTAAGAATGCATACGCGGCCAACAGGGCACACTCTGAACAATATTACTGAAGCAACTGGTTTGTAATCCTAAATCTATAATTATCAGTCCAATGAAACATCATCCTTTTAGTAAAATACAGTGGATCAGTAAAAATATTATCAGAATATGAGATTTTTTGTATATTTTGTATATTAAATATTGTGTTAATGTATAATTTTGTTAATTAATATAAATATAAGCAGGACAGGGGAGGTAATACACTACAGGGGAAACAAATGCAATAAGTTTAAATTTATTGTTACAGATTTGCCTCCCTTGTAATATATTTAAAATTTTACCAAATGTAAGGCTATATTTTTGTAATGCATACTACTACTACTACTACTACTACTACTACTACTACTACTGCTACTACTGCTGCTGCTGCTGCTGCTGCTGCTACTACTACTACTACTTCTACTACTACTACTACTACTACTACTACTACTACTACTACTGCTACTACTGCTGCTGCTGCTGTTGCTGCTGCTGCTGCTGCTGCTACTACTACTACTACTACTACTACTACTACTACTACTACTACTACTACTACTACTTATACTACTTCTACTACTGCTCTACTACTACTACTACTACTACTACTACTACTACTACTACTACTACTACTACTACAGCTACTTCTACTACTACTACTACTACTACTACTACTACTACTACTACTACTACTACTACTACTATTTCTTCTGCTACCACCACCACCACCTACTACTACTACTACTCTATTACTACTACTACTACTACTACTACTACTACTACTACTACTACTACTACTACTACTACTACTACTACTACTACTACTACTACTACTACTACTACTACTACTATTTCTTTCTTCTGCCACCGCCACAACCGCCACCACCACCACCACCACCACCCACAGTGACAAAAAACGTATTCACACAATGGCTGCTACTACAACTTATAGCCCATATAGGGGGGCATGCATGTTTTACAAACAGCCCTTGTCCATATGTAATTGCAAAAAATTATAGAAGTAACAAAGTAACTCATTTAAATAAGCAATTATTTGTGGCCTCATTGATGCTTCTCCAGCAAGCAATACCAGTAGTTTATGATGCAAAGTTGGTGTTAAAGCAGATATTATGCCATTTGAAATCAGTTCCTTATAGAAATGGATTTTAACGGAATGTTCATTAGGGCCAGGTTAAACCTTATTGTATGATACTGTACCTATTGTTTGTTATGAATGTATTCTAACTTTGTTACTTTCTTGATATGATTTGTATACGCATGGTTTAATGTCTTCTTTAAACATTTGTTTATATATATAAATGTGCACAGACTGTCAGTGTCTCCAGTGAACATATCGATACAAAAACAATATTTGAGTTAGAAGGGATAAAAGAAATCTGGATATGCACATATTTTCAGGTAATTCTGCTCCAATGATTTTGAGTTATTTCACTTAAATAAATAACATGTCATTTCCCAATAAATGTGTTTTTTGTTGCACCAGATTTTTGGAAGTTACCATCTAAGTTTGAAGGAACTCTATCCTTAAGTATGGACATTGACAAAGCCCATTCTCTTGGAGCGTCCATTATTTTAATTTACTTAGGTTATTGTTGGCCTGCATTTTACTTTGTATATTATGTATACACATCTGTCAACGTCTGTCAAACTATTCTATAATCGGATTTTTTGTTGTTTTTTGCAATCAATGTTTTACAAAGCAAGGCATGATTTTGGATCAAAAACAATATAGGGTGCTGCTTGATATTTATTATAGGAAAAATCTTAACAATATTTTAATCAGAAATGTCAATTTGTTTCAATATTATATAAAAGTATGGGTTCTACGATGTAAGTTGTTTTTTTACTATTACCACAAAAAGACATTATGGTCAATTATTGGGGAAAACTGATCTAGCTAGGTTGGAGCACTATGTTGTTTTTATCTGAAAAATGTCTGGCATTGTGTTGTCACATCACAGTTTTCTACAAAAGGTTCTTTCCTCAACAATCATCACAATAGAAGGATGTACAACTCCACTGATTGGCCACCCAAATTTCAGAATAGCCAGTGCTTGTATTTTTGACAGGACATACTTGATTGAAAGCAAAGCTTGATAATGTAAAATTCATGAATCATATTGTGCATTTAAGTAACTGTAAGCAGTCAATGCATGTGCATTTGAAGGTTATATTTATATTGGCAGCCAAATTTTTACACAAAATATCAAAACAGCTTCATATTCTGACTTGATTTTGAGAAAATTAATTTCTTGTAGAGCTGACTGTGACATTTGTAAAACCAAGGTTGGTGAGACAGTGACACTGCTTTAAAAATAACATCAGCTGTTCATAAAAGTGTCCTTCGGTTATTGGAAACTGTGATGATGATATTAAAATATAATAGTATGTGTGTGTTTTCTTTCTTTTCTGTTTTTTCCTTTATAAATAAAAGGGTTAAGGGTTGAATGATTCGTTTGTTGTTTATGTTACCCTAAAGTTGTTTAAAAGACTTTTGGAAGAGAAACATTTTATGAAAATCTACATAGGTTTCATCTATGGTAATGTTGGAAAACTAGCGTTCCATTGATAGACAATATACACTTGGAGGATTTTCTAACGCAACATACACTCAGAGACTATTCTAACGCAATTTAGTTCACACTTGAATGTCTCAGCTGTGAAAAAGATGTTGATTTAAAATCGTACGATGATTAACTACATTATGTGCAGGCTCACTATAAAATCATTCATACGAAACGATTGAACGCTTTAGCACGTGGGGTATGAAGCTTTTAACATGCCAAATTGCGTGGTTGACCTCCAGCAAATTAATACGAGCAATATTGTTTTGTGTTTTTAATTAATTTTGTGTTTTACTGGTGTAAGAACCCACATACAATGATGAATTTGAAATAATACTAGAATTAGCGTTATATCGCGTTTCACCATTTCCACATACAAACAGATGATACCATACCTGTAACGTGAGCTTGCACAGAATGTAGTCAAATGATCATATGTACGATTTTGATTCAACATCTTTACTCATGACTGAGATATTGAAGTGTGAAGTGTTGCGTTAGAAAAGTCTCCAAGTGTATGTTTATAGTTTTTGTTATATTCCTCACTATGAAGTTATTTCGTCATATCACGAAATGTTCGTGCGTTGCTTCAGTCAAATGAATGCACAAAATACAATGTTGATGCTTTTGGATAACAGCCATGGTTTTAATTCCAGTGCATCATGCGTTAAATGTATTAAAGGGGCCTTTTCACAGATGTTGATATAATTTATGTCAAGATGCATTATCAGGGGGGTAATCACGTGATAGTCAAGATGGCGACGTCCATACCGAGACAGTTATTTTTGGCCGTTTTATACCCTTTATTACTTCTGTTTATTTTTTTAAATGACGCTCACTTTCCAGTCATATTAGTAAATAGGTGATTAGCGTTTATTTCGTATTTAAATTCGCTGTATATCTCAACTTTACTCCGGCCCCGCAAATTTTCTTAGTGGAGCCCTAATTAGGTCACCCCGCTAAGAAATTTCGCACCGAGTAAAGTCGAGATATAGAGCGGATATAACTATGGAATAAAAGCCAGTAACTTTCTTCCTACTATGGCTGGAAAGTGAGCGGAATACAAATACATGTAATACTACAAGTAATAAAGGGTATAAACCGACGAAAAATACCTGCCTCGGCATGGACGTCGCCATCTTGTTTGTCACGTGATTACCCCCTCTGTTATACAGTAGAGTGAGGTCCAGTATCGATCGCAAGTCATCTAATGCCAAACCGTCTGATGTAGCAGAAATTGATACGTACGACACAAAACAAGTTACTTAAACAAACTTGAGCTCACAAAATACATTTGAACGATCGATGCAAACCAATAGTTATGAAATATTTAACTGTATATAAACACTTAAACATAACAATTCATCTCAGTATAATAATTTCCTTTAACTAGTAACTTTTTTATCAAAACAAGTCCAACATTAATGAAACGTTTACATAGTGAAAGTTGAACAAAACAATTGCCTTCCAACTACATCTCTCTTCATTCTTAATGTTTGTGAGCACAACATATGCAAAGTCAGCAGCCTGTGCTCCAAAACTGTTCATCGTCAGATCAATTGTCTTTCTAACATCCTTTGTAATGCGCTCTGCTTTGATAACAAACAGAATTGCTTTGAAGCCTGGGTATGTGGCAACAATGGTGCTCAAAATCTGTTTTTCAATGTATGCATTATCCTTATTGGTATCAAAGTAACCTGGACAGTCTGCAATCACAATGTGTTTTCCCCATCTTTCAGCATGCTGAAATATAACGACAAAAGGGACATAATTGTGTGCCTCCTACAAGTCTAATAGCTTATTAACCAGACAGAAGCTCAAAATGACTCAAAAATTATGCTATGTATAGATACAAGGAATGAATTTCTTTTGAAAGTTTTTTAAAGATCTATTAATTATAAGATTTACATTAATGGTTCACTTTAAAAAAATATTTTGCTTAAAAGAGTATGTGAAAAAAGTATTCCAAAACAAGAGCTGTCTCCATAGGATGACATATGCCCCCAATAAACGCTTTGATAGAAATTATGAGCATTTTTTGAAACCTAAACACATATTTCAAAACCTAAACGTGGACCCTAAGTTCAAGGTTAAGGTCAAAGGGGTCAGAATTTGTGTGCATATGTATGGAAAGGCCTTGTCCATATACACATGCATACCAAATATGAATGTAACATCTGAAGCGACATAGAAGTTATGAACATTTTTCAAAACCAAAACGCAAAATGTGACAGACAGACGGACAGACAGACAGACGGACAGACAGACGGACAGTGCGATCACATTATGTCCTCCTTTGGGGGCATAAAAAGAAGAACATAATAGGGCTCTCCTCAACATAAAATGAAACAAGAGGGCCAAGATGGCCCTAGTTCGCTAACCTGAGAGTAGTCGGTTCATTCAATCTTTACCAAATGTCAAACTTGACCTAGATATTGTCCAGACAAACATCCTGGTCAAGTTTCATCATTATTTCATCTGCGAGTCATGATCATTGTACCTATGAAGTTTCATGATCCTAGGCGTAAGCATTCTTGAGTTATCATTTGGAAACCATTTTTCTAAGTTGAGTCACCGTGACCTTGACAGCCATTGTGTGAATACGTTTTTTTGGCACTGTGACCTTGACCTTTGACCTAGTGACCTGATAATCAATAGGGGTCATCTGCGAGTCATGATCAATATACCTATGAAGTTTCATGAACCTAGGCATAAGCGTTCTTGAGTTATCATCCAGAAACCATTTTACTATTTCAGGTCACTGTGACCTTTACCTTTGACCCAGTGACCTGAAAATCAATAGGGGTCATCTTCGAGTCATGATCAATGTAACTATGAAGTTTCATGATCCTAGGCATGAGCGTTCTTGGGTTATCATCTGGAAACCATTTTACTATTTCGGGTCACAGTGATCTTGACCTAGTGACCTGAAAATCAATAGGGGTCATCTACGAGTCATATCTTATGAATTTCAATGGATAAATCAATTTAAAAGAGTTTATTATAAAAACCTGAGGCCCCCCCCCCCCCTCAATGCGTTCTGTGTACGGCTTTACATTTGTATTTTGATCCTGCGTACTCCTTTATTACAGTATGTATTTGCATCCCATAAATGTCTTCAGGAAAAACTTTGTACGTCTATAACCACTACAGTATCTGCAACCACTATCATGATTGCTTAAGCTGTACATTTCATTTACCCACCTGATTACTGAGCTGTCTTGCAGCTGCCCCACCTCCCGAACTTTCTCTCTCAATCTGACTTGGTCGCAAATTGTCGTAACACCGAGCCGACCGAGTTCATTGTCGGATAAGTGTGTTAACGATTCGAACTCAATTCTCTGACCAACAAAGTTTGAAAAAAGTGTATGTAGGTCAATTTCCTGCAACACATTTTCGACTGTTTTGCGGACGGCCATGCCTTTTAGGTTTTCTTACAACAAAAGGACTTAACCGTGCAGATACGCACACGTTCATTAGACGGCTAATATACGCATTGATGCCGCGAATTTAAATCTTAAATCAATGCAACATTTATATTGGTGTTTAGAAATATTTAAAAATACGTTTCGACAATCGTTTCTACATAGAATCCTCCACTTATATATTCATGTATTATATATGTGGGAGAACTGAGAGGCTTGATAAAAAGCATGTGCTTGCTCGCGCTAGTAGTACAGTACATGATTCATTTTGCCGAGAAATACACTTGTTCTAGCTCGACCATCGAATAATAAAATGTGCACATCATATTATGAACAATGAGGATCAGATAATGAAGATTGGGCATCATACTGAACAATGAGCATCAGGTAATGAAAGTGAGCATCATATAATGAAAAGTGAGCACCAAATAATGTACAGTGAGCATCATATAATGAAAAGTGAGCATCATATAATGTAGAGTGAGCATCACATAAAGGAGAGTGAGCATCATATAGTGAGCAGTGAGCGTCATATAATGGGCGTTGAGCATCATATAATATACAATGAGCAGCATATAATGGAAACGTATCGTCATATTATGTACAGTGAGGATGATATAATTGAAAGTGAGAATCACATAAAGGAGATTGGACATCATATACCGAACAGTGAGCGTCATATAATGGGTATTGAGCATCATATAATATACAGTGAGCAGCATATAATCTAAAACTAATCATCATCTCATTGTTCATATAATGGACCGTGAACATCATATAATAGACCGTGAGCATCATATAATGGTAAATTATCATCATACTATCATTAATTATTAACGTATAATGCCAAAGTAACATAATATAATGTAAAAGCAACATCGTGTAATGATAAATGATATAATAGTCATGTAATATACGTGTTCATGTTGAGGCAGTTATGGCGTTCCATTCTTAAGCACGTGGGGTATGAATCCTTTAACATGCCAAATTGCGTTATTGACCTCCGACAAATTCATACGAGCCATTTGTTTTGTGTTTTTAATTAATTTTGCGTTTAACTGGTGTAAGAACCCAGAAGCAATAATGAATTTAAAATAAAACTAGAATAAGCGTTATATCGCGTTTCACCATTTCCACATTCAAACAGATGATACCATACCTACACCATGTGCTTGATATTCCGATCGTCACTTGTGAATGAATGTAACGTGAGCTTGCACAGAATGTAGTCAAATGATCATATGTACGATTTTGAATCAAAATCTTTATTCATGACCGAGATATTAAAGTGTGAAGTGTTGCGTTAGTAAAGTCTCCAAGTGTATGTTTATAGTTTGTGTACTATTCCTCAGCAAGAAGTTATTTCGTCATATCACGAAATGTTCGTGCGTTGCTTCAGACAAATGAACGCACAGAATACAATGTTGATGCTTTTGGATAACAGCCATGGTTTTAATTCCAGTGCATCATGCATTAAATGTATTAAAGGGGCCTTTTCACAGATTTTGGCATGTATTGAAATGCTTTATATTGATAAAATGTAAATATGATTTCTAAAAAGCTCGAGTAAAAGAACAAAAAGTAACCCTTAACTGGGCTCGAACCACTGACCCCAGGAGTTAAAGTCTATCGCTTAGACCACTCTGCCATCCGTGCTCATACAATGAGAGATGTATTTTATACTTTATATAAGCAATCCTCGTAGTATCACAAAAAATAACGACAACAACAGAACCCTCCAAATTATTCAATCGTTTCGCGTTGCAACGCTTTATAAATGTTCAGGGTTTTAAATCGTCAAGAGATGCATAGAATGGATATTTTAGAGCATGGTAAATGTTCAGTATTACTGTTTTCTCACAAATATCAATTTACATCGAAAATTTGCGAAAATGAAACTTTTTTTTTATTTTGTCAATTTACCGAAAAGGCCCCTATAAAATGTTATTTGCCTATTAAAACTACGACATGTTTAATGACACATACATATTAATGTCATTAAAATTGAATGCAAATGTACATTAATGTGTTGTGAGTTTTTTTACGATTGATGCAATTTTTTAAGCAGGAATTATATCAAAAGTAGATGACTAAAACTAAATCGTACGTTTGTTCTGAGGAAAACGCGCCGTGTTTAGTTAAACCCAAAATCTAACAATTTCGAAAATCTCGCAAATTTTACTGGGCAAAACTCCTAATGCATATACCGGTAATACAATTGCTGTGTAGAAGACTGAAGATGTGGCTATGAATGGGTACAAATGATAATTACTTACATGTCCATGCGACCAATAATTCCGTTGACTGCATCGAAAATTGGAATTAACTTTAACATTTCATTACCAATCTTATATATTTTACTATGTCAAAGTAAAAAATAACCGTTCGCAAACAACTCCCTATTTTGCAATGCCTTCCTTTCCGTGCGCCTGTTATAGTGCCATGCGTTTTTGTCCAGATAAATATCCCCCCCCCCCCCCCCGCTTGTCCGTAGAACTCATCATTTAGAGGAATACAGAAATATTTTAGATGTACTGAACACCTGAAAGCAAATAATCGAATCGTGTGGTAGTTTTATATTTCGGATGTTAGTCCATGACACACAAGTATTGTTAATTTTCATTTGGTACGTTTACTTCAAGAAATAATCGGAAATAAAGATTATTGAAGCGGATGATTGCTTTTCTTAAGACGCTTGTTCAGTTTCGCAAATGGATTCTTGTCATAAAACGGCTCCTCGCCGCAACGCTGATTTGTGAAGACTACTTACTTCTTTGACCCAACATATTTGATTCAACAAATCCAACAGACCGTCAAACATACACTTGGAGACTTTTTCTATAGCATCACTTAATCATATAAATATAGCTCCCTTATTTTTGAACGGCTTGTGTTGAAATTTGGACCAAGAATAATTCAACACATATCTGTTAATTCCTGAAAATTTAATTGAAATTGAAAACAACATCATATAAAACTTAACAAATTAAAAACGTCACTTCAAAAGTCAAATTCGCAAACTCGTACAACGTTAAATAATAACAATGTGAAAAGTAAAACGCATAAACTTACACGTCTTAATAACTGACCGGCAAGCCGATTGAGCCGTTTCGCTCCTGAATATTCATACGAGCCATATTGTTTTTCTTGAATTAATGTTATGTTTTTCTTATGTAAAAACTTAGATAGAAGTATTAAATTGAAATTAAATTGGAATAACTTGGTGAATTTTCTAACGCAACACTTTTTAAACTTACATACCTCTGTAATGAGTAAATATTTTTATTTAAAATTGCACATGTGATCATTTGATTACAATATGTACAAGCTAACGATAAAATCATTAATCCGTGACGATCGGACGCTTTAGCGATTGCGCTCCTGAATATTCATACGAGCTATATTGTTTTGTAAATTAATTTTATGTTTTCCTTGTGTAAGAACCCACTGAAAATATTTAAATTGAAATAAAACTAGAATTAAATCGCGTTTCAACATTTCCACGTGCAAAAATATGGAACCACGCCTACCCCACGTGCTAAAGCGTTCAATTTTCACGGATGAAAGATTATATAGTGAGCTTGCATAGAATGTAGTCAAATGATCGTATGTAAAATTTTACCTTAATATCTTTACTCATAATGGAGATATTCAAGTTTGAAAAGTGATGCGTTACAAAAGTCCCCAAGTGTACAGACACTTTATGTCGCTTTTTGCGGCGAAACTATGAGATTTTACAAAATGTGCAAAATATCAAATTATTTACTGACAGCGCACATACTGTCATTTGACAATGTTTTTTCATCTTCCGAGTAGGCATTGTAGCAAATATAACTTAAATGCACATTACTAAAGATGTACGAACGATAATGGGGACTAGCCCGTGAGATATCGACATTGATTATCGAACTAGAAGTATTTGTTTACCGTTTGTTTTCACAGTAATATTAAATATCCACTTGAACATCAGAAACAGATATTTTGAACATGATTAACCCATCCCCCCCCCCCCCCCCCTGAAACAGGTCGTATACAAAACTAGAATTCAATTTTACACGTGCGGTAAGTATCACGACTCTATGTGTATATGATCTGCGAGCTATTCAATTGATACGCGTGTTTAGCATATGTAATGGCTAATTTCGGCAACAAATTCGTTTACAATGTGTACCATATTGATAACTTGAAGCAGTTGGTTTAAAAGGCGTATTGCCGTCTCAGCAATTTCACCGGATTGTGAAATACTATAAACCCATAAATAGATATTACACTCACCGTGATAATACGATCTGAAGTACCCAGCTCTGTAAAAGCACACGATAAAAAGCATGAAAAGGTGTCCATGAGCCGGTAAACAGCGAGTGATATATTTAAACCGTCCACATCGCTACATTTCTTTACAGGAAAGTAGTCTTGACATCCAGAGCTCAACTCTGGTGTTAGGGGTGCTTTTAGGAAGCCGCTTACTTCGTATAACGATGACCAAAGACGGCTGACGGTTTAATGGGTCTGATTCGCTTCTCCGGATCAGGCCCTGAAGTGTCCGCGGACACTTCCTGCATTCGGGCAGTGATTTACGCCCACAGCAAAGAGAGGTCTAATGTCTGAGTCCGAACCTCGGCTGACCGGATCCGCCGCAGTCTCCCTCTAGCGGCCGCGCAATCTCTTTCTGGTTTGATCGCCGGAAGAGCTAAGCGGGGAGCTGCGGCGGTGACGGTTGGCCCCCAGGGGGACACGTTCGGTGACGTACGGTTTCAGTTTTACGGGTCATCGATCGTGGTGCTTCCTAGGGGCAATGTACAACGATGGAAAGAATGCGGACGTTATGTCAATGATTCATGGAATTTAAATTGTGATTTAATAGTTTTACGGGTGAATCGGGGACAACTTTTTCTAAGCTAAATTCACTGATTGCGATATTGATCGCTTAAAAGAGTTTATAATCACTTGTAAACGCATGAAAACATGTACACATAAAGGTCTGGTTTAAATAGTAAATCGCGTGAAACCATGAAGTAATGTCTTAAACCGCTTATTAAATTTCGTCTATTTTAGCTTATTCAGTTTCACTCAACGTCATCGCGTCAATACCACCCAAAGACGGTATTTATTGTGATGTAATGACGTTGGAGACGCGTTTCCTTCACAACTGACGCGACGTTCTCCCTATTCAATCTGGCAGGCAAGTGACCTTAAACACAAAAATGGGTTAGACTGATGCAGACGCACATGCCAGCACTACACCGGAAGTGACCTCAGCCATGACGACGGTTTCGTTGATAGAATGTCGGTCGCCGGTGTCGCTGCGGTCATGCGGTTCCTCCGTCGGCAACTTAAAGAACCGCCGTCGTCTTCAGGTACACAATATACTTGTACATGTGACAATTAAGTTGTGCATTTGATGTAACAAGCGTAACTAGATAAGATACAAGTAAATGTTATAAGAAAAGATATGCAGCGGTGTTTCGGCTAAAAATAAATACGTGTTAGAGATGAAAAGGAGTTCAAATGCTTACGTGTAACTGTAGATGTTTGAAATTCGCGCATGACATCTAAAACTGGTTATTTATTGACGGAAAATGCAATCTTCTTTTAACATTATCCGACATATATTTTGCTGATATATATTTACAATGCTTCCCTCAGAATTTTCACTTTTTCGTTGGTAATTAGTCACAGGACGATAATTCGACTTAAGAGAAAAATCATCGAAATACTTATAATGTAAATGTCAATTACTCTTTCGAGTATTGATTGACAGATATACAATAATTAGCTTTCGTTGATTATAACATCAAAGACCAGAAGTTCTAAAATATAGACGCATTCTCTAATAAATTTCGTTTAATGTTTAACAACTATGAGAAACGTATGAGTAATAGCAAAAAAAAGTGTACATACTAGGAAACAAACACAATTAAACAATCCAGTAACATAAATACGACATATTATGCATTTATACCGTATGTGTCAAACATTAATTTGAAAAGAAGGAAAATAAAACAATACCAACGAAAGTTATACATGCTGTTTTATATATGTTATTTTGGATTATCTTTCATGTAGTTAGTATGTTTAATGCAATCTTAAAGGGACCTTTTCACGTTTTGTTAAAATGAAACAATTAAAAAAATTGTTTTATATTCACAAATATTCGTTTAAGTTATGATATTTGTAAGGAAACAGTAAAACTGAACATTAACCATGCTCTAAAATATCCATTATATGCATCTTTGAACGATTTTAAAACCGGAAAAGTATAACGCGTTGCAGCGTGAAAACTGGAAAGTTCTGTTGTTGTCGTTATATTTTGTGACACTACAAGGATTGCTTATATAAAGTTTAAAATACAACATTGATTGTATGAGCACGGATGGCCGAGGGGCTAATCATTAGACTTTTACTCCGGGGGTCAGTGGTTCGAGCCCAGTTGAGGGTTATTATTTTTTCTTTCTCTATTTTTTCTCGTTTTTACTGGAGCATTTTTATAGCCAATGTTTACATTTATCTATATAGAGCATTCAGTGACAAACTTCAATATCTGCCAAAATCTGTGAACAGGTCCCTTTAAATTATATCGTTTGTTTTTTCGTTGTTTAACGACAAATATCAGCTGATTTGAAGTGTTAAAACAAGCTAATAACCACGAGGACGTTCGCCGGACTGATTTGAAAGCTTATTATCACATGGAAAGTTGATATATACTAGTCTACGTTATTGCGAAAACTGTTTTAATTACAGTGTTATTTCACAAATATTTTCTATCGTAAATTGTATTGTTTTGCTGTGGTTCGGGACTTAATTTTGCGTTGAAAAATGTTGTGTTAAACAACTTAAGTTGTTTTCTGTGTCTTATGCGTATTCAGTGATGTCGCTTTTTTAGCAATGTTTGTCGCACGAAAAGCGGGCCTCTGCTTTCCGGAAACTGGGTGGTGCCGATTCCCGTACTTCCGGCATCTTTTCGTGCCCCGAGAACCTGGGAGGAGTACTCGTGGCTTCTCCCATCCATAGCCCGATACCAAGACCACTTCCGTCGCCGTACGGACGCAATAGATCGTTACCAACGGACAATAAGGTTTGATTACAGGGAACAAGCAGTAGCATTTCCCCATAATAATGTAATATACACATTTTGCCAAGTAGACAGTGTTCTTCAATGACTTTAGTTAAAGTAACATCTTTTAATGATGCTTTCAAAAAACAAAATTAAAACATTGAATCGCAAACAACAAGTCGATATTTATTTAAACGACCAACGTTTTGGCGCTATCATTTCTAAGATGTATTAAATAGTCATGCCAATGACAGCTATATTTATAACGAATACGTGTGATCTCGTGTTAGAATTGATTCCATTAGAACTTGCTCGTTGTCTTTACAAACATTATACCACTGATAGTTTTGAATTTAAGATGTTTAATCGGATATCAAGAACCTTTACATGGCTTGATTTTGAATAGACCTAAATATGGGGTGATATGAACATGCAATGTAGTCTGTTTCAGTTCCCGAAAACCAGTGTTACTTCTCTGGTTACTAGTCTGTGTTTAAATTGTCGGAAACAAAAAAAAACGTGTTGTTACATTCACCGGAAACAAGCGTTTGTCGTTTGTCGCTTTTGGCCAACCCCAGCGCAGAGATTTGACTGGAACCAGCATAGCTGGATCAAATCCCTGCCATCATAACTATTAACTAACCACCTGATGATAGCCTAGCCACGTGGAATACTAACTGTACCGTTGTTATTTTAATTTTTATTTAAATAAGATACTTTCTTTTAAATCATGAACTTCACTAATATACTATTTTAAAAATATAAAAGAAAATGATACTACTTTTCATAACATAATACTAAAACACAAACATAAAATCCAACCAAATCTGGTAGCATTTTCTTGGGATGGCAGCGATTGTATGTGAGAGCAAGGAACGACAACTCTGCGTGGGGATTGGCTTTTGGCAACTAATGTATTTCGTCTGTTTTAAATGCCGGAAATTAACGTATTTCACCTGTTTAATTTTTTTTTCAAATGAAATACCTGACATTTTATGTCTCATGTTTGCAGACGATATTGATAGCTGTGCGGAGACGGCCTTTAAACTTCAACAACAGTTAAAAGTTGTTGATCAATTTTGCATTAACACGGGAATGGAGATTAATTTAGATAAAACTGAAGTTATTGTTTTTAGAAATGGCGGACCTTTAAGAAATTACGAGCGCTGGACATATCGGGGTGCGAAATTAAATACCACGCCCGCTTATAAATACATGGGATTATTATTTACACCCAAATTATCGTGAAACGCGGCGCAAGAAAAACTAAGTTCACAAGCTCAAAAAGCAATATTCTCAATTTATAGTTATAAAGGGACTTTTGGAAACTTCCCTATTAAAGAACTCTTTTTACTTTTTGATAGCATGGTAAAGCCAATATTGTCTTATGGCTCACATATATGGGGATATGAATATGTAAATGCCATTGAAACTGTCCAAAATAAATTTTGTAAACGCATTTTGCATGTAAGGAAAAATACTAATACCTGTATCGCCCTTGGCGAATGTGGCCGACTACCCTTATCTGTTACATATTTTGTTAATTGCATTAAATATTGGTGTAAACTGTTAATGAGGCCTAATAACAGATTTCCTAAACAATGCTATAATATGTTAATATCAATAGATAACGCCGGGCGTAATTGCTGGGCAACACATGTAAAATCTTTAATATTTAGATATGGTTTCGGATTCGTCTGGATCTCTCAGGATATTGGCAACGTAGACTTATTTGTGTGTAATTTTCGTCAGCGTATAATTGATTGCGCCACACAAAATTGGCACAGTGACATAAACAATGCATCTCGAGGTAACCATTATAAGAAATATAAATCTCTACTTAACACCGAAAGATATTTGCAGTTGGAAATTCCGCTAAAATATCAGATAGCCTTTGCCAAGTTTAGATGATCCAATCACAAATTAACTATTGAAATTGGTAGGGAATTGCATCTTGAATATAATTTGAGAATTTGTATTTTTTGTTTTATCGAGAAACATTTATCTATTATTGATTGTGAATACCATGCGTTTTTTCAATGTAGTAAATATGACGTTGTCCGTAGAGAATTTCTATATAACTGGTATATGGGTGGAAATTCTGTACATGACTTTTATAAGCTGATGAGCAAAACGGATCATGACACACTATAGAAATTGTGTTTGTATGTGCATCATCTTTCGAACAAAATTGAATAGCTGATATATTTTTTAAAGTCACATTAAAACAATGTAATATGTTGACATATATAAGTATTAGGATGATGTGTATAATCTTTTGAACAAAATTGAATAAGCTGATATATTTTTAATGTAACATTAACACTATGTAATATGTTGACATATTTTAGTATTAAGATGATGTGTTATATTTTATATCAAATACTGTGTATCTTGGGCCAACGGCCTTTATTTACTTAATAAACTGAGTGAGTTGAAAAAAAACATCGGCTGAAACCAAATTTCCCCGGAAACCAACGATTATCGTCCTTTTTAGTCGCCGGGAACAAGTATTCGCCGTCTGTTTCAGTCACCGGAAAACTCCGAAGACGAGTTCAGCGAGTACGATCTCGCTGGTCACTTTACCGAGTCACGTGATCACATAAGTCTGGCGGTAGTGGGCTCAAAGCCACACCTTCGCGGCATGTGGGAAGTACCGGAAGTCAAAGCGGTAAGCAAACAACGATATGTAACATAATTCAGAATTGCGTAATTTTAAAGAGTTATTGCCCTGTTTTCAGTACGTATAAAAGTTTCTCAGTGAGTGTAACTTATTCAATCTCAAACTCGTTCGACCACAACGCAGGATACACTGTTGGTGATTGCTTCGTTTTACATGTATAATTATAACAGTATATCAATACAATATAGAGACTTAATGTCGTTAAAGACTCAAATATATAATAAATAATTACGAGCAGTAATATTTGTTTTAACATTATCTGAAGGGATTATACTATCACAATCTGGTCCTAATATAATACGCAGAGAACAGAGCATACATGTAATTTAAAAATATACAGTTTGAAAACGCGTTTCATGACTTATAACATAACAATGAAAAACAAGCATTAATGTTTTTGTTATTTACCGATAATCATGTTTTTCGTCATTTCACAGAATACCACGTCGCCAACAAAACGCAATACGTTTTTGCCCATTATCGCTGCGTTCAATTCGAATGACGCCGATCAAATCACTTCAGCTGAAACACGTTATCGGGAGAGACCCGAAAGCGCAACCCCTGGCAACCCGCCGCCTAGCCCAATTAACTTTATGGACGGGTTCGTCGTCGGGGGCCAGAAAATGTCATACACGGAGCGGCCAGTCGACACGAAAGTGCATAAAGTAAGTAGATTGTGATTTTGGAATGTTATATGTTGTTGTTTATTGTGAAATGATGATTATGATGATTTTGATGATGATTATGATGATGAGATGGATTAAAGGGAGGAGGAAGAGGATCTTAAAGTCTGCAAAATAATAAATCTTTAAATCATGGGATGACTAAATAGTTTGCAGTCGGTCTAATGAAAATATATTTAAATCAGTTCCCTCTGCAAATCATGGTTAAAACGTTCATGTTTTTAAAAGTTAATTAATATTATACCCGATTCACTTCAGATATCTGTATAGACGGAAGCGGTCAAGACAAGTTTTAAAACCTGGTTATAAGGCATGAAATTGAAAGCAACAATAACGTAACAATACTTATGTATGTGTCTGTTTTTCAGGGTCGAGATTTCAAACCCGGGTTCACCCGTCCGCCGGTGCATTGTGAAAAATGCGAGGGAAAGATGATGGATCTGGAACAGAGTCAAATAGTTCTTAATAGACGGTAGGAAATTTGGTCATGTACGGAGCTTTGTCATTGCGTGGGAGCTATATCATTAAAACAGACTGTAAAGTCGAGAAAATATGACATTATTTTTTACCGCTCCCGTTGTTAATGTTGATGATTTAGTCACCTTTGCTTCATTCCTCTTTGAGTTTGGATGTCTTCGCCATGCCCTCCGACATGACCTTCTTAATTCTGCAGTCTTTGAAGATTGCGACGTTTAATACTATACTTGTTAGCTATATTCAGTTGTTCTGTCAATATGTCTGTCGGTCGTTGGGAGACAATCCTAGTTCCCTATGTTAATCCATTAGTTTTCATCTCATATTCACCGATATGACAATGCATATTGGAACAATAAAGCTGTTAAAAATTATCATCAACCGCCGAGTTACGACCCTTTCATGATGAAACATAGTATTCGCAGTTGCTACCTGATTAAATGTAAATGATTTGTTATCCGATTTTCACCTATCTCGATGAAATATTTGTTTCCTAAGTCATAAAACCCCAGACATTATATCCACGACACGATTGATAATGACTCTTTAAAAAATCTGAAGTCTAGTTATGGCCTCTTAGCGGTCTGTCATTTGGGCCTTTTCGCAATGTATCACCTCTCATTTAAGGATTTTTCAAAGGGTCGTCTCTGAATGTGTTGTCTGAAAATTACTTTTGACATGAAGAGGGCATGTATCGAGTATTACTATGCACGCAATTATTTGTTTGTCTAGCATTCGCATTTTACAAGATGACATTACACAATACTTTGAAATTAGTTTTAACATTATTATATTTTATTTCCGTTACATTATTCCAGAATGAGCAAAATCATAAATATGAAGCGGGCGGTCTCTCGTCTCCATGGTAATGCGTCAGCGTATTCCGGTTTCCGCAGCTTTGTGTCCGGTAATGTTACATCAAATTATGACCTCTTAGTTGACCGGAAATACGATACACAACGGAAATGGTGTCAAACGGCGAAGACGTTTGTAGAACTGGAAATAAACGCCGAAAAAAGGAGGCTAAAGCAAGAGCGCGAACGATTTCAGGCGTTTAAAAGAGAACGCCGCCGCGAGATACGTCATTACGAAGAGCTTATGCGCCTGCGCGAGAAGATAGCGCGAAAGGAAGCAAGGAGCCAACTGATATTACGTCATATTCGGAGTCGGATGCCTTTTATCAATAACGATACGAGGCGTCCTTTTCTCTCGAAATCTGCAAACAAAGGGACAAAGGAGTCGGCAATAGATTCATATTATGGTATATTTACTTATTTCGACCTTTACTTATTATCCAGTTGAAAATCGTTGTGGATGCACAGAAGTGTAATATTCGGTGCTTTAGAAGACATGCGCCACAAGACACATGTTTAACACAAAAAATATATTAAGCACTACATTTAAAGAAAATACATACTTTACTTATACTTACCTAAATCGTCAACGCGTAGATATGGAGCTTATGAAGTCATCAGCTGTTTCACATCAATATTTTCGTCTACGCTCTCATCGATAATAACGCCACATTTCGTTCCACTCTACTGAATCGGCCAATTTGTATCTGAATAAAGATTTCCGCATAGTTTCCGGTTCAAATCAATTTAATCCATCGATAACATGAAATAGATAACTAGCCGCGGAAGCACATAGGCGCTTTCTAAGCTAATAAATCTGTTTCCACATTAATACGAGTAAATATTGCACCTCGCTTACATTGATTTTGCGACGAGTAATTTGATGGTTCAACGATTAAAATAATGACAATTATGCTGAAATGTCGTCTCTACCGGTTGCGGAAAACCATAAATATTGTCTCAGAGATTATTCTTGCGGATTGATATCATGCAAATTAGCCAACTATATCAACGTTAAGTGCGCATTTTATTGTGAGTTATGGGGTTTCTTAAGTACCTCAGGGCCATATGTCACAATCATGTCCTTCAATAATGTTTATTGATTGAGAGTTGCTGCACTTGTCCATATTGTTTAATTACACCATGTTTACTTAAGTGCGTCTATTTGCGTGTACTAATTCTACAAAATATATATATCCATATTGACCATGCTTATTGTTATCAAAGAAATAAGTACATATATGAAAGTAATTTCAAATAAACCAGTTATGTAAAATGATAATAATATACATTTTAAGCCAATTGAACTCACTCGAATAGTTCAACTTTTGTGGCCCCATATTTTGCAGACGATTTTCTGGGAAGGAGCGAGTACTTTGCAGACGACACAGAAGACAGCCACTTTGTGGGTCAATATACAAACCAGCAACTGTCTCCGCTATTTATTGCAAAATCGAAATCAGAGAACACCATGAAAACGCGTCATAGAACTGACCAATACGCAAATATCAAAGCAGACGACGTCTTCGGTGGAAACGAACACAACGAGTTACGTCTTTGCTGGAGCGACATATGGCCGCTTTCTGATTTGCTATTTTCGGATGCTGACAGTCCATGTTTTCAGTCAAAAGACGTTGAGGCCATTCCTTTGCGAAATAATTATAAACGAGGCAGTTCACCATATCTTTCGCTGCTTTGTAACAGTCGCAAATACAGTATACACGATAGTGCTCAAAATAGACATTGCGTTGGTGACACCACGCCATCAAACTCGACGGCAGTGGCAGTGAACACCGAAGTGGAGGCGGTACAAGAGAGTAGTACAGACGACTCTGGCAGAAAGGACGTGATGTTCACTTCAGGTGATAACAGTCAGGAAGAGAGGTAATGATTATTGAAACGAAATTGTTTAAGTTAAAAAAAATTAAATAGCTTTCCGTGTCAAAGTCCGCATGTTTAACCCATTGCAACAGTATCCATCCATACACTTTAATAAAGCACTTAATTGCAAATAACGACTGGTACGTAATATATAATACTGGTATCTATTAGGCATGCAATTTAAATGTCTACATCATGAATCCAAATGTTGATATGGAAACAAATGCGATTTTTTTAGAAACATGGAGTAAATCTGTTGTTTTAGTTGCTGCGATACGCAATGTTACGTCAATATACTTATTCGTAGCCTTTAGAGTGAGGAAGAAGTTCCATCAATTGAGATGTCTTCAACTTTCTAGAATACATTTAAAAAAAATGTCGTTTTGAGAACGGTGATAAAAATGAACGCAGTTCAGTTTATCAAGTGATTTGTTCCCGTTTAATCCATTTATGCCTAGAGTCTAGAAAAAAAGGCCTTGGCAAACAGCGCAGACCCAGATGAGACGCCGCATAATGCGGCGTCTCATCGGGGTCTGCGCTGTTTGCTTAAAGGAATTTCTGTAAGAAATATTCTAAATATAGAAATAAATATACTAGACATCCCTAATTTTGGAAATAAATTGATCCAATTTAGAAGGATGGGAGAGTCCACTAGGCATAAATGGGTTAAACATCGTTTAAAATATGAACGCAATACACATAACAAGCAATTGTCGAATGGCGCATTTTAACAAGTATTGGCTGTCGTTGGGATAATTATTTGGCTTAATTAGGTAACAAAATATGTTAATTTCTATTGATTGAGTGGTAAACAAATACAAACATCGTAACAAAAGTAAACAAAAAATACCTTTACTGATTATTAAATATCAATTCTAAAGTGATTCGCGCTAAATTTCCGTTCCTAAATGGCAAATAAACCCTAAAAGGTATTTCTGAAAGATTGGCGGTCGCAAATTTTAGTTGCATAGTTGTCATATGATCTCCATGCATGGTGGAATCTCAACAGTATATATCTCGCTGTATGATATGAATGGTTTCTTTTGGCCCCTTTTCATGTGTGCTTTAATACGTTGTCAACTCGTTCGAAAGTATTCCGAACGTCTGTTTCCGTTTTTAGCATAGGTGCGTTTACGCACCTATGCTTATGGTATATACCACATTTCAAAAATCCACATCGATTGGTTGCCCTTTATGAAGCCTTACCTGATCAAAAATCAGACGAAATATCTATTTAATTTAGTATATGGTCATTCTTACAATTTTTTTTTTGGAAACGTTTTTCTAACGTTTTCTTCCAAGAATATTGCTGACACCGTTTTTAGTGAATTTTTCTAAGACCGTTTTATGTCAAAAAATCTTCTTATAACCTAAAACAAATTTCGTTCGTAAAACAATTCTATCTGCACTATAAATCTCAATCTCCTACGCAGTGGCCTCCCTTATACTAGAAGTTACTGACCGGGCGAAGCAAGGGAAGTAACTGCTGTGAGGAGTTTCTATAAAAATCTGCATTCAGGTTACAATACACTAAATGATCGCTTCATGTAGGGCTGTACTCTCTAAAAAAATATCATAGTTGACAGGAAGGCATGCTTTACACTTTTTACCATTATTCAGGTGTTATCTTGCGGAGATAATGGTAGGGCATGAATAGGTGTTCACTACTGAATCCCTGAAATATGATACACTTGAAGACTATAGTAAACCATTGCACTAGAAAAGGTTACATTCCACTAAGAAACGGCCGAAAAAAAAAGTTGCAAAAACAGTCGATTTTGATTTGTGTCAAGTTCTTTCTTGCATTGTACATGACATATCTTTTTTATTGCATAAATCGATTCCGCTTAGAATGGCCTTTAAGAAAAGGTATGGTTATGGGGGTCTCTATGTGCAAAATGTTGCATTTATTTTCGCTCAAAGTTGTCGCTTTTACATTGAATTATATAGGGAAACTATTTGGTGTATTATGACCTTCAGAAATCTGTATTCAGAACTCAATCTGTTGTGCACGTCTGCATCTAACGCTTACCACAAGTTTTACGACAAATTCTTGACGCAGAAGAATAGGGTAGCGTCTATTTTCATTTGTGAAAACAATAGTTCGATACAGATCTGTCCGTGCTTAAATTTTGAAAGGCTTGGGTAATTATTTTTCATAAGCGTTTCAAACACTGATGTAAATGGAAAGATTATCTATTTAAATAGTCGGTAATTGTTTGAAATTATTGATTTGAGAAATTCGCGGATGGCGATATCGAACTACATTATACCACGTGACGCCATTCTTCCCTGTATCTTGCACCTATGCTTTTAACGCCATCGGCGCTCTCGTTAAGTACATGTATGTCCTTGTTTCCGCATACGGCTCTTCGATAACACGTAACAAATGGTTTCGCAACATAAGCAGGATAAACAATGAATTGGCATACATCCTGTTGAATTGATTTATATTTTTTTTTTTTTGTAAATGCTTTTGAAATCGAATTGATTATTTCTGTTCTGGGCGGTCGAACGACGGGTCACGAGAAGCAAGTGTACTTAATGGAAATTGGTCTAACTATTTGTATGGTGTGTTGTATTATAATGTGTTGGTGGGGTTTTGCGGATGTATGTGAAACTTGTCAAAGATAAACGAGTTTTTAAAATATTTAGCATTTTTTACAAGTGCGTGTTAGTGTTTGTAATTTCGTCCGTTTTATTCTTATCTTATGCAACGGAATGGTCTCAACTTTGTATTGTACTGTGTATTGTCTCATATCAATCACGTATTCATATGACAGTTTTATATTACAATAACTTATCAATGGGTTATTTGTCATTTCGGTTAATGCACTAACACTTCGAAGGGAATATTTATTGCATCGTCCGTTCGTTTGGACGTGGTAGGAATCATTACGAAGACGCGGGGATTAGTGTTGTTGTTTTATTAAATTGTTTAATGCCCTTTTTGTGTAAGAGGGATTTCAATTAAACTTCATATAATCGTAAAAAACGCAGGCCATGCATACTAGTTGTTTATTTGTGTATGGTGCAAAACTGATTTAAAAGTGTTTGGATTTAAATGAAATGTCTTATGAGAAAAGAGGACACAGGGGGTCGTAAAGAGAAGAAAAACTCTTTCTTCGATAGTTTTAGAATTATAACCTTTTGTAAATCCTCCGTCGCGCAGCCTTTTGTAATTGTATGGATGCCGGGCGACTGCTTGTCCTTCCGTCAGTCCGTTAAGTCTCTGTAGCTCATCTACATTTTGTGTTCGTTTGAAATCTAAGCGTTTCGGTCCCTAATACCGTTTAAAAGATTTTTGTATGCAACTACACTTTGTTGTTCATCCTACAGTGGCTATAGATCTCCAGAAGGCATTTTCTCCATATAGGCCAATGTTACACTTGAAGGTACTGTGGACTCAAACGCGTATGTTGTTTTTTTACTATGATTTTTCCAAACTTATTATATATAATAATAAATAATGATAAGAAAACGCATTTGTACCCAGGTCCACTGTTCGGTCTGTTTATTCGCAACTTCTGGTCTAATTTTACTCATTTTTATGACACTACGTGGGTTTATTACCAAGGATGTTTGATTTGTTGTTCACTAAGTTACGGATTTTTTTTTATTTCTGGAAAAATAACATACCGGTGATACAAAATTCGTGTCTTTCCGATTTCGTTCAGCGTATGGTCAATTCAATGAGACGTCATGGGTTTATTACGAAGGAGTGTGCACTGTCTCAAATGTTTTCCGCGTATGATTTCTGAACTGTAATACTTCGACTAAAACTGTTATGCTTTTTAATGTTTATTTAAAAATAAGAATGCATTAAATGTATTTTTTTCTTTCTTATAAAGATGTGCCAAATCTTTGCTCCACGTGTCTAGTAACTACACGGATGCAAAGGGATAATCAATAATAAAAAAAATTACCGCTCTATGAAAACGGGACTTTCTACATGTGCGTTAAGCGTCGTCCCAGATTAGCCTGTGCCGTCCGCACATGTTAATCAGGGACGACACTTTCCGCCTAAGCATAATATACGCTTTGAAGAAACGTCAATTTAACCAAATAACCCATACATGCGGAAAGTTTCGTTTTTGATTAGCCAATGCGGAATGCATTTACTATCGTGCATTAAGCCCTGTTTTCCCACAACGAGGCTACAATATTTTCTTCTTTGAATGCCGATATGGGATCGTCCATCGGATCACTTATTCCCTTGGTATATGTCGTGTTTCGAGGAGGTGTACTTTAGGATAGTAAACGACGTTTAAACAAAACGTAAAAGTTTCAATAATATAATTGAATATATAATAGTTGCACGATTTTGTCCTTTATCGGATAATAACAAATGTCAACCGCCGCTAGCAGTCATAATTATTTACTTTCCAGTGCGAATGGAAAACGAATGTATATGCGGACAAACATTCATGTTACTCCTTTTTAAAACCAAATTATCATAATTCTTTTAAAAAGTCAGTTTAATTAGTTCTAAAAAGGTCGTTATTAATTCCTGAATTAAATAAACTTGATCCATGTATGCTATATCAATGTTGACGGAATCATAATGCCTTGTTTGCTCGACGTTTTAATGTATTGAACAAACTTTCGTTAATTTCTTTCTCAAACACCGTGGGCAGTTAGGAATGAAAATGGAATATTTGTATTAACTCCAGACAGATTGTGTTAAGGGTTTAAATGTCCGATTTAAACAGAGTGTAATATCATTTTCGTCTCTTGAGTTCATGGAATTAACAAAAGTATTGTATTACATGTATGGATAACAGTCGGCTGTTTACAGGACGCTACGTTGAAACATCGTACTATTTCCGGATGTTGAGGGTTTTTTTGTGCTAAAGTTTGTGTGATTTTCGTTTGGGCACAAAATGGTGTTTTTGGAACTATTCTGTGATATGATGATCATGTACTGACTTTCAATTTAAAGGTGGATCCGTGAGAAATGTTCGACAAATTGTCGAGAAATAAAATAATGTTATACCGCGCTTGATAGAACTGGGAATTATTTACTCGTATAATTGTGATCTCCATTTGTAAATTCTTGTCAGAAAGATCTCTCGGAACAGTTAATTCATATTATATTCGCTATCTTAAGTACGTGTGCTGGGTATCAGCCCGTACATAACGTTATTCTTGTGCTATAGAACTATCGTTATTTCATGTAAATTCATACTCTATTATACAATACAAATATTACCCGATTTCTTAAATATGTTTTTTTCGCGAAATATCGTCCGTTAACGTATATGTTTGCTGTGTTGAACTATCGTCGGTGTGTGTTATGAACATACGTCGGTGAAATGTGTCTTAAAGACCTCTCGGCCATTTACTGCAATTCACGACCTGCGTGTTCATGCTATACAACTATCTAGATACCGTTACGTTACTTCGTGTACTATAAATCTATCTACTATACGTATATTCCGTGTACTATATAACTATTTATCTTTCTTTTAAAATGTGTACTATACACCTATCTGCAGTTAAAATAATTGTGTGAATCATAAAACTTTTTACCGGTTAGGTTGCATTTGTGTACTTTAGATTTTTACGTCATATTGTTTTATAGAACTGTCAATCGTTACGATTTTATTTGTTCTAAATAACTAGCCGCTTTATTTCGAGTTCAATATATTAGAATCATCGATAGTTTAAGTAATTATGTGCACTATAGAACAATCGACCGTTTACGTAATTTCGTGTACTAAAGAGCCCTCGAACGTTTACTGCTTAATTACACGTACTCTGATACTATCAACCTGTCTGTTAATTCAAGCACTATAGCAATCGCTTAAGTAAATTCGTTGACTGCATAAAAGATACAGTTTGTGCAATGACATATAAAACGATAGTTTGATAATATGCATAAACAGATACTAAAGTGTCACAGAACCAATTGTATTGATTGTTTTTGAAGCAACCGCTTTTCGTTATCGCTCATTAGGTAATGAAAATACAAACCGATGTTTAGTGAAGCCCACTTGTATAAGGTATGCATTGTAATTCGTAAAAAAAAAATGCCTTTTGAATTAATTCTATTGAATTCTATTGATAGCGACCCATTGCGTTGAGTTTCTATTTCTATTTAATTGTACGAAATGGAGATTCGAATTGCGTTTAAAGTGGTCTTGATAAATTTAACAATAATGGATTGGACAATAAAGTGGCGAGATCGATGAAACGGAGAATAGTCTAAACATAATAAAACGCCGCTATGTGATCTTTTTTCCCGATTGTAAACATATATTTTAATATTAAAAGCGTTTTAGTGCTGCCAACGGTGAAAAGAGATTCATATTTCTATTGAAAGCCATACGCTATAATTATGAAGTATTTACATGCCAATATGCTAACGAAATTTAATGCTCTTAAGGCACCAAAGTTAACAAACACGAAACAAAGTGCTAAAATAAAATGTGATGTGTGTATTTGACAATAGTTGTATCAATGTTAACGTTCGATACTGGCGTATATGGTTCGTTATTTGTTTGTTTTTGTAATGGAACGTACAGTGTCTCTTCAATCATTCGGATATAATAGAATGTAAAAATTGCGTTGTCAAAGATTGTGTCCAGGTATTGTTCATGTTTTAGTTGAACACTTTATGTGAACAGATAGTGGCTTATGACGTAGTGTTGGATGTTGCTGTTTACAGAAGAGACCACATCAAATCTGATGATTAGCTTTAATAACTTTGACGTGTTTGGGTGTTTTTTTTACTGACTTCTTATTAGGATTTTAGAAGTAATATGAACATCATTTTGTGAAATAGTGTTATCTCGGATCAGTTATTTGATGCATGTAATATCGTTTCTTTTTCCCAGTAAGGATGTGAAAGCTATTTTCGGTGAACAACACTATGTGATGTTATTACGTGTTGTTGTTGTTTTTACAAGAAATAAACCCGGCCATGTTTCGTATAATATCTGAACAACGTAAAACTGGTTTAAGCTTCGTCTAGACTGCCCAAATTTGTAAAAGAGATTTCTATTTTCTGCAACATGTTCCCAGTGCCCGTTTGATACATACAGATTTTTAATTAAACTATAATTATATATAAGATGACCGAACTCGTTGAAGTATAAATAATTTTACTTTAAATGTAATACACTGCCACCGGTTTTGATCAGTCGATAAACGCATGATAAAATTTGTTTGGGGTATAATTATAACACAAGGATTATTTATGGATAAATCTTCGCTTAAGAACTGATGTAAATGGATTTTAACATTTAACGGATTTCCCCTTTGTCATGGGTTTGGCGGTAAATGGACCCATTGTATATCGATTGGATATACATTGACAAGCTGACGGATCTTGGATATTGGATTTGGATTTGACTGACTGCGAAATGCCCGCCACTCAGACTCCGATAGCGCCCGGGGTGTGCCTAGTTCAGTGAGTACATGTATCTAAATTTTGTGTAAAAAATGCGACGACAAGAAAAAAAGGCCACATTAGCTACATCAACTATATGATATGTCCGTCTCTTTCGTGATCTTGTATTTATGTGTATGATCATTGCAATATTAATGGTTTAAATAGAAAATGTTCCGTAATATATTGTGCACAAATATTAGATGAAAAGGCTATTTATTTTCAACGTGTTATACAGCGACATTTATCTTATCGACATCTTCGTGTGTCATACTAGATTGCTATTTCCGAACATAAAAATTCGTTTCGTTTGCCACTCATGTACGCAATGAAAGCATCGAGAAATCTTAATCGAATATCGAATCAGTCATTGAACTCAATGACATTCATTGTTATTCCATATTCGCCTGTAATTATTGTAATTACGAATAGGTAAGTTAACAATCCAACAGCCAGCGCGTATTCGTCGTTGTTTTTTAATTCAATTAAAGTAATTTCAGAATTTTTAACAAACTGTGTGTAAATTCGAAAGCCAGACATGTTTTCACCGTCCATTCAAAGCAACGTGATAAAACAAGCTGAAAACATGTTAATGCGTTACCGAGTTTTCTCATTTTAATGACCAACATTGGATTGACAATATTCATTTCTGTATTTTGAATGGGATTATTTCTGCTTAGTTATTATAGCAAGTAAACGGTACGCGTTTTATTATATTGTGTTTTTTGTCTTTTGATAGAGGTATGAAAATACGTAGGTTCTGCCATCAGTATACAAAAATAGGGGACAACTCGAAAGTAAAACTTATACACGCTGCTTGTCTTCTGAAATACATCAGGGACCTATACAAAACAAAACCAATTTGTTTGTATAGGTCCCTGAATACATGAACTGATTTGAATATTTATAAAGGGCGTAAATGTTTTCATTTTAATTGTATAACATATCGAAAAGTTATGAAATATACTTCATTGCGAAAGCCCTTATCAGATATTTTCAGTTTACATAATTAATAAATTAGTTTTGATATGGTGTAGGGCCGATTATATGTGTGCAAAACTCTTAGGAACACTTAATATACACTATAAACTGTATGCACTTTCCATGCATATTTTCTGCAGAAACGTAATTCTGTTACCATGCATGCTAAGCATTTAACGTCTTTTTATATATTACTTTGCAGAACATGATCTTGCTAGCATATTCACAATGGTTCAGTTATACAAAACACTTGAGGACACTATACGAGTCTATTTTGCTAGGTAACTCCTGTATACGTTCTCTTGCATAACCCTTTAACGCTTGCCCTGCTGATGTCCGACAACGATATTTCAGCACAATGAGCTCCACGTTGATTATACCGGACCGCACGATTCCCTGCAGCCAGTGGGTGTCGTTCACAGGCGACAACGAGCCGGTACTCAACAGTGCACCGGAAGTGGATGAGAGCTCCGACACGTTCCTCAAGCGCCTGCAGCGCTCCAAACTCGAGAGTCCAAATGGTATACAATGATATATTCTTTATTTTATCGGTTTTTCAGTTTCTTGCAACTGTATAATTGGTAATAGCGCAACACATGATATACTTATTATAGAACTAACGTAACGTAACGTAACGTAACGTAACGTAACGTAACGTAACGTAACATAACACAACATAACATAACACAACATAATATGGTATAATATCTTTGGTATTCTTAAAATTTCAACGGGAACAATTAAAATGTAGGAAAACTGAGTTTATCTGTGTATAGTGTTCAACTTTATTATATTTTGCCTCCGGTGTAAATCGAAAAAAAAGTAAGGATTGTTTGAGTGTCCGGTATATTTAGCTGCCGTTTCAGTTTTTTGAAAATTTATTGTAGATATAGTGCTCTGTAACTTGCTAACTGAACTTTCTTATTCAAGTCCGGAGCGGAACGCCGGAGCGTGAAATCGTGTATACAGTATGCGTATCGCCAATCGAGATTCACGCTTAATTTCTTATCGGGCATTTCAACGGCGTTTAAAAAAAATACATTTACTATTATAATTTATGCACGTAAATGTTAAACGAGTCGACATTTCTAAAAAATTTCGTTTTTTTATCTCGCTTAGATTCTTGTATGCCGTCGGGTCATGAGTTTTGCTTCGAAGCAGTAGTGGATAAACGCTACAACCGCTGGAAACGACGCCGACGGAAAAAGAACTCCAAGCGCCAACAGCCGGTGATCGTCCCTGGCAGCGGCAGCTCTGACGAAAATGACGAAAGGTAGAACATGATATGCAATTTCTTATATCAATGACACGTGCATTCCGCTTGTTCGTTATAAAAGGAGTAAATATCTGGATTTTTGTCAGAATGATGAGCGGATTATTATCGTGTTTTTAATTGTTGTATAGAAATGTCAATGTTTGAACAACGTGTTTTTCAGAAACGCTGTTATAGAACGAATAATTGACACCATGTATGAACAAATCCACGGGCCCGTTCCGCATACCCCGAATGGATCCAGCGACACTCCGCGCACGCGCAATCGCCGACGCAGGGAAAAGGAATCGTCCATTAACCTCGTTTCCGGCGACGATTGTGACGTGGACCCATCGAGCGGCAATTACGACGCTAGCTCGTCTTCTTCATCGACAGAGGCTCTACGCGTCACATACGATAAAACTCGACATATAGCAGACGGCTCTTCGTACACTACTGATACTACAGAATGTACGCCTTTAGAAGTGTATTCCCCACAGGTCTCCCGCGTTCGACCGGAAGCGAGCGACAGTGGCGCCACCTCGGAAGATATGTGCGCTTGGTCGCACATTGAACAATACAAACAAGAGATACTGCGGCGCCTTGAATACACTCCGTCCGGTATGCAAGCTTAACTTTAATCAACATTTACATTTTCTATTTCTACTCCGTTTACTGGTGGTCGCTTATATTTAAAAATCGGGTACTTTCACTTTAAGTGTCGCATATCGATTTTGTCAATACGCTTCTCCTGTTTTACAATTCGTTCAAAGTTTAATGAGGTGAATTTATAAAATATAACGCTCCATTTGATGATCAAACAACATTCGCTAAATTGATGCTAATAGTCTAGATTTTATTCTTAAATCTTCGTTTTAATATCCCAATCATTGTGAAATGCAATTCGTTAATTCGTGTGAATATTCATAATGTTTTGTAACCGTAAAACTGTAGGGTGCATTTTGCTGAAGCTCCCTTTGCGGGATTTTTCGAAAGGGAAAACATAGGTACAGTATTTTGCTGAATGCTCACACCGCATCAATCAAGTTAAATCCACAGTTAATTTAATATATGCAAGTAATTTTGCCCTATATATTGCTACGAGTACCTTCAAGTAATGTTCTCTGTCTCATTTGACCCAAATTAAAATAAACAAATGCACAGTTATTTGTTTCTAGTCATGTCTAAATCAAATTACATAAAAACTTGCCCAATTTCAACTGTACATGTCGCCAAGTAGTGAGCATCATTAAGTTATACATAAATTCATCAATTTATATCATTGCCAATCGTAATTTTTTGCAGGATTAATACCATATAAAGAAATCATGACTATTTAAAATGCACAGCATGTTGTTAGAATTATTTTGAGTTACCCTGCTTGAATAGCATGTGTTCCTGTTGTTCAACATATATGATTGAAAGGATTTTAAAACACATGTCTTCTATGTTAAATCAGAAGTAATGTTCCACATTGCAAACAATATAAAATATAGTGTGTAATTTATAAATCAGCGATACTTTGCCAAAGCTAACAATGCAAACAAGATATTCTGGTCTGGCAAGTTATCAAAAATGTTGTCTCACAGCACATGACAACTTTGGGACATTTTCTATATTTTTGACCAACAAACTAATAAACTTTCACAGTGATTTTAATCTTCTTAATAAAGGACTGAAAAACGACACTGTCCCAATTAGGAAAAAAACTACAGATTTCCCAATTTCTGTCAAAAAAAATCCCAGTTTAAGGTTTCAAAAAAAATTATTAAAAAAAATCAATAAAATGTAAAATTGAGTTATTTTCCCCACTGCAGCTCTATGGCTTGAACCATAGTAAATATAATATTGAGAACTTGAATACACTTTGTTATCAATTGTAAAGTATTTGGGAGCAAAAAATCAAATAGCTTTACCAATTTCCAAATATGATGACTTCATTACGCGATTTTTTCTGATTTCAGGGTTTTTCCCGCATATTTTTCCCAATAAAGCTGGCACTGGCACTTTTTCCAAATGGGCAAACAAAATTTGTGTTTCAATTAATATTTTTCATCTAAAAAATGTTTATCTCTTGTTTATAATACACATAAGAAAAAGCATACAATTCTGTTATATTTTACAACTGTACACATGCCAACTAAACTTTTCCTGTTTAAAATTTAACTAATAAGTTTGAATATCCTTGTTCAGTATTTTGACATAAAATTTGTGACACACCTTTTCAGTTTCTGTCAAAGAAGTTCCTAAATCGTCACCAATTTTATTCCTATGTTTATACAGTCAGCATGTGACAAACTCTTTTTGATATTGAGTTATTAACCAATTTTGTTTTCAACAAAAATGTTTGGTTTCATTAATCACAATTTTGTCGCCTCACCAGAATACTGTAAATGTTATTGTGCATGTTGTTACTAATTTATTTATACCATTTTTTACAAACAAGTGAGCTAAAGCAATTATGTATTGTGATTTAAATAATCTATTTTACATGACCTACTATCCATTGAAAATAAGAAATCATGCAAGTGATCATCAAAATAATTGTAAATAAACAGCAAATTAAATAACTCCTAAAATTGTAAAACATCTATTTTTTGCGCATTTCTAAAGGTTTATATTAATAGGTCTTATTATGATCTCTGACTGAAGATCAAGACCGACAATATCAAGGGATAATTGGACCAAAGTTTTAGATTAACAAGTTACATTTAAAACAAATTTTTGAAATTACTTTGAGAAAGTAAATTATTTAAAAAACTGTTGGGAAGAAAATTAATGAAGACCTAAATTTTATATGGGGCTGGAATGTCCTAATTGCGCAAAGATCACTGAACATTTCTGACAGTTTGATAATTTCCAAGTATAATTAATCAAATGGTATTCATGAACATTTAATTGAAACAAGAA
This sequence comes from Dreissena polymorpha, assembly GCF_020536995.1. Classification (NCBI taxonomy): domain Eukaryota; kingdom Metazoa; phylum Mollusca; class Bivalvia; order Myida; family Dreissenidae; genus Dreissena; species Dreissena polymorpha. The sequence continues at coordinate 4,147,628 of NC_068359.1, read as the reverse complement.
ATAAACAGCCTAACGTAAGCCAAATTTAAATGAAGAACATGGTCCAGTGAATATTTCATGTAGAAAGAAGCTAATTTTTCACTCAAGATATCATAGACGTTGGGAGTATGGTCAATATATTTTATTCTCATATTCAGATCAACTTGACCAGAAAACGTGGCTTCCAGATCTTGCCAACAACTACGACGACGAAGCAGATGACAATGATATTGATGACAATGACAATGATGATGGTGAGGAATATGACAATTGTGAGTTTGATGACGACTATGACAAACTTGTGGATGATGGATGTATTGAGGACGAGGCTAATTGTGATGATGAGGACATTGTTTATGAGACCGAAACATTTACTGGCACTCAACAAGAGGATATTGTTATTAGGTATCTGTTTGTAGTACCAGTACTTTTTTGTTTTGTTTTATTATCTTACACTTTATTAAAACCCTGTTACCAAAGTATATAGTATTTGAAATAACTCTTCAATTTTATAACGGTGTGAGTTTCAGACAAATACAAAACCCAGAGCTTAGGGGCTACCACAATTTGTGCACTTGATACTAATCATTTGAAAGGCATGCTTGACATGCTACTGTATCACTTTCATTGGTAGCAAGGTATACTTACAGGTATCAATGACTCTGAGAATGTGACAACTGATTGTAATCAATCAAATATCTGTATGCTAGTATGTTAATTATATGTGGATTAAGTTTTATTTTATTATCTTTATTTGCATTTTTCTTAACATTCGAAACTCCACAGACATAAATCATACCAAATTTGTTTTGTTTGTTTATCAAAGCATGGCAGTATCACCAAAGCCAGAGGCATCAAGGTCCAGACAGATCTATGCGGATGTGGTCACATCACAGCCCCCAGATAGTATAACCCAACACAAAACTGATCCATCTCAGCAGAAAAATTCTTACTCCAAGTGGTCAAGAAAGAATACAAGCAAACCTAAGTATAAACACAACTGAACTTTCTTGTCTGCTGTAAAAGTTATTGCTTTTTCGGTTACATGCATTACATTTTTCATAAAAATTATAAAGATAAGATGAACTAGTTCTTTGTTTAGCTTTTTAAATTTTCAAGCTTCTTTTATTCAAACAACTTACTTTCAGTTAGATGCACAGTGTTCCTTTACTTCAACTTGAAGTTCAAGTTAGTTAGCAATACGACCATTAAGTTCATTCACTCATGCATGGCATAAATTATATCCCTTATTGTTTCATTAACATGCATACAGCATCACTTTATCAACCCATTCTTACAGAAACTCTACGGCAGACACGCCAGTACAAGTGATCAGTACTCCATCCTTGGTTCGTGGCAGTCAAGTATCATGGGGGGAGATAGAGACCCACCCAAAGCGACAACCACCATTTGTACACACCAGCAAGGACTCTCAGAGACAGAAGCAGAACTCTTTCAAACAAAAACAGTCCTTGTCAAGTTCGGGTGGTGTCAAACGTAAGCTTCATTTGCGAAACCTGGGTTACAGTCTTTCTTAACAAAATCTGAAACATTGATTATTATGTACATTGTAATGATTGTCATTTAGCCATGTTTTAATTATGTTTATACCCCAATTGGTTTAAACTTTTATAGTTCATTATTAGAAATTAAAAGTTGTTTCAGAAGGATTTATGATTGTGAATAACCTATTAAGGGATAAGCTCCATATTGTCCTTTAGTACGACAGTTAAATCACCTGTTATGGCATACATATTAATAATACCTTACCATTTAGTTTGATGTTACATTGCAATACAAAATGGTCTAAAAATACTGATGATAAGTAACGTTATAAGATTAGCAATCATATATAAATACTTTGGATTAAAATATTGTACTATCAATCGGCTTGATTGGGCTGTAGTAACACACCATTCTTTCCTTTCCTTTCTGAAGGCTCGAAGGAGCCATACAGCACTAAAAAGCAGAATATAAACCTACCGTCCCTTGGCAAGAACGCCAAATCACAGACCATGCCGTTTGTTATCAACAAGAAAAACAACAGACCTCATAAACAGGACAGAGTCACGGTTTGTTTTACCAATAATAAGTTTTGGTTAGTCTTTATCAATTATAATTTTAAGATGGTATAAAATTTTGTTTGAATCTGAATGTCAGGTAACTTTTTACCCACCAATTTCATACTTGACAAAGAATGTTCATATAACTCTTTAATTGTAAAAGTATGTGTTGTTTAATGATGTAAATGATAGAGTTCTTCATTGTGAATGTATTATGGTAACTTATGGAACTTTGACTCGGATCATTTTTGCAAAGTAACAGTTGATTTTGCGTGAGTCATCTTGATAAGAGTAACCTTTATAATATACTCCAATACATTCATGTGAGTTTTACAGATATGCAAGTATGATAAAATCTGATGTTGTTCAACCATGAAGATCAATGGAATGGGAATAAAATAACATTGTTTTATGTGAATCAAAAATATCCTAATTGTTTGACAAATTAGTCTTGAGGAAAACGTCATTTTTATGTGACAGAATTTCGCTTATGTAGTTGTCCATTTCTAAGTGACAATTCTATGGGATTTGAGTGAATACATATTGTACTCAAATGCTTTTATACTAATTTATATATTTCAGAAAAGCTCTGACCTTTCAAGTTTAAAGGATCTGTCAATACGACCCACGCCCCCTGCCAGGGAGAGGAAGCCCCAAGGGGCCAGGGGGTCAGAGGTCAAGGTCACAGCGACTGTCCGTGACTTCCTGTTCAGAGACTACTACCTAAGACAACTCTATGGCAACAAATCCTACAAAAATGGTAAGACAGGTGGCCTATGTGTAGGGAAATAAGGCAAACCCAATACTTTGTTGTCTTAAAATTAGAGAAACCAATACTTTGTTGTATTGACTTACTGCATGGAAGGCTCACATATTTGAAATTGGGTCAGATTCTTTTGTTTTAATACCATAATTATAATCTTATATTATACATGTATATCTCAAGAGTCATAACGCATATTGTCTAAAAAAACGAAAGAGTCAACAGGTCAAAATGAGAGTCAATTGACAGGCCTGGCATATCTTCAGGTTTGTTAAGTGGACCCATTCTCAAAGCAAAATTGTTAAACAAATTACCAATATGAAAACAAATCCCAATGTTAAAAAAATAAAGAAAAAAAAGTCTGATGATTATTAAATTTCCATTTTATTTAAACAAGTTTTAACTACGAATATAAGTATAATTTGCATTATTGTATTCTTGTTATTTGAAATATTATAAAGAGTAACATTGAATTAGTTTGTACAAAATGGACTTTTTGTGTGAAACAATTCCCAATCTCGAAAATGCATTTTCCTAAAATGGCCAGGAAAAGGCCTGATGGAAACTTTTTATTAAATTATTTTATTCTACTTTGACATTTTACAAACTGGCATCTAGTGATAATTTGAATATTCATGTCTCTTCCAGTCAATATAATTCAAGTCCATTAGTAAATAACATGCCATAGTGAATTGCTTAATTTCATTCATTGTTATGAGAGCTATTTAATATGAAATTTCAACCATTAACGTTGAAATTAAGAGGATGATAAAAATGTATGTTTTTTCTTCAAAGATTATGTGCAGTTTTTGTGAAGTAAGTATAAGCCATTCGTTATGGAATGAAAATAACCATATAAATTATAGTAGCTATAAAAATATTTACCTATCTAGTGTTTTAGTTTTAGAGGTAGTTGGAATTAACCACTAACCACGTGTATCTGATTGCTGCTTGTTATTACAGCACATGTATGGTGTACAACACATATGCATGGTTAAACATTAAACATTATATTTGTTACAAGGGATTCTGGAATGAAGTAATTCAAACGTTTTTTATGCTTTAATAAATGTTAATAATGCATACAAATGAAGTTTTAAATTAGGGAAAATATCAAAATTGTATTTTAAATTTTGGAAAATATAAACTTAATGTATTTTTATTTTTTATATCATGTAATTAACAACTAAGACATTTTATTGAATGTTGTTTTAAATCATTTATTACTATTTTTACAAGCAAGCTTTTGTAATGCCATTATAAAACACAGTTTAGTTTTCTTTAAGTGATTAATGTAAATTAAAAACCAAAAAATACTCTGTTAGTCCTTTCCTACGAATTAATGATCATGGTGGGATGGTCAATATGTTCGAATATATGAAGTCACTTATGTGACAGATGTAGTTTTTTTTAGCTCATTTTCTCAGCATTTTGGGAATGTTAAGACTTATCACTTGAAACTGCGATTTTTTGTTTCAGATATTTAACTTTTGTATAATTGTTGAGTAATTCTAATTATAAACATATTTGTTAAATTGAGATAACAATTAAAAACTCTTCTCTGCTACAACTAGCAGCTCTATTACACAACATCTGAATGTAAAAAAGATGCCTTTTACTAATGGGAATATGGCTTAGCCCTTTGCATGCTGGGAAATTTGTCGTCTGCTAAAATGTGGTCTGCAGAATTTCTAAAATTAGCACTTTCTTTGATTTTTTTCAAAGAATACTATCAGAATAGCAAACAGTTTGGATCCTGATGAGACGCCACATTCTGTGGCGTCTCATCTGGATCCAAACTGTTTGCAAAGGCCTTCAAAATTCGGTTCCAGCACTGAAAGAGTTAGTCATGACTACAATTCAGCCTTCACCCCATATCTTATTACATTTTTCGTAAGGATTTTCCGAAAATGTTTGGAACCATAGACTTCAAATGGAAAACCCATGAGTTCATAACGCTACTGGCATATCATACTAAGGAGTTTAAATCTCAATATGTTGTACTAATGCCTTTGATAGTTTTTTATATAAAAGTATATGTTTATTCAACGACCAATGAACTTGAAATTGTATTTACAGTAATAACAGGATTTCTCCATGCAAGCATCATTGCCTGTGATATACGCTTTTCTTTTACAGGAAACTAGGCCACATAATGTCAACTGTCAACAATAAACTAAAAATAAAATGTGTCTGATTTCATATACTTTAAGAGAATGTAAAATATCATTTGGTCATTTCGTCTTTGTTTAATCTCAGTAAAAATTGTGATGGTTCTTTTCTAAGTAGCACCTTGTGTGTGTGAATATTAAGACGGTATTGATTTATTTGAAATCAAGTTTCGCCAAGTGTCTTAATATGTTCGTTTTCTTAGTATGCGATAAATGTTCAAATGTGTTTGTTGTATTTTCAGTTAAAAGATTGTTAAAACTTTATAAAAGGTAGTTTGTAAAGAAATTAAGGACATCAAAATCGGCAAGTTTTATATAACTACACTTAAAGTATGCAAATTAATAATATAACCAGAAGAATGCTTTTAACTTGATGTAGAGAATTTGAATTGCATTTCCTTCTTTGAGCTAGCTAGTCAGGCTATGATGAACCTATTATCACACAGAACCTTTTTTTTCAATTTTCTACAGGGGTGTGATTTCTCCTATCAGCTTATTTCCTCCCTTTCAATACCATTATAGATTAATGACTTGATCATTAATCTTAACATTGTTTAAATTAGTCATTAACTGGTGTTGGGTGCTTTCTTCCCCTGAGTTATTTCTTAGATTACAGCCTGTATAACCTTTTTTTATTTGATTACTCTGCACACTGATTTGTGTACGCATGTTAAAAATGGGTAATATTAACCCATTCATGCCTAGCGTCCTGAAAAAAGGACATTGCAAACAGAGTAGACCCAGATGAGACGCCGCATAATGCGGCGTCTCATCTGGGTCCGCGCTGTTTGCTTAAAGATATTTCTGTAAGAAATATTCTAAATATAGAAATAAATATACCAGACACCCCTACTTTTGGAAATAAATTGATCCAATATAGAGGGATGGGAGAGTCCACTGGGCATAAATGGGTTAAGGAAACACTTGCTGCTGGAGGGCAGGGAGTTACAACCAGGAGAGCAATTAGGTCCCCTCAATCAGGTTGGACGTTTTCATTATGAAACCTGATGATATTGTTTGTAGGCATAATATTCCGGCCAAGTTGGATAACCATCCAAATCACCTGAAGCAAGAATTACTGCACTTGAATTATCAAAAAAATGGCACAAAAACCCTTTTATGCTAAGTTTTTTAGTTTTATTTGTATGACCTTATAACACAGCGACCACGGCCAAGTATCATATACATTCCCACTTTTTCATCTCAACTCAGAAGATAAGATATGAGTGTCTACTCAGCTGAGTTTTGAGAATGTCGGTCAGGGCATGAACAATCTCAGCTTTAACAATGTGCCCATATTCCTCCTTAGAAAAAGTTCAAATTTTAGTCAAAATATTCAGTTTTATATGTTCTTGATGCTAGGTCAATACAAATGTTTGTTATCTCAACTAAAATCGATAACTAGCCCGATTGCCTGAAGAACATCACAATTTTAGCCCCAAAATTAACAAAGATTTGTAAAATCAATGAATTCTGTTGTCTAATAGGCATATTCAAGTCAATTAGTTTAATTTGCATTAAACAATTAAGATGAAACTTAACATATAAGCTTTAATACAGCTCCTCAGATCAAGGTTACAGTTTCTAAAAATAGAAAAATTGTTCCTGCTCAATTACCGTTTATTAATACTACTATTCAGATGGTGGTATTGCATTCAAATAAGTTTTCAATATCAAAACCAAAGTAAATGAAACTTTGAAAGTGGCTTATTGTCAAATGATTGTTGATGCTATTGCTCTTTGATTACAAATAGGGATTTTTTTGTCAAGCTGCTATGGTTCAGTGTATGTGCATGATGCATTACGATGTCTGAGCATGTCTGGGTTGTAACTTTGCCATTACTGTGCCATTTAAAATAACATACCCCAAATGACCATCAAGAAACCGCCCTTCTCCCTACCTCAAAGGTCAAGGTAACACTTTGAGATAAAATTTGGCCATACAACTGCTTCACCGGTCTGTAACTTCATTATTCGTTATGACCAAAAAAACAAAAATGAAGAGACAGCGTATAATAAGAAATGTCATAATGAGAAATGTCAGTCTCCCTGCCTCAAAGGTCATGCTCAAGTCAAATGTTGCCATTAAACAGCTTGTCCAATCTGTAGCGTTATCATTATCAACTATAAAAGGACTAACAACACATATGCACCATGTGGTGATGGCATGTAATTTAAAACAACAGCTCTTCCTAGCTAAAAGGTCAATGTCACAATGAGATATTAAAGGTAGTCAAAACTATAGCTTAATCACTTATTGTTCAATTTAAAATCCATTTTTGTGCAGATGGTGTGTCACTTGTGTGACCCATCTCCTATCTCAAAGGTCAAGGTCACACCTTAAGGTAAAATGTCCAATATGAACACAAGACAGTTTGTCTGGAGTGCAATTTCATTCTGCATCATTAAAAATAATTTATCTAAAATAATTATCATGTGCAGAAGGAGTGCATCATATTAGTCCTTTTCCGCTTTGGGAAAGGTTCAACATGTTCACAATGCTGCTTGTTAAATAGTTACAAGACTGATTGACTGTGGGCATCTAGAAAGGCAATTAATTACCTAGTCTAATCATAGTAACAAACAACCATACATTTGCAAAGCACGATATCTCGGAACATCCCTTAGTTTAAACAATATTCTTGTAAATATATGACCATGTAATCTATATTCCTTTTCAAGACACTCGTCTGAAGAAGACGCTAACAGCAGACAATCTGAATATCAGGTGGAAGCAGAAGAAAAAGACTTTGTTGCCAGAGAAACCCTCTGATCTGCAGTTCACTCGAGCCTTCACGTTCTCAATGTTCGATCTCCCAGCCATGTACAGAGTGTATAACAATAACTTGGAACGCAATGCCAGTGGGGCAGAAACTCGTGTTTGATTGCAATATTGATGAATAAAAAATGAAAATGCTGCATGTATTATTTATAACTTTTTAACATTTAGTTCAACTACAATATGGATTTATTTATTGCAAGAAATAAAACTAAAGAATATTAGTCATCAGTCAACTATTTTTGAAATGCTAAACTTCATTACAAACAAGAGCTGTCACCTAAGGATGAATTATGCCCCCTATAAACGCTTGATAGAAGTTATGAGCTTTTTTCGAAACCTAAACGCATATTTTGAAACCTAAACACAGACCCTAAGTTCAAGGTCAAGGGGTCAAAGTTTGTGTGCGTATGGAAAGGCCTTGTCCATATTCACATGCATGCCAAATATGAAATTGCTATCTGAAGCGACATAGAAGTTATGAGCATTTTTCGAAATCTAAACGCAAAGTGTGACGGACAGACGGACGGACAGTCCGATCACTATTTGCACTCCTTAGGGGGCATAAAAACTGTAATTATTTTCAATATCTAAGATTTAATTTTCATTAAGAATCTTATTTGCAATGACAACAATAGCAATGAAAATTGTACTGCCATATGATAGTATTTAGCTTAAACTCTTAAGATTTAAAAACTGTTTAGAAATCTGTGTCTGTACTATGAAGCTGGCAATGAGATTTCCAAATATGGGGAGCCACTGTAAATAAAGGACAAAAATGAGTTACACGGCACTGAAGAAGTGTTTGTTAATGTAAATGATATTTTCTCTCTTATTTAACTTCATAGCCTTAAACATAACTTCCTAATTTAAATAATGTCTTAATTTCAATCATTCTGTAAATTTAAATGTATATTGTACATTATGCTAAGGACGACTTTTCCAAAAATGTTTATGCTGTTAAAGTGCTTTTAATAACAAAACAAGGGACAAAATTGTCACAAAACCAGGTTTTCATTGTGAAAAAAAAATCTGATAAAGGGAGAAAACTCAAACTGAACTTTTGAAATGACCAAAAAAAATTAACCCTCTTTGTAAGTTTTTTTTTTTTTTTTAAATCTATTTTTAGTCGTGGCGACCTTGACATTGGAGATATTGACGTGATTCTTTCGTGGGACACACCGTCCCATGATGGTGAACAAATGTGCCAAATGATTTTAAAATCTCACAATGAATGACATAGTTATGGCCAGGACAAGCTCATTTATGGCCATTTTTGACCTTTGAACTCAAAGTGTGACCTTGACCTTGGAGATATCAACGTAATTATTTCGCGCGACACACCGTCCAATGATGGTGAACAAATGTGCCAAATGATTTTAAAATCTGACGATGAACAACATAGTTATGGCTCGGACAAGCTCATTTATGGCCATTTTTGACCTTTGAACTCAAAGTGTGACCTTGACCTTGGAGATATCGACGTAATTATTTCGCGCGACACACCGTCCAATGATGGTGAACAAATGTGCCAAATGATTTTAAAATCTGACAATGAACGACATAGTTATGGCCCGGACAAGCTTCTTCCGCCAGCCCGCCAGCCCGCCAGCCAGCCCGCCCGCATTCGCCAATCTAATAACCAGTTTTTTCCTTCGGAAAACCTGGTTAAAAATGGAACTGTTTTGGAAAGTGATGTTAGAACACGACAGCTGGTGATGGCTTGTAGTCCATTTGTTCTTTTGACCACAAATATCAACCAATACATTTCTTACTTTTGAACTAGGTAGTTGTCAACAAAAAAAACACCATCAATTACTTTTGAATTAAGTACATTTATTATAAATAAATTAATTGCAATAATGACAATAACAAAGTACAAATACTTGTGTTATGAAAAAAACGCACAAACTATCAAGTAACAACTACAACATAACTGATCCTGATCCTTTATATTTATAAAATAGTGAACCAATAAACTAATTTAAATTCAGAGCAAACACACATTTATTCTGATGTGGAGAACATTAAACCACGTGATGTGATTTAAAACCAACACATCCTAATGAAAACTATTTGCTAATGTCGAGATTAAAAAAAAAATTGATTCCTATATACTCCTAGTATTAGTAGAACAAACAGAATTCTTCAGCACTATTACATATCAGATCTGATACTGCACAGCCATACACAATTCAATATTGCACTATTTGGTCCCAGTCAATTTGATTGGAAAACACTTCCATGTCGAGCCATCGCTCATAGTTCTGTTTGAACTCCTCACTAAGGTCCAAGTCTTGGCCTAGCACACTGAGTATACAGTTATCTACAGGCTTGAAGTCTGGGTCAGCCCCGTTGTTGGCATAGCGACGGTTGTTGAACCTGTCAACGCACGCCCGCAGTGCACATTCCTCGGCCTGGAAGTCCCAAGGCCTTGCATCCATATCTGGGAATATATAGAAGCAGAGTGGCAGAGAATCATTACCGAATTTGAAATGCAGAAACTGATATTCAAATTAATTTAACTTTATTTAGTTATAATAACAATGGACAGAATTATTTATTTTACCTTAGACTTTTAAAGATAACAGTCACAGGTAAACCATGTACATTTCTAACAAAAGTTAATCTTCCTTTATGATAAATACAATTATTATTTAAGTTTGAATTATATAATAATCTGTGCTACAGCATCAGTGCCTTATATGCAGTTTTTACATAAATTCCAACTATTATAGTTTTTAACCCCCCCCCCCCCCCCCCCCCCAAAAAAAAATGAGACTGTGATCAGGAGTTTCACAATACATAAACAACATTTTAGTTTAAAAAGCACCAATATGATAGACATTCTAAGTGTGATATCTTGTTTTCATCTGAACATAATAGTGTTTTACCAAACCAACATTCTGTGACATGTTCATCAAACATACAGTACTGTTAAACATACCATTTCCATATGCCCAGTCATCATTGAGTCTGTGTCGCACCTTCGAATAGATGGCAGACATGGTCTTCATGTTGGACTTGCGCCACTGTCTGCCCAGGTATTTGGTCTGAATCTTGAGAAGCTTCAGGATGTACAGCTGCATCATTGCCTGGCGCACCTTCAAGGCACGCTTTAGGATGGGCGCAGACTTAAACACCACTAGCATCTGGAATAAGGTCGTGTTTTTTAATTGGTGGGATGTAATTTCAAGGTAGCGTAGACGTTCATTATCTGACATGGTCCATTTTTTAATCAAAATAATGTAAACATAGTATAGATAGTTATATTTCTTGAGATAAGATGACTGATGTCAGCTCCAAAAAATATTTGAAGTTTTTTCATTAGAGGTTAGAAGGCACAATTTTAGTTCATGCTTTGTCAAAGCAAATTAGTTATAGTGTTTTTTTCCTTTTTGGTTTAATTTAAGTCTGTTTATAGCATTGAAAGCCTAAAGCATTTTGAGACACGCTTGAATCAGTTTCTTGGACATAGCCAGTACTTGATATCTGGAGAGAATATCTTGGGAACAATCCTAGATTAAGTACTGTGTCTTGTTCTGAGAAATGGGGCTTAAAGCATGTGAGGAAAGTGTCATCCCAAATTGCCTGTGCAGTCCGCACAGGCTAATCAGGAACGACACTTTCCGCTTTTATGGTATTTTTCGTTTAAAGGAAGTCCCTTCTTACCAAAAATCTTGTTTAGGCGGAAAGTGTCGTCCCTGATTAGCCTGTGTGGACTGCACAGGCTAATCTGGGACGACACTTTACGCACATGCATATTGGGAGCGCTCCTAGATCAAGTACTAAAACCAAGAGCCTTCAGAATGCTAGGTAGACACCACAATATCCATCACACTCAATGGTAAACTCATTATGCTGTATATATATTTAACTAACTGACACTTGTTTTACGGCATGAAGAGTTCTTTTTTCAAGAACTCTGCTCTTCTGATTGCATTCAAATAACTTGACTAGGTTTACTGGATAGTATCCATCAGTTTACTGATATCCTTGTTTTTGTGCATTGGGTATAACTTTTCAAAGATGCTTTTTTCGTTGGACAAAAACCTTTATTCCATTTATAATATTATTAGAAATCTATGATAAATTACTGATAACGAGATTTTACCTTTTCAACTGTATTATAAGCTTCATTAGTTTTAGCATACTGCATAGTCTATTTCTATTGCTTTAATCATAACAGTTTGAGCCGGTCAGTACATGTGTATTTTTTTCCTACTGGCTAAAATGAGGACCCCAAAAAGGGCTGAAATCTAAGAAGGCTCCAGTTCATTCAATTTAAAGATTTTCTTTATTTTATGTGGCTTCTTATGTTTCCATTAATCAAGTAACAATCCTAACTGAATCAGAGCATTGCAATAACATCACAGACGTGACGTATACCCCCATGTGCCGCATTGACACAGACTATTTTGCATGCTGTCTTCACAAAACAAGAGAATCTAATTCATGGCAATTTTTAAAAATTATTATGCCATTATCATTTATGGCCATTTCAACCTTTGAACTCTTGAATTCTTTCGCATGACATGCTGTCCAATGACTGTGAACAAAATTAATGTACAGAGTCATTTTAAAATCTCACAATGAATGACATAGTTATGGCCCAGACAAGCTCATTTATGGCCATTTTTGACTTTTGAACTCCAAGTGTGACCTTGACCTTGGAGATATAAACGCAATTCTTCGGCATGACACATCGTCCAATGATTGTTAACAAATGTACCGAGTAATTTTAAAATCTCACAATGAATGACATAGTTATGGCCAGGACAAGATCATTTATGGCCATTTTTGACCTTTGAACTCACAGTGTGACCTTGATGTTGCAGATATCGACGTAATTCTTTCGCCTGACACACCGTACAGTAATTGTGAACAAATGTGCCACATGATTTTAAAATCTCACAATGAACAACATCGTTATAGCCCAGACAAGCTCAATTATGGCCATTTGTGACGTTTGAACTCAAATTGTGACCTTGACCTTAGAGATATCAACGTAATTCTTTCGCACAACACACCCTCCAATGATGGTGAACAAATGTGAAAAATGATTTTTAAATCTCACAATGAATGACATAATTATGGCCCAGACAAGCTCATTTATGGCCATTTTTGACCTTTGAACTCAAAGTGTGACCTTGACCTTGGAGATATAGACATAATTCTTCCGTGCGACACACCGTCCAATGATTGTGAACAGATATGCCAAATTATTTTAAAATCTCACAATGAACAACATAGTTATTGCCTGGACAAGCTCTTTTATTGCTATTTTTGATCTTTGAACTCAATGTGTGACCTTGACCTCGGAGATATTGACGTAATTCTTTCGCGCGACACACCGTCCAATTATGGTGAACAAATATGCCAAATGACTTTAAAATCTCACAATGAACAACATATTATTGCCCGGACAAGCTCATGTATGGCCAATTTTTTTTTTATCTTTGAACTCAAAGTGTGACCTTGACCTTGGAGATATCGACGTAATTCTTTCGCGTGACACACCGTCCAATGAAGGTGAACAAATTTTACAAATGATTTTAAAATCTCACAATAAATGATAATGTTATGGCCCGGACAAGCATTTGACCTTGAACTACAAGTGTGACCTTGAACTTGGAGATATCGACCTACTTTTTTCACATGATACACCGTCCCATGATGGTGAACAAATGTACCAAGTCATATTAAAATCTAACAATAAATTACATAGTTATGGTGCGGACAAACTTTCGGTTTAAAACACACTAAGCCACCCCTTGACCTAGTTTTTGACTGGGCATGACCCATATTCAAACTTGACCCTAGACATCATCTAGATACAACTTTGGTGAAGATTGGATGAAATTGCGGGACAGACCTACAGACAAAGTGACTCCTATATAGCTTCCCATTGGTAATGGGGGGTATAATGATGACTGAGGTTAAAGTAGAAGCTCTGTAGAAGAAATTGATAAACAACTCTGATCACAAAATATTTCCAGTAAACATTTCTTATCAAATTTTCATGTTGAAAACAATAGGCATACTGATGACATTCAAATGTAAAACGCAGTACATACCATAGTTCTCGAGTGTTTCCATTTTGTGAGCTTGTTAAGAATTCTAAGAAGATTGATGCATGAAAATACGTTCCTCCAACAGTAAGGCTGGTTATCTCCCTTCTCCTGTAAACCAATAATCTTTGATTTCTTACTTGCAATAAAGCTATATCAAAAATCTGACAAATTCCCCCCACAAGACTTTGTCAAAGGCAGGACAGCCATGTCCAGAGCTCAGTGCAAGGGCATGTTAGTCAAGAATAAGTGTCATCATGTGAGAATTGTGTCTAGCACATGTACACTTTAAGGTGACCATATACATTTCAAACTTCAATTTAATATCTGCAGAAATTTAGAAGTAGTTCGTTACTTTGTTACACAAAGCTTAAACATTTTATGCAGACCATGTGACTACAATATATATTTACTCCCTTGGGGGGGGGGGGGGGGGGGGGGGGGGGGGGCAGGGGGGGGGGGGGGTTAATAATGTTTATCTTTCAACAATACAATGTTGTGATTTCAAACAAACATTATTTTATTTAAAGCTAAATGTTTTGGGAAGATTTACAAGTATGATCACAGGGTCATAACACACAAAGGAAGTCATTTGCTAATTTTATGATGATAGCATGTTTATTAATTGAGAAAGGACTTGTTTAAATTACTGAAAAAGATCTGAACATTCATGATCAAACGCGAGATTGGCTTCGGGCAGCACATGAGAACTACGTCGTGATTAGGAAACTGCCTGAAGCCAATCTTGTGTTTGCTCGTAAATGTTCGTTTATTGTCATGGTAAGTTCACATGAAATATATTGTGACACAAAAAATAAAATTGAGCATTTTGTATCTCTTTAAATGTATGTTACCATACCACATCTAGCGTTGAAATTCTGGCTATTGATTTAAGGAACATTGATTTTTTATGGGTTAACTTATTTCACGAGATATTAAACAAAATATTCATTGATTTTGAGTATTTATGTGGCTTTAATGCAAATGGTTTAAAACATCGTCATTATGATTTTCTATTTATAACTGAAATAAGTGAAAACAGTCATCAGGTAAAATGTGCCCTCATCCTCACCAGTGATTCTGCTGAAAGTTCCTTTCCTGGATTTATTACACATGTTGGAAAATCTAGGCCTGGTATACTGAAATATGTACATTATAACATAAATATCCAAATGTGGGCATCATTTACTTTGTGACCTTTTATTAAAAATTATTTCTTGTTTAAATCCTGAAAATTACAAGTTTTCAATTGGAATGTCCAAAATTAAAATACTATAGGTATGGCTAGCAAAGTTGACAGTTGAAGTAAAAAATGAGTCAATGTTTGTATTCTGTATATGTTTCACCCCACAAGTAGCACCTGTACATGTTTTTTATCACTTGCAAAAGGTATAAGTATACTGGGGTAATAAGGTCTAATACATATTTCCTCACACGTATACTCACCTATGTTTGGCTGTAACATAGTTGACTATGATCTGGTTGAAGAACTTCAGAACCAGGGGTATACAGTTGGCAAACACCAGGTGTTGGGACATGAACTCAAACTGAAACAAGCTCATTAACAAGAGCTGTCTCCATCGGAAGACATATGCCCCCAAAACGCTTTTAGAAACCTAAACACAGATTTCGCAACCTAAACGCAGAACCTTAGTTCAAGGTCAAGGTCAAAGGGGTCAAATTTATGTGCGTATGGAAAGGCCTTGTCCATATACACATGCATACCAAATATGAAGGTTAAATCTGAAGCGACGTAGAAGTTATGAGCATGTTTCGAGCAGAAACACAATTTTTTGATGATTCAAGGGCTGTAACTCAGAAGTGCCTGGGTAAATTTGGCTGATGATGAAACTTCACCTATATTTTATTGCCTTACACATTTTTATAAAGTAAGGTGAAGATCCGATGACAATTGGTGGAGTTATTGAGCAGAAACTAGAAAAAACTTAATTTTTTATGATTCAAGGGCAGTAACTCAGGAGTGTTTAAGTCAATTTGGCTGATTATCAAACTTGACCTAGATCTTATGACCTTACACATTATCATGAAGTATGGCAAAGATCCTATGACATTTGCTTGAGTTCTTGAGCGGAAACGAGAAAAAACCCATTTTTTTTATCATTCAAGGGTCGTAACTCAGGACTGTCTGGGTCAATTTGGCCGATTATCGAACTTGACATAGATGTTATTGCCTAACACATTGTTATGAAGTTTGGTGGAGATCTGATGACAATTGCTCAAGTTATTGAGCGGAAACAAGAAAAAAACAAATTTTATGATGAATCAAGGGCCATAACTCAGGAGTGTGTTGGTCAATTAGGTCGATTATCGAACTTGACCTAGATGTTATTGCCTTACACATTTTGATGAAGTTTGGTGAAGATCTGATGACAATTGCTTGACTTATTGAGCGGAAACTTATCCGGACGGACTAACTAACTGACCGACTGACTGACTCACTGACGGACGGTGCGATTTTAATATACAATCATTTTTGCGGAATTATCAAAATAATAATAAGAAATATGGTAAAGAGTAAGTCAAGAAAATTGTGTGTGAAGTTACTGTTAAATAGTCATCACGGTAAAATCCATCCAGTGATCTAAGACAAGAATATTTTCTATGACAACCACAGTTTTTAAGACATTCAAATCATTTGAAGAAAGTTGTACAAGCAACATTTCTGCTAAGTTTGGTTTTAAAATCCATTAAGCGGTTTAAAGGCAGGAGAAGTTACCCATACATTTTGACATTTTGACAATGACAGAGATGCAAAATAACTCACACATGAGCGACAAGTGAGGTAAAAAACACCTGATTTTACTTCTTTCTGAGTATATTGAAGGATCTAGCTATTATATGTAGATTAGAATAAAGTAGTGATGGAAAGGCTTTGTAGTAAATGTAAATGATAATTTGATAACGTATTTGGCATATGAGACCTGACCACAGCAACAAGTTATGTTTTCTCCCCTTAACACTGGTATCTACGAAAGTTAGGCTTTACAGTGACAAGCAAGTCAATGGTTATTATAAGGATGTATCTAAAGTATAGACCCTGACCTTCAATAACGTGGTGTTTTCTTCTAAGCACACTTAATCCTTTCCCACTCAGAAGCAGAGTATACATGGCTATATGCAACAAGCATTAAACCAGAACAGTATGCGAGTAACTCAAAGACTGTTCAGGTTTTATGCCGTTTGCCTCCTATAAGTACCTTATGGTTTAAAATGAAGCCCTTAAAACTTGAATCTAGCATGAAAGTTCTTAAAAATCAGATTTTTGAAGGGACTTAAATGCTTTACAGTGTGGGGACTTAAATGCTTTACAGTGTGGGGACTTAAATGCTTTACAGTGTGGGGACTTAAATGCTTTACAGTGTGGGGACTTAAATGCGTTACAGTGTGGGGACTTAAATGCATTACAGTGTGGGGACTTAAATGCTTTACAGTGTGTATCTGAATAGTAAAGGGTTGAGTACGTACCTGGTAGATGTGGTTGAGTTTGAAGTGTTTCAGCATCAGCAGGATGAGGCCAGAGATGGCCTTCACGATGATCTCCTTGTGACGGCTCACATCGATACCCAGCTTCATGGACTGGAACACTGTCGTCCTGTACAGGAACAATAACCAATGGAAATTAAGGATCCAGACTTGATCCAGATGTTATTGCCTTACACATTTTCATGAAGTTTGGTGAAGATCTGATGACAATTGCTTGACTTATTGAGCGGAAACGAGAAAAAACCCAATTTTACGATGATTCAAAGGTCGTAACTCAGGAGTGCCTGGGTCAAATTTGCCGATTATCCAACTTGACCCAGGTGTTATTGCCTTACACATTTTCATGAAGTTTGGCAAAGATCTGGTGACAATTGCTTGACTTATTGAGCGGAAACACTGTCGTCCTGTACAGGAACAATAACCAATGGAAATTAAGGCAAATTTTAAGACAAGATGGCTGTCATATGAAGTGCAAAGTGAAAGTGTCAGTTAACATTACATTTACAACAGGATAATGGTGGGAAAAGGGCAACATGTAACATTTTAGTCACTGTTAGTTCATGTGCATTGTCCTTTGAATCTGAATTTAGCGCTGTTGTTGTTTTTGTACTTTTAAAGTTACATAAAATACCTTATCTGCATAGTAGTTAAATAGTCATATGGGAGACAAAATCACACCTGCTATTATCTGAATCCACAGGCCTTTTTTCTGTCTATTTTGGGAAAAAGTACCTAGAAAAATTGGTATTTTTCGAGTTGTGAAATCTTTTAAATTAGGAAGAATTTTCATCGACAAAAGCATTATTGGGGACATAATTTTTCTTAATTGTTGTTATTAAATCTAATGTTTTCATACATAGATATTGCCCTAAAATGCTAAGAAAAGTATTAAAATGTTTTTTTCATGCAACAGTCATTGTCCACTGCTAGGGTAAGTATGTGTATGATAAAAAAACTAACTTTGTTAATGTTATGCTTGAAGTTCAAATACAATACATAGCTCGATATGTCATTAAGGATTTTTATATGAATATTCATAGTTGAAGGACCTGCGTTCAACATATTATTATTCAAAATTCAAGTTGCAAAATGTCTGAAGGCAACCATTGCTTGAAACACAGTAACGTTGAAAGTGAAACCAGTCCACATTTCTCTACCTCAGACCATCAATATGGATTCTCAACCATTTTACAATAATTAATAAGTACACATGATTATCACTTGTTGTATACCGGTTACATTACCTGATAATTCTGCTGAATAATCCAGCATTTCAATATTTGAAAGCAACATCTGACCGAAAATGTGTCTTAAGAATTGCATAAACACAACCGGCCACCATTTGTCTGAAGTGTCAAGGTCGCGAAAATTGCATTATGGAACACTCGATATGACATTTTTCGGGGTATTCCTATTGGCACGCTTAAACACGGCACACGGTTATTTAAAACACAATACCTACCGGGAAACACATTTTTCGGCTTTGGTCATTTCCCTTGGAAATTGGGATTTTTTTTTGAGAATTGGGAAAAAATAGGCATATTTGGAATTGGGAATGGGCCTGACTATCAGACCCGTGAGATAGGCAGAAAAAGGCCTAATCAATATGGTCATGTGGAATAGTTTTTATTCACATGGGACCTTTATTGAACAAAAGCCTTGATTTCAAAGACGACACGTCTAAATCAGGCCTTTTAAACATACATGTGTATCATGGTACGTTATTTTTGACAACTACATTTTTAGTAATTTACTCATCCTTAGAAATCCCTTAATAGAAAGTTTATTAACCCATTTTTGCCTAGCGTCTAGAAAAAAGGCCTTTGCAAACAGTGTAGACCCAAATGAGACGCCGCATAATGCAGCGTCTCATCAGGGTCTATGCTGTTTGCTTAAAGGAAGATCTGTAAGAAATATTCTAAAAATAGAAATAAATATACCAAACATCCCTAATTTTGGAAATGAATTAATCCAATTTAGAAGGATGGGAGAGTCCACTAGGCAGAAATGGGTTAAACAACTGTTTCCGAAGTTTTGTTCTTACGGCATCTCCTCAGGCAGCAGGTCAGACAGGATGTTGATGGAGTCGGTCTTGGTCTTGGCTGTTGGGGCTGCAGCAAGCAGTATCTTCAGCAAGGCAATCTGCAGGAAACGACACATTAGATGCATTGATTTTTTATTTGTTTCGCTTTTCGAATATTTTATGCTGTAATAACATCTTTGAATTCTTACAACAGATGTTGTTGATACACGATGATAAATCTAGGATAATGCTTATAGCTGTTTTATAACATGAGATATGAAGCCTGGTAACATACGACTTGGTGAATTCATTAGAATGGCTTTTAAACACTTAACGATTATACTGAGTTTTATATTGATGGAACCATTTAACATACACTGAAGCAGTTTGGTCAGTAAAGCGTGGAACAGAAAATCAGCTTGTGTGTTGGAGTGGCTTGACATTATTTAAGAAAGCCCTCTTAACCCTTTCCCACTTAGAAGCAAAGTGAAAATGGCTATGTGCAAACAGCATAAAACCAGAACAGCCTGCAAGTCTCGCAGTCTGTTCAGGTTTAATGCTGTTTGCTGCTCATCAGAATCTAAGGTTTGGAGATGAAGCCTTAAAAACTTGAATTTAGTAAGAAAGGTCTTAAATAAATTAAATATAACTTTCTAAGGGACTACAAATGCGAAAAATTTGTATCTGAGTGGTAAAGAGTTAAATTTAGTACGAAACTTAGTAACTTGTCTGGAACTATCTAGTTACCATATACTGCGGCAGGTTGGGCAGTATGGCCTGAAAGAGGACCTCTGCAGGAGTGTTGGGTACATCTGTCTCAGGCTGGGACAGAGGGTTCTTGGCTATATCCTCCTCACGCTTGATCTGCAGTTCCGATAGGGACACATACAGGTGCTGAAACAGGGAAGGAGATAGGGACACATACAGCTGCTGAAACAGGGAAGGGAAAATATATCGTTACCTCTAAGTGTGACATTTATCTTTGAGGCAGAGAGATGGGTGTTACAAACACACCGTCACGTCATGGAGGTCATTTGTGGTCTGGAAAAGTTCAAACTTACGCAAGCAGGCACACACATACACTCCAAATTGTAACTGATATTATACATGGAGCTCTGTGCAAGATTGTTTGACAATAACCCAGTATCATTCTGGGAAAACTGGACTTAATGCATGCGCGTAAATATCAGACTGCACTGGACTTCATGCATGTGCGTAAATATCAGACTGCACTGGACTTCATGCATGTGCGTAAATAGCGGACTGCACTGGATTTCATGCATGTGTGTAAATATCAGACTGCACTGGACTTCATGCATGTGTGTAAATATCAGACTGTACTGGACTTCATGCATGTGTGTAAATATCAGACTGCACTGGACTTAATGCATGCGCGTAAATATCAGACTGCACTGGACTTCATGCATGTGTGTAAATATCAGACTGCACTGGACTTCATGCATGTGCATAAATATCAGACTGCACTGGACTTCATGCATGTGCATAAATATCAGACTGCACTGGACTTCATGCATGTGTGTAAATAGCGGACTGCACTGGACTTCATGCATGTGTGTAAATAGCGGACTGCACTGGACTTCATGCATGTGTGTAAATATCAGACTGCACTGGACTTCATGCATGTGCGTAAATAGCGGACTGCACTGGACTTAATGCATGTGTGTAAATAGCGGACTGCACTGGACTTCATGCATGTGTGTAAATAGCGGACTGCACTTGACTTAATGCATGTGGGTAAATAATGGACTGCACTGGACTTCATGCATGTGCGTAAATATTGGAATGCACTTGACTTAATGCATGTGGGTAAATAGTGGACTGCACTAGACTTAATGCATGTGTGTAAATAGCGGACTGCACTGGACTTCATGCATGTGCATAAATAGCAGACTGCACTGGACTTCATGCATGTGCTTAAATATTGGACTGCACTTGACTTAATGCATGTGGGGTAAATAGTGGACTGCACTGGACTTAATGCATGTGTGTAAATAGCGGACTGCACTGGACTTCATGCATGTGCGTAAATGCGGACTGCACTGGACTTCATGCATGTGTGTAAATAGCGGACTGCACTGGACTTCATGCATGTGCCTAAATATTGGACTGCACTTGACTTAATGCATGTGGGTAAATAATGGACTGCACTGGACCTAATGCATGTGTGTAAATAGTGGACTGCACTGGACTTAATGCATGTGGGTTAATAGTGGACTGCACTGGACTTAATGCATGTGGGTTAATAGCGGACTGCACTGGGCTTCATGCATGTGCTTAAATAGCGGACTGCACTGGACTTCATGCATGTGCATAAATAGCGGACTGCACTGGACTTCATGCATGTGCGTAAATTTTGTACTGCACTTGACTTAATGCATGTGCGTAAATAGCGGACTGCACTGGACTTAATGCATGTGCGTAAATAGCGGACTGCACTGGGCTTCATGCATGTGCCTAAATAGCGGACTGCACTGGACTTCATGCATGTGCGTAAATAGCGGACTGCACTGGACTTCAATCACGCATGTGCGTAAATAGCAGACTGCACTAGACTTAATGTATGTGTGTAAACAGCGGACTGCACTGGACTTCATGCATGTGCGTAAATAGCGGACTGCACTGGACTTAATGCATGTGCGTAAATAGCGGACTGCACTGGACTTAATGCATGTGTGTAAATAGCGGACTGCATTGGCTAACCTGGGATGACACTTTACCCACATGCATTAAGCCCAGTTATCCCAGAACAAGTACCATATGACGGCTCACCTGTTTGAGCACCTTGACTCCCTCATGTATGGGCAAGGGAAGACCTGCCAGGGAGTCGCGGTCGTTCTTCACTTGAAACCCGACAAACTTGACACGTGTGTGGTCCAAAAACTGCTCAAGATCCTTCGTTCTACGAAACAGAAGCCATATATTTCTCATTACTTTTTGAAAAGTTTCTACTCTCATGGAAACTAAAATTTTGCAATGTGGAATCGAGATGAAATTTAAAAAGAAATTCAATATATTATTATAACTGAAAATAATAAGGGCTGACAAGTATACAAGTATTATCCTGATATGTCCGTGAAAAACATTGATCCAAATTACAGTAATGCAGCACTAAACTACAGAGTGTTAATCTAATTATTTATTTTTATGATAAAACTGCCAGGTGTCAAAACAGACATTTTTTAATAACGCTCATTTGCAGTCGCTATTTGATCTATAAGATGAACTTAATCACACATACCAGTCATGATAACTTCCGTCCATTTTAATAGGACACTTAAAAAAAGCATCCAAAACTCAAGCTGTCCATAAGTCGGCCACAGTTTAATACAAACCAATCTTAAGAATTACATTATCATTTATGTGCAAAAGTTTCTTGTTAAACATGAAATATTAAGTTTACTCAGTGCGCCCTTAGGACACAAAATGTTGTTGTTATGAGCTACATTATTTTAATACCATAGTTATGATAGCATAGTTCTATGCGCCACAAAGTTTGTCTTGCGCACTATTAACATGTGCCTAAACTTCTCATGCTTTTCTTGCCAATGACTTGACAATGTGAATGTATATGTTAACATATTATTAACGCTTTTTTTGCAGATCAAACATTTTGAATGAAGTACGGGTGCAATTCAATTCCGAATCAGAACTTGATTTGTTATCTATTTATTTGTAAGAATGACAAAATAACAACACCTCCTGCTCTAATGTCGATGACCCTTTATAGGCTTAGAAATGTGGGATGTATGTATGATTTTGAAATGATAAACAAAGAACTAAGATAATTAAATATAACTAGAGCTTTGTCACAGACGTGACGAATACCCCCACATGCCGCATTGACCCAGAATATTTTTAATGTTGTCTTCACAAAAAACAGTTCAAACAAGAGCTTCAGAGGACAGCGCGCTCTACTATTCGAGTGCTTGACAGTATAACGTAAGCAATCATGGGGAAATTGTTCATATTCAATAATTTATTAGACGATCTTTCAAAAAAAAAAAGGAAAAAAAAAAATTTTTTTTTTTGGGGGGGGGGGTTAGGGGGGTGGGAGGGGGGAATAATGTGGGGTGTGGTAATATATTAGATGATGTTTAAAAAAAAAAAATTGGGGAGGGGGGGGGGGTAGGGGGGGTGGGGGGGAGTGAGAGGGGGTATTATGTGGGGTGTGGTAATTTATTAGATGATGTTTAAAAACAAACAAATTTGGGGGGGGGGGGTGAGGTTGGGGGGGGTGAGGTTGGGGGGGAGGGGGAGGGATTCTGGTAGGGGCGTGGGGTATTGTTTGGGTGGAATCCATTGTGGTATTCAGGTAAGTGTTTTTTTGTCAAAGTAATAATAAAATGTGATCATAAATAAAGAAGTTATGGCAATTTAAGCAAAATGTTTAATTATCTAAGTGTAAAAGGGGCCATACTTATGTCAAAATGCTTGATACAGTGGTCTGCTCTTGTTTATAGTTTGGGGTCATGTTGGTAAACAAGTATGCAACATTTAAAAGCAATATGTCAAAGGATATAGGAAATATTTGGGGTAGTACGCAAACTTTAACATAGATTTATCAATATTCTAAGTATAAAAGGGGCAATAATTATGATAAAATGCTTGATAGAGTTGTCTGCTCTTGTTTATCGGTTGGGGTGATGTTGGTTAACAAGTATGCAAAATATAAAAGCAATGTCAAGGGACAATGAAAATAAATGGGGTAGTACGAAAACTTTAACATTTGCTGCATATTCTAAGTGGAAAAGGGGCCATAATTATGACAAAATGCTTGTTAGAGTTGTCTGCTCTTATTTATAGGTTGGGGTCATGTTGGTAAACAAGTATGCAAAATATGAAAGCAATATGTCAAGGGACAAAGAAAATATTTGGGGTAGTACGAAAACTTAAACATTTGCACGCAGACACCGGGGTGAGTAGGATAGCCCTACTATATATATATTTCATATATAATAGTCGAGCTAAAAATGTTTAAAACGCACTAAGTGACCCTGTGACCTAGTTTTTGACCTGCCTTGACTCATGTTCGAACTTTGCCTAGAGATCATCTAGATACAACTACTGACAAAGTTTGTTGAAGCTCTGATGAAAACTACTTGAATTAGAGAGCGGACACTTAATACGGACTGACCGACAGACAGACTGACCGTTGGAACGACAGACAAGCTAACTCCTATATACCCCCCTAAACTTCGTTTGTGGGGATATAACTAATGAAAAGAAAATTGATTAGAAATAATGATTGCTGTATTGTTATTTTTCAAGGATGCATAGACAACTTCTGTAAGGACAAAGTTATTGTTTATATGTTCAAAAGTTTAGATCTAGAGATTCTTATTAAATCAAATATTGGAATAACTGAACATTAATATTCTATTATGATTTCCAGATTTATTCCCATTCCTAATATTATGCCATTTTTTTATTCAGTCATTAAATGGCAAGACTCTAAGCTGGGTGCATGGTGGTGACAATAACATCACACTTTTAAAAGTGTGTTCTATTTTTTTAAATATTGTACTTTTTAAACTTGCAAAGCATGATACTATGTCTGTTATCTGGACATTTAACTTGATATTCAGTTTTAAATACCATGTATGCGTCTTCAAAGACTGGACTTGGTGTAGTATGATAACTACCGTAATATGTAAACCTCTGGTTTGAGTAACAACTTAATAGTTTCAAACAGATAAGGTCTTTGTTTTGTTGATTTGAATCTCAGTGGTTACAGAACAAAACTGACCACAGCATACATTAATTTTTCTGCAATTTGACAACTGGTACAAACAAGAGCACCGCATAACGGTAGCCAGGCTCGGCTGTGAAAGCTTGTTAGGTATTTTTTTAAATCTCACAAGGAACGACAAAGTTATGGCCCGGACAAGCTGTTTCCGCCCGCCGACATCCGCCAAGCTAATAACCAGTCTTTTTCTTCGGGGAAACCTGGTTAACAAGAGCACCGCATAACAGGTGGGTGCCACGCTCGGCTGCGAAAGCTTGTCATTTTTTTTTTTTTTTATGAGGTCACAGTGACCTTGACCTTTGACCTAGTGACCCAAAATGGGTGTGGAGTGTAGAACTCATCAAGTGCATCTACATATGAAGTTTCAAAGTTGTAGGTGGAAGCACTTTGATTTTAGAGGCAATGTTAAGGTTTTTGTAAAAGTTTTATATTAGAGGTGACAGTGACCTTAATCTTTGACCTAGTGACCCAAAAATGGGTGTGGCATGCAGAACTCATCAAGGTGCAACTAAATATGAAGTTTCAAAGTTGTAGGTGGAAGCACTTAGATTTTAGAGACTATGATAAAGTTTGATATTAAAGGTCACAGTGACCTTGACCTTTGACATAATGACCCAAATATGGGTGTGGTGTGTAGAACTCATCAAGGTGCATCTACATATGAAGTTTCAAAGTTGTAGGTGGAAGCACTTTGATTTTAGACCCAATGTTAAGCTTTTAGCACGACACCTACGGCGGACGTCGGACGAGCTGGCTATGACAATAGCTCAGGTTTTCTCCGAAAACAGCCTCGCTAATAAAATTGACCCAAATCCATTTTGTTTCAAATGTCATTCAAATAACAATAACCTCAAATCTTCTATCAGAATTAGAGTATTCATATGACACAAAAGCATAAAGCAGTAAAAAGTTGTTTACACATAGTAATTAGTTGAGATCCAAATAAGGTCTTTACAGGCAAACTAGATCCACGAAAACTCACCAATAAGAATGGAAGAACAGCTATTGGAATAAATAAACGGTTCCAACATTTGACAATTTCTGACACAGTTTAACAATTCAATAATTTTTAGACCATCTCTGTAAAGTGTACCAGTAATTCCCATCTGAATTGTTTCACACATTTTAATCACAAAATTTGATTGAACACTCAATAATTAAATCCATATTATGTACTACCAACAAAAAAACAAAACAGGCAATACCTGACTTTTGGTTTCCATGGTAATGACTTCTGCGGGGCAACAGATGGGGTCGAAGGACGAGGAGGCGTTGGGGGCAGTTCAAAATTATCTGTGATCTTTTCCTCCGATCCCCCAGAATCTATGTCGATCATTATCATTTCATCCATATTATCACCGTTGTCTGGCCCATTGTCGAAGGGGTTCTCCCCAAAGCTAGTCTGTTTAACCAAACTCTTGAATTAAGCGTTGCCCAGGACAATCAAGGTCAAGATGAAGGGTCAAGGTGAGAGTGAGCAGCAGAAAAGAAACAAAGCAGCCGTGTTAGTAAGCCTGGTGAAATCAAACATTTTGGCATCAATTCATAAACAAATAAGGGCTTGCTTAACAGGGTTGGCATTTACAATAAAATAAGTGTTAAGAGAATTAAATTTTGCACAAAATGCTACACAAATGTCATTTTACAGCATAGCATGTTATTTGATGCAAGCACTGAAAACAAACAATAAAGATTATTAAATGCAATATAACTATAAAGAATACATGTACTTAATTACATGTATATTCTGAGATACATTCATATAAAGGGGCATATCAACATAAGTTTTCATTAACACAAGTGTTTTATGAAACCCAATATATTTTATTTCTCATCACCCAGTACCATAACACTAATTGCCTATGATTGCATTTGGTAAACTTATTGTTGACAATCTATTGATATGCACCTGTAACCATATCATCATTAATGAAAGATTTTATTTTCAATTTGCATTTGTAAGCATGATATATAGTTGTTGTTATTTAGACTATTTTTCATTTCGTACTTAACATTCTAAAAATTATTGGGTGTTATGTAATTATACATGGAAGGGGTAACTAACTTTAAATAATAAACATCGGCAAACCAATATATTTGATATATGCAAACTACCAAAATAATTTGTTAGTGTTTGGATACATGTAAGAATAAGCCAAGGATGACTTTGTTCAAATTTCAGACTAAATAGACAAGTTTGTGACTCAGCTCTGTTTTATTTTCTTATTAGATGTGTAGTTGATTTTAATGAAATATTTTCCATTATGAAGTATTTTCATTCTTGACCCTGTGCATGAAAATTTGCTTTGCTATTGAGTTATTTAAAAATACAAAATAATACACACGGCTGCGTTTATTTTGTACGATGCATTTTGTATACAGATATATTTCTACTTTTGAACAATGTCAAAACATGTTTCAATTGCAAAAACTACAGCATCCTGACTCATCTTATCCACATTTATAAAGAAATAGCATGGATTAATTATTATTGCTTTCTAAAGGAACTTTCAAGAGATTTAAATGGTATAAAAATTTTCATTGTTTAAGAAGACAAAAAGCTACTTGTTAAAAAGCCACCAAAGCATAGGTATAATGTATCAGCATTTTTAAAGTATCTGAGTCAGTATTTTGTTAAACAATTTATATAGTTTGGTACCAAATATGGGTTCCCCTAAATTTTGCTGAAATCAACAACAACAATCTCATGAAGACTTGATTCTGGGATGTTTTATGCCATTGCCTGAAAATTTTGTTTTGCTCAAGTCAGGGCTCAAATCTAGTAAGCCCTTCAAAAAAAGGTGCGCAAAACCACTATGATATTTGGATGGGCAAGCACACATTGTGCATAATTATGTTTTTAAAAACAAATTCATTTTTTCTCAGAAGATAATATTTTTTTATAAAGTTCACACTGTATTTACAGTATTTCTTTGCCAGGAATAGTATGCTTGTTAGTATGTTAAGGAATGGATTTGTGTGTGTGTGTGTCTAAAACAACCAAGAGCTCCCCCTCCAAAAACAGGGCGTAGAGACAAGACTTTTGCAACAAAACTGACCATTAGAGTCATTTACTGTCCAAGGCCACTGCACATATGAAGCATCAAGCCAAATCAGTCAATTTGATGATGAGTTAGTCCGGACACAATTTTCACACTTATTGTGACAATGACCTTTGACCTAGTGATCCCAATTTCAATAGGGATCATCTACAGTCTAAGGCCAATTCACATGGGAAGTATCAAGCAAATTGGTGAATCAGTTGACTAGTTATTGATCACAGATGATTTCACACTAAGTGTGACAGTGACCTTGACATTTGACCTAGTGACCCCAATTTCAATAGGGGCCATTTACTGTCCTGGTCTGTACAATTTCAATTCACGTGGGCAGTATGAAGCCAATGGGTCCCTCTGTTCACAAGTTACTGATCAGAAACAATTTTCACTGTTAGTGTGACATTGACCATGACCTAGTGACCCCAATTTCAATAGGGGTCATCTTCTTGCAAAGGCCAATGCACATGGGAAGTATCAAGTCAATCGGCTCACAAATTATTGATCAGAACTTTTTTCGCTCTTTGTGTGACATTGACCTTGACCTAGTGACCCCAATGTCGATAGGAGTCATCTTCTGGCAAAGGCCAATGCACATGGGAAGTATCAAGTCAATTGGGTCACAAGTTATTGATCAGAACTTTTTATGCTCTTTGTGTGACATTGACCTTGACCTAGTGACCCCAATTTCGATAGGAATCATCTTCTGGCAAAGGCCAATGCACAGGGGAAGTATCAAGTCAATTGGTCAATCAGTTTACAAGTAATGATCAGAAACAAACTGGTCAACCGACATCCAGCAAAACAATATACCCAATCCTCTTTGAAAAGGGGGCATAACAAATGGAAATTTAAAAGCCCACGAACGCTCAAAATCAACAAATAGTTTGTCCAATATTTCGAAAAATAAACATAACACATAAACAAGAGCACCGCATAACAGGTGCCACGCTCGGCTGTGAAAGCTTGTCAGAATTTTTTTTTTTTTTTAGAGGTCACAGTGACCTTGACCTTTGACCTAGTGACCCAAAAATGGGTGTGGCGTGTAAAACTCATCAAGGTGCATCTACATATGAAGTTTCAAAGTTGTAGGTTGAAGCACTTTGATTTTAGAACCAATGTTAAAAACCTTAACAAACCTTGACACGGACAGCGGACACGACAAGCTGGCTATGACAATACCTCAGGGTTTCTCCCAAAACAGCCAAGCTAAAAATCATTGTTCCTTATAGCAATAGCCAAAATTTCAAAGCAAGATGTTGTCTGGTAACAAGGAGTTAACAAGATACAAAATGATCTTTTTTTGTAATATGTGGGACAGTGTATTCAACACATGTTCATGTTCCATAATAGTATATGTGTGTTGTATGAAAAGATATTGTTGCAGGAAATTGAAATGGAATATATTGTGCCACAAAACATAAAAACAAGCATTTTATATCTCGTTTAATCTATGTTACCATACCACATCTAACGTTGAAATGTTTGCTATTGCTATAAAGAACACTGATTTGTTATGGGTGATTTTTATTTTCCGAAATATTTGTTATGTTACTTTTAGAATAAATGAACAGGTTCCATTAAAATGATTTCAAAATTAAGGCACACCAATCCAGAGAAGAAATTTGGATTATTAAACAAAAGCAAACAAAACAAACACTACATGAACCAAAACCATACTTAAAAATAAAATAACCCTTAAACCTTCAAAATTGTTTAACATACAATCTGGAATATCTACAAATAGACAAAAAACAAGCACTGGCATGCATGAAACACACAAAAAGCAGGCGTTGGTTACCGGTAGGTAAAATGAAAAGGTTACCTTAAAACTATTGAGGGAGAGTAACTAAAGCAGAAAACACCAAAATAAGAAGAATAAACAATTCAGCCAAAAAATAAAAAATGTTACAACTTGCATATAAATAACTTTTTTTTCTTATTTGAATAAGAGTCATGCATCTTCTGATTTGAGGTATTGTTTATTGATAATGTTATACTGGTCATTACAAACTTCTGGCTATGGTGCAACATTTTTTTGTTGCAAACAGAAATTCTTAAGAAACTGTGTATACTACTTGAATAGAAGAGCAGTGTCATTGGATAACCACTTTGTGCAGCTTCAACTTTTGCTCTGGTAAATTATGTCAAATATGTTAACCGCTTGTTAGTTATTACCATGTGCCAAAATTTTAGTAGATTTTTATTCTGAACACACACATTAAATCATGCAAATCAAAAATATCATATGATGATACCAATATTACTTTTGTTCATTATGATCATGAGTATCAAACAAAACATAACAAATAAAATATTGATCACACATACACCTACAACAACAAAATCCACCAGATGTTTCATGATGGTATGTTTTTTTGGCATAGAATCACAAATTTGTTATGGCATTAATTAAAAAAAATACCCCTTAATTATAAATTCACTATCAGAGAGATTCTAATCCAAAAAATCAACTATAGAGCCAAAAAATCAAAAACATCACAGGATGTATATATACTGCATTGATTTATATTACACTGCACTACCAAATGAGGCAAAACTATTTAAGTTCTTCTAAATTTAATGGTACATTAGTTATTATGAACATGTTTTTTAATACTTATGTTTTTTAATGTATTATGTATCTGCTAATTTTAGACCACACATGATATGAAAACTTGACATACATGCTATAATTCAATAAAAAAGATTTGTGTCAAAGATAATTCCAAGCTATATCTACTCCTACCCGTTTGTTGGGTCCACTACGCAGGCCCCTGTGAGGCATCTGTTGGTCGATCAGATCTGTGGCGGAGGCGGGTGGAGAAGAGGCTCGCATTCTCCTGCAAACCTCTGCAGGGTCCTCGGGCAGGGGAGGTAACCTGTGCTGCTCTCGGTAACGGTTCTTTGTCACCTGTAGCTTGTCAAGACCTCCCATAGACACCTTTAAGACATGTTTGTCATATGATATAATACAAATTTTAAAGCTAAACACTACTTTGAAAGGCATATCAGTAACAAATTGCTGTCGATTTGAGATACATGATAATACATTTTTTTATTATTTAAGGAATGCTTTAATTAAATTAGTTACATATTTATTTTTACATAAGTACCAACAATCTAAATCAATGTTAACAAACTTTTATTATATGCTTACTTTAATATGTAATACAACCTTCTTGGATATTCTTTTGTCAAGGCAAGTAAAACTTTCAAGTGTTTTTATTTACTAGCCTGCTTAATCTTTTACTGATTATATTGTGTGTGATATGATGGCAAACACATGCAATGATATCAGCAACATGAAAATGATGTCATGTTTTACCATATCTTTTAAAATTAATTAAGGTACAAGCCAAGCAAAAATATAAGAAAAACTGCTGGATACTGAGGTGTGTCTTCGAGCAATACATTATAACATGCAAGTTTATGGTTTGAAAATCTCGCTTAACAATGTGATAAATTTATCATATGACAACTGTACAGCACATATTATGTAGACAATTAAGCATTTCCTATCAACTGTTGGCCCTGGATCATACAATGATAGAGTACCAGCACAGTTTTCCAGAGCAGATCATACAATGATAGAGTACCAGCACAGTTTTCCAGAGCAGATCATACAATGATAGAGTACCAGCACAGTTTTCCAGAGCAGATCATACAATGATAGAGTACCAGCACAGTTTTCCAGAGCAGATCATACAATGATAGAGTACCAGCACAGTTTTCCAGAGCAGCATCAGTGTTTTCTTCATGGGGAAGTGTGGGCCTGACCCACTGCAGAACTTGGTAACCATGGCAAACAGGGTCACTGGGAGGAGCTCCTGGCCTGATGTCTGCTCAACTAGAATACAGGAATTGTACTATTTATATTTTACCTTTACTTAAATTAAGTTATTTTCACTTTAGTCACTTAATTTTTTTTAGTGGAGAATTTAATGTCAGTAACTAAGAAAAATACACAATTTAAGTTGTATTAGCCCTTTTTTCGCTTACTGTCATACATTCATATTTGTGCAAAATCTGGGGCAAATGTTTCATACTTAAGCAAATAAATGCATGTAAAAGCACTCACCAACAATGTATGGTATGAGCACAGAACAATTAGTTTCTATTAGAGAACGATGTAAATGCTTTTGAAGCATTTGTAAATGATTCTGGCTAAAAATCACATAGTTCACTTTCTATGCAGCACATATACTCTAACAGAAATCTTGTACATGATTCTCACACCAGTCACATCACTTGGGCAGGAACTGTTACTGAAATCATGTCTACTACCATTCTACACCTACCTATGATATCAGTAAGGCGATTGTCAGTCACTGCCATAATAATATGAACTAAGTACTGGTCAAACAGTTTACAGTTGAAAAGCAAAAGAAGGTCAAACATGGTTAAATGAGTTAATCAATGTTTAAAGCAGCAATTATTACAACAAACAAATTTAAAACTCCAAAATCGGCCTTGAAGGTAATATGGCCATACATTGGAAGGCAATTTCTTAAGCCTGAGCACAACAAAATAAACAACTTGATTGAGCAATGCTCAGTGAATAGATGGTTTTATGCTTGTGCGTCAAGTGCCGTCTCGGATCTGCAAGTGCAGTTCGCAAAGGCAAATCTGGGACAACACTTTGGGCCTAAACTGGATTTTTCTAAGGAGAGACCTTGTTCAAACAAAAATTATCATGATGAAAGCGGAAAATGTTGTCACTGATAAGCCAGTGCAATCTGAATCAACAATTTAAGCACATGTATTAAACCAAGTTTCCACAGAAGAAGGCTCCAGTATACATATTATCATACATACGTAGTTCTTCTGCAAAGCGTGCCCTGTTCTTGCCCTGTTCCTCTGACTCCTGTTCACTGTCACACCTCATCACCTCCACCATGGTGTACAGGACACTGAGGATGATCCTGACACCAACAGAAATACACACATGTAACCATCTATATACACGTGTAACCATCTAGTCTTACAATATTCTGGAGAATCTTTCTTCAATAGGCAATTAACTCTGGCCCATTTTTTAAACGGTCTAAATAAATAATAATCATCTGTAAACTGCACAACAACGCAAAAATAAATATCCATGATAAATGCACAACAGTAAAAAATGAATTTTCCTTTCAATTGCAATAAATAATAATGATATAAGTCAAAATATTCAAGAAAATCAAAACTTTTTACCTCATCTTTATTTACTGGCCAATTAATCATTCTTGTTGCTTGTATTTAAAACAACTTGGGGAAACACACTTGTAACTTACTTTTTACGCATTGGAACTCCAAGTTGGCATTATGTTGGCTGATATATTTTGTATTATTATACCTCCCTTTTATTCACAATGCTAAACTCCCATAGGCCATCGTGACATAGAAATACTGTCAGACCCAGAAGAAAAAATTTACTGTCCAAAAAAATATGTTGCCCGCTACCTAAGCAATCACGCGCGGAATTGTAAACAGGGGACAAAACTGTCACAAAACCAGGTTTTCAATTTGAAAAAAAATCTGATAAAGGGAGAAGACTCACACAGAACTGATTGTTCATAGTTACCCCCTTGTTTCAAAATAAATCTATTTTTAGTTGTGGCGACCTTGACCTTGGAGATATCAACGTAATTCTTTCCCGCGACACACCGTCTAATGATGGTGAACAAATGTGCCAAATTATTTTAAAATCTAACAATGAATGACATAGTTATGGCCCGGACAAGCTCATTTATGGCCATTTTTTACCTTTGAACTCTAAGTGTGACCTTGACCTTGGAGATATAGATGTAATTCTTTCGCAAGAACACACGTCTAGTAATGGTGAACAAATGTGCCAAATGATTTTAAAATCTCACAATGAACGACAAAGTTATGGCCCGGACAAGCTTGTTCCGCACGCCCGCCAACATTCGCCAATCTAATAACCAGTCTTTTCCTTCGGAAAACCTGGTTAACAAGAGTACCGCATAACGGGTGCCATGCTCGGCTGCGAAAGCTTATCAGATTATTTTTTTTTTTAGAGATCACAGTGTCCTTGACCTTTGACCTAGTGACCCAAAATGGGTGTGGCGTGTAGAACTCATCAAGGTGCATCTACATATGAAGTTGCAAAGGTGTAGGTGGAAGCACTTTGATTTTATAGGCAATGTTAAGGTCTTTGTTAAAGTTTTATATTAGAGGTCACAGTGACCTTGACCTTTGACATAGTGACCCAAAAATGGTTGTGAAATGTAGAACTCATCAAGGTTCAACTGCATATGAAGTTTCAAAGTTGTAGGTGGAAGCACTTTGATTTTAGAGCCCATGTTAAAGTTTGATATTAGAGGTTACATTGACCTTCACCTTTGACCTAGTGACCCAAAAATGGGTGTGGCGTGTAGAACTCATCTCGATAGAGATATAAAGTTTCAAAGTTGTAGGTGGAAGCACTTTGATTTTATAGGCAATGTTAAGGTCTTTGTTAAAGTTTTATATGAGAGGTCACAGTGACCTTGATCTTTGACCTAGTGACCCAAAAATGGGTGTGGTGTGTAGAACTCATCAAGGTGCAACTACATATGAAGTTTCAAAGTTGTAGGTGAAAGCGCTATGATTTTAGAGCCTATGTTAAAGTTTGGTTTAGAGGTCACAGTGACTTGACCTTTGAAATAGTGACCCAAAAATGGGTGTGGCGTGTAGAGCTCATCAAGGTGCATCTACATATGAAGTTTCAAAATTGCAGGTGGAAGCATGACGCCTACGGCGGACAACGGACGAGCTGGCTATGACAATAGCTCGGTTTTCTCCGAAAACAGCCTCGCTAAAAATTATACTTTCCAATTTGCGCATGCGCAGTTTTGCATTTCCATTGTAAACTATCACTGAATTAACTTGCTCAAACAAAATCATTGAAGAAATTGACTGTGTTAACAGGTGTACTTTTATTATTGTTATCAAAATATTAATGGTTGTTCATTTCTGAAATTAATTATTACTGAATATTAAAATTATTCATGGTTAATATAAATTGTTCATGTTTTTTCGGTATAATAAAATAAATATTACATGTCTAACAGGGCAACAGTACATTTGTCAACTTTCGGAAAAATACTGTCAACCGAGGCGAAGTCAGACATGTAATATTTATATAATATAATCAGGAATGAAAAATGATTTATTAGAAGAACCAAATCTTTAAGAATAAAGTTGTGAAGTTGTCAGGCACATAAAGGATTTTGTGATCATTGTTTGCAAACATGTCTTCATTTTCACCTTCTTTTTTCACTTAGAAAAGGTCTCATTAATGGATTGATGAGTGGGTATTGACATTTTGATCTTTGGCATTCAGAGAGTATGCTTGTTTTCCAGTTTTTTTAATTGTATAGTTTCGCAATTTATTTATTTATACACAGATGTTAGAAAAAAAATATTTTGTAAGATAATTTTTATATAAATATTAAAATATTCAGAGGTGAGATACATGTATTTTGAACACTGTTCAAAGCCTTTTTTAAACCTATATAGAATGACACTATATGTTCTTAAGAGTTTCATACATGGACATACATTTGTGAGTAAGTTTTACCTCAAATGGACGCTATCTTTGATACACACATTGGACTTTCTCATGGCAGCTGCCAGAAGTTCTTGATTTCTGTCAATTAAGAAGGAATACATTAACCAAGATACAGAAAATCATCTACAGGGCCAAAGCTGTGCTACTTACAAGTGGAAAGTATCTTCATATTGTATTCTGTTGAAGATTTACGCTATAAGTAAAATGTATAACTTGCAATTAATACATCAACTACAATTGCATACAATCATACACAGGTATATAATCACCGTATCATGTCATGACCCTTTTGTGCAACAAAGAATGTAAACAGCAAACTTGCGTGCCTGAACTATTGCATGGCATAGCAGCTTAACTTCTTGCTATACCATTTGTTTAATGTTAGTTCCATGGTTTACATCTTTCTATGAACATCATATAAATCCGTTTAAACTTTTGGTTAACAAGACATCCGTATATCGATCTGTGACAACATGTACATTGTATACGTATCAGCATTGTGAGATTTAAAAAACATTGGAGATTTTCCACTATTGTACAGGTTTAATGAATATTTGTGTGTTTTTTCACTAGAGTACAAAAAGTGCTTTTAATTCTATAAAACACAAGGATTTTCTTGAGTGTACGCTCTATGGAAGTTAACATCTAGTTTTGTTATTTATCAATGACTCATTTGTTTCTTAAAAGCAAATGGATGTATATAGCAGGTGGATGTATGGAGCAGGTGGATGTATAGAGCAGGTGGATGTATAGAGCAGGTGGATGTATAGAGCAGGTAGATGTATAGAGCAGGTGGATTTATAGAGCAGGTGGATGTATAGAGCAGGTAGATGTATAGAGCATGTGGATGTATAGAGCAGGTTGATGTTACTCACTCGACCTCCATGGAGAGTAGTTCCACTAGGGAGTAGTAGAGGCCATGCTCATAGAGCAGGTGGATGTATAGAGCAGGTAGATGTATAGAGCAGGTGGATGTATAGAGCAGGTAGATGTATAGAGCAGGTAGATGTATAGAGCAGGTGGATGTATAGAGCAGGTAGATGTATAGAGCAGGTGGATGTATAGAGCGGGTGGATGTATAGAGCAGGTTGATGTTACTCACTCGACCTCCATGGAGAGTAGTTCCACCAGGGAGTAGTAGAGGCCATGCTCATAGAGCAGGTGGATGTTACAGCGACTTGTCTCCAGCACATCCTCTGGGCTCGAGCACTCACCAAAAACCCCTAAAATCAACAATTACATGTAGGCGGATTATATGATCTTCAATGGCAGTTATATTTATCAAAAGTATGTCCAAATCTCTCAAAACACCTTGTAAATTTGAAGCAATGCTATTAAAACACTCAGTCTGATACCATTGTGGTTTAGTTTATAATAACTGCAATAAATCAATGGATATTGACTGATAAATAACAATTATACAAAAATTATTTCATAAATATACTCTTCCATCTCTGATATGTTAATTATGAACAAATGCACATGCCCACATACCTTGTGCCAGATAGAGGAGGGATCTGAGGGCCTGCACTCGTCTGTCCCTCTCAGCCACCTCTAGCTCATTCTGCAGATACACCACATACTTCCTCCGATCCGTCTCTGACAGGGTCTTCCACTCAGTGTAACCTGAAATAAAAGTTCCGTACAAATGATAAGCATGACTTCACCAAATCTAAAACCTCAAACCTTTGTATAAGCCCTGATTTAAGCCAAAATCAGTCTTTGCATTCACGCATAAATGAAAGCCTACCTGAATAACACAAAAGGACCATAATTAATTAAAAAACAATTGTCGTGTTCATACTTAGATGTACATTAAACAGTATTGTACACAGTAACCTTCACACAGGAAATCATAAAGTCTTTTTCAGACCTTACATGTACCTCATAGCCTTAAAGTCCAGGGGTATCCCTTTTAACCATTCACAGTTACCCCTGTGTATAAATATTTATATTAGTGTGTGCTTGTTTTCACTCAAACAACAATGTAGAAATTAATATCAGATACATAAAAAATTGAACTTTACATTTCTCTGCATTTGACTTTAAATATTCATCTGTTGAAAATTCCCCAATAAGATGAAATTGCAAAAATGTGTCGTGTTCTGAAAAAACTGGGTTTAATGCATGTGTGTAAAGTGTCGTCCCAGATTAGCCTGTGCAGTCCGCACAGGCTAATCAGGGAAGACACTTTCCGCCTAGATTGGATTTTTGCTAAGAAGAGACTTCATTTAA
Source organism: Dreissena polymorpha (assembly GCF_020536995.1). Classification (NCBI taxonomy): domain Eukaryota; kingdom Metazoa; phylum Mollusca; class Bivalvia; order Myida; family Dreissenidae; genus Dreissena; species Dreissena polymorpha. Next base: position 4,109,656 of record NC_068359.1, on the reverse strand, counting down.
ACGAAAAATGTCATAAAAGCGGAAAGTGTCGTCCCTGATTAGCCTGTGCAGACTGCACAGGCTAATCTGGGATGACACTTTACGCTCAAGCATTATGGCCAGTTTTCTCAGAACACGACAAATATGTCTAAGCCAATGTGCACACTGAAGCAAATATTTCTTCACAACAGTTGGCTTGAGGAAGCCTAAAAACAAAGATGTTACTGGGAAGGCTGTCAAAAAGCTACTTAATCATTCTACATGTATTATGTACCGGTAGATAAGAAATATTTCATACTAGCATATTTTAACATTATTGCAAACATAAATTTATGTCAATATACTACAAATGTAATAATGTTTACCCTCATTTTTCATGAGTAAAGATACATAACATTCTCTCTATTGATGCAATAAAAATATAATATTTAGGATTGTCTGTAGCATGTCACACAAACTATTTCCCAACAGAACACTACCTTTTGATTTGAAATTTTCTTCAAAGCACTCTTGACTTTGTGCAAATTCATCTTCTTCTGTATAACTATATAACTCTGAAATGTATGAAATGCATTTACAATCATTTATTAGATGTATTTTGCTTCAAGGGAACCTTAATTATATGTCCAGACAAACATAAAAAGAATCTGCTCTTCATATTGGACAAGTGTCTTCTTTCTTCTATAATTATCTCCTTTTTCTTATATAAACTTGCAAAAAATCACTCGATAAAATCTAGAAATGTGGCCACATTGTAACATGATATTGACATTTAAAAGATAAAGTGTGAGGTATTCTAATACTTGCACATCGCACTTCTGTAATATCGTACAGATAACAAAGGTGATACATAATACAGTAAAATAGACCCTTTTCACAATAGGCCAAAATTGATAAGAGCGCAAAACTCCAGAACGAGGCTGAACCATTTCCAATAGTACAGCGCAACGCCGCATCTGATTTCAACCTTTTACTCTTTTGAACATTCGCCAATGTAACGATTAAGAAAACACAATATGACATTGTCAAAATTAGCGTAGGAGCGATTGTCCTTGTGAAAGAATGTTCGGATACATAATTAAACAAGGGACAAAATTGTCACAAAACCAGGTTTTCATTGTGAAAAAAAAATCTGATAAAGGGAGAAAACTCAAACTGAACTTTTGAAATGAACAAACAAAATTAACCCCCTTTGTAAGTTTTTTTTTTTTTAATCTATTTTTAGTCGTGGCGTACTTGACATTGGAGATATTGATGTGATTCTTTCTTGCAACACACCGTCCCATGATGGTGAACAAATGTGCCAAATGATTTTAAAATCTCACAATGAATGACATAGTTATGGCCAGGAAAAGCTCATTTATGGCCATTTTTGACCTTTGAACTCAAAGTGTGACCTTGACCTTGGAGATATCGACGTAATTATTTCGCGCGACACACCGTCCAATGATGGTGAACAAATGTGCCAAATGATATATCTGACAATGAACGACATAGTTATGGCCCGGACAAGCTTGTTCCGCCCGCCCGCCAGCCAGCCCGCCAGCCAGCCAGCCAGCCCGCCCGCATTCGCCAATCTAATAACCAGTTTTTTCCTTCGGAAAACCTGGTTAAATATTAATGCTTAATACAAATCTATACATTTGAATATTTTTTAAATTTCATTTTAAACACGAAACCTATTATGCGGGTGCCGCTAAAATAAATATCCGTTATTACATAGTCTTACAAAGAGTGTTCGTTAGTGTATGGAAGAATAAACTTAAAACAAGCATTTTCGTTGATCACAAAATTAAGGGGTTAAATAATGTTTCCGAAAAAATACAGGCAAAATAGATTTATGACATAAAGTGACATATATGTATCACTGAAACAAGTGTTTTATACAGGAAGGAAAAGAGGCGTGGTGCAAAATTTCAAAAAAGGGCACTTTAGCGCGCGACATCCATAAAAAGGGCACAAATATATCTGTATAGTGACTTAATAACAAGCTTTGTTACACACAAACATTGTATGTATAGTTTTGAGATTTGTGTTGAATAATTAAACCAACAAAATCCAGAATGTATATTTTATTATGTGTTTTATATTTTCATGTAGTAACAAAAAACAAGATTAAACACCATAGGATATATATCTTATACAAACTATAGCTTTTCAAAGAAGTCTTAGAATACTGTTAAATGAGTTACCCTCTTAAACAATTATTTATATATAAAACGTTACACACATTGCACAAACAAGTCCTTTATATGCATCTTAAATGGAGATTCACAAACACTAATACTTTGTTGAATAGTCAGAAAGTTCTGCGTAATGACATTGTTTTCATTTGTTTGTTTGGTCTCCGATATAAACTTGTTTTGCTTACAAAGCAATTTGCATCAATTTCTAATTTACGTTTCGTCGAAAGTGGAATGCCAAAATCGGAAAGGGTACGTTGCGACATTCTAAACACGAATGATAAGTGGTACAAGTTCAATATTTTTGTAAAATTCATATCTGTGTTTGCCAATTAACATATTTTGACAAGTTACAAACGGGTCATAATGTTCTTAATTGAACCAATGGTGCAGGCCTACTACTGTTACAACAATTAACAACTTTTTGCCAAACAGGGTCCAAGACGGGGTATCAACTTCTTTGCCGACATTCACACGTTATTGTAATCAAAACATCGTGACAATAAACAAGCACGTGCTCCAATTAAGCGCGGTCTGCCTAACTGTGAACAGCAAACTTGTTAAGATTGTCGTCTGCTACAATTCATCAACACACATCTACTGTGAGCCTGCGCCAATTGTATTGGATAGGAGGCGGAGCGTTATTTTAATCGACAGCTTTAATATGTCACGGGTTGCTATTTTCGGCGTATGGCCAATTTTCAGGAAGTACAGTGGACGTCATGGGGTTTTGTAATCGGCGTATGGAAACAATTATCGGGCGTAATATACGGCCCTACGCCGCTTAGTGCAAGCCCTGTAAATTAATTTGTATTCACTTAAAACTGTTTTGCATTAAATTGAAATCAAATCAATATTTTACAGATACAACTGGTGTTTTTTTTAAATTTAATTACGCGTAAAAATAAATGTATTGATATAATTGAATTATGCATGAAATGCACAATTTCCACGTGAATAACATCGAGGTTTTCATCAAGTCTCCAAAGTAACTGTGCACGATTGTATCCGGACCGATTAGTGTTACAAAGCCACTGAAATTATCGATTGATATTGACACATGGGTTATTCACGCATGACGAATTCACAACCGCGCGAATCTTCGCTGATAATAGTCGGCTTAGAAGCTTGGTTAAGAGGCAATTAAGATGTTATCAATAAGGTCGCGCACGGCGGAAAACAGGGCAGAGCCTTTGAAAAGGGCAGCGTGGCGCTGATTTGCTTTGAAAGGGGCAGCGAGGCGCTTCAAAAAAGCGGCGTGGCGCCGCGCCACGCTAAAACGGCCTGGATAAAACACTACTGAAACTCACGTTAAAAGAGAAATCAATGTGCGTGCATAGACAGTTCAGTTTTCTCAATGTTCGTTGTTTTCACCTGTATATAAGAATTCTTTCAATATTGACTTTCAATGTAAAAGAACAATAATTCAAGTTAAAAGAAAAATGACATAACACTTAAATAGTGTCAAAGATAGCGACAAACATATCTTTGAGAATTTAAGTTACAATGTACATAAAAGTTTTGTAGTATACGACTAATGTATATCTTTGTTTTGTGCAATTATCAATGTTTATTCTTCAGACCACATTTGCTCTGATGATCATGGGTATCTTGAATTTTTATAAAGATTAAAAAACATGTATATACACGTACATTGTATACACAAGTGGTACTAAATATAAACAAGAGCACCGCCTTGCGGGTGCAGACCGCTCATCTATTTTCTTTTTAAAGGTGAAGGGACTCTCATTTTCAATCACAAAGGGGGGAGGGGTGAAGTGAAGAGGGGTGTATAGTGTGGGGTTGTGGACATTTATTACATAATCTTCCAAAAAAGCGAAAAAAAAAAAAAAAAAATCGATTGGGGGGGGGGTGTGGGTGGGGGGATGGGGGGGGGGGGGGGGGGATTTTTTGAGTGCGATGGTTGGACGGTATTTCAAAACATAACCGTTTAAAAAAAAAATTGGGAGGGGGGTGGGTGGGGTATAGTGTGAGGGTTAAAAAAATAAAAAAATATAAAAATTTGGGGGGGGGGGGGAGGGGGGGGGGGGGGTATAGTGTGAGGGTGTGGTGGTCATTTGTGAGATGATCTTAAAAAAAAAAAAAAAATTACGGGGGGGGGGGGGGGGGGGGAGGGCACGGGGGATGGTTTGGGTGGAGTCTATTGTGGTATGTCAGGTAAGAGTATTAAGTTTTGTCAAAGTATCAATCAAATCTAATCATAAATAAAGAAGTTATGGCAATTTTAGCAAAATTTAATAATTTGACCTTGGAGTCAAGGTCATTCAAAGGTCAAGGTAAAATTCAACTTGCCAGGTACAGTAACCTCATGATAGCATGAAAGTATTTGAAGTTTGAAAGCAATAGCCCTGATACTTAAGAAGTTAAGTGGATCGAAACACAAAATTTAACCATATATTCAAAGTTACTAAGTCAAAAAAGGGCCATAATTCCGTAACAATGACAACCAGAGTTATGAAACTTGTCCTTTTACTGTACCCTTATGATAGTTTGTGAGTGTTCCAAGTATGAAAGCAATATCTATGATACTTTAGGGGTAAAGTGGAACAAAACACAAATCTTAACCAAATTTTCAATTTTCTAAGTATAAAGGGCCCATAATTCCGTCCAAATGCCAGTCAGAGTTACATAACTTTGCCTGAGCGGTCCCCTTATGATAGTTAATAAGTGTTGCAAGTATGAAAGCAATAGCTTTGATACTGTAGGAATAAGGTGGACCTAAACACAAAACTTAACCAAATTTTCAATTTTCTAAGTATAAAAAGGGCACATAATTCTGTCAAAATGCCAGTCAGAGTTACATTACTTTGCCTGCACAGTCCCCTTATGATAGTTAGTTAGTGTTGCAAGTATGAAAGCAATAGCTTTGATACTTAAGGAATAAAATGGACCTAAACACAAAACTTAACCAAAATTTTCAATTTTCTAAGAGTAAAAAGGGCACATAATTCTGTCAAAATGCACGCCAGAGTTATTTAACTTTGCCTGCCCAGTCCCCTCATGATAGTAAGTAAGTGTACCAAGTTTGAATGCAATAGCATTGATACTTTCTGAGAAAAGTGGACCTAAACGCAAAACTTAACCAAAATTTTAAATTTTCTAAGTATAAAAAGGGCACATAATTCTGTCAAAATGCACGCCAGAGTTATCTTACTTTGCCTGCCCAGTCCCCTCATGATAGTAAGTAAGTGTACCAAGTTTGAATGCAACAGCATTGTACTTTCTGAGAAAAGTGGACTTAACCGGACGCCGACGCCAACGCCAAAGCCGACGCCAAGGTGATGACAATAGCTCATAATTTTATTTCAAAAAATAGATGAGCTAAAAATGACTAAGGTGTAAGAATGTTCATTTTATAACCCCTCATCAATTTTTTGACAAAAAAACACATGCATGTATGTATATGTTTGCCGTAATTGTAAGCAGTGTCAGTGCTCATGAAAATCACGAATGTGTTTAATAAAAATCAACTAATTTATAATCATCAATAGTCTCCGCCAAAGATCTATACACGTTCAGCCTTGTTCTGAAATTCGATGCGTCAAGTTATATATAAAAATAGCAACAGCGGCAGTATTGTGAAAATGGTCTATTAAAATAAATATTCTCATTTTTTTTTAAATAAAACAGGTTTCTTGAAAAGTAAAAAATCGTATTGAAAGTCTAAATATCTTGAACAGTTCCTGCTGTTTCTATTATTTTCTAACTGTTGTTATACAGAATTAGCATTTTGAAAGTCTAAAAACTGTAATGGCTAGTTGCTTTTCAGACAGTTCAGTTTTATAATATCAAAAGTGTATCAATCTTGAATGGTTACCTGCTATGTCATGCTGTTGGTTATCAGTATCATCATTTGAGAAGTCTTTACATTTTAAATGCTTATCCGTATTTTTAGAATGTAGGTTAGGACTCGGAGCATTATCCTAAGGGCCCTCAATCTATTAAATCTGCAGCCGAAATTCGGCGGCAGTCCCCCACCTGAAAAGTATACTTTTGTCCCCTTTTTGGGGGATTTTTTTTTTTTTTTTTATAGAAAGATGTGTCTCATCATTATTATATCTCAATTCTATTTCAATTTAATCTTTGCAAACATACTAAATTATGAAAAATGCAATGAATATAGTGCAAACATGTACAAATGTAATAATGAGAGAGTAAGTAAAAAAATCCCCCCAAAAGGGAAACGCTGCGAAAATCCCCCTCCTAAGGGCTGCGGACCCCTTCCCCCAAAGTAGTGTGAGGGCGCTGATCCTATTAGAAGTATATAAATCTTCAACAGTTACCTGCTATTTCAGACTGTTGGTTGTCAGCATCTTCATATTGAAAGTCTATGTCGCTCTCATCTCCACTACTCTGAAACAGTGATGCTCTTATTACATGTAATCAACAGAATGTTACCAGCGACTTTGTTTGCCCAATTGGTATAAAATGTACCTGTAAGGTAAGGAAAAATGTGCACAGATAACCCTGAAATTGGAAAAATTTGCCTCGTGAAATCTTTAGATTGGGAATTATGGATCTTTTAAATTGCTTGGTAAAAATTGCACAAACCAATTCAGATTTTTATTTACATGCATTTTGGCTTGAAATGTTCAGTTTAAGTTCTCATTTTATTTGTTCACTTGCAGTAAATGCACTTTTGGCAGGCTTCCTGAAAAGTGCCAAAAAGTGCCTGTCAACAGAACAGGCTGATGGAGAGTTAGCCTGTCCGGACTAAAATTTACCAGACAGAACAGCTTGAGTTTATAACTGAAGAATTATGTAAAGTTTAACTCAAATTTATTGCAATATGCAGCCTGTGTATAAGTACACTCGATAAAGTAAAACAAAACACTTGCGTGTTCTAGTGATTACAGTGTATGATGGACAACTGCTTTAAATTCTTGTCAGGTTCCGTTTCTTTCGATTTTTGTTTTTTTCCTCATAGCTTAGCTTTCTTTTCTGGCCTGGTCTAGTGCCATTGAAGAACTTTAGCAACAACATTTTTTTTTATGTGTACATTGTGTAGATTTTTGTTACAACCTTTGTAATTGGATAGATGGTAATATGTCAGACCACAGGGCCCTCAATCTATCAAATCTGCGGCCGAATTTCGGCGGCAGTCCCCCACCTGAAACGTATATTTTTTTCCCCTTTTGTTAAGTATTAGACTTTTCTGTATTTAGTTATATTTTTTTGGCCTGTCACAGGGACCGGCGATATTAGAAACTTCGCCGGACAGTAAAGAATTTTGCCTGATAAGACAGTCTGTCCAGTCTTTTCAGGAAGCCTGCTTTGGAATGAAAATTTATGACATTTTCCATTTTTTGGGGAATTTTTCAGATGGCAATTGGGAATATTTAGGATTTTCCTCAATTGGGAAAGTACCTTATATGGGTACTTTATAAAGAAGCAAAAAATCACTAGATACAAATACATTTCATTTATGAGGCCAAAAGCTTTCATTTCCATCCTTTACTACAAAATGTTTATCACTTTTAACTGCCTGTTAATCAGATGTAAGTTCTTGTGAATCAAAATTAGTATGCTTAGTTCATCTCCCATCACATTAGTTCATCTCCCATCACATAAGTTCATCTTCCATCATGTAAGCTCTCTCACAGGCACTCAGCATTAGCTACTAACCCCATGACAAAAAAGTTTGTCGAAAATTTTTATTTTTTTTACTTATATATATATAACAAGGTATGTGACTTAGACACTTGAATTGCTGATTTCCGCATACCAGCCAATTTCCGAAGCTCACTACTCCACCAATTTTCAACCGATTTGCACAATTCTGCAACAAACACGCAGAAGACTTCATACTAAATGAATAAATCGATGCATGTTCGCATAAGTCTACTGTAAAGCGGTCATCAAAAAACAAACTTGCAACAACATATCCTAAAATCGATCTGATTACCACGAAAATACATTACAAACGTACACACTTCGGTTGGACAGTCATACGCATTGTACTTATACATTTCAAACAAACAAATACAATCAAAATTAAACAAATGTATTACTTACTAACATATATACAGTACAGCCAACGCGGAACAAACATAATCCGCGGCTACGCCACGGCCAGAAATTTAGTACACAGCGGCCTTGTTAAGTGTTCATGCGGTGTATCGCCGAGGCACTTGGCATCAATCTGCGCAACGACGCTGAGTCTGTTTTAACCTCGCATACTTCGCGGAGTAAATCCGCCGCATACGTACGCGGGGGATTGAGTGAAAAGATATACACCTACATCATCAGGCTACATGTACATTTGTGTAGCATAGAAACCTAGATTTACGCTACTTTCATATTTATTATTTTCACGTTTTAATAAGCGATATGGCACGTCATGCACTTAAACAAACTATCGTTGAATGAATTACGCACAATGTTAATGTTTCGTTGGATTCTGAAATGAGCTTTATTAAATTTGTAACCCGAAACACGCTTCCGAATTTTAATGCTAATGCGACATTAACAAACTCTAGTGTCAAATAAACAGTGTTAAAATATCCTTTGTCTCCATAAAAAGCGCGCGAAAATAATGCAGACATGTACAACGTCGCATGGAAAGTTTGGGTGTATTTTGTGTTGTATAAAAACATGTACATCACGTCAGGCGATTTATACGTGTTCAGTGGAAACAAAACGTCCCGATTGGACGTTATTTCATCACATTTTAAATAGTAACAAATGCCAAAATGTATTTGATACTTAAGAAAAATTGCGAATGTGTGTGTCTTGAGCGCTTTTATCGTAAATATTTACCGGAATTTGCTTAAAAACTGGAATATACGGGATTATCGGGTAATGATTAGCGATATCAACTGAACAATATAAACAAAATGAAACTACTTTATATACGCATAGTCAAACAATAGTTATAATAAGCTGATAATTAACAAAACAACAATTAAGAGTTGGTTATTGATGTGGCTTCAAACTGCTAATTGTCTCAGCTAAAATATAACAGCAAAAACAACAGGCAATTATAAATTCACCAACTGCTGGAGTCTTGACCACTCGTAGGTGCCAAAACATATTCATAATTACGTGACATTTATGTGTGAAATACATACACTACGGGGTGGGAAACAAACTAACTTGGCCAGACACATTAACTATGCTTATATGCTAATACATGTTGTTGTAAAAATTAGACCCTAAACAAATATGTTTGTTGATCGTTTAATATAAAGACAGTAATCATACAGCGCAATAAACGCACACAAAGTAACTTAAAGTACTTTAGCCGATTCTAAAATTGACAATGGCAAATGATTATTGGAATTTTATTAATACATGCCCCCCTGATAATCGTATTTTCTCTTAATAAATTTGATTTTTTTTAAATAATAATTATTTTTATCCGGATGACAGCAATTTCTTTAGAAACGAGAATGCAATCACTAAAAACAAAACAACAGAATGCTTTTTTATTAACTAGTTGATCTATTTTAAATCCGCGCACATTAAATTAATTAAATTAATTGTTAATGTCGCATTAGCATTAAAATTCGGAAGCGTGTTTCGGGTTACAAATTGAATAAAGCTCATTTCAGAATCGAACGAAACATTAACATTGTGCGTAATTTATTCAACGATAGTTTGTTAAAGTGCATGACGTGCCATATCGCTTATTAAAACGTGAAAATAATAAATATGAAAGTAGCGTAAATCTAGGTTTCTATGCTACACAAATGTACATGTAGCCTGATGATGTAGGTGTATATCTTTTCACTCAATCCCCCGCGTACGTATGCGGCGGATTTACTCCGCGAAGTATGCGAGGTTAAAACAGACTCAGCGTCGTTGCGCAGATTGATGCCAAGTGCCTCGGCGATACACCGCATGAACACTTAACAAGGCCGCTGTGTACTAAATTTCTGGCCGTGGCGTAGCCGCGGATTATGTTTGTTCCGCGTTGGCTGTACTGTATATATGTTAGTAAGTAATACATTTGTTTAATTTTGATTGTATTTGTTTGTTTGAAATGTATAAGTACAATGCGTATGACTGTAATGCCCATATAGGGGGGGCATGCATGTTTTACAAACAGCCCTTGTTTCAGGGGAAATTTTTCCCCCAAAAAGGGGAAAAAAGTACACTTTTCAGGTGGAGGACTGCAGCCGAAATTCGGCTGCAGATTTGATAGATTGAGGGCCCTGTGCATGTTTGCATAAGTTTACCATAAAGCAGTCATTAAAAAACCAATTGCAACAACATTTCCAAGAATCGATCTGATTACCACGAAAATACATTACACATGTACATTATTTGGTTGGACAGTTATTCGCATTGTACATGTAATCTCACAACGCATACAATCAAATACAATGAAAATAAAACAAAATTAACACGTACTAACATATAAATCCATTTAACTCCAATCTGTTGCGAGAATCAGTTTTTCAACTATTCAACCAATGCCTTTCACAAATTAATAGACCATTAATTCCACTCCCAACTTTGGCCACTTGCCAAGATACTGACCAGTATCAGATGGGGTTGTGAAACTGTGTAAACAGTGAACACCAGTCCATGTAATACTGGCCTACCACTTGTACTAGTTGATTTGGAGTTAATACAGTAATGCATGTACAAATGAGACACTAAGCTCAAAAGTTAATTATATGTGCCTCTGAAAACTAACCAGAGCAATGGGTTGAAATTTACAATCTTTACTTGGCATTTGAGGAAATCTGAACTCTCAGGGTTTGGATAGAACATCCCCAAATTAACTTTTCTTTACACTGTTGTTATTTTTGTTCAATACACAAATATTAACCTAACTTTACAAATCCTGTACAGTAAAGGAAACTAAATCTAAGTTGATATTTTAATATGCTTGATCCTATTTATGTATTAACATTGTTTTATACATACAAACTGTGTTGCTGTTTTTCAATTAACAAGCAGATTAAAAATTAATTATATTTTTATGTATAATTTGAATTGACAAAATTAAATGCAAGTTGTGTGGCAAGAATTACATGTTTGATTTATTGTCAGTGAATCGTGACATTTTCTCAATGTTTCAGACCACCAGTTTGTCAAAGCTATCAACCGCTTGGATGGTCAAGCTAAATAGAATTGACCCAGCAAATCACAACTGTCCTGTTGCCATATAATATTACATATCATATTACACTGGTTTTTTAAATGTTGAATTCTCACGTCATTTCCATAAACATAGTATTTACTGGCACAGAAACAAAGGCTTATACATCATTATGAATGAACATGTGTCAAAAATTCAATTTGTAAGTCTCTTTACTGGACAGTGTGAAAACAGAATAAACTAGTGACCTGAAAATCAATAGGGGTCATCTGCGAGTCACGATCAATGTACCTATGAAGTGTCATGATCCTAGGCAAAAGCGTTCTTGAGTTATCATCCGAAAATCATTTTACTATTTCGGGTCACCGTGACCTTGACCTTTGACCTTGTGACCTCAAAATCAATAGGGGTCATCTGCGAGTCTTGATCAATCTACCCATGAAGTTTCATGATCCTAGGCGTATGCGTTCTTGAGTTATCATCCGGAAACCATTTTACTATTTCGGGTCACCGTGACCTTGACCTTTGACCTAGTGACCTCAAAATCAATAGGGGTCATCTGCGAGTCATGATCAATCTACCCATGAAGTTTCATGATCCTAGGCGTATGCATTCTTGAGTTATCATCCGGAAACCATTTTACTATTTCGGGTCACAGTGACCTTGACCTTTGACCTAGTGACCTCAAAATCAATAGGGGTCATCTGCAAGTCATGATCAATCTACACATGAAGTTTCATGATCCTAGGCGTATGCATTCTTGAGTTATCATCCGGAAACCATTTTACTATTTCGGGTCACCGTGACCTTGACCTTTGACCTAGTGACCTCAAAATCAATAGGGGTCATCTGCAAGTCATGATCAATCTACCCATGAAGTTTCATGATCCTAGGCGTATGCGTTCTTGAGTTATCATCCGGAAACCAATTTACTATTTCGGGTCACCGTGACCTTGACCTTTGACCTAGTGACCTCAAAATCTATAGGGGTCATCTGCGAGTCATGATCAATCTACCTATGAAGTTTCATGATCCTAGGCATATGCGTTCTTGAGTTATCATACGACAACCACCTGGTGGACGGACCGACATACCGACCGACATGAGCAAAGCAATATACCCCCTCTTCTTCGAAGGGGGGCATAATTAAAAAAAAATAAGATGTGACTCATGATTTTTATATCTCAATTCTATTTCAATTTAATCTTGTCAAACATACTAAATTATGAAAAAAGAAATGAATATTGTGCAAGTGTACAAATGTAAAAACAAGAGAGTAATTAAAAAAATCCCCCCAAAAGCCAAACGCCGCAAAATTTCCCCCTCATGTGGGTAGCGACCTGCTTCCCCTAAAATGGATTGAGGGCCCTGATGCATTGATTTATTAATTAAGTATGAAGTCTTCTGCGTTGTTTGATACCAGAATTGTGCAAATCGGTTGAAAATTGATGGAGTAGTGAGCTTCGGAAATTGGCTGGTATGCCGAAATCAGCAATTCAAGTGTCTAAGTCACATACCTTGTTTTATCACATGCCATACCCTGTTTCCCATGAAATATAACCATTACATATATTTTCATCTTACACATGTGTTATATACTTTTTAAGCATTTTCATTGGCTTAGTTTTTGTTTATTGACCAATAACATTTTCTTATTTTGCTGAAATGACGTTGCAACGTCATATGATGTCAAGAACTGTTAACACCATTTGGGATTTATCATAATGTTTGCGTAAATATTAATTAATTCGCTCATTTAAAAGCATGTGATAAAAAAGATCTGACACTTGTTGTCATATCATAACATATGTATTAAACTAGTCCAGGAAATTTGTTTGTAAGCTAGCCAAAGGCTCGCTTACTAACAAAATTCCTGAACTCGTTTTATAAAATATGGTATGATATGACAACTCGTGCCAGATCCTATATCAGCGATTTTCCTCCTTCTTTGTAAAGTACCGGTAAGCGGTATTTTCCCAATCGAGCGAAAATTCCCAAATTCCCAATCGGCATCTGAAAAAATCCCAATCAGCGTCTGAATTTTTTCTCAAAACGATCGAAAGTTTCGTAACAAAACCCAACTTTCGGCGAGCGAACAAAGAAAATCGTATAGTTGTGTGTAACCACGCGCTCGATTAATATCGGGTTTTATTAGTCAGCGCGTTCAATCAATAGAGTCGTTACTGTTTGCGGATCTTTTGTCAGGCAGCCAGCGTACTGTTTGACGTCGGTTTGAAACCTTATCGTAGTTTGAAATGCCCTCCAGCACTGCCTCTGTGGAAAGGTTGTTCAATCTAATGAACAATCTTTGCACGACCAATCGGAACCGTCTATCACAGGACACATTGACAGCTCTAATGATGCTGTGCAGAGAGGGATGCCAGCAACTGAGTGATGATCAAACATCAAAGATTGTTGAAATTTTCAAAAAAATGAAAGCGAGAGACATTGCTTTATAAGAGATTAAAACAACTAGTTATTGATTTTGTGTCTTCTATATAATATTTTGTTATTTATATCAACTTTATTACTTTAAGTAATGGTCATTAAGGCATGCCTGCAGATGATTATTTTAATGGGTATGTTCAATTAAGTTTGAATTGTATGATGTATTCAATAAGACCCAAACTTCACGACGAGATTTTCCCAATTTAAGGATTTAATGACTGGATTTTTCCCAATTTTGAGGTTTTCACGACTCAATTTTTCCCAATTGGACCGGTACGGGTACTTTTCCCAATTGGACAAGGAAAATCGCTGTATATATATGATAATGTATAAGTAAAAAATAATTTTTTCGACAAACTGTTTTTGTCATGGGGGTAGTAGCTAATGCCGAGAGCCTGTGAGCTCTATAAGTTGAACATTTGTAAATATAATATTGAAATCAAAACAAGAATTTTTACCAATTAATTTAAATGGACCCAACCCATTTCTAAATGTTTAAACGCAGACTGTAAGTTGTTCCTACAAAAGTTGATTCCATTTTTAGATTTTTTAAACTCTTTAAGTTGAGCATTTTATGACAAACTACAATACATTTGATTTTCCAAAATCTGTGAAAACTGAGAAAAGGCCCCTTTAAAAGTGACAGTGTCGGGTATTGAAAACTGCATTCCATTTTATGTCAATATCAAGTAAATCGAACAAAATATATAAATGCCCGTACAGATGTATCAATGTCATCTCGTTGGCGCCGCAAAATTTCACGTAACTTTGGCAATCCTTCTTTTCGTTCAACATTGATAGCCATTTTTGGAATCAAAATAAGTGTATCGTGAAAACCGCACAGGTTAAAACTAATCACATCGATTATAGCTTAAGTTAGCAAAGATACTTTAAAGGGGTGCCCCTATTCGCACTTAATCTGATATTGTATACACACTTTATTATAAATTTGACGCGGTATATTAATGTTCAGATATAATTTGGTGCCAGTGTGAACATACGATTTGGTTGACTCTAATGGCCATGCATATGCACTTGGAATAAACTTGTTGTCTTAAGGTATAGTATCAGTACACATTTAAATGTGCGCTTCATGAAATTTTATCACATGCCATACCCTGTTTCCCATATAATATAACCATTACGAATATTTTTTAGCGTAGATGTTTAACGTCACTTTTGACCTTAGGTGACCTTTATTCATGACCAGTAAAATTCATATAAAAATTCCCGCGGCTAGACACGAATGAATACACTTCATTTATACCATTGGCTGATTTGAGCATACCAGAACAATGGAAACATGAACGCGTCTTTGTAACACTGTTTAACTGCGTGTTCAGCATGAAACAATTTTATCTCTTATGAAAAGGCTTGATAGATAGAACAGTTTTACTCTCAACTCTTGACATCAATACAGTTTGTGCGTGCACCTTTTATTTTCAGAGGATTGCCAGCGCCAGAGCGTTTGTACGTAAAGGCTATGTTCTCATATTTAGTAATTACTGCCATATTGCTGTCTGTGTACTAGTATATTTAAGTTCATAAAGGTATCAATTTTCCCTATCCTGATATTCGTTTTTGCAAAACCATTTTAAATTGTTTTCAAAATTTAACATTAAACATTTAAAAGTATACACCATGGAAGCGTGGCCTCACTTTAATGCATTGCATTCCAACCCGCAAGGTATCAGGGTCAGTTCGCGGCCAGTAAAATTATCGTTATATAATATAGACGCAATCGCGTGAACTAGGTTAACTGGAATTTTCTTTAGACCAGAAATATGTTAAATGAAGATATTCAGCGATATAATTATGGTATGTCAATAATAGATTCATAATGTGTTTTCAACAATACGTACCATTATAAATATTATTTTTGATTAATTTAACGAGAATTATTCCACCACATTGACTAATGTATTAAGCATGAGCGCGATGATTCTCGATACCGTTAATGATCGAATCAAATAGCAATGCCCGACAAACCACGAAAACAGGTTTGTTCGAAGAACGCGCGTATAAATATTTAAAATTTAAAGCCAAAGGCTCGCTTACTTACACAATTCCTGAACTCGTATATAAAAAATGGTATGATATGACACAGCTCATCAGGGCATATAAAATATACACAATTGATGAGCTGTGTGTAACCGGTCGGCATATTTTAATACAGTTTTTCTTATACCCATGCGACGTTTGTTTACTTTTTCAATATATTGATATCTTAGTCCGGATTCACTTTACATTTTTACATATACACCCACACTTGGAGACTTTTCTAACGCAACACGTATTCAAATCAATATAGCTCCCTTCTTTTAGACCGGATTTTGTTGAAATTTGGACTCAGATTAATTCAACACATATCTAATACGTCAAGTAAATTTGATTGAAATTGATCAAAATTAAAATATCGAACGTAACAAATGAGAAAAATCACTGAAAAAGTAAAATTCTCAAAATCGTATATCTTAAAATAATAATGTGAAAAGTAAAACGCATTAACTTACACGTGTAATGACCGACCGGCTTGAAACATTGCGCTCATATTCATACGAACCATATTGTTTTTCTAATTAATGTTATGTTTTCCTGGTGGACAAACCAACAGAGAATGATGAAATTGAAATTAAATTGGAATTTTAAAACGTTGTACTACACTTGGTGACTTTTCGAACGCAGCATTTTTCAAACTTAAATATTCTAAGTTATGAGTAAATATATTTATTTAAAATTGTTCATGTGATCATTTGACTACAGTTTGTGCAAGCAAACGATACAATGATTCATCCGTGACGATCGGATGCTTCAGCAAGTGGGGACGGTAGCCTAACGCCGGGTATGCGGATACTTTTATAACAGATGGCACTTCGAAACCAGATAACAACAAAAGCCACGCGTGAGAGTTGAGTTCTTCAGCTTTTTTGCATTTATGTTCTGTCCATTTGATTTCCAGACACGTAACATTGTTTGGTCGATTAATGGTATAGTACTTCGTTTTGCGGAGCAAGAAATTCGTGAAAAAAACAAGTGGATTATTAAAAAAAGAGATAAAATTTCATCGATGATCGTCATGAATTCGAAGATCAGTATGTATTTCAACAAAATAATAATACTTGGAAAAAATCAAGAACGTGCCAAAATAAAAGCTCAATATGTCCATTAATGTAACAACATGTTAAAGTTTAGTTGAATAACGTATTTGAGGAAATTCAAATGTTTTAAGAGTCGGATGCCAAATTTTCAGGACACTTCTTTTACCGATCATCTCAAAGACTATGGCACTTCGATTCCAGATAATTCGACACATTTTACCAGATATAAAACACTATTTAGTGAATCAGAAATTCAGAATTCGCTGTGGAATACTGCTTTAGTAAGCAGGCAATAAATACAAATGTATGTACTGACGTAAATTAAAAACGAATTAACGAATTACCGAAACATGTGCTTATCCCTTTGGAATAAGATAAAATAAGGGAAAGGGAAGTGTAAAGCTCAATATTAAGGGAGTTTTCTAATCTCTTTTCAAATTTTCTAATGAGCACCAATGACACAGGATTTTATGAGGTGTATTGGCCGCTTTATGCATTTTCAATACTCTTAATCGCAATGTACCACTTAAAAACAAGTTTATTATTTAGACAATTTTTTTCGGTCGTCACTTGATATATATTACTTCTGAAATAAGCATTTGAACCTTATTTAAAATTTGCACTTATAATATTAATTATATAAATTAAAAGTAATAAGATTTTCGAAAACGAACAACGCCATTTGTTATATTTCAAATGTGTGTGTAATTACAATATGCATAGATTCCCAATGTGTCGGGCTCGACAATGCAAATTGATTCGTACTTCAAAATGTTTCTTAAGAATAGCCATAATATACATAAATGCATTTCAGGTAGAAGATAAAACTCGGTTATCAGAGTGCCCAATTTGTTGAAAGTCTCTGTTATCCGAAGTGCCCTATGTCGGGAATCAAAGTATCCGCAAGTTCATGAATACCACCTATTAAAACATGCTCTATCTTCGTTTATGTTTCATTGAATACTATCAAAATTTCAGTATTTGAAGCACAGTGATTACTCTAAATGCTGGAATATCAAACAATTTCTTGAAATATTTCTAAGTAGTTTTATTTTGTTGAAATGTTTACTGTTCATCCAGTTTATGCTGTTTTCCGACCGAATTTTCTATTATTTGGGGAAAAATCTACCAATCTTCCGTGATGTTTTTATTTGCAATAGAAAAGGATACACCATTTATAAACTCGATCCCGCGCCTTGTCTAAAAAACTAATCTTTATGACATAACTTTAAAAAAAAAACTGATGAGCTAACCTCTCGCGCGTGGCTTTTGTTGTTATCTGGAATCGAAGTGCCATCTGTTATCAAAGTATCCGCATACACAGCGTGAGCCTGCAAAATGCAGATTGCGCTGTTGCGCTCCTGAAATTGTATACGAGACATATTGCTTTTAAATTAATTTGATGTTTTCCTGGTGTATCAACTCAACTTAAATGAAAAAAAAAATTAGAATCGCATCACGCTTCACCATTTTCATGTGCAAAAAGATGAAACCACACATACCCCACATGCAAAAGCCCCCAAGTGTCACGGATGAATGATTTTTTCGTTATCTTGCACAACATATAGTCAAATGATCACATGTGCAATTTTAATTCAAAATCTTGAATCATTACTGAGATATTCAAGTTTGAAAAGTGTTGCGTTAGAAAAGTCTATACATGTATATAGATGATTGATTGCTAATTGTAAATGTTCGAACTCAACTTGAAACTAAGGTACCCAATGTACTACATATCAGCAATTTAATAGTGCGAAACACCAGTTAGTATTCATTTGTGCTGTAACTCTATTTTTAATATCTGTCGTATCGTGTCTTTCAGCATACAAACTGGAATTCATGCAATACATAAAGGAAACTTGTTGACAATTGAATGTGTCTATGGTATCTGTTGATAATGTCAAGTAGGTACTATATTAGTGACATATGTCCATTTACGTAGGTTGTTTACGGTTACGGTTACAATATAAAATCATAGTATGATTATATACACTTCGAAACAGACTGCGATTTTGGTAGGGCGCATGACTACAGATCTGAGTATAAAGGGTATAAACAACTGACCCACCACATAACTTGTGTGGGCATTTGTTATGCAATCCTTTTTACGACCATTCTCCTCTTACCTCTGATTCAAGTAATGCAGTAGTCTTTGTGATACACAAGCTATCACAGAAATAGTGAGATGGCTAA
This sequence comes from Dreissena polymorpha, assembly GCF_020536995.1. Taxonomy (NCBI): domain Eukaryota; kingdom Metazoa; phylum Mollusca; class Bivalvia; order Myida; family Dreissenidae; genus Dreissena; species Dreissena polymorpha. The sequence goes on along the minus strand of NC_068359.1, from coordinate 4,090,682 downwards.
TTGCATGCCGTGAAATTTCTGAAATACCGTTAAAAACGACGAAACTTAACAAACAAGCAATGTACAACTTTATTTTATAAAAACGACTTTGTTCTTAAGCGGACCTTAACAAACTTCTGAATTACCGAAAATAATGCAACATGGTGTGAAGTGATCAATGGCTGTCAGATTGCTTGTTTAGAGATCTTTGTTTACGATACCACGTAGAAAATCAGATTGCTTGTTTAGAGATCTTTGTTTACGATACCACGTAGAAAACATCATATAAGTTATGTAATGGTGCGTAGTGATTAGCTGATTTATTTTGACGCTAATATATAAAGCACGACGAACAGAACCTTGACGAGATGACGGTGAATGGGAAACAAATGACAAAAAGTGTAGCTTTCTTTGATACAAACAGTCTGGATTATGAAGTAAAATTATGTTTACTTGTTTGTACTTCTATACCATAAGATGTATAGTATCAATATAACAATACACATTTTTTTAATTATAAATTTGTAAATAAATTTTACCTTGTATCAATAATAATTTATTTAAATGAAGGATTATGGTACTTGTGTATGCAAGATTGCAATAATGCTATAATAACTTTGAATGCATGACGTACAGCCTGTGTTATTGATCGTTAATGTGCGTCCTCGATCGCATGTGTACCTTAAATAAAGCACATTTGCTGATATCAGCTTTGAGATATTTAGTAATTTCAGATACTTGTAATTAAAACACTTCAATAACTTAAGTTGTCTTTTCAATGAACAATTTTTGATTTAATATTACTAAGCTCTTACTGCAATCTAGTTCATGAGTTAAATTCGTGTATCTTTCTTGTTTCTCTTGAACCACAAGTGTTATGGTAACTTGATACAGTTTACATATGAACTAAAACAAGCTTTACAAAAAAATGCTTACATTTAAATCGATAAAGATTATTAAATGGCGTTTTTCTACTAAGTATTAAAATTCCACAAATTTGGTGATAAATTATTGATTAAGCGTTCACTTTGCTAAAATAAATCAAACACAATGCTTGAGGAATTCTACCAAACACTTTGAATGTGACGTCACTACATATTTATGACTGCGTCTTTCGCAAAAGACGTCATGTGATTTTGAGATAAAGGCAGTGTAGCAAAGAAACCCCTCTTCTTCTTCCCATTAATTGCAGGGCTATTCTGGAGCATCGACGCAATTTGACTCTTCAATTAGTCTTGATACTGGGTAAAACCAGTACTTGGTGTCTTTGAGGGAGATCGAAAGAACGCTTCCACAGTGGGTATCGAACACATGACCTCCCAATCGCTAGGCGGACACCATATCTACTACACCACCGCGAACTATAACCCATAAAACGTCGTATAACATGTGTATGCGATGTTAAGCTTTTATTATAGCTCAATAGCGCAAAACATATATAAAATGGCATACCGGTAGAGTTTTTCTTTCCCTGAGCTTCTGCCAAGAAAACCCTTCAAATTATCTTCATTACATGCCCAAAAAAACGAATGCGTAATTCGGTCGATTTTTCTTAAATTGTAATAGTGCATGAAACGCGTGACAACACCTAATTGGCTTTCTATGTTTCTAGTCAGTAATGAACTGCTATCACTGAATCAGATAGATCTTGCCTGAATGTGTCATGTTCATTACCAACATCTAACAAAAAATCTTGAGGCACTGCACAGGCACGATAGACTTTGCAATCTAAAAATGTTCTTCAAATTCTAACATTACCGGCATTCGCGATCTAATCAAACTGATCTCGTTTCATCGATTTGTTTGCTTAAATCTTTATTTTGCAACAAAGAAGAGGTTTTATGTTATGAACTATCTTATCTCTGGCCAGTTTTGTTATTATCAATAATTTAGGCAGATACATTTAAATGGAAGAAATGTGAGAACTACTGCGCATATTTACATTTTAACAAATGATATAAATTTAATAAATGATTTAATAAACATAATGTACCCAATGTGTACATGAGTGGTTAATAACTCCGATCTATGGTGTGTAAAATATTGTAAAATTGGCCAATATTTAAGTGTGTGTTAAACCACGTGACTATGGAGGCATACACAAAATACAAAGCATATCAAATACATGTGTTTTATTAGAGATGAACTAGTAAAAAATTCTATTAAGAATAAGGTAACATTACCACACTATGTGCTTAATTATAAAAAAGATGCAATATCAAATTTTTAAAACGACATTTAACTGCGGACCAATTAACGTGTTTACAAAAGAAACGACATCAATGCGATAACATCACATTCCACCATTGTAACTTTTCAAGTATTTACATCGCATGCTCTTCATTGAACAAGAGCTCTTCATAAAAGAAGAAAACATTCACAACTCTGATTTGCTTAACCACTCAACACGAATCCCATCGTTTAATCCGCCTCACATACGGGTTCAACTGGAAAAAAGCGTCGACGATGGCCTATTTTTGGTACAATATGTCATGTGAAACAACGTAGCATTTTTCTGTCGCAGAAGTTTGGTGATAAAAGGATGTGACACATGCTGACCATAATAATAAATCACCCACCATCCTTACGATTTCAAACACCACATCATAGTGAACACAAGTTACAAAAAAGTTTGCATAGAGAGGCAGAAACAAATCATGGTGTGCATGTTCAAGGCATAGTTAGTCGATTTTTATCAAGTAAAAATATAAACGTTGTCGTAGAAATAATCAAATAATAATAATCTAATACAAACCCAACTAATGACCTCAAGCAATCCATCAATAACACACATGTACACACATTTCTCAGAAGTTTAGTTATGTACAGTTTCCAAGTTTTATAGTAAACATATACTGGCAAAGTATGAACATACATGATCGTAAAACAATTCACAACATGCATATGTATGAATACCTAACTTAAACGTTATTTTACGTTAGTTTATTCAAAAAAGCACAACTTAAAACTGCATATAAACAAAAATTCAGCAAATAATGTCTGACCATAATAGGAGTACACCGATGATCGCGATTTTAAAACCGTATAAATTGCTCCGTTTTCACAGATGGAGTTCGGAGTGATTCCGTATATGAAGCTGCTGATGTATTTCCCGGCATCCACGTGACAGGCGTCGCTCACTGGTTGGGACGTACAGATACGTATCCCCTCGAAGTAACTGAAACAAATCATAATGGGCATTATATAGATAGTAGTAGTTTTTGATTACAATAAACTGGTCATTATTTACGTTTGGTCTATGCTTTACATACAGGCTGTAAAATACAATTTGACAGACTTGAGAAGGAAGCCTGAGGCTTATACTATGTCTCTCTTCTGTCAGTTAGAAGCGCTGCTGTAATGGTGTAAACAGCCAAACGTATAACAACTATTTAAAGACATGCCCAAATTACGAACAATATAGTTCAGTGATAGGTAATTGTATATCGTTTAAAAATAAAGATAAGTTATAATACAAATAGTATTACAGAGTAATATAGATAGCATAAAAGCTAATAAGTTGAGAAGGAAAGGGAAATAAGTGGAAGAGAAGAGTTTCATAATTTCAGAAGAGAAGTTGCGATAAGAAGAGAAGCAGTTGCGGGACGGGGCATCGTTAGCAGAAAATGGTTTGTTCTTGAGATAGAGTTGGGTTAGAATTTATGACTATCTCGGATGAAAGACTGAACATGTTTGAATATTAATGAGTTTTCTTCGTATGTTCCGTCTTTAAGACCGAACAGAAGTAGTTGCAAAGTAAACTGGACAGATTGTCAAAAAGGATAACTCTTTTATCTGTATAAATGGGGCAAATGAAGAATGTGTATCTTCAATCGCACCACATTGACAATATGGACTTTGTACAATGTTTTTTTGCGTACAAATGTTCATTTAGACTGCTACAATGCATTCGTAAACGCGAATCTAGAACATTAGACGTCCGCTCCCCATATAGTAGAAATGCTGGGGAATTCTTTTTTATCTTTACTAAGATTTGCTTTAAAAACAGAGAGAGAAGGAGACGTGCTTACTGAGACCGGTAGATTGTTCCATAAGTTTATAGTTGATGGTAGGAAAGATCGTGTAAAAAGTTGTGATATACATTTAATGCTGCGAATATTGTTAGAATTACGAAGAGGATAAGTCGATCTTTCACCCATGCTAGAGGGGATCAGTGCGCACAAATAGGGGGGGGGGTGATAGTGAATTATACATTTTATAGAAGAGGGTAAATTCATGTTTTGTTCTCCAATTTTAAATGGTTCGAGAGCAGTTTCATTATATAGGTTTTGCAAAGATGCCAAACGTGGTCCCCCGCTGATTATCCTTGCTGCTTCCTGTTGAATCTTTTCAAGTTCTATTTCTTCTTTTGTATTAATGTTATCTCAGACTATATCAGCGTATTCTAATAATGTTGTGTATATCGATAGAAGGGACTTTCTATCGCGCGTAAACTTAAACGTTCGCATTAGATTGATTCTGTGCCATGCTTTCTTCTTGGTTGATTTTATATGGTCATGCCTGGAACATGTATCAGAAAACGTTAAGCCTTGATGCTTGTGAGACGAAACCTCAGTGATTTGGCAGTCGTTGAGAAAGAGGGGGATGGATTGGGCGGTTGATTTTTCTAGATATAACTAAGGATTCGGTTTTGTATGGATTGACGGTAACCAACCACTTATCAGCCCAGGGATGAATTTTTGCAAGATCAGAGTTAAGATGATTAGCCGCATCAACAGGGTTGTCGACGATGATATATAGCGTGGTGTCGTTTGCAAATAGGCGAATTGGACAGTGAATATCTCGTACAATGTCATTAATATATACATATAAGAAAGAGGAGGGGCCCTAATATAGACCCTTGAGGGACGCCAGCATTTATGGGTAATGGGTCAGATTTGCAGCCAGAGATTAAAACACACTGGGTTTTCTCATGTAGGTAGTCTTTTAACCAATATAGAAGATTGCCCGAGATACCACTTAGTCAGAGCTTATGAATACGTCCTTCATGACATACTCTGTCAAAGGCCTTAGAAATGTTGCAAAAAAACGGCTCGTACCTCTTTACCTTCGTCAAGGGCATTACAAAAGGTGTGATATACAGAGACTAATTGGTTGACAGTGGAATTATTTACGTTTGTCTGTTGTTAAAGCGTTTCAAACGTTTGAAGGAATAAATAGTCTATATCTTCCACAACAGAATGGTTATGCTGTTTATTTCATTCACAATACAACTCGTCACGTTTGTCAGTGTTCTCAAACATAATCAATTTTTGATACTGCATTAACAAATGAAAGTAAAAACCGTTAACCGATTGCTTACATAGCTGTGACCAGCTCCGTCCCGTCACCCGGCATAAAATCAGTCGGTTACTATAACTTTTTTTACGAACGTGCCTAATACCCACACAGCTTTGTCAGCTATATTCAAGGCCAAATAGTTTAGGATTATGTGTATCAATGTGCATGGCATGTGTCTTGCATCACAGTGATGACATGTTTAAAGTTTCCACTAAATCGCTTGAGTAATGTTCGCTCCATCAACCTAAACCATTTAATGCCGAATAACCGACCAACACAGTAATTCAAATTTACCAGTTCGTTCTCAAAGTTGGTTTGATTGAGTCATATATATTGGAAAGAGTTTCTTGAAACAGCGCTACTAATGTAGCGATTATGGGTTCGGTTTTTAACCGATGATTGTGTTACATCCTTACCTGCACATCTTCATGGTGAATGTCTCCTGGGTCTCTGCCCAGGGTTTCAAATATGTGTCTAACAACTCATCATTTCTCTTTAAGCAGCTGTGTATGTAGAACCTCTGTTGAACAATACAGTCACTGTACTGGGCATGAACTGAATAGAAACAGATAGTGGAAACATGTGGAAATATTTATATGAATCCAACACTTACACGGAGCTTTTCTTCCACATAAAGTTTACTTAATAATTTACTTGTATATTCAAGTTGATGTTTTCATTTCAAGCTGAGCGACAGCACATTTTAGTGTTATATGAACAATTGCATAACATTTAACATAAACACACTTCATTAAGAAATCAAACACCACGCAGAAATAATTGACACGTGCTATAAAACAAAATCTAAATAGGCAGGTGATCATATTAAAGTACAATGTAATTGTATGAGTAACACATTTGAAGATTTAAAGTTAAAAATAAATACGGTAAAGACAAATCTCAATATCACACGGCCATATCTCATTCATTGCGCTTACGGGGCATTGCGAAGATATACACACAAACGCTAACAAGCGATTGATATCCTGAAGTTGTGTCGAATTACAGACAGTGGTTACAAAAACTTCAAACGGTCATATATCCGCAAATAATTTACATATCATTTCTTTCTGTCTATTAAACTTGGTAATGATGAAACTTGTACGATTTGGAACTAGGTTAAATGCTACCAGCGGTCACGATTCCAATAAAAATCTCCCGACTACGACATTCTGACGATATGCACAGCTAATGCTTGTATATACTGATAAGAAATAGGGCTTTTTATCTCATATTTTGTATAAGCCAGTGGCAATGAAAAAAAACAATGTTTTTGAAACACTTCATATGACCAAATTCCAGGAATATATACGCAGGCAATGTGCACAACAGGATAAGAACTAATATAACTCGTGATGCTAACTCCAATACCTAGCTTTATAAAGAAGAAGAACAAACAAAATCTTCCTCATAGTACATACAAACTACATGAACAGCCAGTCTTGATAGTAATCAATCCATTAGAGATCGGTTCAAATCGTTTACTAAAAAAGCAACACCACAGTTAATGCCTTGACATCCAGTTTTTTTACCAGACATCCACCTATCAAGACAGAACATTTTGCATCACAACTTATAAAGTTCGTACATCAATTCTTGTATTATGCTGCTTTTCTTGTAAGAAAAACTTATTGGATACTTGCTTGTAAGATTATCGCATAGGTCACTGAAGGATTTTCTCCACATATCCGGCTGTACCACGAAGCCTTCGTGTTTTCTGCACTCGGAGTACAATTTTTCCAGACACTGGACTGTTCGGTTGACGGTGCCATCGCTGAAAATATCAAATCAGGAACATCTATAGATTATAGTTTATTTATTTTAGTACCAAGAAACCCAAAGCTGTCACAATTCAAGAAATTGTATTATAAACATAGATAAATGTAATTGTAGTGAAACTCAATCAAAAGCTAAGTTACAAATCTTCTCTATACTGCCTTTTCAAAAACGACATAGTGGTAATTCCTGTGATATGCGTATGCTTCACGATGAATGAAATGAAAGGGTCATGGTTTGCTTATTAAGTCATATCATTGGTTGATTCAAGCAATTGAACTTAGGACCTCACGTTTACCAGACACAAACAGGTTAACAGAAATGAAAATAGTTTCTCCAAACATGATGATTCTAAGACGAGGATAAACAAATTTTAACCACTAGGTAATTTCAAAAATTCCAATCATTTTAAACTTATATACGTTGATGTTATCCGTGTTTTTCTCTGAATATCACCTCATGATTATTTCTTTTCATTAACGTTCTTAATATACTAATTTCATAATGTTATATCACACAATTATTAACACTAAATAGATTTATAAAGGGACACTCGTCCTTTTGCCTATCTCTGAATAGGTTTTTTAATACGACGCCACACGTTAGCTTAGGAGGGTAAATCGTTCATGGCAATCTGGAAAGATGTATGGCTGGTGATGTATGTGATCTGATCATGCGAATATGATAAATGGGTGTTGTGCGCTTGTCAGTGAACCTGATTTGCAGTCAGGCAGAATAACTATTCCCTTGTTGGAGAAGCCTGAAGTTTTTTGCTCAAAAGCCGCCATTCAATGTGATGAAAATCTTACACAAGTTATTCGATGATGCTTGCGGAACACAACGATTATACTTAATGTCACGTCTTTCATAGCAATTATGTACATCTCTCTTTACATGCTTATACTACATATATTGGCATTCCACCACATGTTTTAACTATTTAGATTTTTACACTTTACCAGCGCCTTGTCTTCAGAAATATCCTATTCGCTACAGACGTTGTATTTAAGTACTTGTAACAATTAACTAATACGGTTTCTGGGTACTCAGCATAACATTTGAATGATTCAAAATAACTTTTAAAAGTCTCTGCGCTTGATAACATTTGAATTCGCCGACGGTTTATGTGTGCAATGCATTACATTGCATATACTGGCATATAATGATATGATTGAATATAATAAAACAAATGTATTCTAATTGATCTAGGTGATATTAAGTCGGCACGAAATACAGTGTAAACAACACATTGGAATTGATTTACAAATATATATCCAATACCTTTGAATATAATATATTTTGCATATAACCTCTTTATTAATTGATTAATGAGCAATTCTTAATCATTCTAATGCAACCTTTATATTAATTGATAAATGAGCAATTCTTAATCATTCTAATGCATTGCTATAAAAAAGGAATAACGCCCTCATAATTCAATTCCTAAGCTTATTCAGGATTAAATCATGAGAGCATTAGACAGGCAATGTTTATTGACAGAGCATAATAAATCGGAAACAAATTCTTTAACACAGCGCTGTAAAAGATACTCTACTGTCTCTGTTGAGATTTGACAATATTACTCAACGGCTATCTATCTTCTGCAACGATTTAATTAAGAAATATCAGTTATGTGTATGGCTCTTCCTGATGGAGTTGCTAATAAATTAAGCAAATTAATGTATTTTAAATTTCTTTTGAATTGCAAAAAAGAGCTCATGTCACTGAACTTAATTGAAATGCAAAAATAGGTATATTAACAAATCAACACCCATCTGTCAACTTCGTTGTAAAGTCGGCATCTGTATTCTCGCCTAATCGCTATTTTCGCGGTAATCGTTTATCTTTCCAGTGTCTACTTAAATTGTCTACATTTAGCATATTTGTTGCGTTCTTTAATAAATAAAGGAGCTACAAATAATTGTATTTGAAAGCAATCGGCAAGTTATACAAATTTGAGCGACACATCTGTACAACTTTTTGTTTTGTATAATGTATTAAAGGTTACAATCTCATCCCAGGAAAGCCGATACCTTGTGAGCAGTGTAATACCATTGGAGCAGAGCTCGTTATTTTGGAATTAACCAACATAGGGTTAGTAAATTGGAAAAAATAAAATTTGCGTTTTTAATGATCATGTTGGGAAAACATGGATAACATCTGGAGAAGACCAGGAAGCCTTATTTGAGCATTGACTTTATAATTCTGTTTGGTGACAAAAACCCTAATTTACAGCCATTTTGTTGCAATTTCTTTGCTCTATAGATTCATAGAGTAAGTGTATGTGGGCACATATGCATACACATGTACTTTTAAATGCCTTATGTATTATCAATAGTGCCTTTTCAACATTCTTGTGTTTTATTTCTTTTTACCAACACTTGTTTGAAAATGTGAAGAAAGACTTGACTGCTTTGTCACATAAATCAATTGGTTATGTACATAATGTAGAGGCAACTACCGCAATCATACAGACGAGCAGTATATACGCTTTATAGGACATATATTTGAGAATTCTAATCGCAAAACTTTACCGGCAAAACGCTTCCACGGTAGACGTGTCGGAGCCGGCTAGTATATTATAAGAACCGTTGACTCCGTTGATGACATCACTAAGGCAGAGGAGGACGCTCCGGAGTTGCAGTGTGCGGCATTCCATCGCAAGGGAAATGCCCAACAAGGCGGACAACAGGGTCACGAAAAAAGCTGTTCATGGAAACAAAAAAGTTAAGTTTATTCCTGCAAGATAACATAACAACGTGCAGTACATTTAATGTTATTAATGCTAGTTAGAACATAGTTGTTTTTCAAAAAGAACATTTAGAAATAATGCATGTTGGATTTGTGTTTGTTTAAAAAATGCACGTTTTGTTTCCTAATAATTTATGAGTCAAACGTTTTTCCGCGTTTATTGGTTAGGTTGTTAATATCGAGTACAATTAAAGGTCCATGAATATACGTCGAGGAATTAACAAAGAATGCCAAGTATAGTACTAAGATGTTATCGACGTATGACAACACTGTTCACACTTATAAATATTTGCCCCTTGTAAGTTAGTTCGTTATTCTTAAATATCCACAGCAAACTTTAAAGGTTATCCGAAATAAACTTCAAATGATCTACATATAAAAACTTGCATAACTCATAATTAAATACTTATGAACACTATATAAATGTAAATTCAAAGCTACGGGTTAGCGACTTGCAGATTTACTTCCAATTCCATCATATTGCAGTATAAATGTATTTAGAATGTGTATAACCCAATTACGACGTTTGTGGGGGAATACTTGATTCACCCTGCCGTTCGGTCGGTTGGATGGTTTAATGGTCGGTCACGATACACAGGTCGGTCGGTTGGTCTGTCCGCTTAACACGTGTAGTGAACTGGTCACTCATTGTTCTATCAGCACTATATTAAACTTTATAGAAATGCAAAAGCGTAAGACTTTATGTCCGTGTGTGTCGTAATATCTTTTTCAGTGTTATGTGCCGCTGAATCTTAAATACGTATATCGTAGAACATAATCATACGTACTTTTTCTCGTGAACTTGTCTCAAAGATTTTGATAATCAATATGAATTCTCACATATATGGTATGTTTACTGTGTACAAGTGCAAGGCGTTATTATCGCTGATATCGTGATCTTTTCTGCATAGATTTGTGCCCTTTAACTTTTGTAATTGTATGTAGACGTGCAAGACGTAATACTTTTCAACGTCGCGGCATATTTTGCAGAGTTATGTCCCATTCAAAAAAGGCAAATGTTCAATACTAACATAATTGTACATTTGTACTTTGTGTCGAAAAATAAGCTCTCCGTTGTCTATGCATCAGCATGAAACTTCATAAATACTTGAGTATATTATTTTTAATGCGTGAAAGTGTAAGACGTTATTTGTGTGCATGTCTTAATATTCGTTGGAGACTAATCGTCAATTAGGCAATTCGCACGTGTTCTGCTTGCCATAGGCTAGTCTATAAGTTGTCTGTGCTTGGAAGTAAAAATATAAAAGTATTTTGTTCATACTACGTAGATTTGCAAAACATAATTTGCGTGCATGTTGCGACATTCTTTGCAAGGTTCTGTGCTCACACATTACGCTAATTTTGGATATTGTAGACGTCTGTGTACTTTATGTCGTTTTGTTGTCTGCTTATCAGCACGAAACTTAATAAATGTACTGTTAATATTATGTAGAAGGCAGATAAGAAACAAGTCTCTAAGTTTTCTGTGCTTCAAAACGCAACTTAATATGAGTGATATTTATTCCAGTAGATGTGCAAGACGATATTTTGTTTACGGAACATCTCTTATGCAGAGTTAAATGGCCTTGAAGTTAGTTTTAATTCAATAAATCAACATACTTATTTTTCTTTGTGTGTGAAATATTTTATTTAGATAACAACAATATTTTAATATTTAGTTCACGAATATTAAATGTTTGTCACCTGCTTGAATTGAGCAATTTCGAATTTATTTGTCATGTTTTATTACTGTAGCCACACTAACATACACACAGTAATTTTTATCAATGAAATAACAGTCGGTGAACCTTTCATATACTCTCTGATATTAATAAAAACATGTTTAGGTGCTTGCATCAAACGCGATGACAAATCATCAAGCGACATGGTCCTGAAAGGTACCTTTTCACATATTTTTTCATGTTTTTAAATGTGTCATTAAATGCTTCAAATTGATAAATGTTAACATCGGAACTAAAGAGTTCCAGTATAAAACAAGACTTAAATTAAAAAAAGAAAACACATTATTGCACACCTGGGTTCAAATCACTGACCCTTCTTGAAGTTCAAGTAAAGTATTGCACTTAGAGCACTCGGCCATCCTTCCGAACAGCGTCACATATGTATTTTATACATTATATAAGCAATCCTCGTAATGTCACAAAATTTAACGATAAAAAGATTCATATAATGGCTATTTTAGGGGAATGTTAATGCTCAGTATAACTGTTTCTTTAAAAAAAACAACAACAACATAACTTAAACGAAAATGTTCAAATCGGAAACATGTGTTTTTATTATTTTGTCATTTTATCAAAACGTGAAAAGGTCTATAGTATGTAAAATATTTGACGTCATATTTCTGGCTGCCGCGAGTGGTTTATATGATTGGCCTGCAAGAGGTGTTTCTTGGTCAAACATTTTAGTCGCGTTCTGAGAAAACTGGGCATAATGCATGTGTGTAAAGTGTCAGTCCCAGATTAGCCTTATGACATTTTTCGTTTCAATGAAGTCTCTTCTTAGCAAAAATCCAATTTAGGCGGAAAGTATCGTCCCTGATTAGTCTGTGCGGACAGTTTTCTCAGAACGCGACTTATTTTTATGCGTATGAGCTTTCTGTTCCAGACAACGTATGGAGAAAAACGCGCTATTAAATAACAACTGGAACACTCACAACTTTAAATAAAGAACCCTGTTTTCGATGTACGTTACTTCACCTGGTACTTACTAATTATAATTATAATTCTAATTTATCAAAGTCAAGTTCTGAAGAACGAACACGTAAACTGGAAGCAATTTTATTAAAGTTTCAGTATCAATGTGGTATATTCTTGGGGGGAGGGGGTGATTTTCCCACTTCTTGATGGGACTGTTTTGTGGCAAAAATTAAATTTTCATCGACCCTAAAATACTACTTACAAAATACTCATGTGTTTTTCAGATGATAATACAACAATCATATTTTCCAAATACTTTGCTTTGAAAATGATAAAACAACTTATAATCTTAAGCTGGTTAGGGTACACTTGCCAGAGCAAGATACACAATTCGCGTTTGATTATTATTATCAAATGAATTAAAACACGAAACAGCAACACAATCCCCATATCCATTCTTGAAGAATAGTATACTGATTTATTATTTAATAGTAAACATCGGCCATGAAATGACTATTTTATGTTTTAACTTCATTTACATGTGAAGTTACATTCAAATCAAATGTTTTACTGTGTTACTTTATCATTGCATTTCATTTAGTATACATATACTTCCTTCAATTAAAAAAATACTTAAATCTATTGTGCTATTTTCGCTTTTTAGCACATTTATTTTAATTATCATGTTCACAAATAATTACGAATGAAATACTTCTACGTATTAACTCTTTCAGTGCGGGAACCGAATTTTGAAGGCCTTTGCAAACAGTTTGGATCCAGATGAGACGCCACAGAACGTGGCGTCTCATCAGGATCCAAACTGTTTGCTATTCTGATAATATTCTTTGAAAAAAATCGAAGAAAATGCTAATTTTCGAAATTGTGCAGACGACATTTCAGCAGACGACAAATTTCCCAGCATGCAAAGGGTTAAACTATGTATCAATCCTAGCTACGTCCATGGTGGTGCAGATTGAATGTGACTAGCGTGTCATAATAAATGTCTATATTTGAGCGTGTTTAAAAGCTTTCACACGTTCTACATCAAATGTTGCCCGAGAGATTCACTGATAATAATCAGCTTAATATTGTGTCTCGATCAAGAGTTGTCCATAAAATAGACATTTGCGTCAATGTACTATATTTTAGGCTATATTACTTGATTGTTTGTTCTAGTAGATTTCCAGTCTCATGCCATATAGAAAACTTAACACCAAAATAAGCAAGGGCAATATAAAATAATAATGATACAGAGATAAAAATGAAGAAAACTTTATTGATTCATTCCGTTTTCAATACGTAAAAGAGTGAATAAAAGAAAGAAAGGCTGCTGTTTATTTATCAGAATCGTTTACAACAAAGCCACTTTATGACGGATGTCCATACTGAAACCTTTTAACTATTATCCTAATTGAACGTATGATTATTGTAATTATGTGGCATAACACAGCATGATTCCGAGGATAATTTCTACGGAGGACGTAAACTTCAGCCATTTTGAACACACCATGCAGTCGTCATACCTTTTTCCTTGAAATATTTTCGTTACAAAATGCTCAAGTGCATATGTAATACCAAACCAAAAGTAACATCAGTTTTGTTCATCTAAAATTGATCATATGACCAATCATCTATAATGTTGTACTGTATGATAAATTAAGCAATTAGGTCTGGCGCAGCACTTTAAGGTTTTAACACACATGCTAAGTTCTGACCGCAATACCTGCAACCGCTGTGTACAGAGTTTTTTTTAAAGTAATTCAGTAGCTTATAATCAATTGAAAAAAACATGTTTATAGTTCAATACTTCTGATATTAACAAGGTGCATAAGTTTACATATATATTTATATTTGTAAAATCCTTAGTATACTGTTTAATACAATTGAACCGTGACAAAGCCATTTGTGTGCTTCTACGGTAACAGCGCTAGTTATTGTTGCTACTTTTTTCTACAGCGGTTACGCTTGCGAATTCGAAATGATAACTTAGACAGGTTTTAATCTCTAATTATTTGCGTTGAAATCCCCCCAGTGGTGATTCCAGTTTTAATTTTATATATATGTTTTGCTTCATGTTGTTTGCAGTATCCTGTACTGTCTAAGCAATGATTTAAATAAAACACTATGAGATGGGAAGAATAATATCTCTTAGAGTTTAATCCTTCCTATATTAAATAATTAAACACCTTATACTAGGCAATTTAAGTGCAATTTAATTTTAAGTTTAATTTAAAGCCACCAGTTTTTTGTCTGCCTCTGATATTATGAATTCGTCTCGTCTTGTAAGTGTTGCTATTTTTTTCCAATATAAGGAATTATAAAACAATAAGCATTTAGTGTCAACACGCATTTTTAAAAGCAGACAATTAGCGACAGAGAGGTGAAATTGGTGCTTCTCAATAGTACGCTGTGAATGTTTTACCGTTAATTGAGATGTTGACCCAACATAACTATAGAGTTTCATTACTCGTTCACATATCACACTAAAACATAGGCTTAAGTACATTTTTGTGACATTACGAGTTACTCCAGGGAAAATTTCCAAATATTAAATCAACATTATAAGGCTTCGTGTCATATTAGGGACACTGTAAATAAGATCAGAATCATTATGTTAAAACCATGAAGTATTCATTTAGTGTCGGTGTATGCAATATTGTTCATGTCCCTCACATGTTATCTCGAGAGGATTGTTAAATGTCTATTAACGATTAAGTTAACACATATCACAACATCTTGAATCACAATATTTGGTTTCATAGAAGCTTTCAAACGAAATATAAACTATGATTAAATTATCCATATCGTTATCCCTTTTACGGCTGTGTAAATTTTTTAAATGTGATCTTTCCCATATAATACACGTATGCAGATGAAATGACTGTTTCCACTAATAAGTAATAAATAAGGTATTAAAAGTGTTTTCCTTTAACGTAATGAAAACATTTTTTTTACTGGGAACAAACATTTATGTGTTGGAACGTCAAAGATTTATGACAAATAAACTCAGCGTGTAAAAACTAATTGTGTAAACCCCATCATATATTTGACATATGTCTAGACATTTAGATTACGAAGTGCATTCATATTTCTGAGAAATAATGCTCACTTTTTAAATCAAAATTTTTAATACAGTCAAACCCCTTAAGACCATGTGGGTTCCCGTTGTAAGTTTAAATTCATTCGATCATAGCATACAATATTAAAGATCGATATTTGAAATGTTACTAGTATTTGAATTAAAATGTATTGTCTGGTGTGTTGTTTGATTATCCCCACGCTTTTTTAAAAGCGTGGGGATATTGTGGTTATCTCCGCCGTCCGTCTGTCCGTCCGTCCGTCCGTCCTGGCCACTATTATCTCCTACAATATTAGCACCAGCACCTTGAACTTGCACACATGGTAGCTATGAGCATATGTGCGACGGTGCACTATTCGGAATTTTGATCTGACCCCTGGGTCAAAAGTTATGGGAGTTGGGGTGGGGCCGGGTCAGAGATTTTCCTGCGACTGCGATTCGAAAAAGGCTCATAACTACTGCGTCCCTTCAGATATTGCTTTCATATTTGGTATGCATGTGTATCTAGACAACACCTTTCCACGCGCACACAATTTTCAACTCTTACCTTGACCTTGAACTTAGGGTCAGTTTTCAGGTTTCGAAATCTGCGACAGCGATTCGAAAAAGGCTCATAACTACTGTGTCCCTTCAGAAATTGCTTTCATATTTGGTATGCATGTATATCTGGACAACACTCTATGGGCATACAGTTTTTCACCTCTGTGACCTTGACCTTGAACTTAGGGCCAGTTTTCAGGTTTGAAATCTGCGACCGCGATTCGAAAAAGGCTCATAACTTCTGTGTCCTTTCAGATATTGCTTTCATATTTGGTATGCATGTGTATCTGGACAACACCTTTCCATGCGCAAAAAAATGTTTGACCCTTGTGACCTTGACCTTGAACTTGAGGTCAGCGTTCAGGTTTCGAAATCTGCGACTGCGATTCGAAAAAGGCTCATACCTGCTGTGTTCCTTCAGATATTGCTTTCATATTTGGTACGCATGTGTATCTGGACAAGACCTTTCCATGCGCATGAAATTTTTTACCACTGTGACCTTGACCTTGAACTTAGGGTCCGCGTTTAGATTTCGAAATCTATTATGTGGTTATCTACCCAATCAGAAGAAGTGCAAGCATTTTCATCGGACAAAGGAATTTTTCAACTATGAAGCTTGTGTATTGAAAACACATATAGAGTTACACAGTAGTGGCGCAGAGATGTATGTAGTAGTTAATTGTTTTTGTTAACTCATCTGTGAAATGGTTTAGCTCATCCATCTAATGTTTTTACAAGGGATTATAAAATATTGGCGCAAAGGGACACCAGTATATGAGAGAAAAGATAGAATGCAGTGAAGCATAAAAAGCATGAGAAACTCATGAAATAGAGCCTCAAGAATCTATTAAAGGGCTGAAACTTTCAATTTGTTCAATTACACTTTTAGACTCATTACTGAAAATCTGTCAAAATGTTCAAGTTGGAAAAGTGTTAGAAACAATTTAAAGCAAGATGGACTTTGAACATCAAAGACAGACATGAAATTCAACATTTTCATTGTTGTGTACAAGATTGCGATAGACACTTTCTGAGACGCTACTATTAAGTCAACCATTTAACCTCAACGCATAACTTTTCCAAAACAGAAGCAAGAAGATTGGCTATAAGAGAGCGTGTTCAGCCATCTCATAAGTCATTCCAATGAGGATGACATGTACATAATAGACGTCAGTGAAGTTGATTCAGTATTAGATTTGTTAGAAGAGCAGGATGAGGAGGAGAAATTAGGGTATAGATTGTCACTCATTTTTAGGTTAATTTACATTTACTTCTTCATTTATACACCGAATTACTTTAAATTTATACTGAACATCTCTTATGACAATACAGTCAATCTCAACTAAGCATGGCCCCATTACCAACCCTGGGGCGCCCCTGGGTCAAACATGCGGCGTGGGGATACGCGTCGGCCGCTGCCGCGCCATTTTTAGTTTTAATTGTGAAGCTGTAGAGTTATTTTAATTACACTTAAATGTGTTTTTTTCCTATACATAACATTTGAGTCAAGTGTGAATTATGGAAATTTGAAATGAAAACCGTTTACCCCCTCAAGTGCTTTTGTATCGACCGTTCCAATGCATAAGATTGATATTTAATCATTTTCGTCGCTTTGTCGCATTTTTTCCGTGATGTCAGTTGCTTTTTAAGTTCAAGCAATTCTGTGTTAAGTTTTAGGTTTGGTGCTAACAAAACGGGCTTAAACCCAATACACTTGTTTGTTTTGGAAATTTCAAGGATATGAACCAAGTTTTATTAACTTGTGTTTTTGTGGGCTTATACTTTATCTAATTGTTCGAAATATTGTAACTTATGAAAAGAACCTTACAGTGCTTGTAAATGTTCTCCATTGCCGATGCACCCGCAGTTTCGCTTTGTTGATACTTTAAATAGTGTCGATAGTACAAGTGCAGGCAACTTTGTGCACTACATTTAATGTTTCAATGAAAATAATAATAATACAATTATTTACTGTGTGTTTAATAGCATATATATATATATATATATATATATATATATATATATATATATATATATATATATATATATATATATATATATATATATATATAATAGTTATTATAATTGTTAACTTAACATGTTAATTTAAACGATTGGTTGGTCATGTATGCCTATGTATATATAACTTAATTTCATCCTAATACATGCATATCTTAATAAATAATCAGACAGAAGTTAACAATATTTAACAAAAAGCAAACTATTAATATGAACCGGTATACATAGTACAATATCTTACACTTCTTCAGCAATTGACACAATTACCATTGACAGTATACTCTGAGTAAACTTACATACAGATATGTTTAAATATTATTTAAGGCATGGAATTAAATAAAATTGATCTTGTTTTGAAAAATAAATCTCTTAAAGGTCAAAGAAAAAGAAAACAGAATACATGTGGTAAAAACATTATACATCATTATATACATATTATAATGACCAAATGTTCTTTGATTACACACTTCTAACAAAATATACTCTGGGAGAAAATGTTCTGCTTTCTGCCATATAGCCCCTTAACGATTTGTCAGTCACAACATCGAATTATATAAGATAACATTGCATCGTGATTGTGCACACATCTTGTACTTAAATAAAAACAACTTGTACTTAAATGACATAATTATCAAATCTGAGGTCTTGACCATTTTTTGAACTCCATTTTATCTAAGCCCTTTTATCAAATCCAGTAATAGAGTAGTTTGAACATGTACTTGCGCTAGTTTGTGGGAAGTCATAATAGTCAGAACGTCATCTGCAAGCTTAATTAAAGAATGTCATAGAGTATGTCAGCGTGTTAGTCAATCAAACATAATATCTTCTGCAGTAAATGTCATCAGCTAACTAAGCATCAGGTAAGAGAACCGAATGCAAAAGTGTAATAAATTGATCACAGCGGATATGGGTAGCTACACAATTACCATACTGGTATCATAAAACTTAGAAAAGGGTCAACATAATAAATCTAAACCTGGGCATTTTAGAAAAAAAACTCACGCTTTACGATTGGTAAAAGGACGTACATTTACACCACCGAGGCTTGATAGTGCATACCTTTCATTGTACGAGTCACCATCGCTGCTTTTATTACGTCAATTTCATGAAGCCTTCAGCCACTGGGCGCGAATAATTCAAGGTGTATATCCATATCACCCTGCAAATAAGCAAGACAAACAATATTATAATATTGAGTCGATACGAATAACAACAGTTTAAACGTTATCTACTTTTTATCACTCGAATATGAGTTCCGTACACCAGTTGCAGAGATACTGTTGTACAATAATTTTAACTGTAATAAATCATAATGGCCAATTGTATTCTCTAGTTTTCCTTAAACCTATGGTGATTTAAGGAAGGAAAACGAGTGGCAAACGGAAAGACGGTTTATGTAAAAAAAAAGCTATTACCAAAGGCAAATCACATTAAATAAATACCCTTTAAAATGTACGCCTGTCAGCAACATACAGACGCTTCACATGATTCACGAATCGAGTCGAAAGCTCTTGTGATCTATAGTTTTTCGGGACGTATGCACAAGGACGAATGGTCAGTAAAGTGATGAAATAATAAAATAAATAGGCGAAGAAAGATAGAAGACAAAACTATGTTATTATTGAAATATTAAATCCTATTGTATTGACATATAATAAAGCGATATTTTATACCCCCTTACGAGAACATAAAACTAAACAACAGTCAGACGTCATTACTCATTAGTATGTTTCATCAATATGATGTTTTAAATCCTTAATTTGAGAACAGTTTAGTAATAGTAGTAAAACAAAGCATTCGTTAATGCAGCATTATGCTCAATTTCTTTTTCAGACGTGATTTCTATGTTTCCAGTGTGTCCTTGAACACTGCAATTAAAGCTATGGTTTCCGAAAACACGTTTTAAAATGAGTGTCAACACTACTATAGATCAAGAAAGGCCATGTATTTCCGTTGATACATCCCCTGTGTACAGATTGCGAGAGAAATGCACGTAATTTTTAATTGAGTGTAAATCACCCAATTTAGCCATAACGTTGTTTTAATATTAAAAATTGAATAATGTGCATAAAAATTGCAACATATTTCATGTTAAACTAAAAAGTATGAATGAA
Organism: Dreissena polymorpha; assembly: GCF_020536995.1. Classification (NCBI taxonomy): domain Eukaryota; kingdom Metazoa; phylum Mollusca; class Bivalvia; order Myida; family Dreissenidae; genus Dreissena; species Dreissena polymorpha. The sequence continues at coordinate 4,070,466 of NC_068359.1, read as the reverse complement.
AGCAGTATTATTTAGCTATCCAAAGTAATTATTTTTAGCACACAAGCATATCTAATTCTATTAACTGTAACTGAAGAGGCTATATCGACAGACGCTGAAGTACCAAAATGTGCACAATTCAAGCCAATATATATGTACTATCTTCTATGACAAAAGCTTCTATTAATAACACATATTATAAAGAAATTTCCTTATGTTAGATAAATAGAGGATATTTGATTGTTTTAAGTGAATATGAAACATTTATTTCCATAAATAATAGAAAATTGCAATATTTTCGCGAGCGCAAGTGAAAATATGAAAAATTTGTACTTCGATGCAAAGCTTGGTTTATACAGGTTTTTATTGTTTTATTGCTGGAAAACTGGACTACTATTTAACAATGACAGATTCAATGGTTTACTTTCAAGTAATAACATGTCTTTTTACTTATGTTAATGATGTTGCTTAAAATATTTTGAAGTAAGAAAAATCCATAATTATAATTATTGGTCAAGCATCTTTCATACATTTTCTTAAATGACTTGTCTTTGTTAACATGTGACTTGAGCATGATGATCAAATTTATGTTATTTAACAAAGGAAAGTTTAAACCTGTTTATTTATAGGAATACTCCGCTCAGATGACTGCAATAGCCCTGAAAACGACAACTCTGCACCGGCTCCTCAGGTTAAACAGAAAAGGCATCACACTTTGAACCAGCCAACACAGCCTAATGAGACCACAAATCTTGGTACATTTTTAATCTGTATTTTTTTCCAAACGCCACTTTTTAAAATTTTTATGAAAAGAGTAGTCTCATGTGATCACAGGATTTTAATTGCAATAAACAAACAAAGACAATCAAACAAAACTGTTTTGACTTAAATTTATAATTATAAAAGCAACAAAATAACCTTAACAGCAATATTTCACATTTAACTGAAATGATAACATACCAAATTAACCGGTTTGAAGAATGCCTTGCCCTTTTGAAAGTGTGTGATATGGTGTTATTCTCTTGCACGCGTTAAAGATTCTGAAGAAAAGGACACAAGCAGCATCAGTGGTACATGTCCCTCCTGCTTCCTGGTCTCTCCAGCCACTGCTTTCCATGTCCCTCACCTTACAAGATCAGTTCTATGCACTGCCTGCTGTCCAGGTCCCCCAGTGGTTGTGGTCTCTACAAAGGCTGATGTACAGGCCCCACCAACATATGCAGTAAAGGTCCTCCCCATCAGCTGAAGTGAAGTCCAGGTTCTGCCGCCCGCTGCGATTCAGCCTTCATGTACCTCCAACAGCTAGCTGTGATTCAGTTCTCTGCAGCAGCTGCGGTATAAATACTTGACCGCTGGAGTCCACTGTGGTTAACCTTTGGCCATACAATCTTCCGCAAATGTCTTATTTGATAATATCGTCGTACAATTAATGTTTACATTATTTAGGTCTTATTTGATAATATAACGTACAATTCATGTCTATATCATTTTGATGTACTTTTCTGACTGTTAAAGATGATTTTCCAGCATATAGTGTTTTTTCTGTTATCGAAGCCAAAATGAGAAGCGCTTTAAGAAGATTTGTTGTAATGTTTAAACGAGATTGTTTTATAAATGTGTGCGTTAAAGGGGCATATCAGCGGTTTTTCTATGTAAAGGCAAATATTCATTACACATTTTTAAAAGTGTTGTGAATATAAAATAGTAACGAACAATACTTTATTGATAAAATCATGAAGAAAAAAAACGTAAAGCGCCAAAAACTTGCAAGTTTCAATTAATATTTTCTACACTTAAGTACTGTTAAAAGTTGATTATCGCCAGTAAGCATGTACATAGCAGGACAATCGTGTACATTTCATAAATAAATATTTTACTTCAAAGATTTCCCCAAGCATGCAAAGTGACCGAGCAGAAATTTTTATAGTTATGATTGCGGATTATTTTACCAAAAAGATCTGTGTTTAAGAAATCATGACATAAGTTCTTATTTATGTGTTTTTTTGTTGTTGTTTTTATTTTCAGAAAATAAAATACTGTTTTAGCCGGCGATATGTCCCCTTTATAATTAACACCGATTTAATTTGTTTGTAAATAGTTGAAAAAAGTTGTATACATTTTAAAGTTCAGACAGTTGTTTGGATCTTGAATGTGCTTCCATGTTCATAGTGCTCATTAATTTAATAATTTTTATTTAATATGTCCTTTATCTTTGATGTAATTGATTTTTATTGATATAAACTCAAGAAACTTGCATTTGTTGTGCGCCACATTACAAGTTTGGCAAGAAATATTATTTATTACAGTATTCAAAACCATGTTAGGATTGAAAAAGAAAACGTTTTTACTTTTTTGCAATTTGACAATTTGGTAAGCTATTTCTTTCAATTTTTTTCATACTTTAAACCCGACGTCTTTTAATATATTTTATTTCACATTGCTATTTTGTGATATTGTTTGAAAATGTATACTATTGGCATGTTATTTTTCAATGCATTGTTTGTAAGGAACATTGTAACCCAAACAGTATAGTGACGGGGGCCATGCTGTTAAACATGCCTGATTGTATGTAGTGATTTTTTTTGGAAACAACTTGTGGCCATCAGAAGAGAAAATTGTATTTAGAAATGTTATTTAATGTTAATAAATATGTTATTTACAAAGTTTATTTGCTGTCATTTTTTCAGTTCATATTTAAACTGGCCATTTTTCATATCCTAATGAATTTATTTTAAAATACCCATTTTTCAAAGATACACTTCAGCGTATAATTTTTTTAAGCACTCATACGCTTAAAAGTACACTAGAGCATATTTTTTAAAATAAACTAGTGTGCATTTTTATAAAATACACTTTAAGTGCACTAATACACTCAAAAATACACTAGAGCGTATTTTAGTATAAAAAATACACTTGAGTGAATTGTTCATCATGTTTTCCTAATTAAATTAATGCAATTGAGGTAGCGCCACTGTAATGGGCACCTTTCCAAAATAATATAATATATTATTTTCTTTATCAGCATCATTTCACTGAACTACATGCAAATTTGTAGGTAGGCTATCCATGCTTAAAAAAAATACTGATTTTTTCAAAACCACTCCCACGCTCGGCTTTTGTTCAGTTTATTTGCACCCTGGGGTATATGAAAGTTCCATAATTCATCCAGATTTCCAAATATGGGCATGCAGTTGGCGTGTTCAGATGCAGTTAAGGTGTTTAAAGTTTAAACAAGATGAAATAAGTATTCTTTTACAGACATTTATTTTTCATAACTTGTTATCCATGGAAGAGCGCCATGAAATGAAAGTTATTTCAGCCAAGTATAAATTTGGTTGGTTAAAAACAAAGTGTCATAAAATTCAAAATTCAATGTAGTTTCCATTTAAGTAATATTTTGAACTTAGTTTTTATAGATAAACTATATACAGCAAAAATACCAAGAAATAGACATATTTACCGTTTACTTTTTGAAATAAAAATAAAAATGCAACACTCATGATTCGTATTTTCAGCAATAAATCACCCAATTTAGAAATAACGTTGTTTTAATCTTAAAAATTGAAGAATGTGCATAACTATTGCAACATATTTAACAATAAACATAGCTTATATGCTATATAAAATCAACATACGTTAGAAAAGAAATAAAAAGCGTCGCAAAAAGTATGCGTTGTCGGAAGGATTCGATCCTGAGCGGGAAGATACCAAAAGATTTCTATACTATCGCCTTAACCATTTCACATTTCGTATCTGCTTAAATAAGATATACATACGGAAAAAGGTAAAAAGGTTCTTCAATCTTCAAAGAAATCGCGGGAAGTCATTACAGTTGCGCTACCTTAATATACTATGCGGTTAATTATTCTTTGCAAAGGAGTTAATTAACAAAACAAAAAACACGAAAACATTTAGAAGACAATACCTATATGTAAACAGTAAACACTAATGAATATAAATAGTGTCACCGCCTTGGAACGGTCAATGGACAAATATTTTTCTCGGCAACATTTTTGCGGCGCTTTTGGAGCATTTACGTCAGACAAGTTAAACATGTAAAAATACGTGTGAAAACACATGTAAGAAATACAAGCCCAATTAAAAAAAAACACACACTATTTCGTTTTTTTTGTGTGTAAATATGCAGAGAAATTATCAAATTGGCTTTCGTATTGACATATCCAAATCTTCGATTTAAGCGAGTTTGAGATAAATTCAGTCGTATTAAAGTAAATACTTGCATAACTTTGTTATTTGAACAATGTATGACATTAGAGTCAAACAGGTTGATGCAACGTCCCCTTAATCATACGCTCAATGTCAATTACAACCAACCAATTATCACAGAAAAAATGTGTAACAACACTTTTTTAAACAATACCAGTGTGACAGGAAACAATGTTAAAAATCTATGTAAAGTAAAAAAAACTATAAATATGAACATAATTAACATAAATGTAGAATCATGTTGTAAAGATAGTGTGCTAAATGACTTAGTTCACTTAGGGCGGGAAATGGCCCTATGGAATTAATTAACGAACATTACCTGTAATAATTATCTAATGCGTGTAGTTTTGAAAAACATGTTTTAAGACCGTTACAACATCTATGGTATGGTTGCCATGGCAACACATTCAACATACCCATATTAACATAATTAGATAATAATGATATATCTATCACTTATTTTTGTGTGTTAAAAAGCAATATTACCTTAAGAACAATGCTTAGTATTATCAATGCAAATATCAAATTAGCATAGTTGTTTACATTCTTAAACCTCCGTCTCCATGGTAACCATTTATTTGCTGAGACAAATACCTATTCATTGAGTGTTCGAAACTTAACATTTATCAGTTGACACGTTTCAAGCGCAGTCATTATACTCTCAGGAATATATCGATAAATATGGATGTTGCTGCAGCAACTGTTTATATTTCACATAATAACTTTGATGTCCAGTAATGTACTTATAAGGACATTGTTAAAGCGCAGTAACAAGACAAATTACAAACAAAAAACTTCACAAAACATCAACAAAAATACAGTCATCCCTTGCACTAACACAAACTATAACATATTATAAGCAACGTTGATGTGCAAATACACTTTAAAACATGGTTGCTATAGTAACATTATCCACTAAATAACATGTTACATGAACTTGAAATAAATATATGGTAAGCAGTGTATACTAGTTTAAAGCATACCCTTCAACAACAAACTACAATACTGGCTTATTGAAAGAAATTGTTTTTAATCAGAGAACTAATCAATATGTAAACCAGTTATTATTTAAGCCCGATTTCTCGTATATAATTCTATAGATATAATAATGTCTACCAAAACCGTTTGTGACACGGCATACAAGACAAACTATACGGTATTGGACATATCTGTTATATCAATTATAAGTCCATACAACTACAAATGAATAAATATATACATATTATGTCTCACTAATACTTATTGCGGTTAACTAGTAAATGTACACAGTCAATAACTATTAGAAACCCATTTTGTGTCGAACTTAATCGTCATGGAAGGATTTATTCAAGAGATAATGCTCAGTAGAATTCTTTCACCGCGTCTCGCATTATACAAATTCCAGAATTTCATTGAACACCACACTGTCTTGGTTAAGTATTAAGGGAGTCAAAAGAGTGCAGTGAAGTCACCCTGCACGCAAACAGCAATATTGAACAGAAAGAGGCTACTGGATTTGTGTAGTTCTTGCTATGTATTAAGGGCGTTTGCTGCAGTTGAAATGAAAATTTTGCTATATCTAGAATTTGATTATTTTTGGTATTTAGCTAGAATCATCTGTTGTGGATAGAAAAATAGAATAAATAACAGGGTCACCAGTGTTGTTATTTTTTTATTCGCACTTAAACGACAAGGGTATTTCAGCCATAAGAACAATTCCCAAATAAGGTAATGACTATAAAACTTTAGTAGATTAGTGAGAAAACTGTTGAAAACAACCTCTATCTATCAAAAAAATTTGATACTGATTAAATTTGACTGCAAATATTTTTTTTCGATTGATTCATGTTGTGTTTTTTTTTTTCATATTTTTTTTAACCAAAACAAAATCAAAAGAATTTCACAAATAAAAATTAGTAAAATGCATAAACATCATTTTTATTTTTACATGCCTTCCTGTATCTAGATTATGTCAAAATGTGCACAAATGTTTTATGAGTTACAACTTAATAAAAATATAAAAAGAAAAACATTGGTCACCAGGGTCGTTTGTTCACAACTGCAGTTTCACTTCATAAAGTAAAATACAATTTTAAAAAAAATCTCGTAAAACACATACTTGAACATGTATTGCTGTATGCACATGAAAAAGTAGAATAAAATGTAAATGAAATCACAAATTATGTGTAGCAAGATAAGTAAAAGTAGGTTAATAGAGCATCCAACTGAAAACAAGATCTATATCATTCATTTAAAGGGGCATATCGGCGATATTATAAGTTATTCTTGACATGGCTTGACCAATTTATTTCAGTATGCCAATGCAAAAGTAGAAACACAGATTATGTGTAGCAAATATGTGGTAAAATAAGGATAATACAGCACACACACACCCCAAAAAACAAAACAACAACAAGATATATATAAAAAAATGTAAAGGGGCATATCAACGTTATTTACTTGAAATTCTTGGCATGCCTTGATCAATGATGCTGTTTGCCAATGCAAATGTAGATTTAAATTTAAATGAAAACACACATTATTAATAAATGTGTATCGAGATCATTCAAGTTACTTATCCAACTTAAAATAAGACGTACACAATACACTTAAAAGGGCCTATCAATGGTATAGTTGTAATTCTTGACAATACTTGCCCAATTGATGGCATTCTATTTGTATGAATAAATATATTTATAAGCAGTAACAGATTATTGAAATTGCTATGAATATATGTTTGCAAAACAAGTGTATGTTCATAGTTCCGGTACGATAAATACATAATCTAACACAATATTGCATTTTATGAACTTCTACATACTACAAATATGTTTGCATGTGAAAAGAGTTATTACAGAAGGCATTTGAGACGTACATGTTAAACACTCATTCACTACCTACATGAACTTCGTTATCTATAATGAGTTGTTGACATTATAATAATCTATAAGTCTTTGACTGTAATGTAATAATACTTACATAAGTATTGCTTTTTTAAATCTACATTACCTCGCATTTTCTAAAGCACTGAAGCACACTTCTTTTTTTAATGTTCGTCAATGATATGGTAGAGAACATAAACTCAAATATCGAAGGAATTATAACGATTAACGACATTAAGTTTTTCTTGTTATCATACGCAGATGATCAAGTTCTATTTTCGACATCACCAACATCATAACAATCAATGTTGAATGACATTGAAAATTACTGCATATTATCTCAACTTAAAATTAATACACGTAAAACAAAGGTCTTGATCTTTGAAAAAAGTAATCGCCATACAAATTATAACTTTTACCTCTACGGGGAATTATTAGAAATAGTGACATCTTTCAAGTACTTAGGTATAACACTATTTAAGAATGGTAACTGGTATAAAACAGCCCAAACACTAGCAGAACGCGGAAATAGATCTCTACATAAACTTTTCACTATTATTAATCAATACGAATTCTCAACACGCGAACAATTAAACCTATTTGATAAACTAGTCACCCCAGCCCTACACTATTCAGCAGAAGTATGGGGATTTACGAAAGGTAAAGAAATCGAAACAATACATACAAAACTACTTCGAAAAATCTTAAAAGTACACAAATCTACAAATCTAGCTGGTATGTACGGAGAATTAGGACGATAGCCGCTATACATAATACGCAAATTACAAATATTCCGTTATTGGTTAAAAATACTTAAATCAAGTGATAACAGTATCACAAAAACAATATATTCTGTGATATTTAACGATGCACAACACAATATCACATACAACCATCGAAATTGGGCGCCACACATAAAAAACACTCTTGACGAGCTTGGGTTAAGCAATATATGGGCGGATCAAACAACTATCATAAATCAAACCGATCAAACATTCATCTACAATACAATTAAACAACGTTTATTAGATAATTACAAACAAAGCTGGTATAGTGAAATAAATAATTCCCCTAGACTCATGAGCTATTGTAGATTTAAAACCACTTTTGAGTTAGAACCATATCTTGATTTTATAACAAATAAGAAATATAGAACATCACTTACACGATTTCGATTATCGTCACATAGATTAGAAATAGAAAGAGGTCGTTATAATAACATACTACGCGAAAATAGAAAATGTAAGTTTTGCAACGGACACGCTATAGAAAACGAGTATCACTTTCTACTTGTTTGTCCTTTATATAGAGAAATTAGAAAGAAACATTTAAAATCATATTTTCAAAGGTGGCCAACGTTCAATAAATTTGACTTTCTAATGCAGTCGGCAAATAAAAGAGACATAATAAGCCTTGCTAAATATATTTTCAATGCTAATGAAATGCGTAATAATATAGACAATCAGTTATAATTGTTAGCTTCTACAAGACATAGCCATGTTATTTTTAATTTTATTTTTTCATTGAATATGTTTGTATAATTAAAATAATTCTACATTTTCCTCGTATTACAGTTGATGATATAATTATATTGATTACTGCTGTACTACTGTTTTTTGTTAACTTCTCTTATTGAATATTGAATTAATGTATTTTTAACACACACACTGCGTAACTTTCTGTTTTGTGGCAAAAAAAAGCATTGTATTATGCTTATATGCTAATAAAGGTTGTTGTTGTTGTTGTTGTTGTTGTTGAATGCATTCGAAGGACGTGCGCGGAAGTGTACAATATATTTTTTACACATATAATATGTTTGATAGTTTGTTAGTTTGTTAGAACCATCTTTTGCTGATATACAAATGAAATAAAATCGTGGGTGACAGGTGGTGACTGTTGTGATTGTTGCTGTTATTTTGTATTGAGCCTTTAATGATAGGATTTTTTTCAACGGGCGGGTTTTCCTTACAATTATGCCTTAAGGGATTAAATTGAGCACAACTGTGAGAACTTTTTTTTACAAATAACGTAATTATCTGTGTATATCTATAACTATGATAAACGTTAGATTTCAAACATCAAATGGATATATACAACTGATACGTTTTGGGATAAAATAAAATTTAAATAATTTATCGATTTCACCTATATATACCTTTCCGCAAATAGATTTCATCCAAACTTGCACAAAATAATGGGTTATCAAATAATAAGAAGACGGAGAGAAATAAAATTGGTCACTAGGTCTGTTTGTAACAATTCAAAATAAAACTCGCAGTCAAACAATGAATGCTAAGTTCCAACACAGTGACTCAAAACTGAAAATGCACCTTATGGTGTTTCCAATTCGAATACGAGCATTATTAAGTTCCAGTATGCTAAACATTGTTGCACGCCTCGTCTTAAGAAGTTCAAATTGTCACAAAACAGAAAGAAACAACTACAAATATGAATATTTCTTTAAATCAATTACTAACCAAAAATAAAAATAATGTTTTTTCTAATAAAATTGGTCCGAGAGAAAAAATACGAACAAAAATCAATAATATTTGTCGTATTTACATCCATTAAAGTTAAAAGGGGAACCCCACAGTCACGTGATCCTGCACCCTGTAACTGTAGAGAATTAAATAAACCACGTGAAACAACATTTTTATCATAAAGGTACATTCGATTTACACAAAGCCGATTTTTAAAATTAACATCCAGCCTGTTTCCTCATGACCGAATTATCTACTCTAAAAATAAACTTTAAATAAGAAGCAAAATGTGAAACTGACAGACGCACTAACGATGCAATAACCTATGTTTAACCCTGTGACTTTTGGTAAAAGTCAGTGAAATGTCTTTGTCAAAAACACTTACGGTGAGGGTTATTTCAAAACCGAGCGCGAACACAAACGTATACAAGTAATGCAACGATTTCAAATTTGCGTGCTAATTATCTGACAACCAAAGATGAGATCTTTTTTTGAGAACTTAGCACTAATGTATCTGAATTTCCAACAAAAATACCGTTCAATGTGACAATGACTTGATTGATTTATATTTCGTGGAAGCGAAAATCCATACTATTCAGACTATAACGACATTCCTTAAAAGGCCATGAGAAAACACACGACATCTTAGTAATTAAGTTAATTTGAAACCCTAGAAAGACCTTCAATATGAACTTTATAAAATGTGTTCATTGCACCTACAAAATACCCACTTTTAAACCACATGCTCATTAACACTTTAATATAAATAAATGAACAAGAATAATACTTCTTGCAAGAAATAATTAATCCATAACACGTATCATTCTAAATTTGAACAAAATTCATATAGCAACATTATGGATTACAATTTTTTCAACAATATGTAAAAGTTTACATGTAAAGCATGTTCCATTATTATACGAATATCACTGATCTTGTTTCAAGCCTGAGTTTAATGGCAGACGATTCACTATCAAGAAGGCTGATAGCGCGGAGCTACATTTAATTTATATCAATTACAACACTCTTTGCTTCAAGGATACCAATTACCGTACACATTTTAGCTTAGAAAATCCGGTCATTAGCAACGAGTTCAACATTTCACTTTTTTACTTTTTTTTATAATTTACAGACAGTAGGCCTTATTTTAACAATTATGTTTCCTATAACTGACCCTTATTTTTACCACTGACCCTAATTCCCCAACCCCTTTAATTTGAAAATAACGTGACAACCACAATTAGTCTTGTAAAATTGAATATTTTTTATTTCCCCGTACATAATCAATATTATGTAAATAGTTTTTCAAAAAGCGTTTTAAATTATAGATTCGACTATGAGGCAGTTTAATTCAAACATGTGAAATTTCTACAGTAACATCGAGACACTTGATTAGGATTATTGTGGCATTTGACAAGGTGGCATTTTGACTTAACATTTATATAACACTAATACCTTCAAAGTTAACAAAATGTTTATAATTCAGAACAAATACCTTTACACCATATCAATAAAATTTTACCAATACTATTGTATAGTGTTAAATTACCTGTGATATCCAAGCGCATCCATTCACATAATTAATATTAAAGCGATGCACATGTGTATTTTATAGCTATTCCAAATTAATATTTATAAACAACCCATCTTGTGTTGAAACTAATAATCACGCATGCAATTGTTTCACTGACGAGTTTCTGTCCAGTAGGCGCAGTCAGTTTATTTTGCGGTGTCTCGTTTTTCTAGAGAAACCAATTCGTTATTGAACATCAAAGTCTCTCTGTGAAGCTGGAATGAGAATAGAGTGCAAGGCATAACACTGCGGGGATTAATCAACCAGCGACCAGAACATGGCAGACAGTGCAGTCAACCACCCTTTGGATTTAGATACTTTGTTCTACTTGCTTCATTTTAGCTGTAATAAGCAATCATTTGGTATTCACTTGTTGCTTCTCCTTACATATAAACCTCTTTAGCAAAATCGTATGATATTATTTTATAACGGAAATACAAATCTTTAAATCCTTATTTCATTACGTATTTGCAGCAACTAATACAAAACTGTCAATTGTTCTAAGCTATACTATTTCGATCCATTCGATGTGGACACATGTATCCGATTAAACTCACAACCAAAGGGATTTCCACATGTAATGTACTACTATACTAAAAAGCCGCCCATCGCATGTAGGCGGTGTAGAGGCATAAGCAGGCGTTCTGAAAACAATGCCTCATCTAAGCGAGAAGACTTAAATGTCATAAATTTCGCATAATTGATAGATGCACAGTCGTACCGCTTGCATGCTCAATCGTACCACTTATATGATAGACATCACAATGGCATCCCTATGTTTTCACTAATTATGTACGCATTGTGGCTGTATTATTGAGGGAAATGATAAAAATTCAATTATGTATACTTGGAAATTTAATAATTCTTGGATGAATATTACTCGCAAAATATCATAATCGAAAATGGATTTATTTTCAATATTTGCTTTTGTTACAGAACTGAGTGTAGAGTTTAGATTTATACTAAAATAACAAAGACTGTCTGAATTTTGCGTAATTTTTAAAGAAATTTATTTGTGAACTAAGAATAAAGAGTACTTACAGTACCATTGAAATAAAATAATTATATAACTAATCAAATGAATCATTGGTGAATTTACTTCTTACACCTCAACTGGGATATTAGTTATTAACATTTCGGTATTTAGAGCGCCTGAATGATTTAAGATATTTTATGTATAATAAATGAATATCATTTTGATATCAACCTAATGCAGATGTAACTCATCTTGAATAAGCATTTTTTCACGAAACGCTTGAACTATCTACGTATAGCCACCACAGCCATTTAACATCTCAAATTACATTTGCATTGGGGATTCATCGATTTTTGCATGCGCTGTAAGAACATAAATTCGATCATCCAAAATGGGATGGCCACTGAATTTCATTCACTAATACGTGTAATATTATGTAATCAAAGGTAAAAATAGCAATGAAAGTACTTAAAAATCCATTGAAAAATACAAATGGTCACTGGGATATTTCTTGAAGTCCTACATAGTGTCGAATAATAATAAAAGTAAATCGTTATACACCAGAATCATTAGCAACATAATTTTACACAAAACATTCATTGATAATGTATCTACTTTACTCTAATTGTCTCTATCTTATTTTGAAGATAGTTATATATATGAATTCACAACTACAAAAACCCTTTAATGTTTTGTTTCGCTAAAACTATTTGCACGCAAATTATGATTTAAAAGTGTATATGATTGCAACTTGTCGGTTATCATTTGTTGCGTCCAAACTTTGGCAAGATACTTGCCATAAGCCCCATGCAAATACCATATATCTTACGTCCTTGATCCGATCTAATTAATTTATTCTATTTCAATAACACGGTTATCTGCATGTACATAGTTGGCATGTGATGATAAATTAAAAGTAACCGTTTGATATAAATAACACGATACAATTGCAATTATTTATCCTTTTTATTCAAATTTCACCTCTTTAATCTAGTTCTTGTCCTGAACACTTAAGTCGTGATTCGGAATACTTTGTAGAGTGAAACGTCTTTAACAAGAGAGTCTGAACAACAACAACAGTAAACCAATCAGATGACGAGCTTCATGTAGGAATAACCAGCTGATAATTAAAGTACCTGGTTCTGACATGATAATTCAAGTTAAACAACATATAAGTTTATATATTCAATTGTACACAATGTATATATTCTCAGAAATTATCGTTCACTTAAATATGAATGTAATGGTTTGAACAACACATATTATTATTAACAATAGCGTCAAGATATATAGTTAAAGACACGCCAGCTATTTGCGTCGACTGATCTCCTGTGTTCAGTTAACGAGTAGGAAAATATTTAATTCGCGTTTTCATCAGAAACTTCACGCAATCGGACAAGACTTCTCCTTTATTCTGTCAAACAATTTGTTTGGTTAGGCTTCCATGTAGCTGTCGTCACGTTATCTGGAGCTTGCTGTACAAATACCATACATATTTATACAGGTAATTTAGATTCAGTCATAAATTTAGTTCTCTTTCATTTTCCCCCATTATACTGAATCTATATCACATTGCTATGTACTTAGATGATATAAATATAAACTAACTCAAAAGGTTTAACATTTTAAATAGCTTATGCAGCATTATTTGAAAACACACGTTGATCAAATCAATGATCAATAATAGAAACGTCGATATAGTTAAGTTACATATTCTCTCTTTAAAATGATTCTTTATAAATCAACGAACATGCGAGCAAGTCTAGTTACTCGAGATATTATGCTTTAAGTTACCAGACATGTCTTCAAGAATGTTACTCATTACAAAGTGGTATGGCGTTTGTTAACATTTGCACTTCTAGTACGTTTAGTTTGTTTATCATTCGACCTATAAATTTACTAGTTTATCTTTTCATAATTTTAACCATATGTTTTTGTGTGGCGCAACAAGCATAACACGTTTAAGATTAGATACGAATCATAAATCCTTATTTATGTAGGATAAATCCATGAATGTATAAATGAGTAAGCATATCCTTTATGTCCCACCCATATTTTTTGCGATGTAGCCAAAAGAGTCTACAATGACCATTAAAAATCAATTAGGAACTGGACTATTGTCACAGACGCACTAATTAAACTCGAAAGCTCATGTCAAGTAGGATTATTTTCAATCGTCGGAACCATTATTCGTCATTGAATATGTAAATAAGTATTGAAAACTACCCAATATGTAGTTTCTACTGTCCCACATGTGTGATTAACTAAAGGAAGAGCATAAAGTTTTTGAACCAGTTCTGCCATTCTGGCAGCTTTAATTACTGGAGGCCTAAATTACCGGATGCCTATTGTCAACAAATTTCCCCAACAAATCATCGCCAGTATCTTTATCGCATTCAATAAAATTAACAGTTGTTTTCAAGAATCGGTAGTTTTTTCTGTATAATTTTTGTGCGCTGAATTATTGAAAACGTCCTTAAATCGCCAATCACATTGATTAAGATCAAAACGATAAAAAATGGTACGGCCAAATAGCTTAATGCTGCCTTTTCGCAATATTAACCGTATAAGGAATATAATAAAGTATATGCCGTAAAAAGTAGGTTTAGCCAATATAAATAGGAAAAAAGTTATTAAGCGAAAAAAAGGTTCGGAAACATATGAAAACCGCATGCGGAATTTAAACGAAAACTCTTTTTATTTTGAATTACAATGTTAAGCCGCAGCAAATACGTGGAACATTGTATCAATTTGTTGTTTCCTCAAGGACTAGTAATAAAAAGTAAGAATCAAATGGAATGAATTAAGTAAGTCCATACTTTGATTTGTTTGTGATCCTTTTGGAAAGAAGCTTGCTTGGAGATGAAACTGTAGAAATAAATCACATGAAATATCAAGTTTTGAGCATACACTGTTGAAGTCTTCGCTTGTTTATTTTAGCCATAGCATACACATTAGTGAATACTAAGACGTCTACGTGGAAACAATTTTCCAGTTAATTGATAAAATTAGTTATACTTTCCGGTTCACCGAATCGTTGATATTTAACTTTGTTCATACGGGTATATTAACATATGAGCTATAATGCTGTAAATGGCGCTTGGCAGTATACATAGATAGTTCCTGGATTGATCAAATTAGTTGTGCTTTCCGGTTGTATTAAACTTTGTTCAGACGGGTATGTTGACATATGAGATAGTTCCTGGATTGTTTTGAATGATTGTATAACTTTAAATTCGTTCACATATTAAATGCAGCATTTGCACTATAAATTTTGATTATTTCAATACATCTACATGTACTCTGTAACGTCAATGCTTTTCTGGATTATACCATCAATCTAAGATTATTCACACTGGCATCTGACATGCGCACTTGCTCGGCCATTACCTGTTGATTAAATCGGTTCCTTTGGATAAGATCATTAAAATGTCATCGAGAAAGCGTAAGCTTTATATATACGATTTGAATATAATATGTAAAATTTTATCGAAATACATATTTTGTTGCTTACTTCATTTGTTAAATTGAAGTATCACATGCTTCTTACCAACACACTTGATTGCATATGGATAAAAATTACGCTGGAAGTATATTTCTCGTCATTTTTCTATTAGCCATTAAATCGTTGCATTCATTTAATCTGGCGCAAAGTTGTATTCTTCATGAATACTTTAACAACATGCGTGTCTAATCTTATAATCCAACATTATATGAGATAATATCTCGCCTACACAGGCGACTAAAATAATCATATTATTTCAGTTTTCAAAATAACACCACATACAACGATCTGACATTTATCTGACCGACATAAGAGAGATCTTCTTACGAAAACGGAGTGCTTATTTTACTACAATTACAGACTATACGTCGTTTCATTGGTAAAATAATTGATATTTTGTAAGAGAAAAGGCACGTATTGACAGTTCAACAACACAACAATACACGAAATGTAGACAAATTTGCATATAAAGTGTGTGTATCACAATTTGTATGCAGAGATCCGATATAGACTTTGCGACATGTTTGTACATAGTAATAACTTAAATGAAGATCATGTTTATATAGACATACAGACTCGCAAAATGAGCATACACTCTTTAAAGTCATCAACACAAAAGCTACAGCTTTACGTATCTTCATTTTTCTATCAAATCAGTATTTACTCTTGAATCAAAACGAACAAAAGTCATACTTACATCGACTAATAGGTCTTTCACGATACGTGTTGTTCCAGATTTTAATCCTATGATATCAATGTTGTTTTACAACTAAAAATGGCATAAATGCAATCTTAAAATTTATTCCTGTTGTAAATGTTAAAAGAGTTCAGATGTTCAATGATTTGTCTTGCATTTCATTATGAACATTTTACTAGTTGTATTCATTTCTGTTTTCAACCGGAAAAAAAAACTAATTTTTTCGCAATGTTTATTGCAAATTAACATCATCACATGTAGCCCATGGTATTTATCTATATCTGCTGACTAATAATGCCAATCATATGTTACCAAACTCAGTTTAGAGTTTGATGGTTTTAAATGTATGCGTTGCATTTTTTTTTACATGTTTACAAATATATTTCATGTTATTACACATATATGACACTGTGGCATTGTATAGTTTAGGCAATTAATTACTATGTTCAATATATAATACAACTTTTAAAGCCGTCTTGATGTACATATTACAGCGGGTAAAGATTTGATGTGGCTATGTTTACTTAATCGTGTTTTATATCCATCACGCGGTATACACGTGCACCGTAATCATATAAATACAAGCGGTAATTGTATTACATGTAATGTGCATACCAAGTCCGTTCAAATTATTAAGATATCAATGATTAGTCACTGCTGGCCAATATGATGTAATCATAATAAACCGAGTATATAATAATATATTTAGAACATGTATTCAATAACTTCTCAAATAATGTAGTAATATAAATACTCCAAAATATTCATACGAAAACCATTTTGTTATTGAATATCACAGTCTTTGTTTCAACAGCAAAGTCTTTCTTTGAAGCATTAATTTAAAAGAGCTGGGAAGACACATACAAATATTTAAAAACAACAACTGGCGATTGAAGCCTTGCAGATAACCACGTATTGGACTGAGATGTTTAGTTTAAAATGCTATTGAAGCATTGTTTGTAAATAAATATTTTCAGTGCTTTAGTAAAATACCTATAACGCTGACAGTTATTTAGAATGTACCAATTAACATTTACTATCTGTGCTAGTGTAATATGGCTTGTGCATACTAAGTTTAATCAGATTATAATGAAACAGTAATTTAAGAGGGCCGTCCATCACAATTATCCATATGAATTCATCCGTTCAGATCATATATTTACATAACGAGACGTAATTTTAGAGTGCCTAATATCTCATTCAGACTATTCGATATATATGTGTAACGAAACATGCATATGCTTTCATAGATTTAAGATTGACGTGGATCGCAATCTTATCGTTCATATATATAAAAGAGTCTTTGCATATGCAATCATAATTCAAGATGGCCGTCCATCGCATCCAGATCATAGACATGTATAGTGAGATTTTGCATAAGCTTTTTTAAATTTTGAGTGAACCGATAAATATCAAAATGGCAATAATATGGTAAATTGTCTTACTTGGTTACGACGTTAAAAGGTAAATCTGCTACATGGCACACACTTGGGAAAGACTTTCGTTGTGTGTGTTATTACGCATATAAAGCTCGCGGAAAGAGCATTGATCCATATGGGACCTCATCGTAAAAGCTACAGATTCACCTATCTTCATCTATCTTCCAAATGAGTATTTACTCTGGAATCAAAACGAACAGAAGTCATACATCGACTAATAGGTCTTTCAAGTTAAGTGTTGTTCCTTTAGGACTGTCTTATACATAGTTTTGATCATATGGTCGTGGTTGTAAAATAATTGTTTTGTCGTTATTACCCTTCAAAATAAGTTTTCAATCAAATGAAATTGTGTTGTATTATCTTGCCAAAAATGTTAAATAAAGGCATAAAATAGAGAAAAGAATGCATAAAAATACACCTGCACTTTATAAATGTGCAAGTACTCATATTAAATCAAACATATGAACAATGAAAACAACGGAAAAAGGTTAATGTTTCATTTATTTCGTACTTAGTATTATTTGCAAAACATTGATATCGCACAAATCATTTAATTAACAATGCTACTCGTTATAAAATAGGATATATCTACAATAATGTTTGATAAATTTTCCTTAAATATGTACAAAATCCTACGATATGGTGCCAGTTTATGAGTAATACCAGACTTGTAGACTACATTTAATAATTTTATCAATAAAAGTACATTTACATGTAATAATTCCCTTCTAGTGTGTCTATAATATCATTTATTTTGGCGCAGACGATATTTCTTTCTTTACACAGTACGCTCTTTTTTCTTTCCATGTAGACAAAATGGCAAATTCGTTTGTATTGCAATCTACACAAATGTTTGGCAACTGCACACAATATCCAACACAATATTATGTAAGTGTATTTGTTCATGTCCTACCAGCTCATCGAACACGTTAATACGAGTATTTTGTTTATATAATGTAGAATTGACCTTCGTGATCTCAGTCACTGGGGGTTCACAAATGACTTCCAGATATCCGTAGTTCGACGGACATAGCCGAATTAAGTTTTTATGTTTAATATGCATATACTCTCTATAAAATAACGATTTAGTATAGATAAATTTAGATCAAAACATTTACTTATTCAATCGGTTAATAAACACACATTTTCATATTTACAATTTGTAACAATCTTAGCTTTTGGATTTGTTCGTCTTGAAAAGTAGTAAAATGTAAACAAAGTGAACAACCAGCTGCACCAGTTGGATAGGAACCTTAATATACTATGCGGTTAATTATTATTGGCAAGGGAGCTAATTAAAAAAAAACAAGAAGCACGAAAACATTTAGCATAAAATACACAAATATAAACAACTCTCAATAACGAATATAACTAGGGTCACCACCTTGGAACGGTAAATGACCAAATATTCTTCTGTGCTTACAATTCACTTTCGCAGCGCGTTTGGAGCATTTATGTCAGAATTTCAAGTTTAACATGTCGCCCATACGTATTGCGGTTAACAACTATTATAAACCAATTTTGTGCCGCACTTAACTGTCATGGAAGGAATAATTGTATTCAAGAGATAATGCTCAGTAGAATCTCTCAACGCGTCTCGCATTATACAAATCCATAATTTCATTGAACACTACACTATCTTGGATAAGCAAAAGAATAACACGAATGCAGTGAAGTCGCCTTGCATGCAAACAGCAATATTGAACAGAATAGAAGCTACTGGATTTGTGTAGTTCATGCTATGAATTAAGTAGTTTGATTTTCAAATTATGGGTTTTGTTTGCGAAGAAGAAGCTGTACACATATTTAATCTTTTATTATTAAAAATGTGTTTTAAGTTTCAAATGTTTTCATTAACCCATTTATGCCTAGCGTCTAGAAAAAAGGCCTTGGCAAACAACGTAGACCCAGATGAGGCGCCGCATGATGTGGCGTCTCATCAGGGTCTGCGCTGTTTGCTTAAAGGAATTTCTGTAAAAAAATATTTTAAATATAGAAATAAATATACAAGTCATCCCTAATTTTGGAAATAAATAGATCCAATTTTGAAGGATGGGAGAGTCCACTAGGCATATATGGGTTAATTCACCAAAACATAGACACTCGTGAGAAGGTAGTCGTCCACGGCGCGGGCATTACTCTGTATGCCTTATCAGCTTAATTTAGTACTTTTGTTGGGTTTTACACAGAACCATTGATATTTACCTAGACAAAGCGAAACAAGAAATTGACTTAGCAAGAAACTAATTTTATAACTATCATTACTTAACTGTAGAGCATTAAATACACCATGTAAAACAACATGCTTATCATACAGGTGCATTCGATTAACACTAAGTTGATTTTAGAAATTAACATCCGGCCTGTGTCCTCATGACCGTATCATCTACTCTAAAACAAACTATTTCATAAGAAGCAAACTGTGAAACTGACATGCAAACTAAAGATGCAATAATCGTTGTTTAATCCTGTTACTTTTGGTAAAAGTCATGAAAATGTCGTTATCAATAAAACTTACGGTGAAGTGTATTTCATGTTTGTTTGCAATTTGATTCAATACAGTTATTTTATTGCTGGTTATGTGTTAAAATAACTTTTTCCATTAATATTATTACACAGTGGTCTATCCAAGAAAGCTATGATTGGATATGGATATAAATAAGGTTAACGCTGGAATAACATTCTTCTTAAAATTTCTCTTTGCTTTTGTAAGTAATAAGATTTATCTTTCTGTTTTCTGTTTCTGAACACACTTGCTTCAAGGATACCAATTATCGCGCACAACTTAGCTTAGAAAATCCGATCATGAGCAACGAGTTCAACATGTCACTGATAATTTACAGACAATAGGCCATATTCAAACAATTATGTTTCCTATAACTGGTGTGACCCTAATTTTTACCACAGACCCTAATTCCCCAACCCCTACAATTTGAAAATACCGCTTTTTACGTGATAACCACAAACAGTCTTGAATGTTATTTGAGAATTGTATATTTTTTATTTCCCCGTAAATAATAAATCTCATGTTAATATGTTTTTCAAAAAGCGTTTTAAATTATAGATTCGATTATGAGGCAGTTTTATTCAAACTTGCCATAATTCTACAGGGAACATCGAGACACTGGATATAACACTAATAACGACACATGCGTTTGAGCATTTAATTAACACACAAGTTCTCTTTTTTTGATGAATATCATTTTGATATCTCCCTTATGCAGATGTAACTATTCTTGAATAAGCAATTTTTCATGAAACGCTTGAAATATCAACGTATAACCACCACAGCCAGAATCCATCTCAAATTCCATTTGCATTGGGGATTCATCGATTTTTGCATGCGCATAAACATAAATTCGATCATCCAAAATGGGATGGCTACTGAATTTCATTCAATAATACGTGTAATATTATGTAATCAAATGTAATAATAGTAATGAAAGTACTTAAGAATCCATCGAAAAATACAAATGGTCACTGGGATATTTCTTGAAGTTCTACATGGTTTCGAATAATAATAAAAGTAAATCGTTATACACCAGAATCAGTAGCAACACAATTTTACACAAAACATTCATTGATAATGTTTCTACTTTACTCTAATTGTCTCTATCTTATTTTGAAGAGTGTCATATATATGAATTTAGAACTACAAAAACCCTTAAATGTTTTGTTTCGCTAAATCTATTT
The DNA here is from genome assembly GCF_020536995.1 of Dreissena polymorpha. Classification (NCBI taxonomy): domain Eukaryota; kingdom Metazoa; phylum Mollusca; class Bivalvia; order Myida; family Dreissenidae; genus Dreissena; species Dreissena polymorpha. The sequence goes on along the minus strand of NC_068359.1, from coordinate 4,049,036 downwards.
GCACGCAAATTATGATTTAAAAGTGTGTATGATTGCAACTTGGTGGTTATCATTTGTTGCATCCAAACTTTGGCAAGATACCTTCCATAAGCCCCATGCAAATACCATATATCTTACGTCCTTGATCCGATCTAATTAATTTGTTCTATTTCAATAACACGGTTATCTGCATGTACATAGTTGGCATGTGATGATAAATTAAAAGTAACCGTTTGATATAAATAACACGATACAATTGCAATTATTTATCCTTTTTTTCAAATTACACCTCTTTAATCTAGTTCTTGTCCTGAACACTTAAGTCGTGATTCGGAATACTTTGTAGAGTGAAACGTCTTTAACAAGAGAGTCTGAACAACAACAACAGTAAACAAATCAGATGACGAGCTTCATGTCGGAATAACCAGCTGATAAAGTACCTGGTTCTGACATGATAATTCAAGTTAAACAACATATTAGTTTATATATTCTATTGTACACAATGTATATTTTCTCAGACACTATTTTATTGTTTGAAATTATCGTTCACTTAAATATGAATGTAATGGTTTGAACAACACATATTATTATTAACAATAGCGTCAAGATATATAGTTAAAGACATGCCTGCTATTTGCGTCGACTGATCTCCTGTGTGCTGTTAACGAGTAGGAAAATATTTTATTCGCGTTTCATCAGAAACTTCACGCAATCGAACAAGACTTCTCCTTTATTCTGTCAAACTATTTGTTTGGTTAGGCTTCCATGCAGCTGTCGTCACGTTATCTGGAGCTTGCTGTATAAATACCATAATATTTATACAGGTAATTTAGATCAGTCATAAATTTAGTTCTCTTACATTTTCACCCATTATGCTGAATCTATATCACATTGCTATGTACTTCGATGATATAAATATAAACTAACTCAAAAGGTTTATCATTTTAAATAGCTTATACAGCAACATTTGAAAACAACGCGTTGGTCAAATCAATAATCAATAATAGAAAACGTCGATATAGTTCTTTATAAATCAACGAACATGCGAGCAAGTCAAGTTACTCGAGATTTTATGCTTCAAGTTACCCGACATGTCTTCAAGAATGTTACTCATTACAAAGTGGTATGGCGTTTGTTAACATGTGCACTTCTAGTACATTTAGTTTGTTTATCATTCGACCTATAAATTCACTAGTTTATCTTTTCATAATTTAAACCATATGTATTTGTGTGGCGCAACAAGCATAACACGTTTAAGATTAGATACGAATCATAAATCCTTATTTATGTAGGATAAATCCATGAATGTATAAATGAGTATGCATATTCATTATGTCCCACTCATATTTATTGCGATGTAGCCAAAAGAGTCTACAATGACCATTACAAATCAATAAGGAACTGGACTATTGTCACAGACGCACTAATTAAACTCGAAAGCTCATGTCCAGTAGGATTATTTTCAATCGTCGGAACCATTATTCGTCATTGAATATGTAAATAAGTGTTCAAAACTACCCAATATGTAGTTTCTACTGTCCCACATGTGTGATTAACTAAAGGAAGAGCATAAAGTTTTTGAACCAGTTCTGCCATTCTGGCAGCTTTAATTACTGGAGGCCTAAATTACCGGATGCCTGTTGTCAACAAATTTCCCCAACAAATTTTCGCCAGTATCTTTATCGCATTCAATAAAAATAACAGTTGTTTTCAAGAATCGGTAGGTTTTTTTTCTGTATAATTTTTGTGCGCTGCATTATTGAAAACGTCCTTAAATCGCCAATCACATTGATTAAGATCGAAACGATAAAAATTGGTACGGCCAATATAGCTTAATGCTGCCTTTTCGCAACATTAACCGTATAAGGAATATAATAAAGTATATGCCGTAAAAGTAGGTTTAGCCAATATAAATAGGAAAAAAGTTATTAAGCGAAAAAAGGTTCGGGAACATATGAAAACCGCGTGCGGAATTTAAACAAAAAATCTTTTTATTTTGAATAACAATGTTAAACCGCAGCAAATACGTGGAACATTGTATCAATTTGTTGTTTCCTCAAGGACTAGTAATAAAACGTAAGAATGAAATGGAATGGATTTAGTTAGTTTATACTTTGATTTCTTTGTGATCCTTTTGGAAAGTAGCTTGCTTGGAGATGAAACTGTAGAAATAAATCACATGAAATATCAAAATATGTATCAAGTTTTGAGCATACACTGTTGAAGTCATCGCTTGTTTATTTCAGCCATAGCATACACATTAGTGAATACTAAGACGTCTACGTGGAATCAATTTTCCAGTTAATTGATAAAATTAGTTATACTTTCCGGTTCACCGAATCGTTGATATTTAACTTTGTTCATACGGGTATATTAACATATGCGCTATAATGCTGTATTTGGCGCTTGGCAGTATACATAGATAGTTCCTGGATTGATCAAATTAGTTGTGCTTTCCGGTTTACCGAATTGTTGTATTAAACTGTGTTCAGACGGGTATGTTGACATATGAGATAGTTCCTGGATTGTTTTGAATGATTGTATAACTTAAAATTTGTTCACATATTAAATGCAGCATGTGCACTATAAATTTTGATTATTTCAATACATCTACATGTACTTTGTAACGTCAATGCTTTTCTGGAATATACCATCAATCTAAGATTATTCACACTGGCATCTGACATGCGCACTTGCTCGGCCATTACCTGTTGATTAAATCGGTTCCTTTGGATAAGATCATTAAAATGTCATCGAGAAAGCGAAAGCTTTATTCATACGATTTGAATATAATATGTAAAATTTTATCGAAATACATATTTTGTTGCTTACTTCATTTGTTAAATTGAAGTATCACATGCTTCTTACAAACACACTTGATTGCATATGGATAAAAATTACGCTGGAAGTATATTTCTCGTCTTTTTTCTATTAGCCATTAAATCGTTAAATGTTGCATTTATTTAATCTGGCGCAAAGTTGTATTCTTCATGAATACTTTAACAACATGCCTGTCTAATCTTATAATCCAACATTATATAATGTTTTACATTACTTTTCTTCACAAATAAAAATACGCTTGCCATACATTAAAGGGAACACGTCAAATTGCTAACTTATCATACCATACATGATCATGGCATATTTTCCAACATATCAGTAAAACCGATACTATAGACAATACTTTTGGGAACTTACACTGATCACACGTTCAGGGTGCGTTTAAGAATCAAATTGAGGTATTTATTCAGATTTTACCAATGGTATTACGCAAAAAAACGGATTTAACTGAGTACATTTGCACGGTAATAAACATTTGAAATATCAATACCAACTTTGTTATACAATATACAGTCTTATTTTCTTACTTTCGAAATCAATTACGCTTATTAACAAAATTGCATGTGTTTATTTAAAGCCAATAAATGAGGAAATCATATAAAATTCCATAAAAATGCTTACTATAGCATTAGTAAATACAAGCTGCACAATAAATCAGAATCCATATTATAAAACGTGCAAAGACATTGATATAACTATTGAAATAATCATATAAATAATATTGTCACAAACATACACTTCACAACCGAATGCGAACACAAACATATATAGGTCATGCAACGATCTTAAATGTAAGTGCTAATTATCTGACAACCAAAGACGAGATATATTTACGAGAAATAAGTACTAATGTACCTGAATTATAATGGCTTGATTGATTGATATTTCGTGGAATCAAACACACAGACTAATGAGACTTTGACGACATTTCATAAAAAGCCATGAGAAAAAAACACGACATCTTAGTAATTAAGTTAATTTAAAATCCCAGAGAGACCTTCAATATGAACTTTATAAAAATGTGGTCATTGCATATAAATATATATATATATATATATATAAATATAAATATATATATATCATTTATATTTAAGTGTTAATAAACATGTGGTTGAAAAGTGAGTATTTTGTAGGTGTACATATTATGTTGGTGTTCTTGTAGATGTTGTAATTTTTCTGCAAACGTTTTTATGTGTCTGTTGAAATGATAATATTTTAACTTAAATATATAATTTAAATATATATATATATATATGACATAAAAACGTTTGCAGAAAAATACACGAATCATTCGAAATTTACAAGGAATTCATAAAGCAATATTATGCATTACATCTTTTACAATAAAATGTAGGCTGATAGTAAACGCAAAGGTAAACAGGTAAATCAAACATGTAAAGCATGTTCCAATATCATACGAATATCACTGATCTTGAGTTAAGCCCGAGTAGATGATTCTCTATCAAGAATGCTGACAGTTAGCGCTGAGCTACATTAGATCAATAAGAACACACTTTGCTTCAAGGATACCAATTATCGCGCACAACTTAGCTTAGAAAATCCGATCATGAGCAACGAGTTCAACATGTCACTTATAATTCACAGACAATAGGCCATATTCAAACAATTATGTTTCCTATAACTGGTGTGACCCTAATTTTTACCACAGACCCTAATTCCCAAACCCCTACAATTTGAAAATACCGCATTTGCGTGATAACCACAAAAAGTCTTGAATGTTATTTGAGAATTGTATATTTTTTATTTCCCCGTAAATAATAAATCTCATGTTAATATGTTTTTCAAAATGCGTTTTAAAATATAGATTCGATTATGAGGCAGTTTTATTCAAACTTGCCATAATTCTACAGGGAACATCGAGACACTGGATATAACACTAATAACGACACATGCGTTTGAGCATTAAATTAACACACAAGTTCTCTTTTTTGTAAAGTCAACACGCTAGTGCACATTGCGGGTAAGACATAAAGTTAATTGTGGAATATGCCTTGATTTAACATCAGAGCAATAAGGTGGACATTTGTATTTAATTTGCGCAAATCATGTGTTTTGATTAAATGAGAATGTCCAAATTGTAATGAAGACTGAGTGCAACATTTACAAACTATGTTCTGATTTTTTATGAGTTACTTTATTTTACGCAATATTCGTTGATTTTGATATTTTAAGTTGCTTTAATTGATTTTCTTCTGGGCATGATTGTTACCATCTTCTTTTTTTATGTTCTCATCTTTTAATGTTCGCCAAATGTTTATAATACAAATACAAATACAAATTTCACCATATCAATACAATTATACCATTACTATCGTATAGTGTTGCATTACCTGTAATAACCATGCGCATCCATTCACATAATGCATATAAAAGCGATGCACATGTGTATTTTATACATATTCCAAAATAATCATTATAAACCATCCATCTTGTGTTGAAACTAATAATCACGGATGCAATTGTTTCACTGACGAGTTACTGTCCAGTAGGCGCCGTCAGTTTATTTTTGCGGTGTCTAGTTTTTAAAGGCAAACCACAGCGTTATTAAACATCAAAGTCTCTCTGTGAAGCTGGAATGAGAATAGAGTGCAAGACATAACAGTGCGGGGATTAGTTAACAAGCGATCAGAACATGGAAGACAGTGCAGTCAATTACCCTTTGGATTTAGCTACTTTGTTCTACTTGCTTCATTTTAGCTGTCATAAGCAATCATTTCGTATTAACTTGTTGCTTCTCCTTATATATTCATCTCTAACGCAAAGTCTTATGGTATTATTGCATAACGGAAATACAAAATCCTTTAAATCCGGTCCGTAGTTCAATACGTATTTGCAGCAACTAATAACAAACTGTCAATTGTTCTAAGCTATAGTATTTCCATCCATTCGATATGGACACATGTATGCAATTAAACTCACAACCAAAGGGATGTCCAATTAAACTCACAACCAAAGGGATGTCCACATGTAATGTACTACTATACTAAAAAGCCGTCCATCGCATGTAGGCGGTGTAGAGGCATCAGCAGGCGTTCTGAATACAATGCTTCATCTAAGCGAGTAGACTTAAAGGTCATAAATGTCGCATAATGGATGGATGCACAGTCGTACCGCTTGCATGCTCAATCGTACCACTTATAAGATAGACATCACAATTGCATCCCTATGTTTTCACTAAATATGTACGCATTGTGGCTATATTATTGAGGGAAACGATACAAACTTGGAAATTTAATAATTCTTGGATGAATATTACTCGCAAAATATCATTATCGAAAAAGGATTTATTTTTAATATTTGCTTTTGTTACAGAACTGAGTGTAGAGTTTAGATTTATAATAAAATAACAAAGACTGTCTACTTATTCTTACTACGGAATTTTGCGTAATTTTTCAAGAAATTTATTTGTGAACTAAGAATAGAGAGAGCTAACAGTACCATTGAAATAAAATAATTATATAACTAATCAAATGAATGATTGGTGAATTTACTTCTTACACCTCAACTGGGATATTAATTACTTACATTTCGGTATTTAGAGCGCCTGAATGATTTAAGATATTTTATGTATAATAAATGAATATCATTTTGATATCTCCCTTATGCAGATGTAACTATTCTTGAATAAGCAATTTTTCATGAAACGCTTGAAATATCTACGTATAACCACCACAGCCAGTATCCATCTCAAATTCCATTTGCATTGGGGATTCATCGATTTTTGCATGCGCATAAACATAAATTCGATCATCCAAAATGGGATGGCCACTGAATTTCATTCAATAATACGTGTAATATTATTTTATCAAATGTAATAATAGTAATGAAAGTACTTAAGAATCCATCGAAAAATACAAATGGTCACTGGGATATTTCTTGAAGTTCTACATGGTTTCGAATAATAATAAAAGTAAATCGTTATACACCAGAATCAGTAGCAACACAATTTTACACAAAACATTCATTGATAATGTTTCTACTTTACTCTAATTGTCTCTATCTTATTTTGAAGAGTGTCATATATATGAATTTAGAACTACAAAAACCCTTTAATATTTTGTTTCGCTAAATCTATTTGCACGCAAATTATGATTTAAAAGTGTGTATGATTGCAACTTGGTGGTTATCATTTGTTGCATCCAAACTTTGGCAAGATACCTTCCATAAGCCCCATGCAAATACCATATATCTTACGTCCTTGATCCGATCTAATTAATTTGTTCTGTTTCAATAACACGGTTATCTGCATGTACATAGTTGGCATGTGATGAAAAATTAAAAGTAACCGTTTGATATAAATAACACGATACAATTGCAATTATTTATCCTTTTTTTCAAATTACACCTCTTTAATCTAGTTCTTGTCCTGAACACTTAAGTCGTGATTCGGAATACTTTGTAGAGTGAAACGTCTTTAACAAGAGAGTCTGAACAACAACAACAGTAAACAAATCAGATGACGAGCTTCATGTCGGAATAAACAGCTGATAAAGTACCTGGTTCTGACATGATAATTCAAGTTAAACAACATATTAGTTTATATATTCAATTGTACACAATGTATATTTTCTCAGACACTATTTTATTGTTTGAAATTATCGTTCACTTAAATATGAATGTAATGGTTTGAACAACACATATTATTATTAACAATAGCGTCAAGATATATAGTTAAAGACATGCCTGCTATTTGCGTCGACTGATCACCTGTGTGCTGTTAACGAGTAGGAAAATATTTTATTCGCGTTTCATCAGAAACTTCACGCAATCGAACAAGACTTCTCCTTTATTCTGTCAAACTATTTGTTTGGTTAGGCTTCCATGCAGGTGTCGTCACGTTATCTGGAGCTTGCTGTATAAATACCATACATATTTATACAGGTAATTTAGATTCAGTCATAAATTTAGTTCTCTTACATTTTCACCCATTATGCTGAATCTATATCACATTGCTATGTACTTCGATGATATAAATATAAACTAACTCAAAAGGTTTACCATTTTAAATAGCTTATACAGCAACATTTGAAAACAACGCGTTGGTCAAATCAATAATCAATAATAGAAAACGTCGATATAGTTCTTTATAAATCAACGAACATGCGAGCAAGTCAAGTTACTCGAGATTTTATGCTTCAAGTTACCCGACATGTCTTCAAGAATGTTACTCATTACAAAGTGGTATGGCGTTTGTTAACATGTGCACTTCTAGTACATTTAGTTTGTTTATCATTCGACCTATAAATTCACTAGTTTATCTTTTCATAATTTAAACCATATGTATTTGTGTGGCGCAACAAGCATAACACGTTTAAGATTAGATACGAATCATAAATCCTTATTTATGTAGGATAAATCCATGAATGTATAAATGAGTATGCATATTCATTATGTCCCACTCATATTTATTGCGATGTAGCCAAAAGAGTCTACAATGACCATTACAAATCAATAAGGAACTGGACTATTGTCACAGACGCGCTAATTAAACTCGAAAGCTCATGTCCAGTAGGATTATTTTCAATCGTCGGAACCATTATTCGTCATTGAATATGTAAATAAGTGTTCAATATGTAGTTTCTACTGTTCCACATGTGTGATTAACTAAAGGAAGAGCATAAAGTTTTTGAACCAGTTCTGCAATTCTGGCAGCTTTAATTACTGGAGGCCTAAATTACCGGATGCCTGTTGTCAACAAATTTCCCCAACAAATTTTCGCCAGTATCTTTATCGCATTCAATAAAAATAACAGTTGTTTTCAAGAATCGGTAGGGTTTTTTTCTGTATAATTTTTGTGCGCTGCATTATTGAAAACGTCCTTAAATCGCCAATCACATTGATTAAGATCGAAACGATAAAAATTGGTACGGCCAAATAGCTTAATGCTGCCTTTTCGCAACATTAACCGTATAAGGAATATAATAAAGTATATGCCGTAAAAGTAGGTTAAGCCAATATAAATAGGAAAAAAGTTATTAAGCGAAAAAAGGTTCGGGAACATATGAAAACCGCGTGCGGAATTTAAACGAAAAATCTTTTTATTTTGAATAACAATGTTAAGCCGCAGCAAATACGTGGAACATTGTATCAATTTGTTGTTTCCTCAAGGACTAGTAATAAAACGTAAGAATCAAATGGAATGGATTTAGTTAGTTCATACTTTGATTTCTTTGTGATCCTTTTGGAAAGTAGCTTGCTTGGAGATGAAACTGTAGAAATAAATCACATGAAATATCAAAATATGTATCAAGTTTTGAGCATACACTGTTGAAGTCATCGCTTGTTTATTTCAGCCATAGCATACACATTAGTGAATACTAAGACGTCTACGTGGAATCAATTTTCCAGTTAATTGATAAAATTAGTTATACTTTCCGGTTCACCGAATCGTTGATATTTAACTTTGTTCATACGGGTATATTAACATATGAGCTATAATGCTGTATTTGGCGCTTGGCAGTATACATAGATAGTTCCTGGATTGATCAAATTAGTTGTGCTTTCCGGTTTACCGAATTGTTGTATTAAACTGTGTTCAGACGGGTATGTTGACATATGAGATAGTTCCTGGATTGTTTTGAATGATTGTATAACTTAAAATTCGTTCACATATTAAATGCAGCATGTGCACTATAAATTTTGATTATTTCAATACATCTACATGTACTTTGTAACGTCAATGCTTTTCTGGAATATACCATCAATCTAAGATTATTCACACTGGCATCTGACATGCGCACTTGCTCGGCCATTACCTGTTGATTAAATCGGTTCCTTTGGATAAGATCATTAAAATGTCATCGAGAAAGCGAAAGCTTTATTCATACGATTTGAATATAATATGTAAAATTTTATCGAAATACATATTTTGTTGCTTACTTCATTTGTTAAATTGAAGTATCACATGCTTCTTACAAACACACTTGATTGCATATGGATAAAAATTACGCTGGAAGTATATTTCTCGTCTTTTTTCTATTAGCCATTAAATCGTTAAATGTTGCAAAGTTGTATTCTTCATGAATACTTTAACAACATGCCTGTCTAATCTTATAATCCAACATTATATGAGATAATATCTCGCCTACACAGTCGACTAAAATAATCATACTATTTCAGTTTTCAAAATAACACCACACACAAACATGGAAACCGACTGCAGAGTTTTAACAAGTCCTACATTTACGAGCTAGTTATCTGACCGACATAAGCGAGATCATCTTACGAAAAGGAGTGCTTATTTTACTACAATTACAGACTATACGTCGTTTCATTGGTAAAATAATTGATATTTTGTAAGAGAAAAGGCACGTATTGACAGTTCAACAACACAACAATACACGAAATGTAGACAACAATTGCATATAAATTGTGTGTATCACAATTTGTATGCAGAGATCCGATATAGACTTTGCGACATGTTTGTACATGGTAATAACTTAAATGAAGATCATGTTTATATAGACATACAAACTCGCAAAATGAGCATACACTCTTTAAAGTCATCAACACAAAAGCTACAGCTTTACTTATTTTCATTTTTCTATCAAATCAGTATTTACTCTTGAATCAAAACGAACAAATGTCATACTTACATCGACTAATAGGTCTTTCACGATACGTGTTGTTCCAGATTTTGATCCTATGATATCAATGTTGTTTAACAACTAAAAATTGCATAAATGCAATCTTAAATTTATTCCTGTTGTAAATGTTAAAAGAGTTCAGATGTTCAATGATTTGTCTTGCATTTCTTTATGAACATATTGCTAGTTGTATTCATTTCTGTTTTCAACCGGAAAAAAACTCATTTTTTCGCAATGTTTATTGCAAATTAACATCATCACATGTAGCCCATGGTATTTATACATATCTGCTGACTAATAATGCCAATCATATGTTACCAAACTCAGTTTAGAGTTTGATGGTTTTAAATGTATGCGTTGCAATTTTTTTTTACATGTTTACAAATACATTTCATGTTATTACACATATATGACACTGTGGCATTGTATAGTTTAGGCAATTAATTACTATGTTCAATATATAATACAACTTTTAAAGCCGTCTTGATGTACATATTACAGCGGGTAAAGATTTGATGTGGCTATGTTTACTTAATCGTGTTTTATATCCATCACGCGGTATACACGTGCACCGTTATCATATAAATACAAGCGGTAATTGTATTACATGTAATGTGCATACCAAGTCCGTTCAAATTATTAAGAGGTCAATGATTAGTCACTGCTGGCCAATAAGATGTAATCATAATAAACCGAGTATATAATAATATATTTAGAACATGTATTCAATAACTTTTCACTCAAATAATGTAGTAATATAAATACTCCAAAATATTCATACGAAAACCATTTTGTTATTGAATATCACAGTCTTTGTTTCAACAGCAAAGTCTTTCTTTGAAGCATTAATTTAACTCATTTGTAAAAGTCCAATAGCATCTGTTATTATTTTTAGCGTCTAGTTTCACAGGATCATATTTGTGTCGTTGAACATTACACTGTCGCTCTGAAGTACGGATAAGACAGATAAATCAAATAATGAACTGTACCGCGACCTGAACATCGCAGAAAATCTCATTTTGGGTTTAGATTCTAGGTACTAATTGCCTTTATTTATCTTGTTTCATGAAATAGGCTGTTATTTAAAAAATGCTAATGCTTAAAGACGTATTAATGTAAATTTTAAAGTGTTTGACTTTTAATTTGTCATTTATTTGAATCAAACTATCTTTTTTTACATATATTTTGTACGTAGTTTTTTCTCATAACTACTATTAACTCAATTAAATACGCATGATACACGTGCTGACAATTATAAAGTTATGCATAGGAGGTCGTGGTTTCACTCTATTACATCTATTTGTGTGTAAGCTTGTTAGTATTAGAAATACTACGCAAATAGCTATATACGTATTACCACGAGTATACTTAAATGAGTGGTATCTTGACCACTTAGAAAGAACAATAATTATTAAATTTGATTTATGTCTTTGCAACTGTGCAATTTTCAGTGGCCTTCTATTCTTATAAACGGAAAAAACACATTTCTTTTTAAATATGTTAGCAGCAAGAACAAAAACAATTTGTTCCGTGCAAGGAATTTAGTTCGTTCCATTTACTGTTAGAATCACCAACACCAAGCACACACCACCTTTCAAATCAAACGCTTGATTTAAGTGGACATGATGTGTTAGACATGCAGATCAAAGAAACAGTTGCATACGGATTTGTGTCTCAATTAAGCCATATGTCTCCACGTCATACGTATTGGGATGAGGCTATTATTGAATGAGCTCGAACTGATTCAATTGTTGTGTGTAAGAAATTCAATAACCGATAGATGAATACTATCCATGCCTTACATTTTATTCTTGCATATATTCTTACACTTCATTACGTTAGTCTGAATTTTAAGTTTAGAAGGAGCAATAACACTCAACTCTTTAAAATGGTATTAAGGGTTTCCCCAACATGTACTGCAAAGTTTGACCTACAACAAAAATTTAAATAAAGGTAGTACCACAAGCAACTTCATTGATAAGAATGACGCCTTTTTGAAAAAAGAGCAATACCTCAACATTTCTATAAAAAAGGACCCTCCGCCCAAACAATGGAATCAGAACCTATATATATTTAAAATGGTATACACTGCCCTAACAAAATATGTCGATTGTTGTAAGCCAAGACATATGAGTATTATACTGAAATAATAAATCAAGCGTTAAATGGCCTCGTTGCTATGTTAAACCATGTTCATAACTAGGAAATACTCAGAGGTTCAATACCGTTTTTTTATTTTACAAATGGCACTAGCGGATCCAGGGAAGGGAGGACTTGCACCCCACGCACAATTTCGAGGCTATACATATACGATATCGTAGTAAATGTACTATGCTAATTAGTGTTTTGAATTTTTCTAATGACGTTGAATACAAATATTGGACGTAGATAGACAAGTCATAACACTAACCAGCTATAGAGTAGCGCATCTTGCATCTAATGTAAACACGCATTAATATGCTTTTTATGCAACGTGTTTACATGTGCAGCATAAAAATACTAAAGCTATACATACAACAGTCATAAACGACATAAAAAATTATATCAACATCATTAATTAATTAACCCCTTTTAAACCTTCGTCCACCAGGCAACCTTAATGTTCCCCCCAAATCGGTTTTTTTTTTCATTTTTATCTTTGCAGCAATGAGGAATTATTTATATCTGCGTTTGCTTGCTTTTAAGCTTAAAAGATCCATAACACCAGATGACACATCAACACAACTTGCAGTCCTCCAGGGCCTCTTGAAAACCAGTCTCACTTAGTATTTTTAAGAAGCTAGCTGACCATTTCAACCTTCCCTTTGTCGTTACACTGAACAACAGGTGGCAGGTTCGATGCAGTCTAAAGGGCACATACAAGAAGGCTGATGAGGCAATGGTATGTGACCATTCATTTACGGAACAGCAACAACCATCTTAACAAGCTGGCAGCTGTTGGCCTGCTCCTCCCAACATCTACAGGTGGTAGGTACTTGACCAGGCTGTACATAACACAATAACCAACGACAGATGATGATGGTTTTGTTTGAATATATATTTGTATTAAAATCGATGCGATGTAAAAGATGTAATTTCATAGTAATTCACAAAGTGTGTGTATTTCAGACTGCGAGAGGGGTATTAGCACAATGAAAAGCGTAAAAACTATAAAAATAACCTTGCTCGCCTGAAGTCTGCCCCTCCTCAATGCTTTGATGATTGCAGCATAGAAGATCCAGACATTGAGGCAATTGACTCATAATAATGGTGGAGGCCTGGCACCAAGAGAAGCCACATTTAACATTTATTTAAAGTTAACCTTGTATTATCAGTATCCTTTTGGAAACATATGTAACTGTTTTGTTATTCTTTTGATCTCCAATCTTATTTTTTTCGTTCTAAAGCCTACTGTTATTTGCTTGTTATTTAATATTATAATATATGACTTAAATGAAATGAATTGAGAACAAATACATAAACAATAAAAGAAAATGTTGTGATTTAATAGTTCTAACGTACTGAATATTTTTATTTAGAATATTTACAAAATATTTTTTTAATCGACACGAGTAAGGGGGCTCTCAACTTGCCGCACCAACTCCCTTCTGCACCGTTTTGCCGCTGTTCTTGTCCAAAATCCCGGGGGAAATTCCAGTATATAATATATGCTTCGCTTTGGATTGTAGTGGGTTATATCAGCAACGCAGTATAACCGTCTGACAGGAATGTACGTTTAAACTAAAGATGGAATGGTAAGAACTTTGAAATTGGTAAAATAAACTTCATTACTTTACTAATTAATATACTTTTAACAAGAGAGCAGAAAGATGTCAGTGCATCTTACTTTGGTGCATTAGTTCTCTTAAAAGAAGCGCCGCATTGATCTTACTGTAGACCACTTATATAATAACAGATATGTTGACAAATAATCTCGAAGGCAAATATACTGTAAAATTCTTTCTGGATCGATTTAATTACAGCCCGTCTTATACGATGGTTTATTTACTGACATATTAACCTATTAACAGACCCAGGAAGCCGACACAATTTTATGCTTAATTAATTATCGACGATCAGCTAGCTTATCAGACTGATGTCTAGCGATCTTGGTGCGTATGATGAGAATGTTGTAAATTCAGTTAATACTGTAAATAAAGTATTTATACAATAAAATTCTTGCTAGCAACACGCTCTTATAATACAATATTTACATTATTTATTACATTATTATTCACAGCATTATCGCTAATATTTGATTGCAAATCTAATTTATATATATATATATATATATATATATATATATATATATATATATTCCATATACCACATTAGATGATATCGTTGTGGTATACATATATAAGTTTAACATATTAGTTTCGCAAAGTGCACTATACAAGGGTCTTACATTTATATTTACATTTATATATACTTAACTGATAAGGTTTTGAATTCAAAGCTAAAATGCCATCTAATAGAGCAAATTAATACAGAAATCGGCTGCATCTAAGTTGTATACGAGAATGAATAGAAGATTTGTTCTAACCATTTTAGATGTAACCGTTAATGAAAACTTACAAATGGAGTTTACACAGAAATATCACGCACTGGGTAAAAATATAGTGAAACGATAATTTAACATGCCAACATTAATGGGTAAAGTTTGATTTTAAAAATGAAATAAGTAGATAAAGTCTGAATAAGGATATAAAGACACTTTATAAACATCCACTATGTTCATCGAATGTTGAACATTGTCGGTCACGCGTGTTAAAATAAAGTTAAAAGTTAAAAGTAAAGGGGAGCATATAGTTTGCCAGTTTGTAGTTCCGTACTTCCTTCCGTATATATATATATATATATATATATATATATATATATATATATATACATATACATGATTTAACAAACTGTTTTGAGGATGACTATCTGATTACATACCAAAAAAATTAATTTGCAGGCTTATTTTTGAGACTGGAAATTATCTCATTTAAGATTAAGAACGCCGCACACATGATAATAAATGTTATGTTATTAGAATAATACCACTTAAATAGTTTATATTCTACATAATAAAAAGAAGCTTTGAGGCTTTGTTCTTTCGGTATAAAACATAATAAAAACCACTCAGTTCTACGTATAACGATAAGTGCAGCAAATATAAATCAACAAGCGATTGGTTAAAAATACACGCCGTTTAAAATAATATTTAATGAATGTACTGATTTGTTAAAACTATTTATTAAGCCAACATAAATGTAACTGCTTTACATTACTGAAGAGTTCCTATGTGCAGTTTTGATAACATAATTGTTATCTTAATAAAGCATTTCATCTTAGGGTACACCAAATGTAAATTAACATAGTTACCCCTATATAATAACAAAATAAATTATCCAGGAAATACACGCATATGATTTATACATAAATGGTTTATATATATTTCTTGAAAACTCCCCATCGTAAGAATTTATTCGTTGACGAATTTCTCAAATAAGCACAGACAAACACAAAATTGTACAGCATAAGAAATGTTGTAGTGTAAATACTACATACCTGTATTAAGAAGACCCCCCCAAAACGGCGATATAAATGATGATCATTGTTGTTTCGAGCGTGCTACTTCCATGTATCGCGATCGTACATATGCAAACTACATCGCGGATGACGTTGTTTTATACGCGATGTTGAGGACTATTTGCGCGTATTGAAAGATATGGGTAATATCCTGTTGTGAAAAGCGTCTTATTGGGAAAGAAGACATTGTTTATGCTAGTTTGATGTTTTATTGCGTTGAAAACATCCTGTTTGAAAAACAGCATGTTGTTGATGTAGTTGTGGTTTAAGAAGCTGAACAACGATATCATCTTTAAAGGTTCTAGCACAAGCCTACTTATGTTGTGCTGGTGATACATATGGTACTATTATGGGTTATGATTGAGTACTTGTCATATATGATTTTGGCATATCAGCATCACTTTCACTTCAACTAGATCCCTACATTTCATAAACTGACGAAGAATGAAAACAATACTTAATATTTCCAAGACTTCTCGAACATCAGATTATTTGGGCACCATTACCAACGTGAAAACACAAATTCGTTTTACAAATCGTCGTATTGTTGTATTTCTATTTTAAATAACATCCTTACATGTTCGAAACTATGGAATCAAGAAAGATATAATGTTTAACTGAAAAATCATTTTTACATGTGGATTTGGTAAGATGTAAATAATTCTAGAAGGTACAAAAACATGTGTTGTCTGCATGTCTTTTGCATGCGATATTTCTTCATCTTAACATTTGCATAACTCACTGGGGTCAAGGTCAATGTCACAGAGGCTAATTATAGATTTTTCCGTCACACATTTGTTACAGTTTCTCACTAAGGTCAAGATCAATGTCACAGAGGCTAATTATAGTTTTTGCCGTCACACTTATGTTACAGTTTCTCATAGCGCCTTCAATATTTTACCGAGCTATTACATATTTGACATGTAGGTACCTTGCATGAACCTTTACCTTTTGATGAGGTTTGAGGTCAATGGGGTCAAGGTCAAGGTCACCGAGGCTAATAATAGATTTTCTCAAGGTCACACATTCAATCAAATGGTTAAAACATTAAGCAACGTATGTTGATGCAACTATAAACATTCCAAGTCCAACAATATACCTTAACCATGAACGTAAGGGGAGCATCCATCGTTTTCAACGATACCTGTTTTAATTTTGTTGACAGCAACCGCAATATACATGATTGTTGTCAATTTAAAAGTTCCAATAATTAACAAACCTGTTAAGTGAGGTAAAACAAAAAATTCACATTTGAAATATATATTTATATAGAAAGGAACAAGCAATCGGAGCAAATTAAAATGTTTCATGCATATTTTACATATCTAAATAAGGACTAAATAAAATATCGTTGATTTTCTGACCATGCTTGATTTGCATATCTTCAAGTAGCCTAAAGCAAACATTTGTAAGTACTAGTTTGATGGGAATATACGTAATCATTTGATAGAAAGTATAATGTAAGTGTAAAATTAATGTATAGCTGAATATATATATATTTATTTATTTATTTATTTATTTATATTTATATTTATATATATATAACCTCGGCATTTGTACTAACTAACTTACTTTTTATGTTTAAGAATCTACGAACCAACCCATAAACACATTAACGCTTTCACTTTTTGATACGACACATTTCTCATTATATTGGTAGTCAGGATATGCAAAGAAATTGTTATGACATTGGGTTTAACTTAAACTAAATCACGCTTACCGTACGGCATTGCTATGCAATTTCTTCAGGCCCCATGCCCTTTAAGATGTGTTAAAAGTAATGTTTATGTATTATAAATACATGAATTTATTTTAGAAATAAAGTGTCTTGTTTTAATAAAAAAAAGTAGTCAAAAAACAAGTTTACCTCCGTCGTGACCCAATTAAAGTTCAAGTCGTGAACTCGACTTGAAGGTAGCTTGACATTTTTCATACTCAAAACACGTTTAAGAAAATCCATGAGAGATAAACATCATACTTAAAGATATCGGGGCGGCATATGGTCGTACGTTCAAGGTTGATCTGTTTATAATTATTGTGTTAATCTTAATTTCCTTTTTATCACGGCATGGTGTTCTAATGGTGTCAAACATTCTAGTGAAATAGAACGGACCACAAGGATGAGAAATTCGGGAAATATAGGCACTTCTGCGTTTGAAACATTTGGATATCGTCTTTTATGCAGACTTGAGAATGATAGCTATCAAAAAGACACAACACATTGATTAAGATAACATCAAATAAAGTTATTCAAAACGATTTATAATATAACATTAAAAATCAATTAAAGATTAGTGTGAAAATGTCTAATGTGTTTTATATAAAATGTACATATGAATACATCAACATGCACTTTGATTACTAATCCTTATCGAAAAAACAGGCCTACTGCAAACTGTTCTTGCTAATTTGCAGCAAAGTTGCAGCAAAGTTGCTGCAAACATGCTTTCTTGCAAACTTTTACCATGCAAATGAGCTTTGCGGCAACTTTGCCGCAATCTTCATGTGCATATGGGTTTGCAGCAATTTGCCGCAAACTTAATTTACATGGTAAAAGTTTGCTGCAAATTTGCCGCAAAGTTCTTGCCATGTTCCTGCAAACTTCATTTGCATATGGGAGTTTGCGGCACAGGTCTTGCAAAGTTGCCGCAAAGTTCGTGCAAAGTTGTCGCAAAGTTGTTGCAAAGTTGTCACATTGTGAATGTTCTGTAAATGAAATTGCAAGCATACAAATATATAGCTTTCTTTTGTAAATGTTAGAAATGTCATATGAATGCTTCGCCAAACATAAAACTAAAACAGAAAAGTTTTATGTTTGATTGACTATTGTATAATTTTGATTAAGTTACAAACTATATTATATTAAATTTTGCATTACACCTTTTAAGCGATAGCAATAGCTTTCTTATATATGTAAGTGTAAAAAAAGGCTTAACATTTCGTGGCAGAGTAGTCATTCATAAATAAATCTAAGTATTGGTTACATTGCCATTTCATTTGGTCACTGATTAAGCAATTGATTGTTACAGCTTTGTTGGTTTTGTAATAGAGAGGTACCTTTACCTGACTTAATATGTCTTTTATGTGACCTACTGCAAAGATAATTTGTTTCATCATTTATTTTAAATGTAAATCACCCACCAAAACAAGTATTTGAAACTGTTAAACAATATCATTAAATTAAACTTAACATTATAAGACAAACAATACAAACCTGTTTAACAGTTCAAAGCATTTCCAAAAGGGCCACTTTATAACTCACTGAATTCCTCCTTAAGACTTGTTGACACACAAAATGTTGATTTCCACATTCTACTTAATTGTTTAAGAATGTTCATCAAAGTCAGTATTTCAGGATATTGTTCAAACTTTAACTTTAAAAAGTCCAAACATTGCTTTCAAACTACATTTCAAAACAGTAACAGGTCCTGCGTGGAGCTATGCATGTTTACACATTCAAATTTGGCTCACAATCTGCAATGAACCAATCAGAAGAGATCCCTTACAGAAACAGAATGTTTGCTGCAACTTTGCGGCAAACTTTTTTGTTTGCGGGAAGGTTTGCAAGAAAAAAATGCAGCTATAATCTTCAATCTGCCATCTGAGTCAGCGTGAATTGTTAAGATTTTGGGCTAAAGAGGAAACTTGCAAATCTTGGATAACGATAGAAAATTGTAGTATTATATACTAGTATATTATTTACTGTTACAAGTTGAAATATACAGTGGCACGTGTGAGGTCAAAATTTAGATAAATTTAAGTTTTTCTTTAAGAAATTGTGTATTAAAAACTATTCTAGATATCCACTTCAAACTTGGACCCAGGACATCTGTCCACTCCATAGTGGCAAGGCTGGTAACCCTGTGAACTGTATTCATAAAGTTATCTACTCTTGTTTTGACTTAGTATTATAAAGTTAGATGGATTCTCAAAAACCATCAAATCTTTCAACTAGAAACTTTATGCACATCATAATTCGATGACCTATATACTTCTATTGACTTGAGGCGACAACTCTGTCAAGAATTTGTAATAGTTATTCCCCTTTTTTACTAAAACATTAGTATTCGTCAAGCAGTCCTGAAGTCGAACGTCAAGCATACTTTGTCAGTTCTTTTGTCGTCTGAAGAATAACTCCAAAATAAGGACGGGATTTTACTGAATTAATTTGTGTAAATACATTTTCATACCAATGGAAATTAAAAAGATTGCACTTTTAAATAAAAATACTTAACCATACAATGAATGTTTTTATATTATTTCCCTATTTAACTTTACGTACTATTCAAAGAATAAGGAGATCTATCATACTAATCACCAGAGCGTCTTGTCTTAATGCTACTTTGAAATATTATTTAGTCCATTGACATGTTTTATTGTTTGTAATGTTGCGCAGTTGTTTACAATCATGACTTCACATTCAAATCAGGCAAGAGTAGGCAACTCTCTGATGTATTTTGTTGAAAGTATGCCCATTTTGACTAAGAAAACTACTATTACTATAATAAGCAAATGTTAAGAGTTTTTACAACAGTAATATTTACACGATCAAACTCAGTTCATATTCTTATATTGACATGTAGGGCATTTACATTTTGTCATAAAATCCGGAGTTTCTGGCAAAGGTTCCTGCAACATCAATATTATATTAAAGTTTCTTGCAAAGTTCCTGCAATGTCAATATTTTTAATATTAAAGTTTCTTGCAAAGTTTCTGTAACACTAATGT
This sequence comes from Dreissena polymorpha, assembly GCF_020536995.1. Classification (NCBI taxonomy): domain Eukaryota; kingdom Metazoa; phylum Mollusca; class Bivalvia; order Myida; family Dreissenidae; genus Dreissena; species Dreissena polymorpha. Next base: position 4,028,325 of record NC_068359.1, on the reverse strand, counting down.
TTTGAAAAAGTTTCTTGCTAACTTCTTGCAAACTTTGCGGCTAGCCGCAAAGTTCTTCCAACTTTGCGGCAACTTTGCAGAAACTTTGCGGTTAGCCGCAAAGTCCTGCAAAGTTCTTGCAAACCTTCCCGCAAAAAAAGTGTGTCGCAAAGTTGCAGCAAACATTCTGTTTCTGTAAGAGAACATATGACTGCATAACCAACATATTCAGATTATATTTATTGCTAAGTAGTAAGGGCGGACATTTGCTTTAAAATACAATAGTTATTTTAAGACATTTTAAGTTGATGCTATATTATTTGTGTTGTCACAATTTACGAAATATAACGGTAAACAATTATGTTAAACGTGATGTGGGGCCATGTACATAGCAAACAAAGACATTTTCATTAAGCGACAATGCCAGGTTTAATAAAGTTACATATTCCACAAAGTTTGACGCTCGGTAATAAACAAAACAAAAAACACGCTAAGATGTAAACACGAAAGACTCGATGACATTCACGTGAGTATAAGCATGGCAGACAACAATTTTTCCATCGCGTGTATGTAAGAAAAAAAGGGTTCCGTGAACTCGTCTATCGAGGAACAGTCCTTTTCGCATACATTTGTATAGGAATATATATTTGGGAAAGTATTAGCATACGGGATCATTTGGAAAAGTGAAAAAAAAGGCTTGGACCTAATTATAGTGGTAAATTACTAATGATTTTGTGAAAACGAATTATGTTATCAATTCAGTTGGTTTATTATTGTTGTAGTGTCCGTGTTATCATCAACAAGAGTAATATTTTGAAAAACATTGTCCGGATTAATCGCTCAACATGTATATGGTGTTGTTGTTGTTTTTTTATTCAATCTCCATTGGTATTCTCTCAGTTGCATCGCTCATGAACCAAGTCGTGCAATAATAAAACAGTGCAATCAAGATATGGATATGATTATCTGAAGACGAAAATGCAACCAACGACCCGAAGGGTTCAATTGAGGGCATATGCACTTTAAAAATATAAATCATACCTTCTGATTCCAAATAGGTGCTAGACGAACTTGATAGCAATTGCGTGAGTATGTCATGATTACGTGTCACAACACAAGATTTCAATCTTGTCAAAGAAAAAAAGGCTACCTAATCACTTGCCCTTTTATTTATGAATTTATTTCGTTTATATTTGATTTGGAAGATATTAAAATATGGATGGGCGGCGTATTTATGGTAAATAATTTTAGTTTGACTTTGATTCGGCAAGTTTGTATAGAGACTGAGCTTCGGGATGTAATTAGAGCGTAAATGGTTAAGGCCAACGTCACTGGTTCTTCAATTACTAACGTTGCATAAGCTTAATAACTTTAGTTTAGAGTAAGGTGGTGTATTGATATTGTATGTGTTGGTTGCTTATATTCAGACCCAAAGGGCGTAATCATGTGATAGTCAAGATGGCGACATCCATGCCGAGGCAGGTATTTTTCTCCGTTTTTAACCCTTAATTCCTTGTATTCTTTTTTCAAATGCCGCTAAATTTCCAGTCATATAAGCAAGAAAGATACAAGCCTTTATTTCGTTTGAATATTCGCTATATATCTCGACTTTATCACCTGCGAAATTAATTTGCGGGATGACCTAATAACAGCTCCACTTAGACAGTTTGCGGGGAATAAAGTCGAGATATAAAGAAAATTTTAATACGAAATAAACGCGTTTCACCTTTTTATTGATATGGCTGGAAAGTGAGAATTATTTAAAAATTAAACAAAAGTAACAATTGGTATTAACCGTTGAAAATTTATTGTCTCGGTATGGACGCTGCCATCTTGACTATCCCGTGATACTCCCCCCTATAAAACTTAACATGGAATTGTATTGAGGTATGTTGGAAAAGTTATTATTGATATAAATAGTACACAATTTTCCTCTCAATAGCATGAATGCTGAAATTTAGTGTATATGTAGTGTACATGTATACTTAGTTTGGGTTCAATCTGAGGCCATTTTGGTTAACACGAAGCTCTGCGGGGGGTCTACAAATAGATCAACTATTTCTGCCTAATATCTTGAGTGTGTGTACGGGTATTATTCTGAAAATGTGTATTATTCAGTGTCCGACAAATCCATTGCCCGGAGCCCGGGGGCTACCGAAATTTTTCATCGGGCTACTGAAATTATTATAGCTAACATGCAGACCTCGATTATAATTACATTTTGAACGGTTAGGTCAAGTTCAATGGTAACTGTGGGTTAAATGGCGGTATTAGCTGACTTTCAGAGTGTTGGTCCACGCCTCTGATGACAAAAGTATTCAAATTCAAGTAATAAAACCTTTAAAATCTGATTTCGTTGCATGACCATGCTTCTGATTAAAATTGGTTAGCAAGGTTTTAGTCAATTAATAAGTTATGTTTGCCACGATATCTGATATTTTCTTCAAAAGAAACCGGCAGTCGTTTACCACAGAGTTTGAGTACATAACAACAGAACAGATCAGATCAAAAACATTATTGAAGAGACCAAACATTAATGGTCGATAAATACCAGTTGTTGTTGTCGTTCTTGACATCAATTTTTCTGCAGTATCCGCGGTATTTGGACACCCACATTGTAGCATTAACAAGCACATCAGAGCAACTACCGATGAAGATAAGACCAGTAGCTGTATAAGCTGTGGAAACAAAGAGTGGTTCTTCGTCGCATATGGATAAACATCAAAATGAATGTAATACATCAATTAACAGGCTTCCAGATCTTGACAATTTTATGTTCCGACCATTGGTATATAGACAATAACAGGTTACATTCTGTTTTTTGTGTACTATATCAGGTAAGGCTTAGAATAGCATAACGGCGAGGCTTGCTTAGACTGACTGCAAACATGCCTTTGTTTGTGTTTTGTTGTTATTTCTCAGGTAGCTCCTTGAAGTGAAAATTCACAAAAGAATATGTAAACGGGTCCTTAATATTAAATGTTTAAGCAACGTTCTGAAAAGTTTTAATGCAAACAGATATAACGGTTTAATCGCATAATCAAAATTGTTGAATAAACAATTTCCCAAAGATTGGCAAATACTGAAAACAAAAACATTGATTACATGTTAAAGGGAACCATTTCACAGATTTCGGCATATAGTGAAGTTTGTCATTAAATGCGTAATATTGAAAAATGTAAACATTTGATATTAAAAGCTCCAGTAAAACAAAAAACAAGAATACAATTAAAGAATGAAAAAAGTAACCCCCAACTGGGCTCGAACCACTGACCCCTGGAATAAAAGTCTATCGCTTAGACCACTCGTCCATCCGTGCTCATACAATGAGTGATGTTTTTATACTGTATATACGGAATCCTCGTAGTATCCCAAAATTAAACGACAACAACAGAACTCCCCAAATTATTCAATCGTTTCGCGTTGCAACGCTTTATAATTTTCAGGTTTTTCAATCGTCAAAAGATGCATATCATGGATATTTTATAGCATGGTAACTGTTCAGAACTACTGTTTCCTCACAAATATCATAACTAAACCAAACATTTGCGAATCTGAAACATTTTCTTTTAATTTTATCAAATTATCATAACGTGAAAATGCCCCGTTAAGATGAAATAAATTAAAAAAAATTACACGCAAACTAAGTATTAAAGATTCGATTAACGAATTCCTCATAGGTTCGAAATGAAACCTCTAATGGATGCTATTTTGAAAGACAGAACAGATATCTGGTTGCAAATGGACATAATACAATATATTTTCTTTACTTGTAATAAGACAGTGCTTTGAGTTTGGTAAGAGAGAATAATAACACAGTATTGTTTATTTATTCAATCAAACCAAGCATAACATGAGTTTTTATTTCAGACAAAACAGCAGTGGTTACAGGGGTTTACGCTTGCGGGGTAAGAACACGGATCTCAATAGGTTTCATAAAACTAGCTTAAATACTATTTAGTTATAGAATATTGCATATTTTTGTTTTCAGTTGTTTCCGGAGCCGTAGCAACCGCAATATAATATGTCGAACAAACTGGAATTACGATATGAAACTCCATCCAAAAACCAGGTTTCATCCAACAATCATGTATACTTTTTATATGCGAAAGAATCATATTCTGATGGATAGACGGACGCACGGACAGACCGACACGAGTACACACGGACGGGAATGGGGGTACCCAAATATTCTACTTGTGTTACACCAATGAAAGACTAAACATTGCGTTTTTTCTCGTTCAAATGGAACTTGGGATCAGAGAGGCGCTTATACCATTTCCTCCGTTGGTGTAGTGATTTCAATCGATGCTATGAAGCTTTATAGCTCACTGTATGTATTTAACATTTGTATTCAATTATTCGCTACTCATGTCAAGCCATTGTGATAACGATAAATTATAATCACCTTCACTATATGATTCGTAATGATGCAGTTTGTGTTGTTCACCAAATTGTTGAAACTAACGGGCAACATTATGGGATGGTATATGGTTTTGATTTGTTACGGTAGGTTCAACCTGGGTAATTTCGTACAGTCGGGTAACTTTGACAAATGCATTTGAAGATCAACGTTGGACCATGCTTATAGTAAAAAAATAATAATATCTCGTGGGCGTGATATATAGCTTTGTGTAAATAGTTTATCAAGGCGGAATCCTATATATTCTGTGAGAGTTCTCCCTGATTTTTCAATAAAAGAGTATCCGACTGGGTTCGGAATCGGACGGACGAGGCTGAATCCAAGTGCTCACCATCCACAAGACACACCTCATAAAAGAGGGCTTAAAATGCTAACATGCAAAACTTTCAAGGTGTACAGAAACCTGAACACCCCATTGAGCGGTCCTTCATTGCTTTGTGAAGCTCGCTGTAAGAGATGCAATGCTGAAAGAAAGAAAAACCAGATTGTCTCAGGAAGCAAATGGATACTATACATTAGCTGTGGTTATAAGGAGACGTTTTTTTAGATCAATCTGATACAATAATGGCACATTATTGTTTTCTTATTCAATCCAACCAAGTATAAACATAACGTATTTCTCTTGAAAATGGAAATTAGCATTAGCATGGTGCTAATGAAATCACACAGTTAATTTAAGCAATGAAGAACTTCATATAATTTTGTATTCTTTAAAATGTAATAAATAATTCATAACTTATGACACAATATAGTTTTAAAGAGGAAACTTAAAAAAAATGACGCATTTGTTGTTTGAAATAGAAATAAGCATTAGTAAGCTGCTTATATAATTAGCATAGTTGTTGTGCCAAAGACGAATTGCATCTAATTGTATGTGGTTTCAATATGTAACAAATACAGTTATCGCATTTATACAAACATACATCATTCAACTAAAGTAGTAGGACACTGGCGTAGCTGATAGGTTAGGTCTTTCTTGTTACATTAAATCGGAACGTCAACTGAAATTATAAAGAATTCTGCAGAGCAACGCTTTCAGTTTACACCAAAAAGACCATACAATGGATTAATTTAACCAACAACCATTAATACACGAGAAGGCCGTTAGGCATATAGCAGCAAAACGTCACATTAATTGACACCACAAGACAAATGATACTTCATGTCATTTGCCCAATTATAAGAGAAACATGTCTGTTGGTTAAAGTGACATGCTTCATACATGATCAGGCAGATCAGTACGTCAAAGACCATCAGCATTAAAAAACTTCTATATCACTTACTCTCATAGTATCGGCCCCTCCTCATAGTATCGTGCCTTTAACGAAAAACCTTCAAGAAGTGCTGGATAGTTAAATTTGTTTTTCAATTTTTAGAAGTTGTAATTTATTTGATGGTTATCCATTACTATTGCGACGATCATTATCATAATTTCCGGTGTCCGTTGTGAAGAAGGTAATGTTTATTCCAGAGTGATGCTAGCCATAGCAGGTCATTATTGAAGGCTTTGGTCAGTCGTTTAACATAATGATATCAATGAAGTGTGTACAGTTTTATTTGGATATCTTTAGTATCTATAGGGAGATGCTGCACCAAACCCGTAACCAGAATAAAGCAGACGACTTTCAGAGTAGTCACACCGTTTTACGCGTCACGTCGATGGCAGAATGTTCCGTCGATGACAGATAGCTTTACTCGACCGCGTAAACAGGTAGGTTACAAATTCGTTCGATATAATATATAAAGCAAGTTAGGCCAAAATCGTTGCTACGAACATATTGTCCATTGACTGAGGACGCCACCAGGTAATTTTGGACTCGTAGTTCAAGTTTTTTAAGAAATGTGAACGAGTTAAAAGTGACAGTTTCCGAAAAATCATTGAAAATGACTGCTTTTTGTCCAAAATATCTGAAGTTTGAAATAAATGACTTGATTTCGTGTTATATACTTACGCATTTATCCCTTAGGGATACGTAAGCCAAATATCCGCCCTTTGAGTTGTTTAATGAACATGTTACAGGCGTCCAAACTGACCCCGTCGAAAAAATATTGGTACCGTAGTTGGCAGATATGTATTTTAAATGATGCCGCTGATGGCAGAAACGCTGTAGAAAATGCTAACGTAGATGACAGATTGTCGAAATAACTATTTTATTTATTTCTCTCTTCTTTTTGTATTTTTATACACAATCGAGAAGCGAAACTGTCCTTTGTAATATCTTCTTAAGAAAAGAAAGTTATGTGTGCATTAAGTGTATGAATATTATCTTCAATAAAATTGATTAAGATACCTATATGATATATATAATGATGCTATAATATAATATAATGAGGGTGTTTTTTTGTAGAAAACCGTCACCATGAAGAGGTTCATGTGTTATTACTGTGACTCTGAGTTTGATGTCCACAAAGACACTGTACACAACCTCATAGAACACCACGAATCTTTAACCATTAAGTACAGGGAGATGGAACTGAATGAGAAAACGTGTCGTCAAGGCTACTGAACAAAGTATAGCTTGAACATCTCAATGAAAATATAATTCGATATGGAGCGACTGATGAAACACAATATTGAACGTTAATTGTGTATATTAAAGAAATATTTAGCTCGTTATTGAATAACTTACAGTAAAAGAGAGTCGGCAAGCCGACTCTTCAGTAAATTTACGCAATCTCTCTAAAAAAAGGAAACAAATGTTTCTTCGAATTACCTGTTTTTCTTATATAAACTTATGTTATATTGTTGTTAATTGTATTTATTTTATCAAACGCATTGAATTGTGCACTGGTATCTCACGATTATACTAATTTTAGTAAAGTTTTCATCGCGTTTAATTAGTGACATAACTTATTGCGTTTAAAACGTGAGTTGAGGGCAACGACATTATAACGAAGTTCAATTCATTTATGTATATATAGACAATGTGTTATCAACAGATAATTGTGTTATCAACAGATCACTGAAATAAGAAAGGGCAAAGGGTTAGAGCAAGTGTAAATATAAGTCTATACCAACCAATATCCTGATTTCTTCAGAGGCCGAACCTAAATAACAACTCCTCAGAAAACCACAGTTCAATGTAAATATTCATTTCCCTTGTACATAATATTTTCATGTCTTCGACGAGATTAAATTCATCACAGATACGATAAATTACAAAAATTATAAAGTAAATATATAAATTGTACATTACATTTTCAAATTTCTTTAATAGGAAATAGGACATAACAACCCTGGTGTCAGGTTTCTATATAAAACGTATACATGTGTATTTGGTGGAGCTAGTAGAATATGTTGTTATAAATCTGTTTCCGTTGATAGTAAAGTTTAATAAAAAAATTGCATTCAATAAAAAAAACTGGAATAATGCTTCCGATCGACACGAGCCATACATTATAATGATTCGAACAGTCGATCTTTTTGATATTTTAACAAACATCTTGCGATACCACGACAGGTTTTCACAAAATAAGACGTGCTTGTCTTAGGAAAGGACCAAATGTCGTTGTACAAGTGGTACTGAAGTAAGTGCATAAAACCTTTAATAAGGTGACTAAATGCTCACAATCCATAGAATTAAAAGGTTATGCCTCTTAATAGTAGTGCTGAATCACAACAAACGGTAATTAGCTTTCGATACAGTATTTCTGGCATGTTATTTGTAATTGTAACATCTTGCATGTCTTACTTCTGAGATGTCATCGCAAGCAATATGAAATCCAACATCGCGGCGAGAAAATGCGTGCTTTATAATATTAACAATATAAGCAGAGTGCAATGTATTTTAGTTCTCATTTGTAAGATAATAGTTAAGAATGTGAGAGATAACAGTCCCGTGTTTATTCTGGATGAAAACATGAATGTACTCGGTCGAAACGCATTATTCAACGTTCTTACTTTTTAGCAGACACTTGACCAGACTAAAATGCGCTACTATTCATTTCTTTGAACCTAGTGATGAGTTGAGCTCAGAACACATTGGCGACAGTTCCCATGTACACAGCGAGCTTTCCGTCGTGGTTATGATTAATCATATTAGAAATTAGCCGCGCGCTGTGAAAACCGGCCTTAATGCATCTGCGCAAATTGTCGTCCCATAATTACCGGTAAAGTCCCCCAGTCTAATAATGCACGACACTTTCCGCTTAGATTGGATATTCGTTTAGAAGAGACTTCCTATAAACGAAAAATTCTAAAATATTGGGCACATGCATTAAGCCCGGTTTTTCCAGAGCACTAGTCAAATACAAAGGAGAAAATTCAAAGGGTTAATGTTGGAAAAATCTTTTTCTTTTATGTAATATAATCCGTTTTTATAATAGGACAATTCCCGGTTTCTTTATTTATGCTAATACGTGAAACCTTAACGTAGTGTAGGGAATCTTGGAAACTACTTTTAAAGTCATAAAGTCAAAATCTGCTCAACTCAACGCGTCAATTTTTCAAGATTTTTTTTTAAACACACACGAATCGGAAACTGCTGTGATGGGAGGATGAATGCATACAATGTGTGTATTATTGATGATCAATTATTAACGCATTCTCTACTCACGTATTTCGCTTATGGTATACGAACACATACGAATCGTGGGAGTAAAACAGTGCGACTCTGACTGGTCTTTATACATAAGTATAATCAAGGTATGCAATTTATTGTAATAAGTTCGTTTCATATGTAAGAATCGTACGTGTGGTACTCGGGCTAATACGTAGCTGTTTTTGTTTGTTGCCTTTGTTTATATATAATTTGGCATGACGCATGGACATTCCAGCCAACATAGTAGAAACACACAACTTACATTTCATATTCATAACACAATAAAAAGAGTCTATAAAACGGTTTAGTTAACATGCTATGGTATGAAGCCTTTGTGTATGTTAAACACGTTCTATCAGGATCAGGAAATAAAAGATCTTCATTGAGTATCGTGTAACATTGTTTCATTAGTTCGTTAAAAGGGTAATGCATTCCCGACATAACCAAGCAAACCATCTTATTTAGAAACAGAGCAGGTTTTTATCGAATTATCTTTCGTAGGATAAATTATTGGAGGACATAAAACATACAATTTCATCATGTGTCCACACACAAACCACAGTTCGCATATAATCAGGACCAGTGCCATAGTAGTTGGACACCCTAGGCGAACATGTCGAAATGCGTCCTGCGCCCACGAAAACTTATTATTTAATTAATATACACTTTCACAAATGAATGTTGTGCTGCAGTGTGTTTCAATTCGTATTTACACTCATTAGAATCTAAACATGTATAATGGTACATGTATATCATGCAATTTAAAAACTTAATTTTTCGCGCTTTTGCTTTAACAATTGAAGAAACGAGTTCCATCAGTGAAATGTCTCTAGCGATTTCATTGTCAATTGACAGAGCAGCTAGTCCAACAAGTCTTTCTTGTAGTATGGATGTCCGCAGATATGGTTTTATTGTTTGAGCATCGAGACGCTTCGCTCCCCAGTGGCCGCAGCAACTGTAAGTGTCAAGTGGATTCGCAGAGCTATACACGTGTTTTGTTCTGGTTCGATAAGTGATGGTATCTGTGAATTGAGTGCAATTTCAGCTGCACGTACCAATTTATTTCTTAAACTCCGTGTTATTTCTGCAGTTTACGTGAAACGTCTTTGTTTCATCCAGATTATTGATGGCACAATTAATATCTTATTAGTTTGCCTGAAGTTGCTTACTAGTCTTGTTGATCTCAAACAACACGTCATACCATACAACCAGAGAAACGACTAGAAAACTTTAAACTAGAAAAGGCTTTTGCAATGGCGATGCGCAAGTTCTCATGCCGGTTAATGTTTTTATTTCAGCCCTTAACAACAATTCCATAAGAAATGCATCCATCTATTGGCGATGGATTTCATCCGCTATTCTAAGGGATGTGGGAGGGAGGGAGTTACACACACATCTCATTAAGTAATGGCGTATAATCCTAAACAGCAAACGGGTAAAGGTGTACAGAAACATTTCATTCAGCGTCCCTCCATAGGTTCGATACCATTCTGAAAGACAAACATATTGTCTGGTAGCAAATGAATACTATAACTATAATATTATATATCATAATGGGGCGAGGTTTTTTTGTCAGTCTGATAATAATATAACACTATTAGTTTCTTATTTAATCCAACCAAGTATAAAAATGGCGTATTTGCTCTTGAAAAGTGAACTTAGAACCGTTCTAATGAAATTAAAATAGTTGTTGTATAGTTGTTAGGCAAAGAAGACTTGCATCTCATTGCTGTTTATATCTGTAATCACTTTTGTTATCAAAAATGCACCATGATACTTAAATAGTAGGGCCCTGACGTCTCTGTCTCTGATGGGAAAGCTCTTACAAATAGGAAATAATAATATTTCCTTGGCTACATCACGGCGGGATGTTAAATGAAATTATCCAGAAAACTGTATACCAATGCTTGTAGTTAACAAGAAGAAGAACATTAACGACATACATTTTAACAACAACCATTAATACGCGAGTATGTCGTAAGATTTATAGCAGCAAAACGTCATAATCCGGCGGACAAGAGAGTCAACGACCATCAGCACACACAACACGTCCTTACTGTAGATTGTCATGTTTCCAGAGTTATTCAAGCGTTAAAATATTAAAGACGAAAAGCTACGTAAAGGTTAAATATATACATGTTTACAGTTTAAGCAACGTATATTTGTGTAATTAATGCATGATTAACATAAATACTTTTATAATGAAATAGAAACGTGTTAAACGTAAACCTTACCCTTACTTAGACAATTAAAGTAGGCACCTTAAACATATAATTGCTGAAAAAATAAAACAATTTCCTAGAATATTACACTTTATGATAGCATATGAGATCGGAAAAACACCAATGCATGTTGTGAATGCGGCAGTTTTCATATGTTAACAGCAATCGTTTGATGTCGTTAGCGATGTAATTGGACCGCCATTTGCTCGCCACACAGGCTAAAAAAATACGATTTTTAAAAACTCTACCATGTAAAAACATACGAAGGTACTCCCGTTTCAAAATGGAATGTGATTGCATGTTTCTGTTCATTTAATAATTACTTAATCTTCGCACTAGATTGCCGATTTTAAACGGAATGCGAAATATGTTTTTAGCACATATTAAATCTACTCACTATGTAGAATACTCCGTGTATTTTATTTAAAAAAAAATACCGGTCCTTAGCGCCTCTTCGGAAGTAGCATTGGCCTGTTTATTAATGCATCTCAAAAAAGTGATTAAAGGCCGTGGACTGATGCAACACAATCTTGACCGTCAATTATGTTTGATATTTAAGAAATCATTAGCTGATTATTTTAATAACCAACGATAGGGAAGAAAAAGCCGAGTGTTCTGTTAATTAACATTAATCCTTCTTAAACATGACAATCTATTACTTCTACAACGAATCGGCTGTAATTGTATCACATATAATTATTTTAAGTTACTGACGATTTTATTTAATGTAAAAATGCAATAATAAGATTAAGAAAACGCATTTTTTTCAGCGACAGAACATGAAACTTTCAAAATTCATTTGAGCACACTGACAATGTAACAAAATTGAACTCATTTAATTACGGAAAAACATTGTAAACTCAACAGCTCGCTGAAATAAGAAACGGAAAAAGTGTTAGAGAAAGTGTAAATATTGTTCTATACCAACCAATATCCTGATTTCTGTTGAGGCCGAAACAAAATATCAACTCCTCACAAAATAACCGTTCAATGTAAATAGTCATCTCCCCTGTACATTATAGATGCTTGTCTACGGCGAGATTAAATTCATCACAGACTCGATTATCATTTCCATTTTCAAACGTCTTTAATAGGAAATCGGACACAACAACCCTGGGGTAACAGTAAAATATATCTGGTTTCGATATCAGATGTATACATGCTTTTCTTTGGGGGAACTAGCAATATATGTTATTAAAAAAACTTTTTTCGTTGATATTTTAGTTTAATAAGAAAGTTTTAACGTTATCTGCAATGAACGAAAAATTATGAATATTATTGATCGACCAGAGCAATAAAATTTAAATTGGTGAAGCAGTCGATCTTATAATTAAATAAATATCTTGCTACAAACGTCCATTGTTCACATGATGAAACGTGCTTTGTATGAAATAGAAGAAAATGTCGTTGGTCAAGGTCATCGCTGGAGGGATGTGAAGATAATTTTGCTCTCCAAAATTTACATTAAAATACATGTTATAGTAATAAAAAAGTGAGAATTTATAGTACCACATGTTCATAATTGTGCTTTGAATGTTGTGACAAAGTGACATCCACGAATTGTAATGTGATAAAAAGCAATTTGGAAATGTTTATAACAAAGGATTCAACAAAGGATTTTGCATATTTGTGTGTGATAGGTGTGATAAGTGTTTGACTTGTAAAACACATGCATTTGAGAAAACCCCTGTGCATGGACTCTCAATGGGCATTATAAGGATTATAACTGCGTCAGCTCTGCGTGTTTACTATTATATGTGTCGCCTGAAAAAAACTGGAGAAAATAACTGTAATTCTTCATAAGCACAATGAGCAATAATACAACAAAAAACAAGCCTAAGCTTAACTTCACAGGAGCAAAACCTCAAACAAAACCGGCTGTCAAGAAATATAGGCCAGATACTAGTGACAATAGCAATTCAAGCATGGATGAACTCAATTCCATACATGTGCAACTTCAAGCAATGATTGGTGGCATATCAAGCTTGAGGGAAGATCTCAAGAGTATGCTTCGTAAAGATGAAGTTAACATGGTATGTTGTTTACTATGGAGAAATAATTGATATCTATTGACTATCTACAGATTACTTTGACATTCATAACTAGTCTTATATTGTTGTTTACGTAGTATTATATAATTCAATTTATTATAAAAGTCTGCTTTTCAAAATATATGAGAACGTATTATGTCCTTTAAAAAATCACTATCAATGAAAGGAACTATATGACATCATCATATGTATACATGTACATACATTTAGGAATCAGACTATACAATTTAAAAATGGCCTACTTATAACCGTGATTATAGCCTGTAAAAATATTTGAATGGCTACCCCAAATGTAAACAAGTATAATAGTCTTTATCAATGTATATTTAAACACACGAGGATTAAAAAAGCAACACACACAAACAAACAATATTGAAATTGTATACAAACGCATACGGAACAATGATGTCCCACAATACATTTAAATCATTTTTTGTAGTTAATGCTATTCTACACTTTTTTTCTTGCATTTGTTTGTTTACATTATTTGTTACTGGCTGTTAAGAAGTTTACCGGTACTTGCATGGTGACGTTTACATGCATGATTTGTCCATGGACAATGTAGGATAATGTTCATTGGAGTGTTTCTTCAAATAGAGGGCTGTTTACAAAATACACACCTATTCGAGTAATTTTTTTATAGAATTAATTGGCATCCCACTTTGAAAAAACTTAACCGTAAAAAACAGTCTTAAGAAGTAATGTAATTACAAATGAAAATTATGTGTTTAAAAAATCTCAAAGGCGATGTAGTACATATTTCAAGTATAACATAACACACAGCATGATTTTATAGACAGCCCTCATCTTGTGTATAGGACATTTGACATGAATGTGAGAAATGCAATTTTTCACTGAAAAGCATGGGCATTATTAACAAGAATGTAGGTCACCGTTACGAAATACAAGTAAACACATTCAATGTTTATAAATCTTGTTACTTGGAAAATCGATGATATTAAGGTATACTCGTACCCAAAACCAGTTATCTCTTATCTGTAAAACATATACACATTTTAAATAGTTCTTTCAAAATTGTACAATTGTTTTTGAAATGTTGCATGATATGCTAAATGGACAAGACATATATTTTTCAATAATACAAATAAGCAACTAAATTGTACAATATAACTTGGCATTCCCATTGATGTCAATCTATAATTATTTGACTATAAATACATTGTATGATTTTGATGCCTAAGTAAAGGAATTTTTCTATTCTGTATTTAAAGAGGTATCACTTAGTAAAAGACAGCAACAATACATACATTCATGTATTTATTATAGGAAAAAAACGCATTTATGTTTCTCTTACGATGTCGGTGTCTGTCTATAAGTATTATATATGCGTTTAAACATGTATAATATATTTTTTGTTGTTATTATATCTTTGTCAAATTTTCTTTTTTGCATGGCACTGATTTTGAGGTGTGTTTTTGTTTGCTTTTCTATTGTCTTTTGTTACGTTGTTTATGCTCTTACCAGAATGCATTCTATATTATCTAAAATAATTGATTTAGATAACTTAATACTGACTAATTTTATTTACACATTAACAATGTGAACAAATCTTTCTGCGAATACATTATTTGTACTGTATGTATGTGTTTAAATTTTGTAGAATTTTCATCAAGATAGTATGCAGTTAGGTAGGGAATTTAAATTATTATCTTAAATAACTGATTTAGATAACTTAATACTGACTAATTTTATTTACATATTAACAATGTGAACAAATCTTTCTGCAAATACATAATTATACATTATTATAATTTATGTTAAAATTTTTGTAGAATTTCATCAAGATAGTATGCAGCTAGGTAGGAAATTTAAAATATCACCTAACCTGTAATATAAATCAATATATCCATAATTGGGGCTTACTAGATGATGTTTTTATTTTAAAGACCATTAAGAGGAAATGTCTGTTTATAAGTATTATGTATGCGTTTAAATATGTATAATATGCTTATTGAAAAACTTATATGTTATTATAATGTATTTGTCAAATCTTCGTTTTGAATGTCACTGATTTGTGGTGTTTTTTTGCTTGCTTGTTTTTCTGTTGTCGTTTGTTAGTTTATTTATACTCTTACCAGAATGCATTCTATATTATCTGAAATAATTGATTTAGATAACTAAATACTGACTTATTTTATTTACATTTTAAAAAATTGACAATGTGAAGAAATCTTTCTGCGAATAACTCATTTTAACTGTCTGTATGTATTTAATTTTTTTTAATAATACTTCATCAAGAGAGTATGCAGTTAGGTAGAGAATTTAAACTATCATCTAACCTGTAATATAAATCAGTATATACATAGTTGTGTCTTACATGATGATGTTTTATTTTTATTTTAAAGACCATTAAGAGGAAAATGTTAATTTTTCTTATAAGGTCACTTTTCTTTTGTTGTAAATTCATGTATTGTCAATGTAAATATATCACTCAGTGTGTGCTTGTAAACCACATCAACTGGGATCTACATACCTTGAACCTTCTTTTGTACATTGTTCCATTTTGATTATCTTTTTCTTTTTTCTTTCTTTAAATTGTTTTTTTCCCTCATTTTTGTGATTCTTTTTTTTCTACTTCTTCATTGCCATGGGACATTTATCTTTTTATATCCCTAATTTTTGTTCTCTATTTTTGTTTGTTTGTATGGACATCTTAAGTATTATAATAGAAACCAACTGGACATGTTTTAAAATAGAACCTACACCCTACACCTCTTTAAATTATTAAATTATGTACTTTGAATGTAAAGGGGCTAAACAATAAAGATAAACGCATAACAATCTTCAAATGGTTAGACAAAAAATATAGTATATGCTTATTACAAGAAAGTCACTTGACACCTACTTTAGCACAAACATGGAAAGATGAATGGGACGGAGATATCTATCTTAGTGAAAACATACTAATAAACAAGGCATTGCCTTTCTGATAAAAAATAATATAAGGATCACAGTCGATAATTTTCACGAAATAATAATTGGCAGACAAGCAAGTATAGATATCAAAATACATGAAACACAATTAACATTAATCAACGTTTACGGCCCTAACATAGATGATTCCACATTTTACGAAACATTACAATCGTTTGTAATAAATACCCAAGATAAAAACATTATAATCGGTGGTGATTTCAATACTGTTCTTAACCCATTATTAGATAAAAAGAAGGGAAACCTTTATGCTCATTCTAAAAATAGAAACATTTTGAATAACATAATTGAAAATTACAATATGATAGACATCTGGCGTACAATAAATCCAAACGAAAGCAAATTCACCTGGCACTCAAACACAAAACCAACAATATTTTGTAGATTAGACTATTTTTTAATATCTGAGTCACTTTGCAACATTATTGACACATGTAACTTAAAACTAGGATTTATGACTGACCACTCTCTAGTTGAACTTAAACTGCACAATATACAACCTGAAAGAGGCCCAGGATACTTTAAAATTAACAACAGCATCTTATTAGATACACAATATCAAACACAAATAAAACAGGAAATATTAAATTCAGTTCAAAATAATAAAGATGCAAACCCAAACACCTTATGGGAAGTAATAAAAGGAAATATACGTAACACAACAATTAGATACACATCATTTAAACAAAAAGAAACACACACACTTGAAACTGAAACCATCAAAACCATTGAAACACTTATAAAACAATTGCATCAAACAAACACAAATGATACCACCGGCATTGAAAATGAAATAACATAAAAAAAAACAAATAATATATGGAATCTATCATACACATCTTAAAGGAATAATACTAAGAGCGCGTGCACAGCATGTTGAACACAATGAAAAAAATACAAAATACTTCGCAAACATTGAAAAACGTAGAAGTGAACAAAAAACTGTACACAAATTAGTAGTCAATTGCAAAGATATAACAAACAGAACTCAAATACTAGAAGAACAACGTTAATTTTTCGAAACCCTCTATAAACGAAAAAAATGTTGAAAATAACACCCTTTTAAAAAATAAACATCACGCTTTAAATCAAGAAGACAAACTATTGTGTGACGGATTACTAAATGAATATGAATGTGGATTAGCACTAAAAGAAATGCAAAATAACAAAAGTCAAGGATCTGATGGCATCACTATTGAGTTTTATAAAATATTCTGGAATGATATCAAAACACATTTAATTAATTCACTTAACTATTCATATAATAATGAAAACCTAACTACGCTTCAAAAACAAGGTATAATATCACTCATTCCAAAACCTGGAAAAACTTAGAATCCTTATCGAACTGGCGCTCAATTAGTTTACTAAACAATGATTATAAAATTGCAACTAAAAGTATAGCAAACAGAATAAAAAAATACCATCAATCATTCCAAAATCTCAATCTGGTTTCATAAAAGGACGTTACATTGGTGAAAATGTTCGTCTTATCCAAGAATGCATAAACTATTTCAACAATTCAAATAATCCTGGTCTAATATTCTTTGCAGACTTTGAAAAGGCATTCGATTCGCTTGATCATTCATTTATGATCTCTTGCTTAGAAAATATGCTTAGAAAATATGAACTTTGGTGAAAGTCTCATTCAATGGGTCAAACTATTCTATACCGATATTAACAGTATAATCATTAACAATGGCTTCTTTTCAAACAGTTTTAACATCGAACGAGGGGTTCGACAAGGATGTCCACTCTCATCATCGCTATTTATTATTTGCATCGAGTATCAATCACATCACATCCAATCAAATAAACACATAAAGGGCAAATCACGAGAACCTGACGAAGAAATCAAACAGTCCCTATTTGCTGACGATGCAACTTATTTTTTAAATGACAATTACGATTCTTTCCATAACCTAATAGAGTCGCTAACCCTTTACGGAATGACATCGGGTCTTAAACTAAACAAAAGTAAATGTACTGTGCTACGAGTAGGTAAATTAAAACAAAGTAATGTCCAATATAAAAAAAGACATTAAATTTAATTGAACATCCGATGAAGCCACAACGTTAGGAATTACTTTCACAAATAATGAAAATGATACAGTTCTTAAAAACATTCTACCTAAATTACAGAATTTTAAAAACTGCTTAAAATCATGGCATCACCGTAAACTTACACTAATCGGACAAAACACAGTATTGAAAACGTTTGCACTTCCTAAATTAATGTATGTATTAACAGTTCTCCCAAATCCACCAAATGATATTATTAACGATATAAAATCAGAATTATTTAACTTCATATGGGACGGTAAGCCTGATAAAATAAAACGAACTCAGTTAATTCAATCTGTAGAAAATGGAGGTATCCAGTTAACGAACATTGACTCATTCTTGAATGCAATCAAATGCAGCTGTGTTAAAAGATACCTAGATAATACCAATACGAGTAAATGGAAATTATTCTACCAGAAAATCCTAAAAAATATGGTGACTCCATTTGAATGTAACATCAGCAATACTATCTTACATGAAATTGCAAACGAAAACATATTTCTGTCAAATGTTCTATCAGCATGGAGTGATGTTACTCATAACCTAGAAACCCAAACCAGCAGTAAAACTATTTTATGGAACAATAAAGACATAACTTCAAACAATAAGACTTTTTTCTATAAACATTGGTTTGAACAAAACATTAGATATGTCGACCAATTGTACGAGTACAGAATAAAGGACTTCTATTCTTTCGAGAATATATGTTATATATACGGAATACCTGCAAGCAATTTTCTGAAGTACTACACATTAATCAAAAGCATACCCATACATGTTAAATCTGAAATTCATACAAATAATACACCATGTACTCAAACAACATTTGTAGAAAACATAATTGGAAGAAAAAACAAAACGAACAAAATAATTTACACTCTACAAATTAAAAACTCTACAGAAAATTCCAAAACCCAAAATAAATGGCAAGTCCTTTTCGGAGAACATGAACTTAATTGGAAACACATATTTACCATGCCATATAAAGCAACTATTGAAAGCACACTGAGAAATTTTCAATATAAATACATCCATATAATTATAGCTTCAAATAAATATCTCTTTAAATGCAAATTATCTTACTAAAATCTGTTTGACTTCTGCGGTGAAAACATCGAAACTATAGAACATCTTTTTTGGGAGTGCAAACACATCCAGCCTATTTGGAATCAATTAGTATCTTTTCTTGAACAACAGCAACTAAACGTTAAACTATCTTTCCTAAATGTAAGTTTCGGAATTTACTCATTGAAATCAATAGACTGTAATAATATTGTGGATTTTATTCTTATATTGATGAAATATTTTATCTTTAACATGAAGTACAGAAAACTAGAACCAAATTTTAATTGTTTTGTCCATAGTCATAAACTAAAAGTCCAGATTGAGAAAGAAATAGCCCTCAGTAAAGACACATTACAAATCTTTGAACAAAAATGGAATCGGATTAAATTCTCATAATGTTTGTCCACTTATGTACATTTCACTCTAATGTTAGTTTATCTTTCTCAAATGTGTTTGTATATTGTTTTTTTTTCAATCTTATAAGATCATTGTGAATATATAACAAAACACACAAGTCCAGTATGCTTTCTTCCCACTTTATACAACTCATCATTTTTCATAACTATTCTTCTGTTGTTCTTTTCTTTTCTCTTTTAAAAAAAAAACACCTATCACAAACAACCAAAGAAAAAAACATACTAACCCCGTTTTTCTGTTGTTGTTTTTTTTAATGTTAAGAAAAACAAAAAAGTATATATATATATATATATATATATATATATATATATATATATATATATATATATATATATATATATTAGCATATCTTGTATAACATGTCTGAACATTATTGCTTTGTACAACCACTTTGTTGTATGATCATATGCATGTATACATTGTATGTATTGTATTGAATAAAAAGAAAAAAAAAAGAAAAAAAGAAAATGTCGTTGTACAAGAGATACAAGTAGTGTTTAATAAAAGGGTATTAAGCTTCCGAGTAATCATTTGTTATTAATTATCACTAATTGCATAACATTTCACGTCTGATTGCTGCGATGTCAGTGCAAGCAAGACGCAAATCTAATGGCGGCTAAACAAACCTGATTTATAATGACAATATAAGCACAGTGCTAGATATTCTTGTTCTCATTCGTATGGTAATCAGTGGTTAAGGTTATGAGGGATAAAGAGGCCCGTGTTTATATTGGTTAAAACACGACTGAATGAACGTGTACTTGTTCGAAAAGCATTATTCAACGTTCTTATAGTTTTTCGCACACACTTTCCAGAGTACAATGATTAACCATGCGCTGCTATCCATGTACTTGTATTTAGGGATTTCAGTTCAAAACATATTTGCGACAGTTCCCGCGTATGAAACGAGCTTTACGTTCGAATCGCTTTCCGTCGTTGTTAGGGTTCATAAAAGTAATAAGCCTCGATCTGAGATAACCGGGCTTCACGCATGTGCGTAAAGTGTCGTTCCAGATTAGCAAGTGCAGTCCGCACAGGTAAGGGCCGACTCTTTCCGCATATGCTTGATTTTCGTTTAGAAGATGCTTTAAACAACAAGTCCGAAATAGTACGTTCATACATTAAGTCTAGTTTTACCAGCGGATAAAATATTAAGAATTAAATTCAACAAGTCTATGTTGACGAAACTTTTTAAAATAAAAATATCAAAGAATTCTGGTGTATTACATAAACCTGAATAATAAAAAGACAATGAATCCCAGTTATTATTGGTTGTAAAGCGTTTAACCTTAACGTTTTGAATGGAACGATTACACGCCGGGTATGCTGATACTTTGATAACAGATGGCACGTCGATACCAGATAACAACAAAAGCCACGCGCGAGAGGCGAGTTCTTAAGCTTTTTTGCATGTATGTTCTGTTCATTTGGTTTTCAGACACGTAACATGGTTTGGTCAATTAATGGTATAGTACGTCGTATTGCGGAGCTTGAATTCATGGGAAAAAAGTGGATTATAATTTAAAAAAAGATAAAATTCCATCGATAACCATCATAAATTCGATGATTAGTACGTATTTCAACAAAATAAAAATACTTTGAAAGAAATCAAGAACGTGCCAACTAATCGAAATAAAAGATCAATATGTCCATTAATGTTACAACATGTTAAATTTAAGTTATCTAACGCATTTGAGGAAATTCAAATGTGTTAAGAGTCGGATGCCAAATTTTCATGGACACTTCTTTTACCGATCATCTCAAAAACAATGGCACTTCGATTCCAGATTACGCGACACTTTTTACCAGATATAACACGCTCTATTTAGTGAATCCGTAATGCAGAATTCGCTGTGGAATACTGTTATAGTAAGCAGGCAATAAATAAAAATGTATTTACTGACGTAAATTAAAAACGAATTACCGAAACATGTTCTTATCCCTTTGGAATATGATAATGATTTTGTATAAATGTGAAAGACGAAAACGAATTCGATATGTCTGATGAGTACAGTCTATATGACCATAAATTTTCCAGTTTTCGAGTCACCCAACAGCTGGATCTTCCCATAGTTCACAAGCTTAAAACTCATCATAACTATAGAAGATGATAATTTAAAATAGTTTAACCTCGTATACTATGTAATTTTAAATTACATTCTTTGTAGCGAAACGGCTGATCTAAAACATGTATATTTATGTCCTAATGAAGATACTAAGGCCATTTAATTATATATAAATACTAGATAGCGTGTAATGAAACATCAGTCTACTAAAACTGCACCTTGGAGCTAAATTTCAGCAGCGATGCAGGTTCGAAATTCTGTTGGAATTTTTTAGCTAAAAGCCAGTATATAAAACGAGAGCGCCGATGGCGTTGCAAGTCTATTTGCAAGATACAGGGACGTTTCTGCTGAAGTAAATGTTAAAGGATTAGTTGTCTGAATGAAAATGTAAAAGGCTATCAAAAAGATTTCACTTAAAATAAAAAAAAAATCAGAAAATAGGCATTTGAATCTTATTTAAATTTTACACTTATAATATTAATTATCTAAATTAATAGTAATAAGATTTTTGAAAACGAACAATGCCATTGGTTATATTTTACATGTGTATGTAATTACGTTATGCATAGACTCCAAATGTGTCGGGCTTGACAATGCAAATTGATTCGTAGTTCGAACTGTATGGTAAGAATAGCCATAATATACATAAATGCATTTCAGGTAGAAGATAAAACTCGGATATTAGAGTGCCCAATTTGTTGAAAGTCTCTGTTATCCGAAGTGCCCTATATCGGGAATCAAAGTATCCGCAACTTCATGTATACCACCTATTAAAACATGTTCTATCTTCGTTTATATTTCATTTAATACTATCAAAATTTCAGTATTTGAAGCACAGTGATCACTCTTCATGTTGGAATATCAAACAATTTCTTGCAATATGTCTTAGTAGTTTTATTTTGTTGAAATGTTTACTGTTCATCCAGTTTATGCTGTTTTCCGACAAAATTTTCTATTTTTGGGGACAAAATCTACTATTCTTTCGTGATCTTTTTATTTCCAATAGAAAAGGATACACCATTTATAAAATCGATCATGCGCTTTGTCTAAAAAAGTAATCGTTATGATATAACTTAAAAAAAAAACTGACGAACTTATCTCTCGCACGTGGCTTTTGTTGTTATCTGGTATCGAAGTGCCATCCGTTATCAAAGTATCCGCATACCCAGCGTGGATTATAACTGCTATTTAAATCATACAGTCCAAAATATGAACTGCGTGTCAAGTTTCTAGCACGGAAAGTTAAAAAAGACAAGAATCGGACATTACCTCTGCATTGAAAGGAGGATGAAGAAATAAAATGTTTGCACACTTGATGATTAATTGTTTGCAAAACGTCTACTCAAGAATATCGCCACTGATATGAATACACGAAGCTTGGTCGTAAAATATGGAGACACTGTTTGGTCTTTATTACGTTTATGATTAGTAATATCAATGTCGTATATACTTAGTAATATCAATGTATGATATTTATCAAAAGAAGTTCGTTTCATATGTTATAATCGTAGGTGGGTTTCAGGGGTTTACACACGGGCTGGACAGAATGTAATCACGCCGTTAAAAACTGTATTTTTGCAAATATCTCAAGTTTTTGAAATACGTTTGCAAAAATCTATAGTGCATAAAAAACAGGTTTTCTTGCAGTTTGTGCCGATATCTTAAGTTATAAGAATAAAACCTTGAATACCATGATTACGTCTGAAATCGGTGACAAAATTGAACGTTGCCTGACACATAACCGTGTTAAATAAATGCAGTAAAAATTGAATTTTTGAACAAAAACCCATGCTTATTAAATAAAGCAACTCTGATGTATTTCACATAAGCTGCCATAAGCAGCATAAAAATCTGTCTTGTATGCACTAGTTGAAATTCTTAAGGAAACTTCATTTAAAAAGTAATTTCAAATAAAGCACTACTTACTTTCGTTTAAATCTGTAAAAGTTAAAAGGTTGAACCCCGTAAAGGTCACGTGCTCCTGCACCCTGATATTGGAAATAAGCAATTGACGTTTAAGTTCAACCCAAGAAGATTCATAAGACAATCTACAGAATATGTTCTACGTCGTAGATTAACATGCTATATTATATATGACAACAAATGAAAATAACATGGACACGAAGTAATCACCATATATGTATATATAGTAATACCAAAACAAATTATTGTATTAGTATGGGCAATAACAACATAACAATATAAAACATCAAATTATAGATATAAAAAAATTAAAACACTTTCTATCAGAAGGAGATAGTTCAGTTCTGTATAAATATCATATAACATTCAATTTATTAGTGTCTTAATCGAGTAATGTATTCTCATCAGAACTAGAACAAAACATCTTCATAAGAAACTGATCAATTTCACCCCATATGAACAATATCTTGTATCAAATCATCCTATTCCGTAAACCTTTTAGGCATTACGTCGTACATAATGTATTTCAATTAGAACATGAAAACATATCTGTCTTTTAGAGTACCTTCGAGAATAAAAGGGTATGTCTAAAAGGGAAATGGAAAACGTAATCAAACAAACGTGTTTTGTTTATATGCAAAGCTGGTTTCAACATGCCGATGTATAAATTAATAATCACAAATGGACATGTTCGAGGATAAAGAAATAGTTTGTGTCTCAAATTATATTCGTAACAAAAAGTGTCAAGTTTGAAAATGAAATAAATAAGTACGACTTATCGATGGAATAACAGTGTTTTATGTTTCCACATTTGACAACACATAGATCATTTTGCATTTAATTCAGTACAGATCCTTACAAAAGATTAGGAATCTTCTAATGGTAATGTAAATGAGTTAGCCTTTTAATCGAGAGTATCACACCATAGCCTCGGTAAACTATACTTGTTTTTCTCCTGAAGTTTTCATACTTAGCTTTTAAAATTAAGACAAGTAAATAAACGTTTTACAGTCTTAATGTGCATCGACTCGATAATTTCATGTAATTTTAAGACAAATATATAACATATAATACAGAAGAAGACACGAGAAATGTAACGTAGGACACACGAATGGCCCCACATTTCACATTTTTTCTGAAAACATTTTTTAAAGTGGAAAAAAAGTATGGCCATGCACAAGTTCTCAAAGTGGTTAATGTTTGTGTCAGCCAATTCAACAGTTCCTATTTGTCGGATCCACAGACTTACGCACTGGTGCACGGACGGACAACGTAGGGAATCTTATATTGCTTAAAATTGCCATAAATTCGATTATGTAAAAATATCATTGGTAAACTTTTAGATAAGCAACTTCACATGCTGCATAATGTTTTGTAAGTTTCAACTCTCAATACGTTTTGAGTAACGGGCGAAACAAGTTACACATATATTTTTGTATGAAAGGGACCAAAAATCGGCTGTGACGAAAGCAAAAAATGGGGGTGCACAGGTCACATGCTAGTAAATATGTTTGAACAGTTTCACCCCATTTGCTGCAATACATTTTTTATTACGAGCGACTCAAGTAAAACAAGTTTGTGTTCATATAAAATAGGTGGCATAACTCAAGTTGCGTCAATAACACGCGGGAAAAAATGTGGAATTGCGCGTGTGTGAAGTTTTGCCACCTAACAATAAAACGTTGAAGTAAAGCGCGAAACATGTTTAAATGCATGTAAAATGCCTGTTTTGCCCAATACTTTTTATCACACAAAAAAATGGGACGGACAGAAGGAAGGACGGAAGGACGAATCAATATGCCCCCCACCCCTACACACACATACACATCATGACCTGGGGCTAAAAGTCCTTACGCATAAACTGGTAGAAGTGTACAGTAACATTTTATTGCGCTTTCCTACACAATTTTGAAAGACAAACAAGATAATCTTATTGCAAATGGATTCTTAACATAAGCTGTGATTTTAAAGGGAAGATTTTTTAGATAAGTCTAGTAGAATAATGGCACTTAATTGTTTTCCTATTTAATCCAACCAAAAAGAAAGATGACGTATTTGCTCTTGAAAATTAGCTTAAGCGCGAAAGTAATGAAATTACCAAAGTTGTTGTGTAAATGAAGAATTGCATCTCACTTAATTTTGTTTCACTCTGTAATAAATTATTCTTCAATGATCACGGTTCCTATACCACGTGACTTTTTAAGATCTGTGTGGGGAGTTAAATGTCAACAAAAGCACGACAAAGGTAAGATTTTTAAGGATAACTTTTTTAATATGTCATCATTTTCAATGGGATAAAGTGGAGAGCCCGCTCATTCATGAGAGTTTTCTATAGGTATCATGATTTTGTAAAACAAATGAATATTTTTTCAGTAAAGTGCAACCGCGCGTTTGAACGGTTAGAGAATGGTAGGATCAGTGTGGGGACATTATTTTATTATGACACAGAAACATCACCTCTCGTGAAATAAAGCAATAAACTTTATGGGCGGAGCTTACACTATATCATTTTGCATTCTTTTTTCAGGTTTCATTCATATATTTATGAAAACAAAATCAAGAAAAATATTCTAACAGTAATATGATCTGTGTGGTATACGTGTTTAGAAGGATCTGTGTGGTATCCGTGTTTCTACAATTTACGGATAAATTGAGATAATAACGACAATATATATATTTTTTAATTAATTTCAATTATTTCAATACAACAATTACTACTACTACTACTACTACTACTACTACTACTTTTACTACTACTTCTGCTACTACTACTACTAATACTACTGCTACTACTACTACTACTACTACTACTACTACTACTACTACTACTACTACTACTACTACTACTACTACTACTACAACTATTACTACTACTAGTAGTAGTAGCAATAGTAGTAGTGGTAGATCTATTATTATTATTTAAAAATTCATTCATTTCAGTAATCACCTATTTGGCACTAGTGAGCGGACAAGGGTTAATGGAAGAAAAAATAGAGGAAACAGTTTCACGAGACAGGAATCCTATACAGAAGGGGACACTAGGAGTAAGGTGGGAGCGGGCGAGACGAAACGATAGCAAACTGTTGCCAACAATAAGAATGCGGATAGACGAACACAATGGACATTTTAATTCTGACACAAATTCTGCAATAGAAATTGTGTCAAAATTACACAGGTTGACAAAAAGCAAAGGCATGTTCTTTCCTGAGTAATACGTATGTTTCAAAATCAAATTTGGAATACACACTGATAAAACAGAATCCACCAGACGTATTGGCTTGTCATTTTGTTGTTATTTAAAGTTTAAGGTAAACGGTATGTTTATTAAAAACAAAATACTGGTCATAGTAGAAACATATATATATGTGTGTGTTTGTGTGTTTTATTTCATATATGGAATTCATATTGATGCATTAGTTTATTACATAGTATAGATATTGACAATCATTCGCCATGTGTTGGTGATAATGTCATGTTATAAATTATGTCGTTGTATTCAGTGTAACAAGTGTATGCTTATCTTTAGCGTTAATTGTTTTGAAAAGAATATAAAAAGTAAATGAATAAATATTATATTATATGATTATATATGTACGATTCTCCTCTTGTTTTGTGGATGGATGCAGCTCTGAAGAATGTCAAGACGTATTTCGAATTAAGGAGTATTGTATTGTATACACAACCACATTGCATACATTGTTTACTGTCAATTACCACGGCCTAGAGTAATTATAAGCAGGCAGTTAATTATGTAAAGCAATCGTGAAAATCCCTAGTATTAGAAACCCTCCCTGGCTGCTTATGATTATCGAACTAGCTCGTGACAGCGGTATTTAAAATTGAAACCAACGAAAAAACATCGCAAAACTTTTATTAAGTTATAATTAAAAATGAATCACAGATTCGATAATACAAATCACAGATGCGATTTATTAATGAATAACGTAAATCCAAATTATTGCACAATTATTTGAGAATTATTTCAAACACACAA
The DNA here is from genome assembly GCF_020536995.1 of Dreissena polymorpha. NCBI lineage: Eukaryota > Metazoa > Mollusca > Bivalvia > Myida > Dreissenidae > Dreissena > Dreissena polymorpha. The sequence goes on along the minus strand of NC_068359.1, from coordinate 4,000,625 downwards.
ACGAACAAAACGAAACCTAAAAATTAATCAAATTCGGATAACTTTAGAATCATTTTGAAAAGTAAAGTAAAGGTAAAACAACGAATAAAATAACGTAAAACGATAATGAAGTTACACAGACAAACTGTAAACTATTATGATTTTTAATCAATATTCACGGATTTATGTGAAGTCCTCACGTATCGAGAAAGGTTTGTTTTGCGTTTGTACGTTTTGAAACACTCCTCACTACTGTAACACTTGTCATGCATATGGGTATTGACGTGCTCTCTGAGGTCATTCTCACTCCTAACTGCCAACCCACACTGGTAACATTTCACCAATCCCTCTTTTTTGCACTTTTCTCTCTAGCCACGAGTAGGTACTTGGCCGCACTGTACACACACGTGACATTGGGGTCCTTTGTTCGTTGAAGCCTTCTAAGATTGTAGGCATCCTGAGAAAAAAACAACATATTTTATTCACGTGACATTTCAATGCGTAAACACACTATTTCAAAAATGTTAGTATCTGAGGACACGCGTTCGTTAGTTTTAAATTACAAACGATTTGACGATTATTGAGTTATTTCAAAATATATGGTAACCTGAGAAATGAGATATATTGTATATTTGTGTTGTTTCAAGAAAATCCGTTCATCTGTTTGTTAGCATAAGTGTATAAAAATGTTACTATTTTTAAGGTATTTAATTTTACCTGAAATGCTTTCCCAAGGCAGTTATAGTTTCCAGAGTTAGCGTGTCCCCTAATGTGGCGCAATAATCCAGCTCTGGTCTTCGACATTTTTCCGCATTCGGAGCATTGAGCCATACCTTAAAGCAAATATAATATCAAAAATAATATACGATACATTACTTAACCTGACAGTAGTGTTTGGCGCCAAAATAAAAATGGAATTTGATACAATAACATCAAGTGTACACTTATTTAAGGTAAGCATGGACTTGTCATCGATTTAAGATGCTCCAGCGTAAGATTTTAATATTATAATGGGGATTGTACAGCATGCCTGTAAATCATAATTATGTATTAGTTCAACAAGCGGTGCAAGCGTAGTGTATAGCCATTATGTGTTTTACGTGCTAGCGCATTTAAAAATCCCGTTTCAAATACATTTTTGACAAGCATTTTCTTAAACAACTAAATAGAACTGAAAAACTTAAAAACAGTATACCACACAGATCCGTTGAAAAACGTATACCACACAGATCATATTACTGTAAGAATAGTTTTCTTGAATTTTGTTTCGTAAATAAATAACAGAAACCTGAAAATGGATGCAAAATGATATAGTGTAAGCTCCGCCCATAAAATTTATTTCTTAATTTCACCAGAGGTGATGTTTTTGTTTAAAAAATAATCAATGTCCCCACACTGATCCTACCCTTTTCTAACCGTTCAAACGCGCGGTTGCACTTTACTGAAAAAATACTTATTTGTTTTATAAAATCATGATACCTATAGAAAACTCTCATGAATTAGCGGGCTCTCCACTTTATCCCATTAAAATTGGTGACATATTAAAAAAGTTATCCTTAAAAATCTTACCTTTGTCGCGCTTTTGTTGATATTTTACTCCCCACACAGATCTTAAAAAGTCACGTGGTATAGGCACCGTGATGATGTAAGCTCATAGAGAGAAAGGGGTTACTTTGAAGAAAATTTGAAAAAATTCAGTTATCGAATATATTTAACAAAAAAATCATGTTTTTAAATTAGAAGCACATTTTGCTCTATCCAATATTATTCCATTTAGTAAGATTTATTTTAACAACAACCATTCAAATAAGCAAAGTTTGTCATATTTAATAGTTACCATGGCAAGAAAAACGATAAGTACCGAATAATATGATCTCGCACGATCAAATGAGAAAGACATAATGCATTCTTTATAAAAGTGAATGGTTGCTTACATGACCACACGGACAAATACGCCAACGACCATCACAAAAAGGAGAACACATATAAAATTAAAATCATTTTAGAGTGTTTTGTTTTCATTTAAATGGCAACACTATATTTTGACGAATATTCGACGAAATATTTTTTATATCTGAGTTGTCTAAATGAACAATAGACGCAACTATGTTAATATTATTTAATACAATACGCATATTTAAGCTGAATCAACAAAATACATTTACTGAACAATTTTACATAAACATTAATTTTGATAATTAGTAAAAACATGGACTTCAAAAAGTGCTTTAAGTTTATTTGTAAGCGGTTTTATATTAAAGACAAAGATTTCAAAGTCTCTTACAGTATTTTAAATTTACTACATGTTCTTTTCCTGTTTATTTCTTGTTTACGTCCATATACAATTATTACGTTGAGTAACATTAAAAAAATACTCCTTTTTTCAAAACAAACTTTGAAAAAGCCTTTTTAGGCCACACATAAAATGAAAGAGTGAAACGTGTTCTGTGTCAAAATAAGTCGAGTAGGAGGGGTCATTTACAGAAAAAATTTGATCGACACACACAGACACATACACGCGCATGCGCACGCGCGCACACGCACACACACACACACACACGCGCACACACACACGCACACACTGACACAATGACGCATATCACGGTATTCCAAGAGCTCATGATGTCAATATAGTGTTCGAGTTAGCTAATAAACGCGATATTTTCAAGCCATTTACAACTCTCTGGTTTTCAATTCAGTCACCTTGTGTTTTGTTTAGTCTGAGACGATAAATAATTAATTATTTAACGAAAGCAGAAATGTTAAATTCTGAAGAGTCATATTATTTAAGAAAAAGAAAACGTATGTAAATCAATAACGTATTCCCGTTTTTCCAGTACGAAACTAGATGTATATGTTGCGGAAAAGAACATATTCATTTGAAACATTGGATATACTTGTTTCACTATATCAGACATAAAGGCATTTTCTTACATTAAATGTCCCTATTAAACCAATATATTTCTTGTAAAATCATTACTTTATTTGGTGGTGAGATTTATAATCGCACTTTTTATTTTGTAAATATTTGTATACGTTTAGTTATTACCTATTGTATTGAAAGTACGAACACTAAAACAAACAAGAAGAAATAATATGCGTCGATCATGACATGACTGTTGTGTCTCTTATAACTGTAATACATGTTTGTTTTATAAAGTATTAGTATGTAACTGATCTGAGTAGGAATAATGCTACAATTCATTACAAACATCATTCTACAAGTGAATTGGTTTGCTTCATTTTTTGTGAATGGGTTTTTAAGAAAATTGCAGCAATGGAGGCATAGAAATTGTATAATAATATTAAAACTTTCATCAGTCAATTATAACAAACCGCCTTTCCACCTTTCTCCTTCAGACATTAAAACTATGAGATTGTTTTGAACTCAAATAAACCTTTAAATATTGCGCTTTTCTGAAATATTTTTAAAAAATATTAGTTATCAGATTGAAAATTAGGCAACGAAATGCAAACAAAACACATGCGCATATCGATTCCAGGTTAATTGTATAATTTTCTTGTTTATGATGCATCGAAAGACATTGATAGTATTATCCTCAAAGAAGTGTATAATATGTGCCTAGTTGATTGTAATAATGGCAAAAACAATTGGTTAACTAAGGTTAAAAATGTGTTATTTCAGTACGGTTTTAACTATGTTTGGAATTATCCATTTTGTGTCAGTAGTAAATCATTTATACCAGTGTTTAAAGTAAATTTTGAGTATGAAGCATATTTAAATATATTGCCTAGTAACCTTAGATTCTTTATTAGCAAAATAAGAATGTGTTCTCACCCATTGCGTATTCATACTGGTAGATATGGTGTAAATAGAGTTGAAAGAAATGAACGTTATTGTACATATTGTGATATGCATGATTTGGAAGACGAATATCATTTTGTACTTATATGTCCAAGATATAATGATATTAGACAAAAATATATCAAACGATACTATTGTTTTAATCCGAGTGTTATTAAATTCATTGAATTGTTAAATACAAATTGTAAGAATGTTCTGAAAAACCTAGCTCTTTATATTAAATTAGCACTTTCTCATAGAACTGCTATTACTTATAATTAGACATCAGTTCATCCTCTTATAGTTATGTAATTTTTAAATTGAATGTGCTTCTTTTTTGTCCACTGTGACTTTATATTATTTTTGTAATATATGTATTTATGTAATGATTATGTACTTATTGTACAAGTCGTAAATAAACTTCTGTTCTGTTCTGTTCTGTTCTGACATTTAAAAAAGAATGGCAATAATGACATAATTTAACTAATGACATACCTCTTGCGCTCCTACGAGAAACCTAATTTGTTTTACAAAAAATATAAGAAGTCCATTTCGGAGATTTCAATAGAATAATATAACCCTAATTACGCCGGGAAATATGGTATAATTGGATTGATCACATTAAGGTTGTCAATTTGATGACTGTGTAAGAAACTGAATCTTGCATTAATATATGAAATATTACGTTTTAAATGTAAAAGCCGCGTTTAAATTGTTATCATATATGCAGACTCACTGGAGTTCTAATATTTAAACACGACGTTAAACTTAATGTTATGTAAATGAAGCAAATATTTGACGCGGCGTCTGCGAAACTATCGCAAACAACAGGGCGGTAATGGTTTTATTTATTATATCTATACATATATATCTCTCCAAGAACATTATCCAAACAACTAATTGATCGTTAAGTTAATGAATGCTCCGAATACATATAAAGGAGTGGGGCTGACGTAACCTATTACTGAATTTCTTAACACGAAATTAATAACAAACGATATTAAAAAGAATACAAAATATATATTCAACATGCGTATAATTAAAACAGATTTATTTAAATATGCAAGCAACAAATGAAGTTAACAAAGACGGTTTATTGGTTAGAACTATTATCAGTAATTCACGGATGCAAAATAGTAGATATTATAAACATTTACAATTAACGATACGATTAAACAACCAATCGGCAAAACAGTTGCTTTAATACAAAATTGTCGCATTTGCAATCACCGACTTGACTCGAGCCTTTCTATAACAGATTGCTGACAGAAATGAAAAAAAGATTAACAAATGGTTTAATTAAATTGAAGCCAAATCGAATTCACTGATTCTGCGAAGCATTGAAACAGAACCAGATCATGTAAAATGTATTTTGCTAATATATTTCAAGCAAATTTAGCAGAACTAAACTAACCTTACCCCTGCAAAAAGTATTGCGCGAATGATAATACTTGCAGAAACGCCAAAACACTATGAAAAGACAGTTGCATGAATTTTGAAAAATCTGCCTCCAAAAAACCCTATGGGAGCGTCTTTTGATTTCGATCTTTGATGTTTGTATCCATAGGTGTCAAAACGTTTGCGTTTGTTGTTAATTTCTTTCCTTAAAGCCTATAAAAACTCAAAATCAACGAATATTTCGTAAAATATTTCGAAAAATAAAGTTAGCACATAAATAAGCAGTGTTCTGTATAGCAATAGATAAAGTTTCAACGTCAGATGTGGTCTGGTAACATAGATTTAACAAGATACAAAATGCTCGTTTTTATTTTTGGTGCGACAATATGTTCATGCAAGTTTCCCGCGACGATGTCCGAACATTTACGAGCGAACGCGAGATTTGCTTCGGGTAGCTCATGAGACCTATGACGTACTTCCGACGCTGCCCGGCTTTGCTCGTAAATGATCGAATATCGTCGCAGGAAATTCACAATGAATATATTGTGACACACAAAATTAAGAACGTCAAGACACGCCGTGCACCAGTAATAATGTGTGTTCCTTTGGAAACCAGATGGCGTTGTCAAAATTCAATGTAACACTTCATGCTTGCCGCAATTAACAATTTTGTTACAACGTGTGTGAATATCTAAAATATTATCACAACGGACACATGTGGTCACGTAATTTTTGTATACACATGACCAACAAATTGTATTAGTATAATATGGTTGGACAACGAAAACTAAACTATTGGCAGAATGTTGATAAAAATTTTAACAAGAGCGTTCATGCAATTATTGTCAATCATTTCAAGTTGCCAATTGTACTGATTAAATGTTTACGAGCGGACCAATTTTTTGTTTCATACAAACCCCGTCTGTATGAAAGCCACTTGATATTAGTCAGGCTGTACATAACAAGAATTGTCCCAAGACAGCGATCTCGAATATTCTTCTGCTCCAATAGAATAATGTAATTTTTGTGTTTGTCACATAACCGCAAGGTATATTAAAAGTTCTCTTGAATTTATCGATAAGATGTTAACTTTGTCAACATATGATATGATCTATCGGAACAGCACAACCATTAAGTACTCTATTCATTCTTATAATATACATTTTTACCATTAAAAGACATAACAATTGACCAACGCAAACAATGTTATCTATACATTCCGAAAATTAACCTTATACTATATTAAAAGCGCGAATATTTTATGATTTGATTGCAATCATTATGATGTTTAAATTATTAACGTCATTCAAAACTCCGTTTTTTTTCGAGTCGTTAAATAAGTTAACGGATTTCTCGCTGGTACACATGTTGTTTTTTTATCTTGTGTTCCATATTTGATAATACAAAATATATTGTATTTCAGTCAGATAATGTGTAAGTTAAGACTAATGTTCAGTATGCATAACTTGACTTAAGGTAATTATCATGTATTTCAAATGAAATATCTGCTTGATGTCGACAATGTCTCCGTCGTATGGGCGTTGAAAATGATGGAAATGAGTAATAAATTAATTATCTCCGCACAATTAAGTTAACAAGCAAGAATATATAATGGGTAAGGAAGTAACATACAATAACAGAAGCAACGTGTGTATCTTCTGATATATATGATTCCAAGTTTATCCTGTGTATGAATAGTATGTGTGTCTCTGTGGGGCTCGTTAGTACAACAAACTCGTTGCAACAACAACCATTGCTTATCTAAGAGAACGTTGTCTGACTGAATGGATTGATTGAAGAACGGATGGATGAATAAGCAGATGATAATTATATGAATTACATGTATAACCGTCAACCATAAGAGAAAACAATACAGGATAAACTTTAGTTTTAATTCACAAACGACATGACTGATGTTTCTTATATTTCAATCTATGAGACAAATTCCATTTCCTGGTTTATTTTTAAATACTGAACTATCTACGTTATTTTCATATAATAGCCGACTGATAGCCTACCCTTTTTGCGACAATATTGGACATGCACAAATACTTGCAATTTTATCCTTCATGTCTCTTGTTTCTGCTCTGCAATTCTACACAGTTAAAATGCGTATACTCATATATAGAATACCTTAACTTAACAGTATTGTGTGATTTTAAATATGAAAAACAAATTTGCACGTGCAAATGTAGTATTATCAATTCGATACTTTTTTCTTGCGCGCACCGCACGTCGATCCTGAATGAATCATTTCGACGCGATTGTATATACGGCTAATAACATTTAACGCAATAAGAATCCGTCCAGTTTGATAACATAGCAGTTACTCAACGGCTGTGAAAATAGTTATTTGCACACGTTTTTCGGCAATAAAACTGACAATACAACTCTTACCTTATATATTATTTATATCATAACGCATATCAAATGGTGGCTTTCCAATTACATCCCATTAGGGAAGAGTATACTTCTCAATTTACGTTATTCGTACGTTGATAGATGATTTTATGAAGTGAGTTGCCTGTTTTAACCATTACTTATTTCGGGCATTAAGTATGTATTACAATACGAGGCATAATACTTTATCTATTCCTGGAACTCACATAGATATTGCAGAGATGACAGAGCACTTGTGGCATGTCTAGATAGGATTTTTATATATGCATTGAATTACCATTGGGCTTGGTCTCGTCAATGAAATAACATGAACATTTAAACAAAACTAACTCAGAAAAAAAATAATTCATAGTTTTAGATAATTATATTTGGTGAACCGCGATGTTTGCTCTAGTGTCTTTCAAATGAGTTAAGTATTGTGCTGTAATAATTTCTAAAACATTTTGAAATTATCACAAATATATGGATGAAGGATTTTTACACTTAAAAAGATTTAATGAGACGCCCGTTGCATCTTGAAGTCTTCTATATGTATTATTGAACTCAATTATTTATCTAAAAATTGTCAACATATACGACAAGTTACACCAAGTAACCTCATACCGATATAAACATGATTGCTTTTAAAACGCTTGATTATATTCCATCAAAGATTTGATAAAATAACGTTAAAACCAATATGCACTATGGTCGATAAAACACCAGCCGAGAAGGAGTATTCAAAGTAAACATTTCTTGATCAAATAACTAGTTCAATGATATATTTTCACGAAGTCAATCTTTGAGGCTGTTTGTTAAGATGTTTTTTGGGGGTGTATAGATTAAAATTGACAATTTTCTCCATTCATGTACTGATCAAATTATTATCAACATCATTCCTAAATCGAAAAAAAAATCACTTTTAAGTTCTACTGATACAAAGGTTGCTAAATAATGCTTGTCATGTAAAGAAGTACAAAAATACATATTTTCACGGAAAAACATACAACCAGACACAAATTTCAAGCGGTTTAGATGCCACTTGAAAATAAGTGACGTTTTTGGTATAGCAATTATTTGCCTAATATGTTACATCGGTAAACTAAGGTTGTTCTTAGTGATTTTGTAATTGTTAGCTATAATGTTTTCATTATGGATATTGGTATACCCTTTAAATTTCGAACTTAAAAAAATCCCGTCTGCATACCGCATTCAAAACCACTCAGAAATATTGGAAACATTGTATGAACTATGTTTGTCAATTGGCAGTTGAAAATTCAGATGCTCGACATTGGCTACAAGAGAGCGATCACACACACTTAACGCTGCAAGAAAACTCGACGGTGAAATCAAATCAGAATATAATTACCTCCGGAATAAAGGGGATACACTGAAAAGTAACTTTTTCTCGGAAACATGATAATTGCCTACATTTGTATGCAATACATCATTTAACCTTTCACCGAGTTTTTACACGGAAAAATATTCACGACATTCCGAAAAAACTTTTATTGCGGCCAATGTAATAACACCGTAGGAAAACTCGCTGCAGCTTCTGTCAGAGACTGATGATGTGGATATTGATATATATTATGTAAGGTCGTATTTACATCATGTCATTGGCAAATTTGGCAAACTGTTCGGGAAACGGAAAATAGACCAGCTCGTGCAATTAGCGCTGGATGACAAGAACATAAACAAGTTCAAAGGAATAAATCTGAGTACGTGTAGTAATTCAAATTACAATTATCACATTTAAGCCTTGCTTATAATATCAAACCTACAGATAAGGCGTTTACTTGCCTATTTACAAAATAAAAACAAATCAAAAATACGGATCAAAAGACAATTTTGTACTTTAAGGTATGCGAACATTATGGTTGTGTGTATTTCAATTATTGTATAAACCAGAGCGATTTCGTGTGTATTGTCTTATGGTTACCATCTATTATGTGCAGACAATAACCCGTATATTGTGAAGAAATATTGTTAAAAGTATTTATTTGTTGTTTAGTATTTACGTTGCAAATATCAAACGCCGTAATTCAAAATTAAGTTCATTGCGATTCTGTAGTTTGCCTATGAGTACGTGCATTGTTGACCTGGGGTCAAGGCTCATTTGCATGGTAAGGGACATTTTAAATATTATCTGGAGACCTGAGTTTAAACTTTACAGACAAGTAATAGACACCATAATCCAGCTACTTTTCAGTTGGAACAACAGTACTTTATGAAGATAGCTGTGATCATTACAAAAATAATAAAGACATAAAATACATTTACTGAACGCAACAATCAACACACATTTCTCATTTTATAAACAAAAATACCTTTTAAATATCACTGATACTTAAATTGTATTGCCTAACCTCATTAAAGCCTTCTAATCGTTTTATTGCAATACAATCTACTATTAACTGTTGTTTTTGAGTCCGTGTAACCTGGCGTCAGTAACACATTAATCAGACTTATTGTATTTTTGACGGTAATTGAAAATACTTTTTTTTACAATTCTTATCAATTTATACATATTCTACATGTCTGGTAGCTATTTATTGCACATAATTATATCAAATGCCTCAACGTGTTTGACCTTTGCATATCAATGAAATCGAACAGCACGTATTACAACTTACGTCAAGAAAATGCACACAAGTGGCCTAATCGTACACAAACCCAAATCATCCTATCATAGTCCAAACAAAACATTTTGTGGTATATGTGTTTTGTAATATCAGTCTCAGAAATCGAAAAGGAGTTAAATATGTTACATATACATTAGTTTTTCGGGGTATAATCTATGGCAACATTCTGTCACGACTTTACATAACATGCACAGTTTATATCAGCATTATTTTAATTAATTTCGCCGTAGTTGCCTTCGTTGCGATTGCAATTACTAACCAATAAAAAAAGTTTTCGACAATCAATAATTTATTTTGATATTTAACGGTAAATATTCGTGTCGAATGACCATATATTTAGAAAAACGAAGTTTTTATTTAACTACCGAAATCCTATTTTTATTTATTAGCATTGACAATAGGAGCAACCTATGACTTTGGCTTAGTTAGACATTTAAGGGAAAGTGACTATATGTTTTGTTGGAGTTAACAATTTTATTTAACAAAAACACATCATCCTTTCAAAAAACCGTATAATTTAAAAAAAGGCCTTTATATTAAAAAAAAATTATGCTAATACATGAAGTTAATATAAATGTTAAAGAAAATCCAAATGCACTGTTTTAAATTTAAGAAAAATCCTGAATTTATCACACAATAAAGCGTGTACATGCCCCATGGTTTATATTTGTATATTTAATATTAATGTATTTATATTTCAGAGCCTCTCACTGGCACTGAACTGGCGGAGTATTATGAAAAGCGAGACGCGCTCGTGGGCGAGTTCGCCGATAACATAATCGAAGCCGAACTACTAATGCTCGGAATGAGATCGCCTCCAGAGTTCACAGGAAGTGACTACGCAAGTACCAGTATTGTCGTCACCAGCACGATGACGTCACCAATCGATACTGGTTATGAAGATGGCAAAATTGAAGAAATCGTCAGCATACGTACCAATTCCAATTTTTCAGAGGGCGCTGACGTTTTCAATACTCGGATAATCAATGTCAAACCATACATGCAGTCTATCTCAGCAAAATCCCGTGTAGACATTCAGTATAAGAAACAGTATGCCGGTGATATGAAAACTGAGGACGACGCGTTAAAGGGATCTTTTCACGCTTTGGTAAATTTACAAAATTGAAAAAAGTTGTTTCAGATTCGTAAGTTTTCGTTTTAGTTATGATATTTGTGAGGAAACAGTAATACTGAACATTAACCATGCTCTAATATAGCCATTATATGCATCTTTTGACGATTTTAAAACCTAAAAATTATAAAGCGTTGCAACGCGAAACGATTGAATAATTTGGAGAGTTCTGTTTTTGTCGTTAAATTTTGTGAAACTACGAAGATTGCTTATACATCTTCCACAAGTGTCCAATCTCTGCTTTTAAAGGGGCCTTTTCACAGATTTTGGCATTTTTTTAACTTATTCATTAAATGCTTTATATTGATAAATGTAAACATTGGATCGTAAAAGCTCCAGTAAAAAATCAAGAAATAAATTAAAAAAAGGAAAAGAACGTTGCCCGGAGCAGGTTTCGAACCAGTGACCCCTGGAGTCCTGCCAGAGTCCTGAAGTAAAAACGCTTTAGCCTACTGAGCTATTCCGCCGAGTACACATCTTGACGTATTTTATACCTTATATAAGCAATCTTCGTAGTTTTACCAAATTTAACGACAAAAACAGAACTCTCCAAATTATTCAATCGTTTCGCGTTGCAACGCTTTATAATTTTTAGGTTTTAAAATCGTCAAAAGATGCATAAAATGGCTATATTAGAGCATGGTTAATGTTCAGTATTACTGTTTCCTCACAAATATCATAACTAAAACGAAAACTTACGAATCTGAAACAACTTTTTTCAATTTTGTCAATTTACCAAAGCGTGAAAAGATCCCTTTAATACCATGAACGTTTAAACATAACTAACTCAGAAAAAAACACTAACTTTGTCATTTAAGGAAACACAATAACTATACCGCAATATATTGTCTTGTGTTTTTTAAACGAGATTGTTATTTTCAACGCAATTTTGCTTACTACATTTCTCAACCATTTCGAGATTATTAAACAATTGTAGAATTATTATTTTACACTTCATAGCATTCATGGAATCTCGAAGTCTTCTATTATAATAATTAATAAGCAATATTTATAACTGGAAAATGTGTGAACAGATTTGTCAAGTAACACCAAGTCACCTGATAGTTAAACAAACATGATTGCTTTTGATATACTCGATTATAATCAATCTTCAAGATTTAATAAATGTGAAATGCTGATATACACAATGGTTCTTCCATAAAAAGCCAGCCGAGAAGGAAGGAATATCCAAAAGGATCATAACATTTCTTGATTAAATTTCATGATGGCATGATATTATTTTACGAAGTTAATCTTGGCGGCTGTCGAGAAATGATGGCTCATGTATGAGTGTAGAGATTAAAAAAGCCCCTATTCATGTCCTGACCCTGTTATTAGCAACAGCTTACATCATTTCACTTCTACCAATAAAAGGCTGCTGTCAAAACGCATATCATGTAAACACAGTAAAAATAAATAATTTCATGACCGATAATACAATCATGGAAAACTCAAAAGGTTTATATTCCACACGAAAACAAATAGAGTTTTAGTCATGACAAAATTATTTAAATTGAATTTACATGAACGTTTTTAGCTGTTCGCTTGCGAACAACTAAGGTTAACAACACGTTTTGCAAGCTAGATCCGCTAATGACCCAAAACCTGATAACTTCCTCAACCGCGCCGAAAAAGAGTTCGCCATTTATATCAGAGGTTTCAGTTCTGTCAATTTTTTCACTCACAAATTGACACATAATGGGAATATCGTGTTAAATGGAATATTTTTGAACGGAGCGTATAAAAAACAAAATTTAACATTTTATAAATTAAAAGTGTCGCGGAAGAGAATGTTTATGAATTATTAAAATAGTCCACTATTTACGGCGTCATATTTTGCGCAGGTCATTAAATATCTGAGGCTATTTATAAATAAGGGAAAATAAAAGTACTGCTGATCAACAAGTTTAATAGAGAGTCCAATTATCACGCGTCTGTTGCGCAACCTCGTTGATAGTGCTTGTTAGTACAGCGGGCTTAAATCTGGGAAACGTTCTTTTGTTCTCAACAGATAGCGACGATTGCTCCTGTATTCTCAATTGCACCGGTGATAACAGAGCAATAGTATAAGGTAAAGTGTGTTTATATTCACAGTTCTCAACTTATAAAACGTTGAACATGACTTAACCAATAATAAAGGTATATTGTAGACAACGACAAAAAATGCATTATAATCGCTAAAACCGAATCTAAAAAATTACTAAATATAACAAGAAATCATATAAAAAGATATTTTGCGTAGATGCTGACTTTAAAATAAAGTTTGGAATTTGTGTTTCTAAATAATTACATTGAACACAAAAATTTTACTATTGTGGTTTTCTTTCACAATTAATTATGCATAATCACCGCATTAGTTTATGTCTGAAACATCGAAATATATCGTCTTTTAATATTTGATTAACACGCAGTTTTCTTTCTTCACCATCGAAACATATCGTTCATAAATATTCGATAAACCCGCATTATTCTTTCGACACATTCAAATCACACTTTCATAGCCGCGTCATGTGAAAATAGGTCCTATGGCGTTCCAGCAAGCGTAGCCCAGTCTGCGCATTTCAGCAGTCTCCTCAGAGTCGATGCTGTCCGCTATAAAATCACTCAAGTTTTAATTACGATTAAATTCACATTATGTTTCTCCTGACCAACTACAAGATGCGCAGGCTGTGTGGACTATAGCTATGATGGGCGCTCATGGCATAATGCCCATTTTAAAAATCTCATTGCGTATTGTAAATGGTACGTTTTAGCAAAATGCTTGTCGATTATGATAGCCTTTACAGGCGTTCAGGAACGATTTCCAGACTTGCTGACCGAGTACGGCAAACATTTATGGTTAGGTTATGAAACGATTTCCCTCTTATCGTGACCCTATGCTGTTTCGGTAGTGTTTGTTTTCTCATCTTGAAAGCAAAACTGTGTTAATCGATAGGCAAGTATGTCTTCCCCTGACGATTTGGTGACCTATTACTGCTGGTTCTACGGCATATTGGTGTATCAAGCTTTTGTCAGCCAAAAAATGTAATAAATCCAATAAAACACATCAGTTTGTTATTATTTTTACTTGTGTGTGTTGAAATTACGTTTCTCTTTCCTTTTAGATTACTGAAATAAACTTCTGATCCGTCATTTGTGAAGAGTGATTGTTTATTGAACAAAATACATAACCTATCATTCATAATTGTTCATATTTTTACGTTAATTAATAAAAAAATATGTCTATTATATACAATTAGCAAAATAATATTACATGAAAAGATAGTTCATCGACAATTTAACGATAACTTTGAACTTTCTTGCTTTCAGGTTTTAACAATGTAACTTTGGCCAATGTCTCACAATGCGGGCAAAGAAAAATGCTTCCACTTCGCACGTACTTTGCTGGTGTGTAATATTTAAGATGAGTGCGATGCTCATACTTGCTGCACCGTCCCCATTGAATGAATTCCAGCTGGTTGGTTGACCTTCCTGGCGCTCGATATTTGCACAAGCAGCAAAGGTCTCCTGCTTACAAACCCTCATTATCGCTCTCACTTTTTGTTCCCTCCATGAACTCCTTGTTATATTTACCAGACGAACATGGCATGGGTGACAAAACCCGGCGTGGAATTTCATTTCCCTTTGCAGGTCTTCTGGGACTATCATCTAACTTCATGAGCTTTTCTTTTGTTGGGGACATGATGTTACCGTGGATTGACGGAGGTTGTTTGCTTTTTTCTCAGAGTTTGTTGATGTATTTTGTATTTACTTTCCAAAAAGTGTCCATGTTCAGCTGATGACAGATTATCTTTGTATATAGTTTCAAGTGAAGTCTTGTCGGCTGTTATTTTTGATGATTAAAGAGAGTAGATGCCGGATTTTGAAAAAGATGAGATGGTGTTGTCTGTTGAAATGCTTTTGTTGTACGATTTGCTTGATATGGAAGCAACATTATATCTGTTCACCTGTTTACCTGGGCGCTGCCTCGTGTATGCCTGGCACTCGCTGTAGAAGGCGTTCTTGAAGGGGCCGAAACATCACACATCCAGAGGCTGGGTGACATGCGATGTGTGAGGAGGGAGAAAAAAACACAATGTTATTTTGTTCTTCCCATTCATCCAGTGTAAGGTTTATGTGCGAAATATACCCATCAAATAGGATAATCACAGGTTCCGGACCATTGCATGGCACATGGTGCTTAAAATGATTTTTCATGAAGTGGAGGAACACATCAGAGTTAGACCAGAAAGATTCCGGTACTGTTACATTTGACTTTGGACTGGAGTCATTCAAAAGGTCTTTTCTCCAACGTTGACACGGGAATATGTAGAATGGGGGAATCTTACTCCTGCAGTAATGATGGTGACTTTTTTTACATCTGGCTGACGTAACTGAGTTGACTGTCTGCCATTTCAAGCAAACCACCTTTCCAGGGTGGTGCTCCATCACCAAGCACGTGTCATCTATGTTCCACATATTTGAGACTTACCACTGATGTTGTTTGCCTCGAGGACTTTCTTCAGCTCATAAAAATTAGATTCATTAACTTCAGCTGAAGTGCAGTTGGTTCTTATCATTTATAGTTTCTGGGGCTTAGCCAAGGTGATACTTGGGTTGCGACCTTTAAACAAATTATACCATGATGGAGCGAATTCAGGATCTGTTGGTTTCTTCCTCTTATGACAAAGTGGTTGGCAAATGTCAGACACTCTCGCATTGAATAGCCGCACCCTTTCTGCTCATTAATACAGGCCCTAAGCCACAACACATTTTCTCTGACATAATTGTAAGCCTTTTCCAGAAGTGTTAAATCATACTGCCGTCCATTAACTTAAAATGTGCTGATGATAGGCAACTGAAAATTAAAAATATATATTAATTAGAAACATCCAAGTAAAATATCCGAGAAATAAAAACAACATCATTTAAAATAACTGGTATGAAGTTTAAGCGAGTAATCGTAATTTAGCATGCCCATACATGTATTTATATAGGGCCGTCTAGCTCGCACCGCCGTGTGACGTCATTTAACTATGGAATGTTTTTCATTCGGTTAAATAACTTTCGAAAATCGTGATATGCTCTCTCAATGCAAATTCGCACAATGGTGCGACTGACACAGAATTTTGAATAAAAAAGAACTTACTTACCAGTAGGTAGGCAATGTCTTGGATATTTTGAAATTTTATACCGCGGAGAAAACTTGTAAACAATCGGCACTGAAACTAAAAAGTCACGTGGCAGCTATTTGGCATGTTTTGGATTGCATTTCTACGTCGTACCCACCAATACACAGCACTCGCAGTAAATTTGGTGGATTTACATTTTTTTTTCACGGTCAGTACACATGACTCAGTCAAGTCAGTGAAAGAGCGCTAGCGTTCACGCCGTGTGACGTTAGTTCAGCGCCTGTACGTCGATAATCCAAACTGAGTTGGATAATTCAAACTGAAGAAAAATGTCGGCCGAAACTGAAACTGAAAAGAAGGTGATTATTTTATCATTTCTGCTAATTTAGTAACTATAAGGACGTAATTGTTCTACACATGTGATAATGAATGTCTGACACACACATGCGTTTTGAGTTTTGCAATGATTTAGTAGTTTTCTGGTAAAAAACTTGATAAATTTGTCTTCGGAAAATGCTATTTTTCATGAAATGCGACCTATGTGTTGAATTATTTACACGTTAATTGACAAAAGAGCGAACGAAACTGTAACAGAGATATGCCAAATTATGTCATGAATGTCCTTTAAAATTTTACTTTTAACATCTAGTGTGTTTCTGTGTTAAAATCATGTGTTTGCAGGACGGGTATAACAGTTTATGGATAAATCCAAACTGTTATGAAAATTTCTGTTGATAATAACCAAACTCAAAATGGATAATGCACAAACTTCGATGTATTGAACATGTTTTCCAAAGACAGGTTCGATATTATTCTTTGACAACAACTACATGTATTTATAACCAAAAACTCACACGATGTGTATAATGGAATATAGAAAAAAATACTTTAAACGAACATCAACATTCATTTATTTGTTGTTAGTGAAATCAATTTCAACGAAACGTGCATATGTATACAATTAAGATTAGAAGCAAAATAAGCATGCGAAATTTGCATTCCGCGTACACAGAGATGCCATATAACGGGTTCCATGTCATTTTGGATAGCATGAAAAGCGTATAAATTTAAAAATGTCCCTACTTATTATTTAATCACTTGATTTAAAGGGATTCGAGTCGAAGCTGCAGGTTAAAGTGGCACTTGCCCCGCTGATTCACGTATTTGTCACCATACTAGAGAATTCGAATATTATTTGTGGCATAACTGACCTGATTCATTATACATTAAACCAGAAAGATTGCATCAAATGATATTTCTTTCAGGCATTTAAAGGACTCGTACAATAAGAACATCTGTAGTTTTCCATTATCTTCTGTTTTGCCTGAAAAGAAAACAAACTTATTTTTATGATGATTGTTTATCAATGTGCTAAAATGCTTTTGTTGTCAACAATAAAATATATCTCGAAATATTTTACAAGATTGTTCATTTTACATAGATCTTTACATAAAGACACCTTGCAGTTTGGTCATTATCCATCGACTTCCTAATGTACGTTTGGAATTATCCATACACTAGTAAATTCATTATCAAATTTGTATATTCTTGTCCCAAACAAATACGAATATATTGCGTTTTCGAGCATTTACGACAATCGAATGTTTTACGTATTATATATATGAAAGGGTTATACATCAGTTCAAGCATTAAAACATTTAAAACATTCGATTATAATTGTTTTTGGCCTAAACCTTTCGACAATTTCATTTACTTTTTCCAGATTTTCCATCATTTTGATTTAATTTCGACGTAATTGTTTTTAATTGTTATGCGTTTATTAGCGCATTGTATCCGGTAAATAACATTTTATCAAAAAGAAACATTTATTATGTCACAACTTACTTTAAAGTTCTTAGAAATGGAGTCTTGATTTCTGTCGCCATTTTTTTCTTCAGTTTGAATTATCCTACTCAGTTTGGATTATCGACGTACCGGGGCTGTTAGATGTAAACATCGTGTTTCTCGATAAATAAGCGCCCAGAAAATACATAGTAAGCACATGTAGTTATATGCATTTTTAAACGCGGCACTTATTATTTAACACTTTTTTTTCAGATCTTCATTATATCTGTATTCAAGTAGATTCATCACGAAGGTTTCTATCGCAGTTGAAATGAACGGAAATAATCGTGTAAACTCGGACCGTCAAAACAGAATAAATTGGACGCTTACAGTATGAACAAAAACCAAAATAATTTTTACCATTACCATCATTTATAAAAAGTTCAACACTTTAAACAAACAATACTCTCTGTATCTAGTATCTAATCATTATAAAGAATGTTAAAGTAACTTTAGTTAATATTTAAAGTAATAAAAATGACATTTTTATTGTAGATTTGTGTTTACAAATGTGTTTAGTACATTTATTACATCGGTAGTTTATTAAACATTTGTAACTTTCTTGGGCGTAAAATCAATGACATCCACAGTGGTGGTACGAGCTGTAAGAAAGTGTCGTTAGATCGGTCGTCCTGATAGTCTGGACTTGGATAATTTTGAAGAAGCACTAAGTATTTCTCTAAGAGCTTCTGTTAAAAACTGCTGAAGTAACCGCAAAGTTGTTGGTAGTGACGTCCTTATTTATTGCAACGCGACCTCTCTTGCAACTTTCTAAGCAACGACCTTAAAAATTCAGGCTTGTCCCTAGGCGGTTTTAGCACAGGTTCCTGGACTTCAAAAAACATTTTTGCCGCGACGCTTGATTTTCCGATCATAATATTAGGGAATTTTACTATGAAAGCAATGGGTGTCAATGAATTAACATAATTTATCGACACCCATAGCTTTCAGTAAAATTCCTATCGTCGTTGCCTTCCAAGCACCTTTGTGTTGCATTGCTTTTTGTCTTCTTTTTTTT
Organism: Dreissena polymorpha; assembly: GCF_020536995.1. NCBI lineage: Eukaryota > Metazoa > Mollusca > Bivalvia > Myida > Dreissenidae > Dreissena > Dreissena polymorpha. Next base: position 3,981,313 of record NC_068359.1, on the reverse strand, counting down.
TAATTGCTTCTATGTTATACAACGCAATATTTCATTTGCAAGTTTCGTTTGTTGAAAAAAGATGATGAATTACCCTATATTATAACTCAAAACACATATCTGACATGTTCATACGATGAAATAGGCGGTTATTTTACCAATATAGTACAATGCTACAGAACATTTCCTAAAAATAAAATTAGCAACACGTATTTAACCATAAAAACAAACATCGTTGGCAGTATGTTTTTGTGATATATACTGTTAATCAGTTAATGTTTTCCCCAAACAAATACGATTTATCAGTTATTGACTTTCACTCCGTATTATAAAATTTTATTTAAATTAAATATTTATTTCATTAAAAAGTGACGTAATGGATGATTTAGAAATGACAGATATATCCTTCAACAGTAATGTTGAGTAATGCAAAATAAATTTCCACAATCTAAATTCTCAAACACAGTATCGTAGATAAAATACAAAATACTCAATAACACTTTAACATATAACCACTGTTCATTATTATTTCCAGGGATCTATAGAACTAGTGTTTTTTTTTCAAACAGTTAATAAAAAAGCGCATAAATTAAAGATAAAAATGAGTCCGTTATAGATAATTAACATACAGCGTACACTAATGAGATGAAATGTTTATTAAACTTTTTGCAAGCCATTTCTGTTTAAAAAAATATTCTCTTATAAAATCATGCTTAACTTTGCGGAACGAAATATTAATGCTGAGTCGCACACTCTGTCTCGTCACTTACAGAAGGACTCTTAGTTAAATGCACACATGCACGCGCTGTACGATCAGTGTCGTCTGCTACTTAGGATTAACATCAGAACACACATTGAATGGATTCAAAGTATAGTAAGTGTGTTTTGCTGATTCATCACCGTCTTCTCCAAGTTCTCCTTGACCATCTGGACTCGAATTATTGACACTATTGTCGGGCTTTTCAAGATACTGATAACTGTTTTCCGAACGGCGAGCCTTTAACGTTTGATAAGCATCATTGTGATCTTTGACAGCGAAAGACTGAATACTTTCGTCAGAGATTTCGTTGTAAACTGGTGATGTAATTGAGTTAGTGTTGTCTAATGAATTAATTTCCTTGGACTTTTTTCTTAATACACGTTGTCTTTCATTTGACAGTGATATGTTCATGCCGTCACATACATGCGAGACCTGTTGATCGTTTTTCGGCCACTGCCCCTCCAATTCGGCTTTCTTAGTTTCTTGGGTAGCTGATGGTGTCACCCCGCTGTCAACCTGTGTATGCATTTAAAAATATAGAAATATCATTATAATATACAATTACCAAACGGGATTTAATGATTATTAGACGAAATAAAATATAAATTAATCAATACATTTTATCAGAGATAAAAGACCTTACTATATGAAAGAAAACATACAAAGCACAAACCTGCTTTTTGGTACGCAACGACATAAATGGCGTGCTCCTGTAATTGTGAAATAAAAATACGTTCGTATACTGAAATATTATTGCATACATAATGTTGCCATAAAATCATCTATAAGAATATTCTCAAGCATGTGATTCACAATGGCCTTTATTAATGATAGCTGTCAATGCCAATCATCTCGGATATCGGTTTGTAAAATTGAAAATTCGATGAAGATGAAAAAAACGTACTTGTACAAATTTGGCAAACATGCACACAGCAAGCAGGAAACTAGTCCTCCGACTGCAAACCCAACACACACTAATCCGATGGTAATTCCAAGAGAAACACTAGTTTGTTGTCCTTGTACAGTGGCTTGCGAACTGTGTGTCTGAGCTGAAATGTTAGTATTCATGATTCTCACAAAATAAGCCCTCAAACGGCACAACCAAAGCAACGGAAAATACGAGGGGTGCTTTCACTTAAAGTTATAAGATGTACATAATCTTTTTGCATAACGACAGAAACCACGTAGACAAATGTATGCATTGACTTATTTTAACGTGTGGTACCAAAGTAAGATGTAAATAGCTACTACCAGTTGTAATATTGTGGTTCGTTGTAGTTGGTGGAAATGGTGTAGACACACAGCATTGATCCGGAGACTAGATAATTATATAATATAAACATTCAAATACAGGACAGTTGCAGCAAATATCAATTGTCATCAGCATAACGTGCGTAAAGGCTTATCAGTGACGACACTCTCCGCCTGTTTGGGATTTTATAATCATTAACTTCCTTTTAAATATACACATTTGAGTTGGTGCAAACTTCAAGTGTCCTCATAATAACGTATGAGTTTACATAAAAGCCTCGCTCAGGGAGACATGGGTGAAATGGATGTGCGTAAACTGTCGTCCAAGAGTAGCCTGCGTAATCCACGCAGGCTAATCAGGAAGGACACTTACCACTTTTATGGATTTGTTTGTGAAAAGGAAGTTTTTTTCTAAACGAAAATCCTGTCAAGGCGGAGAATGCCGCCTCTTACTAGCCTATGAGAATTGCACAGGTCAGTCTGTGGCGATGCTTTAGAACATGTATTAAAGTTAGTTCCCCAAGAGCGCGGCTCATATATATTCATGGGAAATACATAATGTTTTTAAATGTACTAATTGAATTTAAAAAAAGGTTGATTCCACGAAACAAATTCGTCTCTTTATTTTATGAGTAGATCTAATTACTTCCTTTCAACGAATGTTGTTCGCATAATGAAAAAAGTGTGTATCATGATACCGGTGTATCTTGAAGCGAACGTACAGCAGATAACATTAATTTCCATTTGCTTGCGATAATCGTCATACGTACTTGTAGGCTGCATTCAGAGACAAAATTATCTTTATTATTGTCTGAAATATAAATACATAAAATTACATAACAATAACTTTAGAGAAAAGTACAAAGAATTTTAAAAAGACGAGTGATTTATTTCCAAAGCTAATATGTGGTACTGTTTCATTTTCTATGTAAACATTTCAAAGTATCACAATACATATAATAGATATCTCATTAAAATAGAAAACCTAATCCTATCTCAGTTGGCCAACAAAACCATAGGCATGTCTTCTGTGTTGAATTGAGTATCCGCTTTGTGCAAATAATACCATGACCACTTTCCACACAGACATGCAGACTAGAAGTAGTACTGAAATATTACATACAGGTATGTTCCATTTAGTTGAAATATACAACAATTCTATGCCATCCAAGACAAACATAAAGACATTCAATTGAATAAAAAAAACTATACGTAAACTACTTTATCACACAATAAAATGATATTATAGAAATGAAATAGAGTTTCAATTGTGAACACAATAAGATGTTACTTGTCGGAATGTGCAGACGGAAGCACCAGGACCACTGAAACATAATATCTAACCCGTTAATTGTATTTTATACCCGATAAAGACAATGCAGCTCAGTAATAATCCTAACTTGCAGAAGTCATTGATCTGAATAATATTAATTAACGAAAGCATACAATAGTATAAAACATTTAAGCAATGTTCGACAATTGTTAAAATAGTCATAATATTTTGCTAATGCAAACATCCAGTACACAAATAAATAATTATATCTTTACAATTTCAGTCTAATTAAAACTAGCGAAAGGAAAATAATGATTGAATCTTAAACAATAACAATACTCACCGACTATCATATATATTTCCTTCATTGTTTCTTGTTAATTTTATGCAAAATATAGTATGCTTTTTAAATAAGGTTAGTGTTGCTAAAAGCGGTACACCGTTTGTAAAACGAACATACACAAGTCTAGTAAATAGCTACATTAAACCATCGCTCAATGAGTGTTTGTTACATAAGTGTGCAACACATTTAAAAGGACAATTAATAATGTTGTTGTGTTTTTAAAGCCGTGTTTCAAGGAAGTTAATGTTATCCGATCGAGTGACAAATGAAACTATACGCTATTCTATAAGCAGTCCACTTTTTGCGAGTAAATTTTCCGGGTCCCGTAGTCTGTGTGCCACAAGGTCCTAATTCATTAGCTTTAGTCATGCCAGCTTGTGGACTACATAAGGTCTATGATAACAAGTACTTTAATCAGTTCCAAGCATTGTACGCGAACACCGATGTGCAAAATGGATGTATATGTGAAATCTGCTTCATAAAACTTGACAATGTTACATTTATCCGAGTCATCCAGGCGTGGGTCGGAAAGACCATAAAGCTTGGGTAGCTGTTACGAGCACAGGGTCAGTCAGAACTGGTCATTGCAGCTGTCCAGCAGGACACGCAAAGTGAAGCCACAAATATGCAAGTACCTATGCAGTTACTCTTGCATTAACAAATGGTATTGGAGGGACTATTTTCACCGACCAACAAGGAAATTGAAGCAAAGGAGCTGCTCAAGTTCTCTGTCATTTAGGCTGTAAGACATGGCATTAAACAGACCCAGCCAGTCGCTGATGCAGATGGGGCAAGATTCTAGTATCAGAGAATTAAGCCTTCTTCTATGTAAACGAACATAATGTATATGATTAAGTATAATATAGACCCCAATATTCGATACATACATTAAATACTACAGAGACAAAATATTATAAGTTTGAATTTGCATGCATAAACAAAAATGTTATACATGGGTAGATATAATTACATGTGTTTACAACTCAACATAAAGACGTTGTCAGTTCTAAAGCCTTCAATACAAATAAATGTCCGTTATTAACAGTACTACACACTCATAATCAGTTCAATTCACGTTTGAGGTTACAGAATGCTGCGACCACTAGGACTGTTCTGTCAGCATTTCTTAGCAACTTAATATTAAGCAAGTCGATACTAGTCGTCTGATACCGCTCTTATGATTGCTCGTTCGACACGAATTACTACTGGAGTCAATCGTCTCCTCTTCCTTCGTCTGAGGCCGTAACTTCGCGGATACTGGAATGTTCAATATGACTTATCAAGTGGACATAGTCTCACCAATCGTGAATTCACGGACTTACATCACGCTGTCACCAGGAAGGAGATAATCCAGAAAATTACGCTTATTTTTTTATAAGTGTCACTTGCTCTCCTTCATGCAATAGAGAAACATACACATATCCGGACAGGTCAACCCAAGTATAATTAATATATTGTATCAGTTAATATGACACTTTGATTCGTCTAGTTATGTCTTCGAATGTCAGTCTTGGTCACAGCAAGTATGACAGTGTCTGATTTCTCATGTTCACAAACACTTTAATCCAAAACTTGGACTTTGTGTTGGAATCAATGTCAGAAATGCGGGAAGACTGAGTCCAGTAAAAAAAAAGAGAATCTTAATTCGTTGAAGTGTCCTTGGTGCAAAAGTCTTGAGCGGTATGCTGGGTCGATGCATTGCTAGTTTTGCAGCTGTAACAAAGGATACAGTCAGTCGACACAATATCAATCGTTTAAGTGCTTAAATCCTCTAGTTTGGCATTTATGACACTTTGGCACATGTCAGGGCATAAATTACAACAATCATATATACACTATACTACATATATATTCATTTTCATTTAATGCTTCATCAAGACTGAAATTAAAAGTGGTTGCTACACTTAGAGTTGCCTAGGTTTCATCATATTTCACTGGGTTTAGTGGAGTGTTTAAATCACGTGCCGGTTGATTTGTTCTGGGACCACATTTTCATTTACCCCTGTTTTTATGGATGCCGTTGCCACGGCCTTCGTCCAGGTGTATTGGAGATTGTTGGCTTCCAAACAAGCGGAAAGTAATTGAATTTTGAATCGTGTTTATTTTTGAATGATTGATTTTAAATTATTATTTCAAATAACCCCTGGCAAGTGAATAGAAGTCTGTATTGTTTATTGCCTTCAACCATTGTAAACAATTCCCCCATACTGCTGGTATTCAATCGAACTTTAACGGTACCTTGCACGGTCAGTCCTTGGCAACAATGCTGTTATGCATTAAGCACGTGCTATTTTCTCTTTCTTACTATTTCTTCTGATTGTTAGTCGAATAAGGAAAAAATACCTGGCCTTCCAACACATCGCTGATATGGCACTTTCTCACTCTTATCAAACTATAATAGTAAATGATTGGATTCTCCTTTGTAATCACTTAGCTTTTAAGAGTATCAGGATAGATAATTCATAGGGCTTACAAAAACAAATTGTATGGCATTGATAAATGTTATTAGCAATGTATAACTTTTTTAACAAACGTAAATCCTTTTCCTGACCTTAAATAGTGTCTTTACTTCAGCAAATGTTTAAGGTGCACACACTTATATAGGTTTTGCCTGGTTACATATTCGATTATATGATATACGAGATAGATAGATAGATATATATACATATATATATGTATATATATCAGTATGTATACAACACAGCTAAATTGTTTTCTTATAACGTCCAGAAAATCTCGTCAAGGGGTTTATCAGATACATATAGTTTGATCAGAGATTACGTATCAACATCCCTCATGTTCATTCCAATCAATCTATGTTTCCAACATGAGTTTCATGAGATGGCTCGGAATATGAAACGTCCGGTGGATCTATTGAACTGTGAGAAGTGCCAGATTTCTCCAAAACAAAGTACGCACTTCTGTCATCGCCTTCTTGTTCCCCTGACTCCATATCCGATGCGGTGGTACTGCAAGGTTCCAATTTAAAATAATTTCGATCGGCAGAAACGTTAATCTCTGCTCTTGCTGGATTTTGGGTGTTAGAACTGTAACTAGAACGTTCTAAGGGTTCTAAGTTGTAAGAAGCTATATCCAGAGTTCGTTTGTTAAGAGACTGATAGGTTTGCTGTTCAGATGGGCTTGACGATTCAATTATGTTATCAGTAACTACGGTGTATTCTAGCGATGTAATGGCTTTCAAAGATTGCGCGGAACTCTTCGAGTTTGTAAGTCCCAGTTCCATAGGTCCGTGACTAGCGAAAGGAATGTCGAATTGTATTGTGTTGTATATGCTAGAATCACGCGAATCGTTGCCATTATTTATAGCAGTACGCCGTACGTGGTGATCTAAACCCTAGAACAAAGTCGAATTTTAATAAGGAAGATTGTTCATAAGTGTAAGCATTTTCAAGTGTTTTAAAAGAATTATCAAGTAATTAAAGTGATCTTAATGCTGCATTCGAAATCAAAATTCTTATGATTATACAGATTGCAATTTAGAAGTTACAAACAAGTTGGTACATGGATAAATAAAACAAAACTTCACCCTACCTTTCGACTGAACACAACACGACCTTAATTATATGAATCAACTGCCTACAAAGGTATCACGAGTCAAATCTATTACAATGCGTCACGTTCTCTTTAATGGAGAGAATATAATGATACACGGATGTTGTTTTTGTTAGTTTCTACCTAAAAAATATTGAATATTTCACTATTAAATAATATGATTAGCGGATGACGGCGTTTTGCTTAAACTTACCGTTGTTTCTTGTTTTCCATTACCTCTGGATGTCCAATTACCCATTATGATAGTTGTTGCGTTTCTGTTTGTATTGAAAAAAAGTAAAAAATTCTATACACCAATTCTTGTAACAAAATAGATCGTGATCTGTATCTGTTAATTTATTATGTGAGTCCTTAACATAACCAACATCATCTGGGCATAAATCCACATAAAGTTAAAATATGTTGGTCATTCCCGTGGAAAGGTAAACAGCAAACATTTGACTATCATTTGCAAGCCAAACGCACAATAAGCCAACAGAAACAACTTTATAAATGTGTTGTTTTTTTATAGAAATGTTAAAAAGCCCATGAATTTGTGAAATTGACCTTTGAATTGTTGATTTCCAAATTAAATGATGTGTCAATTCATACCAGCATACCAATTTGGATTATCGTGGTTTCATGTTGAGTTCATTTTGCAAGCCCTTGTAATATTGACCTTCGAAAATCAAAATGCGTCATTGTTTCATCCCAAGTACCATTAACACCACTTTAAATATTCGTGAGTCAATGCGTTCTCTTTGCATTATGCGGAAATGAATTTCATGTTCCGACCACATATTAATTTCACCTTTAATATTCTGACTTCAAATCAAACGGTGCATTATGCAGTATGCTCCTTTCTCTGTTCAAGGTCAAAGCGTTGCCTAGATACTGTACGGAAACAAATTTTTCATGCACTTATGTCCTTCGCTGTTAGTCTCAAAGTCAAATAGTGTTTTTATTTTCTTTTAAGTTACCACCGTACCAACTTACATGAGTGTGATTGAAATGCTCATTATTACATAAAATGGAACTATTAGGAAAATAAGGTTGTCATGACTTACTTGTTCAGTTTCGGGACACATACACATAGCAAGCTGGTAACTATGACTCCAAAAGTAATTCCAACAAACGACAGTCCAATAGCTAAGCCTATAGAGATGCCAGATTCACTTTTAGTGCGACATCGGGATGCTTTTGTCTGAAATTGGAGTCAGCATGCAATGTACCTTTTTAAGTAAGCATCGCGACATCGCGTAATTATTATCAATCAAAATGCCTTTACGACCGCAAGAAAAGAATGATCTTACTACTGGACTTAATGAGTGCTCATATAAATAAAATGCATCTGTATCTTACTCTGATTTTGATAAAAGAAAATATATAACCCACCGGCGCTTCTGTGGTTTCCTTCATTACATTTTGTCGCGCTCCAGTCGTTGTTTCACATGTTCCAATGAACTAAATTTAAAATGTATTCTATATTTTTCTGAGTTAATATATAAAAAAGAGGGCCTTGTTGGCTCTTAATCTCAATGTCCTTTTTTTAAATAAGTATCACAACATCGCGACTTTATTATCTATCAAAAAAGCTTAAAGACCGCGAGTAAAGGATGATCTCATTTCTGGACTTCATGAGTGCTGATATAAATAAAAAGCCTCTGTGTGTTAATACCTACCGGCGCTGATGTAGTGTCCTTCGTTTTATCACGTCCCCCTGGCTTCGCTGTATCCTTCGTCTCACATGTTTCTATGAACTAAATATAAAATTCACATATATTTGGTCTCAATAAATTTAAAAAAAGAGGATTGGGTTAGTTCTTAATCGCTCACCTGGGTTCACGGACACCAATTACTGATGACGTGACTAGGTGATCTTTTTTTTACTTCAATTGACCAAGGTTCAAATGTAGCCTTTATTTTTCAGATAGACATTATTTTAAAGTTTTAATAAATACTTAAATAAATAATAAATGTGGCCTTAAAGTTATAACAAGTTTTTTTCAGATTTGAAAAGGAGACTCACATTCAAACTTGCCCGAGATAATGTTAAGATAAAAATTTCCTTTAAATAAGCTTGAGGCATACATGATGCCTCTCAAGTGTGTTTGTTTGTTTTCTTTAAGATTTGTTCTAGTGATCTAGTTGCAGATGCAAGTGACCCAGATTTGAACTTGAACATTTTCAGGATAAACATTCTGACAAAATTTCATAAAGATTGAGCATTAAATATCGTCTCTAAAATTCTAACAAGGCTTTTCTAGGATTTAAAGTATTGTCCTATTTATTGTGTATGCACAGTAACCAGATTCAAATAGAGATTATGTATTGCCATACTTAACCATCTTTACGAGCGTGACCCAATTTCAAACTCGGCATAGATAATGTCAAGATAAACATTCTGAGCAAGTTTCATCCAGATCGAATGTACAATGTTTTGTAGAAATTAAACACAGTTTTTATAATATTTGAGCTGGTGACAAAGTTTTGTCAACGCATGTGAACCATAATCGTACTTGGCCTAGATATTGTCAAGATAAATATTCTGACCGAATTTCACAAATATTCAGTAATACATGTGGGCTCTACAGTGGTAGAATGTATTCCTTAGATTTGACCTGTTGGCATAGTTTTAGGACCTGTGAAAACGGCATAGATATTGTTTTAATTTACATTCTTACCAAGTTTCATCGGGAATGTGGCCTGTACAGTTATCCCGTTTTTTTCAAGATTTAACCTGGTAACTTAGTTCTTTGACGGACCTGACCTAGAGTCAATTTTAGCAAACAAAATTTCAAGATAAACATTCTAACGAAATTTATCAAGAACGAGTCCTAATATGGCTTCTTGAGTTGTAACATATGTTTTCTTACATTTGACGTATGAACATAGTTTTGTGACGTACTTTACCCTGATTCGACATTGGTCTAGTTTTAGTTATTATAAACATTCCGACCAATTGTCATCAAAATTTAGTCATAAATGTCGCAATAATTGTGATTACAAGGTTTTAAGATAGTTTCTTCATTTTGGAGTAGTAAAATGTTGTTATAAGATTAAACCCCGTGGTTTTGTTTTTTAAGCACATGACCCAGATTCAAACTCGGACTAAATATTATCGGGATAAACACATATTTATCCAAGATTCTCAAAGATTTAATAAAGTATTTTTTATCAGATTTGATTTATTGACCGATTTTTTTTAATTAATTGACATAGATTCGAACTCGTCCAATAAAATGTTAAAATTAATAGTCTTGCTAAGTTTAATCAAGATTGATTCATAAATATGGCCTTTTAAGTAGTAACAACGTTTTTCAACTGTGGCCATAATCCGGACACCGCAAACAGCACTCCGCACGACGCAGGGTGTCACAATAGCTCACATTGCGCACTTCATGCTCAGGTGTGCTCAAATAGATCATTACAAGTTTCCACTCGAACAACCGAAATCATTCATGTATATATCCCACTAGTATATTAACGTTATGTATTTAATTCAAATCAACTTTTATTTGAAGAGAATTCGCAAAAGTTCCTCAACGTTTAAATGATTAAAGTTATTTTTAAAGGAGTACTCAATTATTTAAATACTAGTTTACCTTTTTGCACCATTCTCCGATTTCACAACTGCAACCTTTAAATAATAAATAATAAAATAAACATATGTGGCTTTTAGCTGCCTATGCAAGCAATTGATTTCTTCCAATATATTGGATATTTTTCAACTCAATTTACTAGATTTACCACTGTGTAAATGATTGTACGGTATTCCAATTATTCATACAAGTAACATAGAAATATTGTGTGCATATCTTGAGATATACTTATGATAATGCGAATAAATGGAGAGGAAGTGTGACCTTAGCGTTTGATGAGATAAGTAGAGCCATACACGATTCACTCAACATAATGGATGACAACGTTAAGGACTTAAAGGGGCCTTTTCACAGATTTTGGCATTTTTTAACTTATTCATTAAATGCTTTATATTGATAAATGTAAACATTGGATCGTAAAAGCTCCAGTAAAAAATCAAGAATAAAATTAAAAAAAGGAAAAGAACATTGCCCGGAGCAGGTTTCGAACCAGTGACCCCTGGAGTCCTGCCAGAGTCCTGAAGTAAAAACGCTTTAGCCTACTGAGCTATTCCGCCGAGTACACATACTGACGTATTTTATACCTTATATAAGCAATCTTCGTAGTTTTACAAAATTTAACGACAAAAACAGAACTCTCCAAATTATTCAATCGTTTCGCGTTGCAACGCTTTATAATTTTTAGGTTTTAAAATCGTCAAAAGATGCATATAATGGCTATATTAGACCATGGTAAATGTTCAGTATTACTGTTTCCTCACAAATATCATAACTAAAACGAAAATTTGCGAATCTGAAGCAACTTTTTTCAATTTTGTCAATTTACCAAAGCGTGAAAAGATCCCTTTAACAAGCTTTTTATGGTTTAATATGATCTAGACCTCTACATGTGACCGTGATCTCTTAGTGTGACCGTGACCTTTGATGTTTACAGATCGGTTTTACAAATGCAATGCAGTCTCTTCGTGGTGGTCATTTTAAAATTGCATGTTGGATGACAAAGTAACAGTTTCGGTAAGAAGCCTAATTGTAAAGTTGACTTGAGTTTTGTTTCATGTGACCTCGACCTATGTTACAACAAAATCAATCAATAAATGAAAATGTATAGGTAAGACAGGAATTCTCAAGCTTGTTTATTGCCAACTTTGATCTTTGGTCTCTAAGTGGGACCTAGAAATTTATGGTATGGATACGGTTATTCGATGTGACATTTTTTTCATGATGGAGGCCATGAGTACAAAATTTCAAATTGCATTTATATATAAACAGATTATGGCTCAGAAAAGAACTTTAACCTTTGACCCAAACATGTGACTTTGAAATCTGAGCAATGCCGGGTGTTATCAGCGACACGTCGTCTTATACTTGCTAATATTGTACCATGTTTTTCCAAAAAAACATCAATATTTGACAAACATCTGGCTGAGAAAGGAGACGTACAGACAGACAGTGCGACTTCTATATGCCGCCCTCTTCGAGCGGGGGGGGGGAGGGATGGGGCATAAAAATGTCATTGCGACTTCTTTATGCTGCCCTCTTCGAAGGGGGCCATAAAATGTCAGTGCGACTTCTATATGCCGCCCTCTTCTAAGGGGGGACATAAAAATGTCAGTGCGACTTCTTTATGCTACCCTCTTCGAAATGGGGCATAAAAGTGTCATTGTGACTTCCATATGCTGCCCTCTTCGAAGGGGGCATACAAATGTCAATGCGACTTCTATATGCCGCCCACTTCGAAGGGGTGCATAAAAATGTCAGAGCGACTTCTGTTTACCGCCCTCTTCAAAGCGGTGCATAAAAATGTCAGTGCGACTTATATATGCCGCCCTCTTCGAAGGGGTGCATAAAAATGTCAGCGCGACTTCTATATGCCGGCCTGTTCGAAGGGGTGCATAAAAATGTCAGCGCGACTTCTATATGCCGGCCTCTTCGAATGGGAGGGGGCATGAAAATGTCAAACAGAAGACGTACAACTACAGAAGCAATACAACTAAAAAGGGATTGTTTTTTAAATAGCTTATATTTTTGTTACATTCTACGAATGTTCTTCCAATTTGTCAATCTAATTATTATAAGCAATTTATTTTTCAATTTCATTTATTCCATTAAAATATTGCGTAAAACATACATAACAAAGGTAAACGTTGTTTCGAAAAATGAATGAATGAGTTCATTAATAAAATGAAATAGTTCTTAACATTTATGTTTCTTTGGGTTCGGTGTTTCGTGCACTCAGCAGCTTATGTTCCAATGAATAAATGTGACATTATAAGGTTTCCTTTTAAGAGTATGGGCTCGGTTCCAAAGAGTTTTGACATATTTGCACTGAGGGAATAAATGTTCTATAAACTTGACGTGTTCACTGCAGAAATCGTAAAGGTTTGTATTTAATAATTTGCATATCTAAAAAGTATCGAAGTGTTGCTATGATTCTATTTGTTTATTTGTTATAAATTTTTGCTTTGTTTTAGTTAGTTAGTTAGTTTTAGATATGTTTAATATTTTTTGAATTGCTAATGTTGGATTAAAATACATAGTCATATCAAACTGTTTGCAGTAAATTATTGTAGAATAATTTCCAAAATCCGTTGTAACTTTTTGATGAAGGCTTTCCGTACTTGATTTAGTTGTGTTGATTAATACTTAAATAATTCAAAGTGTTATAGGTAGTATTACAGTTGCTTTTTTTTATTTTATCAGGTTTTTCATCCATTTCCATCGCTTAAAAAGTTGAGAGTACTTACATTCTTAAAAGATAATGTTTTAAATGTTTGTATTGTATTATGTTCTTACTTTTAACACTATACATTCAGATTTATTGTAGATAGACTCGGTGATTGGGTCAATAAAATTAACGAAGAAATTAAAGTCTTGAATGAGTCTGTGTTTTTATTACAGCATATCTTTCAATTAAAATATAATAAGTGCAATTTTCATAAGTTAACTTCTGCAATATAAAAATGATATATGCTTTCAATTTACCTAAAAAGTATCGAAGTGTTGCTATGATTCTATTTGTTTATTTATTATCAATTTTTGCTTTGTATGGTATGTTTAAAATTAAGTATCGCTAAATAGTTGTTTCCATTAATGGGCGCTTTTACTTACTCGTAAGGCTTTTAAATATTTAAGCGATAAATTAATATATTGTTTTTCTTAGTGAGTACTTTCAATTAATACAGTTTGCTTACATGAGATGTTTTCTATGTTCATCATAGACTGCATATTAGGTTGTATCCATTTTTCAAAGAGTTTTAATTAAGGACTATGCTAATTGGAATTTTAAAAAGATAACACATACTTTCCAACGACTAGAAGTTATTTCTTCGAAAGTTGTATAATTGTTCGACATTTATTTATTAGGTATTTATTTATGATAGCTCTTTCGAATCATCATTCATAGACGAAAGGCATAATATAAACAATATCTGTATGGCTCCAATTTAATTTAATTTAATTTGATTTGATTTAATTGTTTTTGACGATGCTGCTTCAGCGAAGCAGCTCGTCTAAGTTATTATTGATGAGATTGACGCGGTCATCCATGCCTCTTAAATATTTTTTAATTTGTTAGTTTTAGATATGTTTAATATTTTTGAATTGCTAATGTTGGATTAAAATACATAGTCATATCAAACTGTTTGCAGTAAATTATTGTAGAATAATTTCCAAAATCCGTTGTAACTTTTTGATGAAGGCTTTCCGTACTTGATTTAGTTGTGTTGATTAATACTTAAATAATTCAAAGTGTTATCGGTAGTATTACAGTTGCTTTTTTTAATTTATCAGGTTTTTCATCCATTTCCATCGCTTAAAAAGTTGAGAGAACTTACATTCTTAAAAGATAATGTTTTTAATGTTTGTATTGTATTATGTTCTTACTTTTAACACTATACATTCAGATTTATTGTCGATAGACTCGGTGATTGGGTCAATAAAATTAACGAAGAAACTAAAGTCTTGAATGAGTCTGTGTTTTTATTACAGCATATCTTTCAATTAAAATATAATAAGTGCAATTTTCATAAGTTTACTTCTGCAATATAAAAATGATATATGCTTTCAATTTACCATATTAAAATAGTATTATGCAATAACGTATTTGTGCAAGAACAAATATTATTAAGGTTCATGTAGAGGCTTCATTTTGAAAAATGTGGGACCCCTAGCATTGAACTCAAAATTGAGTAAAGGAAGAGTGCCACATTGAAAATGTATACATATATGCTTTAAAGGATGTTTTTCCTTCAAACTGCTACCAATTTTGTACATCAACGTATCATAACATCCACAAAATCAATCAAAATACAAAGCGATTTTAACACTAAAATAAACATTATTTTCAAAAATCTGAATCATGTTTATTCCACGTATTTCGGCGGAAAATTATATAACTAGTGAATAATATCGACATTGACGAGGGCAAGTTACGCTTAAATAGTAAAAAAAGTTTACATATCTAGAAATATCAAAACTCGAACACATGTCATTTCATCACCATGGGGGAGGCCATTTTTAAATCAATAAAATAGAAAGAAACATGCTAAAAACTCACTCATCGCCTAATTGACATTCCAAACGGTTGACGATGACAAATGCATTGGATTGTAATCTTTCTGTTGATGTTTGCAAACTGCACGATCAGACCTCATAAACACTCAAAAGAATACATATGTAAGAAGCATTTCACCAATGTTTACAATCGTTGTCGAATCACACGACATATTATTGCGCATAAAATAGTACGCTTACAGACTGATAGAAAGATCGATACGTAACTCTGTTCAATACATCACGGTATACTATTCTATAGATAATATATAATAATACATCGCTTTAACAATCTAAAAGTAGAAATAATTCTTTTAAACGGAGTTTTTAATAACGAAAGTGAAAACAACGGAAGTTGGATGGATAGTCTGTGAGATGCACTTCGGCTCCAGAAAAACAATACAAATAAACTAAAAAAGACGTGTGGGGGACAATTTTCAGCTGGATAATATTTGTAATAAGGTAAGTGATGATATCTCTACGTGGTCATTTCTATTATTTAGTGCGATCTCTTGCTGATTAATGTTAAAAGTTGTTTTACTTGTTGCCACCCAACTGTCAAAATAAGTATTGTGTTTTCTCAGGTATGTGTATACACATACCCGTTTTTCTCACCACTGCACGTGGTTTCGACCGATTTGTTTTGCACGTTTTTCTACGGATCACAGCGATGGCCACGCTTTCAAAATGGGTAGAAGGAATAGAAATATAAAATCAATCGTTTGCCAATTTCTTTTTATTCCTTTACAATTTTAAATGTCGTCTGCAATCTATTTCAATTTGAGATGGTTTAAAATTTGCAATTTGGTTGAGAGGTAAATAACACAATTGTTAAGCCTTTGAAATAGAATTGTGACTCTTATTATCCACCATACCCGGATTTTTAAAAAGTAGTTACGTTTTAGTTATTTTTAGAACTTTGTTTAGGATATTTATCCAAAAAAGGCAGTTGAATAAAAACTCATTTGTTGTTTTATGACAATAATTTTCTGTGAAATGTTGCTAACTTGACCTTGTATATGTATATAGCTTTGTATTTATTCCACTTAAGGTAGTGCATATCCTTCCTAACTTTAGATTGAGATTTTGTAAATTAGTGTAAAAATATATTGGTTTTAAACCAAAATATGAATAAAGCACACAAATATTGACTGTCAAAAATGTGTTTATGTTATTCTATCCGTCTTTAGCTTTAAAATGATATATAGTTTGACCATATTGTACCACATTCAATGAAGAAAAACCAAAGCGAAGTTTTAATGAATTTTATCCCCCCATGAACCTTAAAGGAGCCTTTTCACGTTTGGGTAAATTGACAAAATTGAAAAAAGTTGCTTCAGATTTGCAAATTTTCGTTTTAGTTATGATTTTTGTGAGGAAACAGTAGTACTGAACATTTACCATGCTCTAAAATAGCCATTATATGCATCGTTTGACGATTTAAAAACCTGGAACTTATAAAGCGTTGCAACGCGAAACGAATTAATAATTTGGAGAGTTCTGTTGTTGTCGCTATATTGTGTGAAACTACGAGAATAACTTATATAGAGTACAAAATACATTTGTCATTGTATCTGGAAGAATGGCCGAGAGGTCTAGGTAGTAGACCTTTTACTCCAGGACTCCAGTGGTCAGTGGTTCGAGCCCTGCTGAGGTTTACTTGTTTTTCTTTTTTACATTTTATTTTTGATTTTTTACTGGAGCTGTTTAGATCCAATGCTTACATTTATAAAATTATAAAGCACTTAATGACAAACTTCAAAACATGCCAAAGTCTGTGAAAAGGCTCCTTTAAAAGTCGGTCCTCACGTTATCATGACATGCATTACCAAAGTTTAAGTATCGATTACGCAAGTTGTAGAAAATTTAAAATGTGTTGGTCAGTCCTGACTATTTCATTTTGAATTTCAAAACAAATGTTTACAATGGTGTACATTTAAGGTTATTTTGATATTAATGAACTAAATCACGACAGGAATAATGTGCGTTTATATTTACCAGAATTTACATATTAAGTACTCATGATGCATAAAAGAAGTGTTTCAAATTTTAAAAAAGTATAATGCATAATATGTTGTGTAATACATATTAACCATAATGTGCATATCAAAAACGTGTGTAAGGCAAGCATCTAAAAAATAGTGATATAAAATGTTTATTTCTGGTCACTACTCTACAGATCTTAACGTTAAACGAATAATATAATGTTGGGATTTTACCTCTACATCGTCTCTGGTCGTCCGTGTAATTCTTCGTTGGTTTTAAACACCGAAATACACATTCTTTGTCATTATCGGACCTGTCAGAATTTATAATTATGTACGCTTTAATAGTGATTATGTTAAACAATCATTCATATATATATATATATATATATATATATATATATATATATATATATATATATATATCGACATGTTTCAATCTACTGACAGAAACACGTTCTGGAAGAAAGTTATACCAAATAAATAATATCCCGGAATTGTTTTAGGTACACACAAACTGATAATCTAATTCATTCACTTACGTTGCTGATGTCGGATTTTCTAGGATCAGTAATATCACGGCAACTAAAATATATTCCAATATTATTCGATATCATTTTAATAAAGACAATTGTTTTTCAAACAAATGGATTTGGACCGTTTTAAATATATACATATGTATGTGTTTTCAATATGGATCGACACAACTTTAAATGTAACAATACATAGAAAAGGATTATTATTTATTTATCTGATTATATAGAGGATATTTGTTGGATCCGGTGGATTATCGATTTTAATTCACGAGTGATCATAGAAAATAATATTTTCACGAGTGGCGCAGCCACGAGTGAAAATATATGTTTTCTATGATCACGAGTGAATTAAAGTCGATAATCCACCGAATCCAACAAATTTTCATTTTATTTAATGCATTTTTCACAGTTTATATACATTGTTCAAGAGTTTAACTTACGAATTTTGCTGGGATAATGACGTCATTTCGTCAAAAAATGACGTCATTTCACAGTAAACAATGAAAATTATCGATAATTCTTACTGATAATTTTCACTGTTTGAAACAGTGAAATTATCAGTTTTAATTCACTGATATTTCTCTATAAACCACCGGAAAGCATTAAATAAATCTCGTTAACGATTCAATCTCTAAGATAAGGCAAATGGTTGTGACCTATCCTGGTTGAAGGACAAACCTCCTTCTCCCAAAACACTTTATTATTAGGTCTGTATCATTCTATACATAAATGGTGACGTCACTACGTTATTGTCACCTCTATACTTAGACGCATCACGCACCTCCATTTGGAGGCATTTATGACTACGACACAAAGAAGTCCGCGGATGAATGAAGAATTTGCTTTATAAGTAAACTTTCATGTTATGATTTAAAAGTTAAGTATAATTTTGTTCAGTCTTACGGTCTTATGTTAGTATCATTTCAAATTTTCGTAAGTTTTCAACAATTTCGCTCTTTATTCATTTTTTAAAACTGTACTTTCACTTTCGGTTGTATAACAACATGTATCCTTTATTGACGAAAGTTTGCAATGAAGTAGCGTTTTCAAAACCGCTTAAAAAGTTTCAGAAGGTGTATCTGATGCATGTTTTGAATAGACACAATGTCATAGCTATATTGCCTACTAGTATAAGAACAATTTGGTATTTCAAGTGGCTCCATTTGCATTGCAAGAAAAGTTCAAATTGACTTGTTCAGTTTGTTAAATTTTGACACCCTAATTATATATTTTTTTATAAATGCCTGATAGTTTTTTTTCTTTAAATAATTGAGATCAATGAAAATTTTAGTAAAAGCACAGCATTGATGTTCTATGATGGTCATTTTTTAGTGGTATAGTATGTTACAATAAAACAATTATAACTATTGTATTAATGAATTTAGATTAGGTGTCATCTTTAAATGGGGTAGTAATTCATTATATGAGATTAGCACATTATATAGTTGAAAAATAAATAACACTTTAATGACTTACCATAGTAAAATAAAGTAGCATAGAATATGTTGCAGGTCATAAAATGTAAAACTGAAATTGAAGAAGCTTTACAAATATTTTACACTGACAACACTGTTGGTTTTCAAAAAAAAAATCTTCCTATCTATCTGCCCTAGTTTTTTTGGGGCAAATTTAAATATTATTAAAATCATTGAGTTAAATTTTTAAAATTTCAATATGTTTTTATTACATTAGCTTATTTTATTATTAATAATAAATACTTTGCAAGGAAAGTCCAATTCTGTTTTAATTAGTCTTAATTAGGTACTAGTAAAATTGAAAATATCAGTGACATCCAAAACTTGGCTTATATGCGAATGAATGCATATTTTCTTTGACAGTTACATAGTACCCTATTTAATTGGATTAAAAACAACAAATAACTATAGTTCCACAACCCAGCCTAAGTTGACTCAAACTGAATTAATTCATCAATTGATCCTATTTAATTATATTAAAAATAACATGTGTAAGATTTTGAGAATATCCCATGTATTCCTCTAGTATTCCTCTAGTACACCAACATGCACGTCTTACTAATGATTTACATGCACTCCTTAAACAGTTTAACAAAAATAATGAATGATTAATCCAAAGAAAACAACAAACAAGCTGCTTCATATTAAAAGTTAATTACATAAGATTACATAAGCAAAAAAAATCATTTTGATAATAAATCAAGATTATACTTCAACCAAACCATTATAAATTTATTGTGGGGTGGGGGGGGGGGTAATGTAAGCACTAAAACTAAAATGGGGGAAATGTCTGGGGAGGGAACATCTTAGGGGGAGCGTCCGGAATTCCTGCTAAGGGCGACAGTGTTGTTAATGTGTCTTTAGAAGAAATAACTGAAGGAAAGTACTCATTGGTGTATGCCCATCCAGAAGCATTTCTGAGCATATCAATTGGAACAGCAATATTGAGTGCATTTGAAAGAGATATAACTGTTTCATGCATTGCTTTTGATGAAGCCCACAAGTCATGGTCCTTTAATGGTAGCTTTCCTATTAGGGAATTTTATACTTATTTTTTACTCTACAATCTAGCTCTTTTGTCATAAAATGAGAAGTTTTATTATCCAACAGGTTTTGTATTTGAACCTCACAAATTTTATAATACCAAAGTCCCATCATATAATCATCATCAAAATCAGCAGCAGCATTATCATATTCATCATCATCATCTTTAGCAGCAGCATCATTGTGTTCTATTATCAGAATTCAATACAAATACAAACACAACCATTACAACTCTTACTACTACTACTACTAATTAATTAATTATCTACTACTACAACAAGAACAACAACTACGACTGCTACTACTGATCTTACTTCTACTACTACTAGTCTACTACTACTACTACTACTACTACTACTACTACTACTACTAATACTACTACTACCACCACCACCACCACAACCACCACCACTACTACTACTACTACTACTACTACTACTACTTGGTACACCAGAACTTGTTGTCCATGGAGACGATAATGAGAACTCCCAGAGTATTGATCGAACCCACGCCCAGCGGACATCATTCTCTACACCATAGCGACCATGAATTAATATTTGACGCCATGTAAAACATATTTCACCTTATTACAAAAAACATGGAATTCACAAAATGACTGAAAATTCTTTAAAATAAATGCAAATTTGAAACAAAACAACCTAAGCAATACATAATAAGAAACACTACATTATTGAAACACTGATACCATGAACATTTTAGGGTGTAACACCTTATGTACATGGACCAGACCTTTTGTGTACTTTGAAACTTTATGTACCACCTACATAAAATATAGGTGTTATTGTCCATTCATTCATAGCAGTCCTAATGAATTAAGGTCATTCTCTAAACATGATTAAAGTCTAAAGAAGGAAATAATTTGATTTTTTTACAGTTTGAACATTAAGGTCATTCTCTCTTCTCTTCAAAGTATCACATTTTTCAATTATACAATATAATACAAACATTTTAGACTTTATAATCCTTAGTCAGGATAAGATAAGAGACAAATGAATTTTTATAATTTACTTCAATTTCAGGTAAGACTAATAAGTCATTTATTAAGTACTACATGTACTTGGGCTAATAAATTAAACTAAGACACTCAGTGACACTTAGACAATCTGACAAAATATAAAATCTATGGCCAATATATAAGTCTAAATTCATAAATACTATCACACAAAATACATTTCATCAATAACACACATTCATACTAAATTAGTTATCTCTTTATATTATAAATATGGTACATAAAGTGTCAGATAGTGGTACATAAAGTGTCGGTACATAAACGGACTGGTACGTAATGTGTGACATTCAACATTTTAAAAATCAGTTAACAATATATGGACTTCATTGTTTTGCATATACGCAATCAAAGCATATTTATTAAAAATTAAAACGAACTATTCATGGCTGTATCTTTTTATTTATACATGCATAAACTATTCTGGTTATTAATACATTTTTAAAATTATATATAAACAAGAGCACCACATTATGGGTGCCAAGTAAGGCTGCGGTGCAGTTTTGAATAAATGAAATTTATTTAAAGAATTTTTTAGAGGTTAGTGACCTTGACCTTTGACCGAGGGACCCCAAAATGGGTGTGGCGTGTAGAAATCATCACGGTGCATATACATGTGAGGTTTCAATGTTATAGGTGGAAGCACTTTGATATTAGAGCCGATG
The DNA here is from genome assembly GCF_020536995.1 of Dreissena polymorpha. NCBI lineage: Eukaryota > Metazoa > Mollusca > Bivalvia > Myida > Dreissenidae > Dreissena > Dreissena polymorpha. The sequence goes on along the minus strand of NC_068359.1, from coordinate 3,959,267 downwards.
TAAAGATTTTAGCACGACACGGACATCTGACGACGAGCTATGACAATACCTAGGGTTTTCCCCGAAAACAGCCGAGCTAAAATTGAGCGCCATTAGTCCAAATTTTTGACGCTCTTAAATATTAAGCTACTTATTATATGGGTAATATTTGGAGCAAAGAATTTAGCCCATATAAAAAGTATCTCTAAATTCTTTGCGCGTCTTATAAATAAGACTAGAGCGCCATTAGGAGTAGAGCGCCATATAAATTAAATGGAAAACATACAACATTATGTCAAGAAAAATAAAGCTGTAAAAATCTCACCTGCTCGTCTTTGATGTTGCAATTAGCACATTCAGCATTTTCAGTATCTACTAAATAAATATATGAAAGTGCCAAATGTCCAAGATACCATGACGTCCTCCTCAAAATGTTGGATCCTTTGAGTTTGAACTCCATTTATTTTATCCCTGATTAATCCTCTCACACATGAGGCCTACATGTAAGATTCCTTGTAATGTTCACAGCGTTTATTTTAAATCGTTTACTTTCTCAAATTTCAGCAGGTATTTAATTATAAATATTTATTTATTATTTTGATTTATTTACTATTTCGAAGATACAGTCTTGCAACGTGTTTAGTTAGTCTAAGTTACGTGTTTAGTGATTCTTACAAACAATAGACTGACATGAAAAGTGGCTCCTTTTGAAGCACAAACTGCATCCATGTATATATTACAGCTGGCCCGGTTTGATGGGGCCTGTTTTTGATAATAATTAATTACCATTTTTCACTTCCGTGTTTATTATGTTTACCAACGCCATGATGGAAAAAAGTCCGTTTCCCACAATGCTTAGCGCGCATTCACACAGGTCAGTAAGACCGGTGTGACACATTGAGGTCTGTATACTACACATCTAACAATAGTATAGTTTAAGAAGAAATAACAATTTAAGTTGTCATAAACGTAAAACGTGGTTTGTTCGTGATAATCTATCTCCTTAATTCTTATTTATGTAAAGAACAGGAATAGAATTGTACTTACAAGCAATAATCACATTTCCGGACATTATGTGCTCCTGACGTAACTGACCAAATGCCATCGTTGTTCTTGATATACTGACGACGCTAACTACGTTCAATAAAACATCGTTTACATGTTGATATTGATTAAGTGTACAGTTCAAAGATGCTAAATACCCATGTACTGAAATCAATCACTGAAATTGACACTATGAACTATGTATATTTTTCACGGTAATAATTCAATAATTATAATGTCTGTACATTTAAGAAACAAAATCACGAACGCATACTGTTTTACAAAAAAAAAGAAAATACTGAATATTCGTTTTACGAAACCATTAAAACGTGATCATATTCTATGTCTATAATTATATGTATAACTTAACATATTGAAAAAATCACAACTCTAAATCGCATGAGTGTTAATAAAAAGGAGGTTTACTTATGGTTTAACAAATTTGAAAGTATCCATCAATATAATTTGCGCTTAAACTTGAATATGCATATTTTTATAAATAAAAACATTTTAAGATGATTTTAACTCGCCTTAGCTCGATTTCGCCAATAATTATTGTTTTAATTTAAACAGGAAATATATTTCTAACACGTCACAAAATAAGTTTCTAAAAACGTCACTATGTTTAACAAAGCCGATGTAGTCCAGTGCATTTGTTTGTGCTTAAATTGTATCAAAATTTAGGTGTCACACAAGTCAACAGAATATCCGAATACCGTTATGAGTATTATGTATATCATACATACCTCTTAATTTGGCAAAAGTTATGCGGAAGGAAAACTCTTGTGTAAGGGGCGCCACTTCATCCGATCATGATTTTTTATCTTTTATCAGAGGTCACACCATTGCCAAACCTTATATTAATAAGTTATTATTTTCCTTGTTTCTTAATTAACAGGATCTGTCCCAGGACAGCGCGCTCGACTATTCTTCCGCTTTGGATAGTATACTGTACATTTTCTGTCAGTCTTCTGACATAATTATCTAAAATACATATTTGAAATTCAATATTTGCAGTAATACATCGCTGTATGTGTTGCTTTGTTGTTTAGTTGGATAATTCGCCATTTTATGATGTAATGTGTTTACATGAATGCAAAAATGAAATAATTAGAACAAAAACATGATCATGCAAGAAATTTCAGTTTCAATATTTTACACATAATTTTATCAAAATTTGATTAACTTTTTACAATCAAAGGCAATTTTTGTATCTAAGATACAGCCACAAAATTTCAGCAAATAAAATATCGTAGATAGTGAAGTAATTGAAATATTGTTTCTGTTTTTTTAGAAATGGTCACCTTGCCAAATTTGTTCCGTGTGCAATACCACGTCAAGCTACCTACATACAGAATTATAGCGCTACACCTGATTTTGATTATTTGCAATCTTTCCTTTTTTTTCATTTTATATGAGAGTCAATCTTACCAACTGACCCAAAATTTAAGACAATCTTAAGCCTGCGTGTAGGCTACTTTCCTACCTTCTGTCACAATTTCAGCGCGATACTTCCATTCTAAGTAACGTTTTTAGCGGGAACTGTTCATATTTTTTTTAAACTGTGAACTTTCTGGTTGGATTAGCCTCATACGAATGACGGACGGACGGAAGAACGAGCGGATGGACCAATCGCTAAATGCTACTTATCATCAGTAGATAACAGGAGCAAAAAGCAATAATTGCAAATAAGTTCGCCGATATCTTCATCTGAAAACAATTTTCAACCGTATACGAAATACACGGTATTAAAATAAGATGCGCTTTTGACAAAAAAAGAACAACTATAAAACATTTACATCCACGATTTTATTCTAGTTCTAGCTAATACTGGAAGGTTACAAGTTTATAAAATTTCAGTTCAATTAAAGGAACGATATGAAAATAATGTGTGCGACTTAAAAAATAGCAATACTCAAAAACATCAGATAGCTTCCATCTTTGAGTTGTGTTCCTGTTTGATACAAAAACATGGAATATTTCTGAAATCTCTGTTGTTGCATTTGCAATTGATATCAGATAGTTGCAAATGACTTTTGTAGAATGCAAAGTTATTAAACTATTATGTGACCACCTTTCTAATTTTCTAAACACTTGTTCATTTATTTTACATAAATGTAATATAAACAGTCGCTATTTGCTGACGACGCAACTTATTTTTTAAATGACAGTATTGACTCATTCAATAATCTTATAGAATCGCTTACCCTTTTTGGAATGGCATCGGGTCTTAAACTTAACAAAAGTAAATGCACTGTGCTACGAGTAGGTAAATTTAAACAAAGTAATATTCAACTTAAAAAAGAAATGAAATTCCACTGGACATCAGATGAAGCAACAACGTTAGGAATAACATTCACAAACAATGAAAATGAAACAGTTCTAAAAAACATACTGCCTAAACTACAAAAATTTAAAAACTGTCTAAAATCATGGCAGCATCGTAAACTAACACTAATCGGAAAAAACACGGTGTTGAAAACGTTTGCACTACCTAAATTAATTTATACACTAACAGTTCTCCCAAACCCATCAAAAGATATTATTAAAGATATACAATCAGAAATATTTAATTTCATATGGGACGGTAAACCTGATAAAATTAAGCGAACTCAGTTAATTCAATCTGTAGAAAATGGAGGTATCCAATTAACGGACATCTACTCATTCTTGAATGCAATCAAATGCAGCTGGGTTAAAAGATATCTAGATAATACCAATACAAGTAAATGGAAATTATTCTACCAGAAAATCCTAAAAAAATATGGTGACTCCTTACTTTTTGAATGTAACATCAGCAATACCATATTGCATGAAATTGCAAACGAAAACATATTTCGATCAAATGTTTTATCAGCATGGACTAATGTTACTCATAATCTAGAAACCCAAATCACCAGTAAAACTATTCAATGGAACAATAAAGACATAACTTCAAACAATAAGACTTTTTTCTATAAACATTGGTTTGAAAAAAACATTAAATATGTCGACCAATTGTACGATTACAGAATAAAAGACTTCTATTCTTTTGAGAATATATGTTATATATACGGAATACCTTCAGGCAATTTCCTAATGTATTACACATTAATTAAAAGCATACCCTTACATATTAAATCTACAATTAATACAAATAACACACCATGTACTCGAACATCATTCACGGAAAACATACTTGCAAAACAAAACAAAACAAACAAAATATTCTACAAACTAAAAATTAAACACCCTGCAGAAAACTCCAAGATTCAAAATAAATGGCAAAGCATTCTTCGAGAACAAGAATTAAATTGGAAACAAATATTTATCATGCCATATAAAACAACTATAGATAGCACAATGAGAAACTTTCAATATAAATATGTCCACAGAATCATAGCTACAAATAAATACCTTTTTAGGTGCAACCTATCCAACACAAATGTATGTGATATATGCAGCGAACACATTGAAACAATAGAACACCTTTTCTGGGAGTGCAAACATATTCAAACTCTATGGAACCAGTTAACAACTTTTCTAGAGAAACAACAATTAAAATTAAAACTGTCTCTCTTAAATATCAGTTTCGGTGTGAATACTTTTAAAATACCAGAAATTAATAACACTGTGAATCACATTATCATATTAATGAAATTTTTTATAATTAGCTTCAAATACAAAAAACAAATACCTACTTTCAACTGTTTTATAAACTATTTAAAACTAAAGATCCAAATTGAAAAAGAAATAGCCATCAACAACGATTTTGAACAAAAATGGAAACGCATAAACTTTCATAACCCAGTCCAGTTGTCATCCACCTAACTCTACGCAACTCATCTATAGGATTGATTATTACATTTAAAAATAACAGCATACACCACATGCAACCAAAGCAAAAAAACAACATTATATCCTAGCATATCATGTATAATATGTGTTTGATATTATTACTGTTGTATTATACCACCTTTGTTTTTGCTTATGCACATATTTACATTGTATGTTTTATATTGAATAAAAAAAAATGTAATATATCCAAACAGAAAGGATTTTGGTTTTGATTGCACTACTGTTATGAAGTAAGTATATGTACTCCGGCTGAGTGACATTTAAGATTGTTGCGGATAATCTGTTTTCAGTAAATATAACCCGATGAAATACATTTCGTAGGTATAAAATGTGTTTTAATGGAAAATTTAACTAGTAATTATTTCTTGATGAAGATAAGCCAATCATACATTAATCAATTCAAACTATTAGGCATAATTTAACATGTTTCCTCGGTCATGATATCTATTTAGGATTATAATACTTGTATGCATGTGCTTGCCAACAGATACAATGATGATTATTCAAACAATCACAATATGTAATAACTAAAGACATACATAATGTTCTGTCATATCTTCGTGTTATCTGTTTTAGTTTATTTTGACAATTTAAGTTTTATTCCACGACATGATTAGTAAGAAATATATTGGCAGTGAATGTATCGAACTTAAGCTTAACATTCTTACAAACATGAAATACATCTTGACAATAAATGTATATAAAACATTAAGTAAAGACAACTTTTACAGAATTTCCTATTTAAAGGCGTATAAACAGTGACCGATATGCATTTATAGACACAAAGAACGTGTTTTATGTATTATTTACAAAAGAAACTGTTAAACAAATAGACTGGTTATCATGGAAGAGAAATAGTTCCAATATAACGTAATAGGTTTAACTTTTAAACTTTTCGGATTGCACGAATACAGTCACTCAAATATTATTTGACTTTAAAGTCATTTTCATTTTCCAAAATGAAATAATTGTGTTGCGACTCGCAGATTGGTTCCTCGTCAACAGATGGATCCTTCACCAGCACAAAATAAGCAGTGCTATCAGTTTTTTCTGCCATGGCAGACGTGTCCTCGGAAAACATCTTTTGTGGACTCAACTTAAAGTAATTGTGGTTGGTGGCCTCGTCACCCTCATCTTCGAGTTCTTTCGGTCCAATTGAATTGTTCATGCTATCCCCCGGTACATCAATATGACGGTAAGGGTCGTCTGAACTGCTTTCTTTGAGCGCTTGATAATCGGTATTGGGGCCTTCGGTAGCAGGCGCCGGAACACCGTCTTCAGAAATTACGTAGTATAAGGGCGATGCTATTTGTCTTCCTTCAAGCAGCGGTATTTCTGTCTGAATGCCTGTGTAGATGTGTGAGTCCCGATACAATGACAAAGTGCTCTTGTGTTCTAGTTGGGAACTCGTTTGCGGTACGGATGCTATCATCATATCCTAAAATATACGTGTGTATGTATGCAAAATGATGATTCAAATAGTTTTTGGCTAATGGATTTTCATCACTTACCAGTTGCTTATAACCAAATACAATTCTGATTGCGAATTGTTCTTTGATAATTAACAATTGCTTCTTGCTACTTTTCACATGCCAGAGGCCAATTACAAAATGCCATTTGCTGATTGCGAATTGCTATTTTATATTTGATAAGCTCTTGTTGTTGTTTTTTTTGTCACCTGCAATTTGCTAATGTCCAAATATTATTTGCTTTTTAGATATTCTGTTTTCTGATTAACAATAACTAGTTGCTAAAGGAAAGGTGCCTTTATTATTAGTATTATTATTTACATATGTGTATTATTATTATTATTATTATTATTATTATTATTATTATTATTATTATTATTATTATTATTATTATAATTGTTATTATTATTATTATTATTATTAATTATTATTATTATCATTATTATTATTATTATTATTACTATACTTCTATCAGACCAATCAGAGTTATTAATGTCTCAAATTAACACACTTTTGTTTAAACATATTTTTTCCAGAATGTGTTTGCAAGATAAGTTACAAGCATCTTAAGGGTATAGGATTTGAACGTTAGCTAAGCTAGTAGGGTTCCTTTCCTCAACAATATATTTATAAGCAGAAGGATGGTAATTGCATTTTAAACACAAAACATTTAATACTGATTCGAGGTAAAACAAATTTGTTAAAATTATTGGAATCAAAGTTGTTTTTTAAAACTTTGAAATAATGTATTTAAGAAAAAACTGTTCATGTAATTAGAATCAAAGAAATTATTCATATTAAAACGTTGAAACATGGAGAAGAAACATATAGAAATTAAAACATGGAGAAGAAACATATAGAAAGTAACTTACTTTCTTTGGTTTCTGAGTACTCAACACTGATGTAGCTTTCCTAATAAGAAAAAACACTATGTATTTTATTCACACACCTAATATACCATTATTATTCGGTAACGAAACACGAACGTGCTACATTAGTGCCACCGTATTTATGTCGCACAAAGAGTTACATGAGTACCAAACAATCTATTCCAACGAAGTATATAGTTTTACAGTGGCATATATGCGACATGTTTTTATGCATGCCTTTACAGAGACTAAATTACTCCCGCGACTTATTAACTCGTTCAAATGACTAAGGAACTATATGTAGTTTAAACGTCTTATATAATTCGCTGAAACTAGACAATGATCTCGTGTGAATGAATAAGTAATGGGGACGGGTTACACAGTCGTGGTAGCTGTGTCATGGCTAACTCGTGGGAATGAATAAGTCATGGGGACGGTTTACACAGTCGTGGTAGCTGTGTCATGGCTAACTCGTGGGAATGAATAAGTCATGGGGACGGGTTACACAGTCGTGGAAGCTGTGTCATGGCTAACTCGTGAGATTGACTCATTGGAACTAGATAATAAACTTGTTATTATTGCACAGCAAGTCATAGGAACGATATAAGTAAGTTGTTATAAAGGGATAACTAGCCAAACAGATGCATGTCGTTTACGCATTTTCAAAAATGACTGATACAAGGGAGACTAACATAATATCGCATTATATAAAGAGTACAGATTCTTTTTCAATATTTTACAACGTGTTTTTATTACAATTGGTTGATTATATCGTAACCACGTATTGGTTAGCGTGTTCCTATGGGGTAAGTTATGTCACTCCCATGACTCATCAAACGACGTATTAAGTCTTTGCTACTAGCTATTTATCACGACATATTAAAACATGGGAAATACGTCTTGTTCAAGGCATAGCGAAATGAAAACTATGTGAATATGTGCATGTCAAATATAAAGGGAGGAAACAACTCCGATAATGTTAAACACGTTGGTTGCAAACATAATTGAGTGATATCCCCTGTACTGCGTTCAAATAATCTCAGCAAATAATTTAATGCATAGGTCACTTATTAAGACCTCGAAACATCCCTGCAGAATAAATATTGTAAAATAGAACAGGGATACATGTTGGCTTATGCAAGCATACAAACGGTCTAATTTTTTAATAACACAACTGATTTGATGACATACCTGTTCAGTGTCGGGACACATACACATAGCAAGCAGGTAATCACGGCTCCGATCACCATGCCAACAAACAGCAGTCCAATAGCTAAACCAAGAGGGACGCCATCCAGGCCTTTAGTGTCACATGACGTCCTGTACGATTGAACACTGCTATGTGCAGTTACAGCAGTGGTCAGCGTACTCGTAGTTCTTAAAGAATCGTTTCCGTCACTAAATGTGGTTGCTATATCAAATAGTGTTTTAGAAAGCATTTATCAATAACAACATCATTTTGTTCGTATACGCAAACAATATTAAAATGAAATACTAATTATGATAATACTTTTATTGATGCGTTATATTACCTGTATAGGTTCCGACAGTTTTCTGAATTTGAAGTACCGGTAGTTGTTTTTTTGTTAGGCGTTCCGGTTGGTGCAGTAAACTAATAAGCATAAAATATTTTTGTTAGTCGATGATGTTTTCTTCTATTTTACATTATATATCATGTGTGCAAGTAATTAACGCGAAATCTTTTAAATAAAATTACCAATTTAATACTACATAATGGTCATGTCCATATTTTTGTATGTCTGTGAGTCATGGACACTAACAGCTGACGTGGAGAGAAGGATACAGGCCATGGAAATGAGATGCTTTCGATGACTCCTCTGCATCTCTAACAAGGACCGCATCACAAACGAGGAAGTCCGAAACAGAATCTGGCAAGCCATCGGGCCCCATGAAGAACTACTGACCACTGTGGAAAGACGCAAACTAAAGTGGTATGGGCACGTCTCACGATCGTCAAGGCTTGCCAAGACTTTGTTTTAAGGCACAGTAAAAGGAGGGAGGAGGAGAGGCAGACAAAGGAAAAGATGGGAGGACAACGTCTCAGAGTGGACAGGGATGAGGCTCAGCGAAGCCTTGAGACAGTCCGAGAGGCGAGAAAAATGGAGAGAACTGGTTGCCAGATCATCTGTGGTGCCCCAACGGTGAGTGCGACATCGGGATGTTTTCGTCTGAAATTGGAGTCAACATGCAATGTAACTTTTTAAGTAAGTATCGATACATCGCGTAATTAATATCAATCCAAATAGCTTTACGACCGCAAGAAACGAGTGATCTTACTACTGGACTTAAGTGCTAATATGAATAAAATGCATCTGTATCTTACTCTGATTTTGATAAAAGAAAATATATAACCTACGGCGCTTCTGTAGTTTCCCGCATTAAATTTTGTCGCATTCTAGTCGTTGTTTCACATGTTCCAATGAACTAAATTTAAAATGTATTCCCTATTTTTCTGAGTTAATATAAAAGAAGAGGGTCATTTTGGCTCTTAATCTCAACGTATTTTTTTAAGTATCACAACATCGCGACGTTAGTAACAAAAACGCTTTAAGACCGCAAGTAAAGGATGAACTCATTTCTGGACTTCATGAGTGCTGATATGAATAAAAAGCCTCTGTGTGTTAATACCTACCGGCGCTGATGTAGTGTCCTTCGTTTTATCACGTTCCCATTGCTCCGCTGAATCCTTCGTCTCACATGTTTCTATGAACTAAATTTAAAATTCACTTATACTTGGTCACAATAAATATAAAAAAGAGGATTGGGTTAGCTCTTAATCGCTCACCTGAGTTCACGGACACCAATTACTGATATCGTGACTAGGTGATCTTTTTTTTACTTCAATTGACCAATGTTCAAATGTAGCCTTTATTTTTCAGATAGACATTATTTTAAAGTTTCAACAAATACTTAAATAAATTATGAATGTGGCCCTAGAGTGATAACAAGTTTTTTTTAGATTTGAAAAGGTGACTCACATTTAAACTTGCCCGAGATAGTGTTAAAATAAACATTTCCTTTAAATAAGCTTGAGTCATACATGTTGCCTCTAAAGTGTTGTTGTTGTTTTTTCTTTAAGATTTGTTCTAGTGATCTAGTTGCAGATGCAAGTGACCCAGATTTGAACTTGAACATTTTCAGGATAAACATTCTGACAAAATTTCATAAAGATTGAGCATTAAATATTGTCTCTAAAATTCTAACAAGACTTTTCTAGGATTTAAAGTATTGTCCTATTTATTGTGTATGCACAGTAACCAGATTCAAATAGAGATTATGTATTACCATACTTAACCATCTTTACGAGCCTGACCCAATTTCAAACTCGGCATAGATAATGTCAAGATAAACATTCTGAACAAGTTTCATCCGGATCGAATGTACAATGTTTTGTAGAAATTAAACACAGTTTTTATAATATTTGAGCCGGTGACTAAGTTTTGTCAACGCATGTGAACCATACTCGTACTTGGCCTAGATATTGTCAAGATAAATATTCTGACCGAATTTCAAAAATATTCAGTAATAGTAAAATACATGTGGGCTCTACAGTGGTAGAATGTATTCCTTAGATTTGACGTGTTGGTATAGTTTAAGGACCTGTGAAAACGGCATAGATATTGTTTTAATTTACATTCTTACCAAGTTTCATCGGAAATGTTGCCTGTACAGTTATCCCGGTTTTTTTTTCAAGATTTAACCTGATAAACATTCTGACCAATTGTCATTAAAATTGAGTCATAAATGTCGCAACAATTATAATTACAAGGTTTTAAGATAGTTTCTTCATTCTGGAGTAGTAAAATGCTGTTATAAGATTAAACCCCGTGGTCTTGTTTTTTAAGCACATGACCCAGATTCAAACTCGGACTAAATATTATCGGGATAAACACATATTTATCCAAGATTCTCAAAGATTTAATAAAGTATTTTTTATCAGATTTGATTTATTGACCGATTTTTTTTTAATTAATTGACATAGATTCGAACTCGTCCAATAAAATGTTAAAATTAATATTCTTGCTAAGTTTAATCAAGATTGATTCATAAATATGGCCTTTTAAGTAGTAATAACGTTTTTTTACTGTGGCCATAATCCGGACACCGCACACAGCGATCCGCACGACGCAGGGCGTTCACAACAGCTCACATTGAGCACTTCATGCTCAAGTGTGCTCAAATAGATCATTACAAGTTTCCACTCGAACAACCGTAATCATTTATTTATATCTCCTACTAGTATATTAACATTATGTATTTTAAGTCAAATCAACTTTAATTTGGAGAGAATTTGCTAAAGTCCTGAACGTTTAAATGATTCAAGTAATTTTAAAAGGAGTACACAATTATTCAAATACTAATATACCTCTTTGCACCAATCTCCGATATCACAACTGCAACCTTAAAATAATAAATACTAAAATAAACATTTGTGGCTTTGAGCTGCCTATGCAATCAATTGATTTCTTCCAATATATAGGCTATTTTTCAAGTCAATTTAATAGATTTACCACTGTGTAAATGATTGTATGGTATTAAAATAATTCATACAAGTAACATAGAATTATCGTGTGCATATCTTGAGATATACTTATGATAATGCGAATAAATGGAAAGGAAGTTTGACCTTAGTGTTTGATGAGATGAGTAGAACCATACACGATACACTCAACATTATGGATGATAACGTTAAAGACCAATGAAGCTTTTAATGGTTTAATATGATCTAGACCTCTACTTGTGACCGTGATCTCTAAGTGTGACCGTGACCTTTTACGTTTACAGATAGGTTTTACAAATGCAATGCCGTCTCTTCGTGGTAGTCATTTTAAAACAGCATGTAACTGTCTTGATAAGCAGCTTTATGGTAACATTGACTTTTGTTTTGTCCAATGTGATCTCGACCCTTGTTACAACAAAATCGATCAATAAATGGAAAAAGTATAGGTAATACAGAAATTCTCAAGCTTGTTTATTGCCAAATTTGATCTTTGGTCTCTTAGTGGGACCTTGAGATTTATGGTATGGATAAGGTAATTCGATGTGACATTTTTTTTTTATGATGGAGGCCATGAGTTCGAAATTTCAAATTTCATTTATATATAAACAGCTTATGGCTCAGAAAAGAACTTTAACCTTTGACCCAAACGTGTGACTTTAGAATCTGAGCAATGACGGGTGTTATCAGCGACACGTAGTCTTATACTTGCTGATATTGTACCATGTTTTTTCCAAAAAATAAAATATTTGACAAACATCTGGCTGAGAAAGGAGACGTTTAGACAGACAGTGCGACTTCTTTATGCGGGGGGGGGGGGTGCATAAGTGCGACTTCTATATGCCGCCCTCTTAGAAGGGGGGAGGGCATAAAAATGTCAGTGCAACTTCTATATGCCACCCTCTTCGAATGGGGGGCATAAAAATGTCAATGCGACGTCTATTTTTAGCCCTCTTCGAAGGGGTGCATAAAAATGTCAGTGCGACTTCTATATGCCACCCTCTTTGAACGGGTGCATAAAAATGTCAGTGCGACTTCTATATGCCGCCCTCTTCGAAGGGGGGAATGATAATGTCAGTGCGACTTCTATATGCCGCCCTCTTCGAAGGGGTGGGGGCATATAAATGTCAGTGCGACTTTTATATGCCGGCCTCTTCGAAGGGGGCATGTAAATGTAAAACAGAAGACGTGCAACTACAGAAGCATTACAACTAAAAAGGGATTGATTTTTTAAAATAGATTATATTTTTGTTACATTTCATTTATTCCATTAAAATATTGCGTAAAACATACATATCTAGGTAAACGGTGTTTCGAAAAATGGACGAATGAGTTGATTATAAAATGAAATAGTTCTTAACATTTATGTTTCTTTGGATTCGGTGCTTTTTGCACTCAGCAGCTTATGTTACAAATAAATGTGACATTATAAGGTTTCCTTTTAAGAGTATGGGCTCGGTTCCAAAGAGTTTTGACATATTTGCACTGAGGGAATAAATGTTCTATAAACTTGACGCAGAAATCGTAAAGGTTTGTATTGAATAATTTGCATATCTAAGAAGTATATGTGTGTTGCTATGATTTTATTTGTTAATTTATTATCAATTTTTGCTTTGTATGGTATATTTTTAATAAAGTATCGCTAAATATTTGTCCCCATTCATGAGCGCTTTTACTTGTTCGTAAGGCTTTTTAATATATAAATAATAGATTAATATATTTTTTTCTTAGTGAGTACTTTCTAGGAATACAGTTTGCTTACATGAGATATTTTCTATGTTAATCATAGATTGTGTATTTGGTTTATCCATTTTGTAAAGATGTTTAGTTAAGGACTATGCTAATTGGAATTTTAAAAAAGATAACACATACTTTCAAACGATTAGAAGTTATTTCTTCGGAAGTTGTATAATTGTTCGACATTTGTATATTAGATATTTATTTATGATAGCTCTTTCGAATCATCCTTTATAGACAAAAGTCATAATATAAACAATATCTGTATTGCTCCAAATTATGATTTAATTGTTTTTGACGATGCTGCTTTAGCGAAGCAGCTCGTCTAAGTTTTTATTGATGAGATTGACGCGGTAATCCATGCCTCTAAAATATTTTGTAATATTTCATAGTTTTAGATATGTTTAGTATTCTTGCATTGCAAATGTTGGATTGAAATACTAAGTCATCTCAAATTGTTTGCAGTAAATTGTTGTAGAATAATTTCCAAAATTCATTGTTAATTTTTTATAAAGGTTTTCCGTAATTGATTTAGTTGTGTTGATTAATACTAAAATAATTCAAAGTTTTACAGGTAGTATTGAAGTTGCTTTTTTATTTTATCAAGTTTTTCATCCCTTTTCATCGCTTTAAAAGTTGAAAGAACTTACATTATTAAAAGATAATGTTTGAAATGTTTGTATTTCCCATGTTCTTACTCTTAACAATATAAATTCAGATTTATTTCAGATAGACCTGGTGATTGACTCAATAAAATGAACGACGAAATTAAAGTCCTGAATGAGTCTGTGTTTTAATTACAGCATATCTTTCAATTAAAATATAGTAAGTGCAATTCATAAGTTTACTTCTGCTATATAAAAATAATCTATGCTTTCAATTTATCAGTTGACAATAGTATTATGGAATTATTAAAAGTCGGTCCTCGCGTAAAAATGACATGCATTACCAAAGTTTAAGTATCGATTACGCAAGTTGTAGATTTTTTTTAATGTGTTGGTCTGTCCTGACTATTTCATTTTGAATTTCAAAACAAAATTTGCCATGGTATACATTTAAGGTTATTTTGATATAAGTGAACTAAATCACGACAGGAATAATGTGCGTTTATATTTTCCACAATTTACATATCAAGTACTCATGATGCATAAAAGAAGTGTTTCAAATTTTAAAAGGTATAATGCATAATATGTTATGTAATACATATTAACCATAATGTGCATATCAAAAACGTGTGTAAGGCAAGCATCTCAAAGTATAGTGATATAAAATGTTTATTTGTGGTCACTACTCTACAAATCTTAACGTTAAACAAATAATATAATGTTGGTATTTTACCTCTACATCGTCTTTGGTCGTCCGTGTAATTCTTCTGCGGTTTTAAACGCCGAAATACACTTTCTTTGTCATCATCGGACCTGTCAGAATTTATAATTGTGTACGCTTTAATAGTGATTATGTTAAACAATCATTCATCATATATATATATATCGACATGTTTCAATCTACTGACAGAAACACGTTCTGGAAGAAAGTTATACCAAATAAATAATATCCTGGAATTGTTTTAGGTACACACAAACTGATAATCTAATTCATTCACTTACGTTGCTGATGTCGGATTTTCTAGGATCAGTAATATCACGGCAACTAAAATATATTCCAATATTATTCGACATCATTTAAATAAAGACAATTGTTTTTCAAACAAATGGATTTGGACCGTTTTACATATATACATATGTATGGGTTTTCAATATGGATCGACACAACTTTAAATGTAACAATACATAGAAAAGGATTATTATTTATTTATCTGATTATATCTCGTTAACGATTCAATCTCTAAGATAAGGCAAATGGTTGTGACCTATCCTTCTCCCTAAACACTTTATTATTAGGTCTGTATACTACACATCTAACAATAGTATAGTTTAAGAAGAAATAACCATTTAAGTTGTCATAAACGTAAAACGTGGTTTGTTCGTGATAATCTAACTCCATAATTCTTATTAATGTAAAGAACAGGAATAGAATTGTACTTACAAGCAATAATCACATTTCCGGACATTATGTGCTCCTGACGTAACTGACCAATTGCCATCGTTGTTCTTGATATACTGACGACGCTAACTACGTTCAATAAAACATCGTTTACATGTTGATATTGAGTAAGTGTACTGTTCAAAGATGCTAAATACCCATGTACTGAAATCAATCACTGAAATTGACACATGAACTATGTATATTTTTCACGGTAATAATTCAATAATTATGATGTCTGTACATTTAAGAAACAAAATCACGAACGCATACTATTTTACAAAAAATGAAAATACTGAATAATCGTTTTACAAAACCACTAAAACGTGATAATATACTCTGTCGATATTTATATGTATACCTTAACATATTGAAAAAGGCTCAACTCTAAATCGTATGAGTGTTAATAAAAAGGAGGTTTACTTATGGTTTAACAAATTTGAAAGTATCCATCATTATAATTTGCGCTTAAATTTGCATATGCATATTTTTATAAATAAAAACATTTTATGATTATTTTAGCTCGCCTTAACTCGATTTCGCCAATAATTAATTATTGTTTTAATTTAGACATGAAATATTTTGCTAACTGCTAAAATTGTATCAAAATATAAACTTCACACAAGTCAACTGAATATTCGAAAACCGTTATCAGTATTATGTATATCATACATACCTCCTAATTTGGCAAAAGTGATGCGGAAGGAAAATTCTTTGTATAAGCCATAGGCGGATCCAGGTGGGGGGGCGGACGCGGCGTACGCCCCCCTAAAATCGTCAAAGTAAAGTCAATTCATTTTATGTTTCACACTTAACTAGATCTAAATCACCTATTTAAACTCATTTTTCTTCTTTTTCGTACACAACATTTCCCACTAATCACAGACAATTGCTAAATG
The DNA here is from genome assembly GCF_020536995.1 of Dreissena polymorpha. Lineage (NCBI taxonomy): Eukaryota > Metazoa > Mollusca > Bivalvia > Myida > Dreissenidae > Dreissena > Dreissena polymorpha. The sequence goes on along the minus strand of NC_068359.1, from coordinate 3,942,871 downwards.
CTTTAACTTTAGACGCTCTGTCGCCCGGTTTTTCAAGTCGAACTTTGCGATTCTGATGTATCCCTCTGTTTGCACATCGATTCTCTTTTAGGTACAAAAAATATTTTCATGCTCTCCCCCTCCATGCTGTACTCGCGCTTAGCCTGATAACAGTCAGTGTGTTCTTCTTTATAACATTTATTCCGGCTATTTCCAACCGTATTACGTAGAAACTATGCACTTTTTAGGCATTATAAGAAGGTACTTTGATGAAAGTACATAAGGCGTGACATGCACGAAAAGTGGTTGTCAAAGCCTTCAAAATCAATCACCCTGGACCCCCTAGCAGGGCTTTGCCACCAGTGGCCCTAGCGGCCCCCTGAACCCCAGCAAATCTTTCAATATACCGCCCCCTAACAAGAAATCCTGGTCCGTCCCTGTAAGGGGCGCCACTTCTTCCTCTATCGATCATGATGTTTATCTTTTATCAGATGTACACAACATTGCCAAACCTTATATTAATTAGTTATTATTTTCCTTGTTTCTTAATTAACAGGATCTGTATCAGGACAGCGCGCTCGACTATTCTTCCGCTTTGGATAGTATAATGTACATTTTTTGACAGTCTTCTGATATAATTATCTAAACTACATATTTGATTAAATATTTGCAGTAATTACATCGTTGTATGTGTTGCTTTGTTGTTTAGTTGGATAACTCTCCATTTTAAGATTTAATGTGTTTACTTCACAGCAAAAATGAATTTATTACATGTAGAACAAAAACATGATCATGCAAGAAAATTTCGTTTTCAATATTTTACAAATAATTTTATCAAAACTTGATTAACTTTTGCAATCAAAGGCAATGTTTGCATTTAAAATACAGCCGCAAAATTCCAGCAAATAAAAAATCGTAGTAATAAGAAAGGGCCATATGTGTTCCGTATGCAATCGCTCGTCAAGCTACATACATACAAAATAATAGCGCTACACCTGATTCCAATATTTTGAATTTTTGCAACTTTTCCTTTTTTCATTTTATATGAGATTCAATCTTACCAACTGACCCAAAATTTAAGACAATCTTAAGTCTGCATGTAGGCTACTTTACTACCTTCTTACAAAATTTCAGCGCAATACTTCCATTCTAAGTAAAGTTTTTTTGCGGGAACTGATCTTTTTTTAACACTGAACTTACTGGTTAGGTTAGCCTTATACGGATGACGGACGGACGAAAGAACAAACGGACGGACCAATCGCTAAATGCTACTCATCATCAGTAGGTAACAGAAGCAAAAAGCAATTATTGCAAATAAGTTCGCCGATATCTTCTTTTGAAAACAATTTTCAACCGTATACGAAATACACGGTATTAAAATAAGATGCGCTTTTGACAAAAGAAAAGAACAACTATAAAACATTTATATCCACGAATTTATTCTAGCTTATACTGGAAGGTTAAAAGTTTGTAAAATTTCAGTTTAATAAAAAGAACAATATGAAAATAGTGTGCGCGACTTAAAAAATAGCAATACTCAAAAAACATCAGTATAGCTTCCATCTTTGAGTTGTCTACCTGTTTGATAAAAAAACACGGAATATTTCTAAAATCTCCGTTGTTGCATTTGCTATTGATATTAGATAGTTGCTAATGACTTCTGTAGAATGCAAAGTTATTAAACTATTATGTGACTACCTTTCTCATATTCTAAACAAGTGTTCATTTATTTTACATAAATGTAATATATTCAAATAGAAAGCTTTTTTTTTTGATTGCACTACTGTTATGAAGTAAGTATATGTACTCCGGCCGAGTGACATTTAAGATTGTTGCGGATAATCTGTTTTCAGTAAATATATACCGATAAAATACATTTCGTAAGTATGAAAATGTGTTTTAATGGAAAATTTAACTAGTAATTATTTCTTGTTGAAGATAAGCCAATCATCAATTAATCAATTCAAACTAATAATTAAAAATGTTCCCTCGGTCATGATATGTATTTAGGATTAGAATAATTGTATGTATGTGCTTGCCAAATGATACCATGATGATTATTCAAACAATCACAATATGTAATAACAAAAGACATACATAATGTTCTGTCATATTTTCGTGTTATCTGTTTAAGTGTATTTTTACAATTTAAGTTTTATTCCACGACATGATTAGTAAGAAATATATTGGCAGTGAATGCATCGAACTTAAGCTTAATATGCTTACAAACATGAAATAAGTCTTGACAATATATGTATATGAAACATAAATTGAAGACAAATTTTGACGGAATTTCCTATTTAAAGGCGTATAAACAGTGACTGATATACATTTATAGAAATAAAGAACGTGTTCTATATATTATTTACAACAGAAACTGTTTAACTTTTAAACTTTTCGGATTGCACGAATACAGTCACTCAAATATTATTTGACTGTCAAATCGTTTTCATTTTCCAAAATAAAATAATTGTGTTGCGACTCGCAGATTGGTTCCTCGTCAACAGATGGATCCTTCACTAGCACAAAATAAGCAGTGCTATCAGTTTTTTCTGCCTTGGCAGGCGTGTCCTCGGAACACATCTTTTGTGGACTCAACTTAAAGTAATTGTGGTTGGTGGCCTCGTCACTCTCATCTTCGAGTTCTTTCGGTCCAATTGAATTGTTCATGCTATCCCCCGGTACATCAATATGACGGTAAGGGTCGTCTGAACTGCTTTCTTTGAGCGCTTGATAATCGGTATTGGGGCCTTCGGTAGCAGGCGCCGGAACACCGTCTTCAGAAATAACGTTGTATAAGGGCGATGTTATTTGTCTTCCTTCAAGCAGCGGTATTTCTGTCTGAATGCCTGTGTAGATGTGCGAGTCCCGATTATCATACACGGACAAATTGCTATTGTGTTCTAGTTGGAAACTCGTTTGCGGTACGGATGGTATCATCATATCCTAAAATATACGTGTGTTTGTTTACATGTATAGATGCATCGAGTAATTGACAAAACTATGGAAGGCCCATGTTCCATACAATATGCTGATTGACGATTGCTAGTTGCTAGATTCCCGTTGCTCATTGTCAAATGGCGTTTACTGTTCCTTAATTGTTCTTAGCAGTTGGGCAATTGCTAATTGTTATTTGCCACGACCCAGTTGCTTATTACCAAATGACATTTGCTGCTTGAAATAGTTTTTGGCTAATAGCTGTTCATCACTTGCCATTTGCTTATAACCAAATACAATTTCTGATTGCGAATTGTTCTTTGATAATTAACAATTTCTACTTGCTACTTTCAACATACCAGAGGTTAATTACCAAATACCATTTGCTGATTGCGAATTGCTATTTGATAATTGACAAGCTCTAGTTGCTCTTTTGTCACGTGCAACTTGCTAATGTCCAAATGTTATTTGCTTATCAAATATTATGTTTTCTGATTTACAATTACTAGTTGCTAAAAGCAAGATGCCTTTATTATTAGTATTATTATTTACATATTTGTATTATTATTATTACTATACACACGGGTACTTCTATCAGGCCAATCAGAGTTATTAATGTCTCAAATTAACTTACTTTTGTTTAAATATATGTTTTCCAGAATGTGTTTGCAAAATAAGTAACACGCATCTAAAGGGTACGTTAGCTAAGCTAGTAGGGTTCCTTTCGTCAACAATATATTTACAAAAAGAAGAATGGTTATTGCATTTTAAACACAAAACAAGTAATACTGATTCGAGGTAAAACTAATTTGTTAGAATAATTGGAATCAAAGTTGTTTTTAAAAGTTTGAAGCAATGTATTTAAGAAAAAAACTGTTGATGTAATTAGAATCAAAGAAATTATGCATATAAAAATGTTAAAACATAGAGAAAAACATATAGAAATTAACTTACTTTTTTTGGTTTCTGAGTACTCAAAACTGATGAAGCTTTCCTGATAAGAAAAAAAAACACTATGTATTTTATTCAAACACCTAACATACCATTATTATTCGGTAACGGAACACGAACGTGCTACTTCAATGTCACCGTATTTATGTCGCACAAAAAGTTACATGAGTACCAAACAATCTATTCCAACGAAGAATAAAATTTTACAGTGGCATATATGCGACATGTTTTTTGTATGTCTTTACAGAGATTAACTGACTCCCGCGACTTATTAATTCGTTCAAATGACTTAGTATATGTAGTTTGAACGTCTTATATAATTTGCTGAAACTAGTCATGGGGACGGGTTACAGAGTCGTGGTAGCTAAGTCATGGCTAACTCGTGGGAACGACTCATTTGAACTAGATAATTAACTTGTAATTATTACACAGCAAGTCATAGGAACGAGATAAGTAAGTTATTATAAAGGGCTAACTAGCCAAACAAAATACATGTCGTTTACGCATTTTCAAAAATGACTGATACAAGGGAGACTAACATAATATCGTATTATATAAAGAGTACAGATTCTATCTTAAAGTATTTACAACGTGTTTTTATTACGATTGGTTGATTATATCGTAACCACATATTGGTTAGCGCGTTCCTACGGGTAAGTAATGTCACTTCCACGACTTAGTAACTCGTCAAACGACTTATTAAGTCTTTTCTACTAGCTAGTTAGCCCGACATATTCAAACATGAAAAATACGTCTTGGTAAAGGCATAGCGAAATCAAAACCATGTGAACATGTGCATGTCAAATATAAAGGAAGGAAATAACTCCGATAAATAATGATAAACACTTTGGTTACAAACATCATTAAGTGATATCCCCTGTACTGCGTTCAATTTTCCTAAACACATACTTTAATGTATAGGTAACTTATTAAGACCTCGAAACATACCTGCACAATAATTATTGTAAGACAGCACAGGAATACATGTTGGCTTATGCAAGCATACAAACGGTCTAATTCTTTAATAACACAACTGATTTGATGACATACCTGTTCAGTGTCGGGACACATACACATAGCAAGCAGGTAATCACGGCTCCGATCACCATTCCAACAAACAGCAGTCCAATAGCTAAACCAAGAGGGACGCCATCCAGGCCTTTAGTGTCACATGACGTCCTGTACGATTGAACACTGCTATGTGCAGTTACAGCAGTGGTCAGCGTACTCGTAGTACACTAATAAGCATAACATATATTTGTTAGTCGATGATGTTTTCTTCTATTTTACATTATATATCATGTGTGCAAGTAATTAACGCGAAATCTTCTAAATTAAAATACTAATTTAATACTACATAAACGATGATACTTTAACTAGTATGCATGTCAACATCTATACTTATCTAGAGTTCAAAACAAACACAAAATACTAGGTCAGCTTAATAAAATATAATAAGGTTTACATATTGGACAGTTACTTCAGCGAATTTGGGATAAATTATCGATTTCAAAGACAAACGTGTCGTACTTGAGAGTAGCATTGCAAGATGTCATCTGAAATTAAAATATATAAAATATACAATTTATTCTAACTATATATCAAAAGGCCAGTATTGATAGCATGTGTAAATATGTTGGGTGTATAACACAAGAACGACTTTTATTAAAATATACGTGAAAGAAGCAGCTTGGGCATGCATAAGAGTTGTATTTTTATTTATTTATTCATTTATATATGATTGATATTTGATTTTTTTTTAAATAGTTAAACACTCCACTTATCAATAACATTTCATGCCCAAATATTTGGTAAATCGTTAAAATGTAAAAAAAATAATATAGGTTTGTTACTTTAAAAGTTGCACATGCGACAACAATTAATTGATGTGTTTCAACATAATATATTAGTTATGGCAAAATCATCCCAATATTTCGAAGTAAGTCCGTTCCCTTTAAGAAGCAAAATCGGTAACACATACGTTTCAGGGAAACCAGAAGAGGTAGGCAACAAAAGCAATTTAAACTTGTTTTAATGGATACTCGGACACAAATACTTGTATGGCGGTCGTTTGTGCAATATTACACATCATGAGCGGGGTGGGGTTAAATCTGACGTTAAAGTTCAGTTATCTGACCAATTTGATAAATGTTGATATTACGTATTTCAACATGTACACATTACGAAATACGAAATTCACATAGTCTTGTTTCTTCTTGTCCTATTAGCAAGAGTATTATATTCTCTACCGCCAAAATAATATTTGATAAAATGTTTTTTTTAATATACATGCACTCACGTTACCTGAGCAATCCTGATCTGAGGCGATTATTTTGGCGTCGTTCCTACATTTCTTTGTGCATTTCTCATAATCATCGCATCTGTAAAAACACACTTAATTGTTTGCCGGCATATTCCAAAATTAATGTATTGCTTAATACGAGATTAAGCCAGCTTTAACCAATACAATTTAGACAAAATGCACAAATCCCTGACAAAAATGAACTTTAACAGTATTGAATGTCTGGAATAAAGAAAAAAAATGACATTCACGAGACATTATCGGTACATATTTTTTATCCTCCGATAGTTTTTTGTTTAAGAAAAGTTCTAAATTACCACATGTTAACTATTCGATGTAGTCAACAGTATTATCTTGTGGGCAAACATTAAACTGCAAATACACATTTTACATGGATATGAGTTTTGCTTCGGTCTGACACAGAAACATTGTTATTAAATTACTGGAAAAAGGACTTTAATTACGGAAAATGAGCTTGAAATGCTTACTAGCAAAGAAGAGTCGGAAACTTTGTAGAACTTGAATTTGAATTGTGTCCTTGGACTAGTATTTATTAACACCGGGTATGTACGTAAACACATAATTTTGTCTCGTGGAGTTCGAAATCAAATAATATTAATTTCATACTAGATATTTAAGTTATTGAGTAGCACGAAGGACGAATATTTAACGTGTGACCTTATAGTGTTACCTTTGGCTTTTATCTTTAAGCCATGTACACGGCACCGCTTCAATTGATTGAGAATACTACTCAAGGTAACATTTAACATAAAATATATTACCCAGAAGTCATAGGGCGGTAGAAACACAAAAATGAAAAGACTTATTTTTTCAGTTATCCCACACGAGGTTCATTCACTCAACACCTCATTTCATACAAATAAACATTTCGTCCATACGGGTCTAATCTAGTAAAAAAGTTATTGTTTGACATAGGGTGTTTCACATTCGTCAATTCTAAAAGAGGTAAGAGCAAGGGTTACTCTCATTTGACGAAACAGTTGTCTGTGCTGATATTTGACATCACAGTATGACTTTGAACTTAACTGAAGATTGGTGGTTCTTGAGCACGACAAACCGGCATGTATAGGTTAAGAGTAGTATAAATATGCATGATAATACACTTTGACGTAAGTGTCCGCGAAGGCCATTTTTATGCAAATATGCGTTTTGACATTTTGACCTCAAAGTAGGATAAGCTTATTTCGCGCGACGTTATGCCCCATAAAGATTAACTTTGTTTATAACCTGTGAATGCATACATAAATTCGAGCGAGACTTATTGTAATCACATATATATATATATATATATATATATATATTAGGCAACTATCGTTATAAGTAATTTTATAACACTTTATCCGAATAAGATATTTTCCACCCTGTAATACAACCATGTAATGAAGGGTTTCCAATTAAGAACACAACATTCAACCTTTTTTGTTTCTATGTTAACTGAAAATTTCGCCGTTTTAAATGTCATATCACGGCACTAAGTTTACCAACCCACACTTTTCCTGAGATAGCTTAACTACCAGTACCACCCGCATATACTTACTGCCAGTAAATAAACAACTGAGTTTTTTTAATCAGAGGTATGGGGGAAGAATGGTTATTAAAAGGACTTTATAAGCAATCCCCAAAAAAGTTGTGTAATCCGGCCGGGGTTCGAACCCGTGATTCGCGGATCTTTAATCCAGCGCTTAAATTATGTAAGCAGATCATTCGCGCAAATGAAAAACATTATAGCATCAGAATGTGTAGTTGTATTTTTGTAGCAGCAGTAGAAGTAGAAAAAAACACTTTAGCAGAAGAAGGTGCTGTTTTTGTAGCAGCATTAGTAGTAGAAAAACTTACTTCTTCGAATTACCAGCATGGACTGTTGTATATATTATCAAGGCAACTGAAAAATATCAATTTATCATAAAGTAACTACAAAAGGTTCAAAGCTTAGTATCTGTCTAGCTAGTGCTCGATTAATAGGTACACAAAATATAACATAAAATGAAATACGAGTATTAAGACTGTAGTTATGGTAGAGTGTATTTTTCATGGAGAGTTGAAGATGGCGGATAAGATTATCGATTTAGGGTAAAAGTCTTTTATTGTTTCTGTTGAATTGAACTTCAATTTTGAGCAACAAGGTTGTTCTTTATTTAATTTATGAAACATACAAGCAAACGTTTATAATAGTTGTAAGACAGTGCAACTTGAGGAATTCTTATGTAAACACCGTGTATAAAATGTATTCTTACCAGCGATCACAACCTTGCAGCACGTCATTTCCAATGCGCTAATTAACTGGCAAAAATGTCCTTAATATGAAGATATACGACGCTTCCATCATGTCAAATTTTATTTCAAACGCACCAACATTATTTGCTTTCGTAAGTGCCGAGATCTTTTAGTCAATACAACTTTATTATGTTAACATTAACGTTCAAAACTGTTTGACAACAACAATATTAATCAGTGTTTTGAACAATTTTCTAACCAACCAAGGATTGTAAACGAGTAATATTTCCAGCGTTGTAAACGTTTAAACAGATCGATGAATTAAACTGAACAGTAACGTTGTTTGTTTGTTTTTTATCTCAAAAACATTTGGCGGGACGGATATCCTATTCGCGACCTTTTGAGCATTTTGTTTACATATATATTGGTAGATAAGATCTTACCATCTACGAAAACATTTGTATGCATACTATCAGAACGGAACAAGGCAATAGTTTATTAGTTTTCACACACTACCAAACAGTAAAGCTTGTCAAACATACATGTTTACGTTTTCATCTGAATAAAATAGATTGTTAAGTATAAATACCATGACAACGTTACGTAGTGTGAAATGTACGATGTAGAATACCGTGATATAGAAGTATATGTGATGCGTTGAAGAATAGGATATCGCATTAAGAGACGCATCCAATCGAAGAAACGCAAGATATCATACGCATTTTACATTAAAACTAAAATAAACAACTCAAAATTTTGTGCAACTATGGTTCAAGATAAGTACAATTGACTCGATGTATGTTATTAACAAAAAAGGTCATTGGGTTCAGCCCACAAACATAGAAAATGAGATATAAGTCTACCGTCGGGCAATATATAGATTGAATGTAATCGCAATAACATCTTATGGTTTGAACATGTGCATGATTGTTTCAATACCACAATTCCATGTGTGCTGTTTTATTTGCTCCAGTACGAGACAGAAATGCATAAGGCCACTAATGTTGTACTTTCTAAAACGAAATAGCCAAGAGTTTCTCGGGCTGGGAAACATCGGTTGGATCACTTGAAGCAACAAATGCGCCATTTTTTTTTCTCCAGAACAAAGTACGCATGCGCACTGTTGTTAGCGACCTCTTGTTCCCCGGACATCAAATCCGAAGCTATGGAACTGCCAGGTTTTAATACAAAATAATTATGATCGACCGTGGTGGCAGTGTTTCCATGCATGTTTATATCTGCTCTGGATTGATTAGGGGTGTTAGAAGTATTACCGAAAGGTTCTAATGGTCCGTAACTGCACGCAGGTCTAACCAGAGTTCTTGTCAGAGACTGATACATTGGCTCTGTAGATGGGCTCGAAGACTCGATGGTTGTATCAGCTGCTATGGTGTAATCTGGCGGTGAAATTGCTTGTAATGCTTCAAAGGATTTCGCGGGATTCTTCGAATTTGTAAGACCCATTTCAATTGGACCGTGGCTAGCCAATCGAATGTCGTGTTGTATTATGTTGTATATGTGAGAATCACTCGAACTGTTGACACGTGCTAGAGAAGTGCGCCGTTCTTGAGGATACAAACCCTAGAAGGAAGTCGCGTTATAGTAGGAAGTTAATTTAAATGAAATTGTTTAAGTGCTTGCAATCTGATTTCAAATATAATTAAGTTATTGTCGAGCAGCATATTTACTTAAGCATTCCTAATGATAATACTTTATAACAGTGATTCAACTATAGCCTTTACTATAAAGTAACTTGCAAAACGCCCCAACATTTATAGTTGAAACACAACATACCCGTACATTTTGACTGAACAAAAGAATGAACTTTTGTAAAACGTAAACATGTATTACTCAACTACTGTCATTTTTGATAAAATGGTCACAAGTGGGATCCATTACTTTGCCTTAATCTTTAATCCTGTCAAGAGTGTACAATGCAAGAAGGGTGTTCCTTTGTTTGCAGTTAATGTGTTACATATTCTACCATTACATATCCGGTAAGCTCATTGTGTCAACTTGCTAAAACCCACCGTGGTTTCTTGTTTTTTTCCATCACGTCGGGACGCTCCATTCCTCATCATTATAATTGTGACTTTTCTGTAATTATTGGTTTGAATCATACAAATAAAAGCTAAATATATTAGATTACAAATAAGTGCAACAAAAGCGCGCGTTGTCTATACTTGCAACTAATATTTGCCCTTGAGAATGGGGCATTGACCATGAACATACATCCATAATATGTTTGAACGTGAACATATTTGGGTCATACCTATGCAATTTTGGGACGCACGTACACAGCAAGCACGTGGTTATCGCACCCACTGCAAGACCAACGCACAATAATCCGACAGCAATACCCAAATGAACATAATTCTGTGTACCGTCATGCGATGCCTGCAGCTCTTGCAAACTATTTTCGTCTCTAGAAATGATGCAAGGCATTAAAAGCGTCGACTCTTCAGTGTTCACTCTTATTTGGATATGAATATTTTCATCTTTAATTTGCTTATCTGAAATGGAATATTCATATTAATATCAACAATATTTTTAAAAACTACATTCAAAAAAGATGACCAAAGGTCGTCGTGCGCTTAGCTAAGATCGAACGATGCATAATTTTTCTGATCTGCTTATGTTATGTTGGTATGATAAATGGGGATATTTTACCCATTTAGACACACAACATTATGAGGGCAGTGGAATTTTTTGGAAAATATGTTCTGAACAAGTTGATAAAGTTGTTTAAGAAGAAGGCCTCTTGTTAGTTGACCGATTTAAAATCATAAAATGAAAGTATTGTAAACTTATAATGTTTCAATGAAATGCCAGGAAAATTGCATTATTTCTTTGCAGCCAGGTATTTTATTACACAATTTTCAAAATCTCGTAAGATATTCACCATCATAAAAACAAATGAGAGAGAAAGGGTGGAAAGATAGGGAGAGAGAGAAAGTAAGTAAGTAAGTACTTAGTTGGTTAATTAGTTAGTTATTTAGTTAGCTAGTTATTTAGATATTAAGTTATTTAGTAGGTTAGTTAGTTAGTTAGTTAGTTAGTTAGTTAGTTAGTTAGTTAGTAGTTAGTTAGTTAGTTAGTTAGTTAGTAAATTAGTTTGTTAGTTAGTTAGTTAGTTAGTTAGTTAGTTTTAGTTAGTTAGTTATTAGTTAGTAAGTTGATTAGTTCGTTAGTTAGTAGTTGGTAGTTAGTTAGTTAGATTAGTTAGTTAGGTTAGTTAGTAGTTAGTAGTTGTTAGTTAGTTAGTTAGTTAGTTAGTAGTTAGTTAGTTAGTTAGTTAGTTAGTTAGTTAGTTAAGTTAGTTAGTTAGTTAGTTAGTTAGTTAGTTAGTTAGTTAGTTAGTTAGTTAGTTAGTAAGTTCCCAGATAAACAATTCTTGTGTGTTTTGTACCCGGATCATATTCTACTATTGAGATTTTGCGGAAATTTTATAATGAGGTAATTCGTTAGAAACGTGGGATATTGTTTATGTTTCTGAATCCATCACCAGTATTATAATCATCAACTTCCTAATCATCTTCATCATTCTCATCATCATCAGCAAAGACAATTTCAACATCACATTATTTGAGCTATGACATTAGTTGTAAATGTCCTCAGAAAGAAACAACATAGAATTGTGTTAAAACTTAAAAGGTTGCACTTCAGTCAAAATGCCATATTTTTCAGCTGTCCGAAACCATATTCGATTTCGGTCGAGATATCATTAAAACAAATGTTCTGAACAAGTAACATGATGATTCGGCAAAAATGCCATTTAAGGACGTCTGTCCCTCCCCATTGAGGTCGTGTTTTCAGCGGAGGGAAACCATTTTCTAACTTGGCCAAACTAAAATTAAAACAAATGTTCAGAAAAAGTTTCACGACAACGGGATTAAACATTTCACTTCTAGACTGTTCATAATGGTTTTTCTATAGTCATATAAGGCAAACTGAATCGCCCTCTCGTGGCCATATTTTTCTGTGGAGCGTAACCATTTTCGAACTTAATCAAGATATTATAAGAACAAGGGTTTAGGCAAGTAGTTTCATGAAGTTTGGCCAGCAAATGTGACTTCCAGAGTGTACACAAGAATTCACAATTTCCATATGAGGAAAGATGTACCCGGCCATGTTTTTCAACGGACCGGAGTCATTTTTGACAAAGCAAAGATATCAAATCAATAAATGTTGTGACCAATGTGCATGAAAAAAATGGCGTCTTGTGTGTTCTTAAATTTTACATAGACATCTAATTTTTCAATCCACGTGCCCATTTTCGAAGTAGAAATTGACCTGATTAAGAAGTACACACATGCGTATCATAATGCTACTTTACAGATAAGAGTAATGACCCTTTTGTCTGTGATTTTAGATCATGAACCCGAAGACTTTTGTGAATTTCCAAATTGTATATATTGTAGTAACTGAGTATCTGCGGACGCAAACTGTATCTGAATTTAATTGTTCAACTGCGTTTTTCATATTTCAAAATGGAGTATTATTCTGCTAAATTGCAGGTCATAGTTATGGGTTTTGGGCGGTAAGCTAATACGATGAAGCCGAATTAATGTTTGGAGTTCCAATTGAATATCTGCAGCTGTTAAAAAGAATAGTTGAACATAATACCGACCCAGAGCATTACGCCGCAGCCGATGAACGATCGACTAGTATAGCTCGAACTATTCAATTAATAGTTGAGTGCAAAAGGAAGACAAGCAATTTATTATAATATCTTCGCCGTTTACATCATAGTGATTGGAAGTTTGTTCCACGCCAGCGGGCTTTCTACAAGAATAGGATAAACAGTTACACAAATTACTTTCTCTTTTGTTTCATAAATGTATTTGTATATGAATGAGTTTGAACAATAGTGCCGTCCTGATAAAACTGTATAAACACACTAGTTTTAAGCAATGACATTATGTGTATACAAATAAATATGTTTTTACCAACAGCTAACAATAAATACAACTCATAAACAAACTCATAAGTACTCTTGACTGTTACTGCACACATGTCCTGCAAGCGATATCCCTGCAACATAAATAAATAATTCCAAAAGCAGCTTAAAATATCATATACCGGGCAGCATGAATAATACCCTTGTAATCTTTGAAGCAAGAGTGTCAATTGTAAATGTTACAAAATGTCCACGAGAGACAGTTATATAGCTCTGCCGTGATCCTTTTTACCGACCAGAAGTTACTTTGACCTTTGGGTTAATCTAAAGCCGTATCTCCAATTTTATAAACACTAGAGGAAATTTAATGAAAAGGCACATGAGCTTCACAACAGTCTTGAAAATACAGGCTTAACATTAAATATTATGTGTGACTTTAGTTGCCATGATATGCCTATGATTAATTCCTTCTGCATACAGTTAATGAGTAAATATGTCAGCAAAGTTTTCCGAAAATCCTTCAAAGGTTAAGAGGATATAATGCGAACATTAATATAAGGGCTCAAACATTGTTACATTAATCCTTAGCGTGCGTGAATGATTCATACCTTCTGTGCATCGTTTCGTGAAAATAATTATAATGGTAAAGAATACGGAGCAGACACGAAAACGGAGGCTTAAACTGTTCACGTTTAAAAGGTGACGTGACTGATACGCTTTCTGCATATTATCTCAATGGCCGAAATATTTTCAATATAAAGTTTCATGCAAATCTTTCAATGGGTAGTAGAGATATATGGCGCATGCGAACGTGGTACAGACATACGAGCTTACGGTTGAAGGCCATCCCTATGAACCCACCCCATTCCGCTTCGCTTTGAGGATTTACAACTAAAGTACAATTTAAAACATATAGGACATGCATTTTAATACTGAGATAAATGATGAGTGTAGTACTCAACATCATCTTATAAATACTTGAAAATCCTTCCATTCTTGACACGGTTATGCTTGCTTAGAACAAAATGGTAAAGAACTAATTTCCTTAATTTTACCTTTGACTTTAAAGCTGATTATTGACCTTAAACCTCGAGTATGAGCGTTGCACTAAATCCCATCATGCGTATCACTTTTGTCGAGATATTAGATAATGGATAAAACAGAGGCTCGCTTAGGACAAAATGTTATGACAATTTGCTCAATTCGACGTTTACCTTGGCATAAGACTTACTGGGATGGGTGTTGCCCGAGTCTTCATTCTCCCACCCACATCAATGTTAAATTATTTGAAGATCAATCCATCCTGAGAAATAATTATGCTAAAGACAAAGTGTTCGAATTAATTTTTATATAAATATTTGACCTTGAATTGTGACCTGTAACTCGGACCTCGGGGCATGGGATTTTTGCGCGACACTCTAGCCGATAATGCATATCAATACCGCCGTTTATTAAAAACCCATTCATGCTACGATACTCTTATGCTCATAAAAAAAGTGTTACGGACTAATTTCGTAAATTTGGCCTTTGATCTTAATTTCTTACTTTTAATTTGGCTCATTGGGTCATTGTCGACCTGAAATGGCTTGAAGTCTCCCGGGGGTGACTAGAAGCCGATTCTTGTCACCCAAGGGTGACTCCAAGCCGATTCATGTCACCCTGGGTTTACTTCAAGCCGACCGGGTGACTAGAATCGGCTTGAAGTCACCCCAGGATGACTTGAAAGGGCTTCTAGTCACCCCGGGTGACTTCAAGCCATTTCAGGTCGACAATGACCCAGTGTGCTTTAATTTGGGATCTACGGCATTTGGTCTTGCGCCCAAAACCCCATTCCCATCATGCTTATTATTTTTAATAAAGTTATTTTAAAATCAAGTCACAGTTAACAAAATTCAGACTAAGTGCTTGAAATAAATGTCTTATACTTAGGCTTTCCCTTATGACATTGACCTTGGACTAAGGGACATAAGTCTTGCGCTTGACATGTCGTCCGTTCGTGCTTATCTCTTCTTGTTCTTTATTTATTTTTCAATGCATTAATGAATGACAAAGATAAGTACGCTCCGGGTAAAGAAATTCCGCTCTCCCTCAAGCCCGCTACTACCGTTGTTGTATCAAATGGGCTTATAAAAATGACCAGATTAAAATACGTGTGAAGAAAAGGCAGAAAACTACTTACAAATAAGGAAAGTGATGATTCCGGTACCATACATGTTGTTGAAAACTCTGAAAACAAAACTCTCTTATAATTCACTGTAAAATAAATCCATGTATAACAAGGCAATTGAAAACTTGGTTAATGATGGGTTAATCTAACCGTTATTTCATTTTATCATAAAACTTTACGTCGAAAACGGCTATTGCTTTTTCTTTGAGTTCTTAAAATTTGACTTCGAATCTGTATTGTACTCTACATAAATTTTATGCTAACCACATGCGTGAAAAAATTGCCAGGAAATGGATACCAATGAAATGTTGTTAGTACTAAAATACTGTGCTACGTGACTTTAAATAAAGGTGTTATTATCAAATACTTAATATCTATAAACGTGAATATTTCGCGATATTCAAGTGGCAATATTAAAGATGAAAAGGTAGCTCTACTTTATTATAGATACAATAATGTATTATGAAGTGTGTGGACGGGGATGCTCGTTCCCTCACATCATGAGAAAAAAAACATTATTAAAGATGACGCATTTTCCCGCAATGGCTTATTTCAAGTAGGCGCGAAACTTGAGGGTTTTTTAAATGTTATATCAAAAGTTTACCTTTCGCTATTTCATATTGTTCAGAAAAATGACAAAACGTTTTACTTTGATTAATTGATTTCATTTCCTACGTTCAAGGGAACACAACTCTTCAACAAATACCGTGACATACACCAGAATAACGTCTTGCAATTCTTCATAGTATGAACAACAATCCTTTAAAGTTTCATTTTAATACACACACACAACTAGTCGCGACAAAAAGTTCACATGTGAAATCACATGGCACAACACTCTGCAATAAGATATCAATATACACAAAAATAAAGCCTTAAACTTTTAGATGGTATTAACAAAATATATATTAAGTTCCATATTAATAAGCAGAAAACTGACATTTTAACAACACTAAGTAGATCTACACCTATACAATGATGTATACAAATAATTTCAAGGTTCTATGGTAAATAGTTCGATATGCAAAGAATATTGCAACATGCACGAAAATAACGCCTTGCACGTCTACATAATATTAACAGTACATGTATGTCTATACAGTTTCATGTTCAGACAAACAAAACTGAGAGACGAGACGAGTTAACGACACCAAGAACACATGAACAACGATGTAAATATCCTAAGTCTGCCAAAGTTATAGGGTACAAAACTCTGCATATTAAATCGCGACATGCATAAAAATACTTTTTGTGAAAGGCAGAAAGCTGAGTGACGAGTCCGCGATACTTATGTGAAGCTTGACAGACCAACGGACCGACGAACCGACCGACCGACCGACAAGGTGATTGCAGTACACTTTTGCGGGGGGTATATAAATAATGACCAAAAAATATTGATTGTACAAGTATGATGTAAACATTACACAGAGGACAAGGTAAGACAAATTAGAAAATAAACGTGTTTTCTTTCGTCGAAAAAAAACAACGATATATACCGATATTTGTATGGGTACAATACATACGGAAGTAAAATTGTCATAGCAAACCATCATACGCAATTCCAATATCACATGATTATAATAATTAACAAAAAATAAATACATACCTATAATGTAAATTATTTCAACAATAGAGTATTCAACAAAACTATAACACACATAAAAATCATCCGAACAAGATCCTAGATCAAAGTTTTAAAAAAAACTCCGTATAAACCTATGTTCAGCGCGATGCTAGGGCTGTAAACACTGGCAGCGTTTATCATATCAATGTGCAGGCATGACAAGTCATGGCACTTACAAAACACTTCATATCCAACACGGAAGCATTCATGATAATAATATTAATAGATACAGTAATTTAAGTGTGTACTGTATATCCTGAAAATACCTTATATGGTAAAATTGCTTCCAACAATTTGATGCATGTTCGAAACATGTTTAAAAAATATCGATAATATTCAAGGATAAAATAAATTTAAAAAAGTTATAATATTTAATGATATAATATATATATGTATCATGCTCGTCGAGAGGAATGCGGCCTCCAGTACTAACATAAAAAGAGGCTCATGATCTAGTGCTCATTTGTCTGACCTGAGCTAAATGTAACTTTAAGGACGACTAAAATGTTCTTGCTCAATGTGTAGAACATTTTACAATCTTCTCTGAATAAAATGTTATGGGGCCCTTTTCACGTTTTGATAATTACAACTTTTGTCACATTCATATGAATGCTGCATTCTGATTGGATAATTTGTTCACGTGGCCGGTTTTTCATTTTCCGATGAACCCACTTCGTAAGCAAATTTAAACATGAATATTCATGGCGCTACTTTCTGGTCAAATACAAGTTGCCAAAAAGACGTTATGTTTGCGCGAAACTAAATGGCGTTGATTTTTATTGGTCAATAGCGAAAAGACGTTATATTTTTTGCGCGAACTTCAACGATAACCGTTTGACGGAGATGAAACCGAAACTGAAAAAAGATTCATACGCTAGATTAAAAAGGATGTTTATGACCCTTACCACGATATAATTTCAGCTTTAAGATCATTTTGTGTTGTAATTATAAGAATTGAATAGCATTTTTCTGCATTTCATCGGTGTATGAATTGTCGGGAAAAATACACCTAATTTATGCATAAACGCCGTCGGCGTTTATGCAAATTAGGCGTAATTTGTATAGCATTTTTCTGCATGTCATCGGTGTATAAACTGTCGGGAAAAATACATCTAATTTATGCATTAACGCCGTCGTTTTGCATAAACGTCGTCGTTTAAATTAGGTGTATTTTTCCCGACAGTTAATACACCGATGAAATGCAGAAAAATGCTATTTAATTCTTATAATATAATATAAAAAATATAACGTCATTTCGCTATTGACCAATAAAAAACAACGCCATTAAGTTTCGCGCAAAAAATAACGTCATTTTGGCAACTTGTTTATGGTTTCATCGGAAAATGAAAAACAGGTCACGTGAACAAATTATCCAATCAGAATGCAGCATTCATATAAAAGTGCAATCTCTTGCACGACGGTTACATTACATTCACCTCTGTGTTGGGCTCAGAACGGACTATTGTTATGAAAGCGTCTCATTTACGTCATGATCATTCCAAGCATTCATCATTGAGGTTATAGAATACTAAAAAATCTCTTGCACGACGGTTACATTGCATTCACTGCATTAAAGAAAACCATCTCATACCATGATATCTTATATCAGTCTTAATTCATTATTATAAAATTGATATGTTTTTTTATGTTAAGAAACCAACATACATACACACGTCGAAGCAATTCGTAACGTCACTCAAAAAAATATTCAATTGTTTACATTTGTGAAGTGCGTGGAATGATTCCATCTGCGTAAATGGGCAATAAATTAGTTCCAAAGAGTTGCATTAAAACTCGCAAGTTTTTGCACGATTTATCGTACATTTAAATGTCATATTTCTTAATTTAATGCATGCGATCTTAAATATCCAATCAAATATACGTTGAATGCGTTTGTTCGGTTTTATCTATTTTATAGACAAAATGGGGGGCTGAGCCTTTCGCAGAGTTGTATGTGAGAGCAAGGAACGACAACTCTGCGTGGAGATTGATAAAAGTGACAGAAGTAGTAATTATTTCTTAAGAAAATTGACAAGAAAAAAATAATTTCAGATTCAGATGTAGTTTTGATATTTGTGAGGAAACAGTAATACTATATACTTTAAAAAAATGAAAATTATAAAGCGTTGCCACGCGAAACGATTGAATAATTTGGAGAGTTCTGTTTTTGTCGTTATATTTTGTGATACTACGACGATTGCCTATATACAGTATAAAATTCATCACTAATTGTATGAGCATCGATGGCCGAATGGTCTAAGCGATTGACTTTTACTCCAGAGGTCAGTGGTTCGAGTCCAGTTGAGGATTTCTTTTTTCTTTCTTTAATTTTATTCCTGTTTTTTTACTGGAGCTTTTTAGATCAAATGTTTAAATATATCAATATAAAGCATTTAATGACAGTACATGCCAAAATCTGTGAAAAGGCCCCTTTAATTGTTTGTTGGTGAAAGTAACACATTCAGCTTGAATTAAATTCTTAATATGATCTGCCGATTTATCTGTAATTATCAACATAAATATATGTGTCTTTCTACAACGAAATAGTACATTCTTGGCTCGGTTTTCATATCATACAAAAAATACTAATTAACCATTGTAATCAGATCTAAGACCTGAAGTTCTTCTCCAAAACGAAGTACGCATGCGCACTGTTGTCTATGTCGTCAGCTGAACCAGACACCGAATCTAATGCCGAAGAGACTTCTGGGTTTAATATAAAATAATTGTGATCAACAGATGTTCCAGTGTCCGCTGGAACGTTTTCCGCTGTACTTGTCTTACTATGAAAGTTTTCCCCGCTACCCGATGGTTCTAGTTGACGGTAACCATACATGGCGCTATCCGTAGTTTTGGCGTTAAGAAGTTGATACTCAGGATTTATTGACTTGCTTGAAGATGCTATGATATCATCTGTTAATTCGTTGTAAACTGGCGATGCAATAGCTTGTGATGTTGGAATGGGGTTCTTTACAAATGACATTTCTGGTTGGTTATATATGTGAGAACCGCGTTGGTCGTCTGCATGTGTACCATTTTGGTGCTCTATTCGAAAGCTTGCAGGAGGAGCGGTAGGTTGGACTTGTGAATCTTTTGCAGGGTCCTGAAAGGAAAAAACAATCGATAAATAGCAGAATGTTTTCTTAGATCAATAAACAGGCATGGCTTGAATGAATAGTTGTAATACAATTAAAACTGTAGTCATTTGAAATATGTACGTTCCGGGTCGCAAACGCAGCTTTATCAGGAAACGCTTGTTTAAAACGATAATATCAGTGCAGTAGTTAAAACCTCAAATATCTTCGGAGGATATACACTAGCTGAACACGTTTTTACAAAAACAAACAACGAATGACACTTGTGCAACACTTCAAGCACACTTACGCCACTGTTTTATGTTGATAAAGCCAAAATGATAATATTCTACAACTTAAGCTGCATGACTTTTAAATACACTTAGTTTAATGTAACATAACCGGTAGATGCATCCCTTATCATTTATTTAATTTTAGTTGTCTATAAAATTATAAATTATATTGATCGCTTAAAGTACCGTTTTCTCATTTTTCGCACCATCGGTGGGTTTTCGATGCCTCGTTAAAAAAGACGTAGCCTTTCTGAAAGAAAATGTGTAATATTAAAAAAAATAACAAATGATACAAGTTTAAAATTTTCTCAACAAATAAGATGACACATGAATAGCAAAACGAATGTAACCTATTTCAGAATATTTGAAAAGAATCAAAGTCTGGACAAAAGACACATACAAGATGGTGTACTTAACTATGATACAAAAATAACATTATTTGAATCATATAGGTAAATTACCTACTTAACTGTAAACTATTTCATATTCGATTAGAATGAAGATGACAATGCAATGGTTGAATTGCATGTCTAAAGCCATGCGGAACTTGACATTAAGATGTCTTTAAATTTCAATAGCATCAATAGTATAGATAAAACATACTGTAATAATTTTATTAAATGGCAATCTGTATTAATACATGTGAACACGATTAGGTAATATTACCAAAATTAAATCGAACCAGCAAAGACAAAAATGTGTTTTTCATAAAAAAAAGCGTCATACTTGTTTAACGATGGCACACAGGCGCATAGCAGACATGTAACTATGACACCCACTACAAGTCCGAGGAACAAGAGCCCAACTGCAACACCAACTGGAACTGCAAGACTGACGACAGAATTGTCTGGACTTGCATCATCGTCTGTCCGGTGTCCGCGCTCAAAGCTTTTGTCAAAATGTGCAGCTTGAGTCGATTTATCGTGTGTAGGTAAGCTGGATGTTTCACGTATAAATGCGGTCTTCAAAATTGTTTTCAAGACGGTTGTGTCAGTTGTTTTTTTCTTTGCTGATTTCCCATTATCTGGAATAGCCCCACAAAATGTTTGCCTCAGTATTCGTATAATTTGATTTTAAAAATGTCAACTGTGTTTGTATAGGACCTGAAAAGATTTCCAAAACTGAAACGCGCAGTGAAAATAGTATGGCTCTCTTTAATAACGATCATTTTCGAGATATTTAATTAATACAATTGAATTGCGAGGAATACTCAAAACATCGCAAACCGATTAAAAAATCACATGCTGATATCAAAATCAAACATGCATTTAATTTAAAATAATTGTTTTCAAACAAGACTGGTTCACGTTGTATATGGTCACCTTATAACAGTTGCACAATATATACTCTACTTTCTTACTGAGCTGCAAAGAATTGTATACAGGTATCAAGAATAAAGAGAATAGTTTACGATGATGACCATATGCATCGTGTGTTTCATAAAAAAATAACTGTGCGCACATACACAGAGACAGAGTTATATTACTCGATTAATCCGTTTTAAAAAATAACTAGAAGGTTGAGTATCAAAATACCTTCATCTTTGCTATTTTCAACCTCGTCACCTGATCTTGCATCTCTGGAAAAATCAATAAAAATATGAGAGACATGTTTAAAACATATTCAAATAGCTTTCATAAAATGTAATATAGGGGCACATGGCCAAAATACTTTAAAAATGTTGCGTGTGTTCCGAATTGTCGACCTCTTGATAACAAGATTGAATACGCAAGAACACGATGAAAGGAGCACTATCACAATAGAATAACCCTATAAAGTACTGATTCCAGTTATGGTCATCGACTATGCATGGATCAATTTTAAAATTTACATTTTCTACAAGTTGAATGCGATAACGCTACAGTACGATGACGGTAACACGAAACACGATTACGATAACGCCACATGATAGCACGACAGTACGTTGAAGATGTGAAATTGTATCAAACCACAATGCTGAAACAAACCGGATACATAGGTGACCGGTATGATTGTTTTATATTAAGTTTTAGCCATTTATATCTCTAAATGTTCGAAGGTACATTATATTACTCGGAATCAACAACGAAGTCATCAGTTTCGTATTTTGATGTTAAAATGTTTTATTTAAAGAATAACATCATCATAATCATGTCGTTCCTAAACGCCCTGACAGAATATGTGTATGTCGAATTTTTAAATAATTACCTATTATAGTTGTGTGCTTTTACTTGTTGTGATACGACAGCCACTGGAAACAAAAGGTTATTTATTGACGAAACGATATAAAACAGTGATGATCATTAGATGACATCAATATATATAATACTGTGACCATATCCAAACAATTTAATATCAAACGCGTGTAATACAACAAAGGTTAAGGTCATTTTGTATCATCAAATATTACAAGCAAATGTACATTTTATTAAGAATACATAAAGGTCATGTTGTATATATGTACTGTTATAATGTATTTAAATTGTGTGCGTATGTACGTAGTTTATGTAAAAAAAGATAACTGGTTCAAATCCGTGAATACACGAATAGTTATTTAAAGATATACATGTTTTAGGTCATTAGAAAATTAATACGCACCCGGTCTATATGGATATTTAATGTTCGTCCTCCTCACATAGGTCTATATGCTCCTGATCAAAAAACTTTATAGTCAACTAATATAACGGCCTCTGCAATTATGTAATAAAATGAATCATTAATTGAAAGCAACACTTACCTATTAGTAAAACCATCAGTCTGCCCCGGGCCATAGTGTAAATTAGCTTTCGGAATGTCTATCCCATTAATCAAGGCAACATTCGGCCAGGTGCAACAAGGTGATTTTATACACAGGTCAGGTACGGTCCAGTAATTTTTTTTCGATGAATAGTCGAGTTTTATTGTTCACAAATCCTGTAATTCACATAGACAATTATAAAGCGTTAGTATGTAAATGTACATATGGGTGCACTTATTTAATTTTATATCTCATAATAATTTCGCGACACTTGATTTTAATTCAAAATTCGCTATCATGTACATGGCAAATACCGACGCATTAACATGTTAAGAGCGTGTGATTCAATTTTGTTTATTCCACATCGTCCAATAATCTTTTCCGCGTTTACGTTTAAAGTTATTTATTTACTATACAGAAAAAACACAATCGTTAATACCAAAAATAATGTTCAGGTGAATGAGATTATAAACAAAAATCACACGATGTCGATACAAATACTCAAATAGAGTGAACGAAAGGTAAAAGAAAATACCTTAGTGCGAGTGACAACAACAATTTAACAATCCTTATAACACAACATTGACGTCGTTCACACACACAAACACACGATACATAATGCGCATCTACGGACGTTGACTCACGCGTTTAAATACATTCAACGAGTTTCAACGGGGCCAATAGTCACACGCGCGGAGTGACGTGCTTATAAATTGTGGTCACTTAGATACAACTTGACGCAAACACTTCACGCCGGGTATGCGAATACTTCGTTTACGGATGGCACTTCACTTACAGAGAACAACAAACGCCACGCGCGAGAGGTGAGTTCTTTAGCTTTTTTGTATTTATGTTCTGTTTATTTGGTTTTTAGACACAGAATATTGTTTGGGTGATTAATGGAATAGCACTTCGTATTGCGAAGAAAGAAATTCGCGGAAAAACGGTGAATTATTAAAAAAAACGATAAAATTTCATCGATAATCAGCATGAATTGAATGATCAGTACATATTTAAACAAAATAAACATACTTGGAAATAAATCAAGAACGTGCTTACTATTCGAAATAAAAGATCAATATATCCAGTAATGTTACAACATGTTACATTTTAGTTTACTAATGTATTTGAGAAAATTCAAATGTTTTAAGAGTCGCATGCACATTTTTCATCTGCACTTCGTTTACCGATCATCTAAAAAACAATGGCACTTCGTTTCCTGACATCTAGACACTTTTTTCCAGATATAACACACTCGTATTTTTTGAATCAAAAATGCAGAATTCGCTGTGGAATACTGTTAAAGTAAGCAGGCAATAAATAAAAATGTATGTACTTAGTACGCAAATAAAAAACGAATAACCGAAGCATGTTCTTATCCCTTTGAAATATGATTATGATTTGGTATAAATGTGAAAGATAAATGTTAAACAAATTGGATATGTCTAATGAGTAAAATCTATATGACCATATATTTTAAATT
Organism: Dreissena polymorpha; assembly: GCF_020536995.1. Taxonomy (NCBI): domain Eukaryota; kingdom Metazoa; phylum Mollusca; class Bivalvia; order Myida; family Dreissenidae; genus Dreissena; species Dreissena polymorpha. Next base: position 3,918,210 of record NC_068359.1, on the reverse strand, counting down.
ACGTTCTAAGCGGTTGATCTAAAGCATTTATCTTTATGTCCAAATGAAGGTACTAAGGCTATTTTCTTTTATATTAGATAGCATGTCATGAATAATCACTCGGCTTAAACTGCCTCTCAGAGATTAATATCAGCAGCGATGCAGGTTCGAAATTCTATTGGAACTTTTTGGCTTAATGCCAATAAACGAAAATAGCAATAAAAGAACGGGCGGGGTTGATTTAATCACACGATAGTGGTGTAAAAATTATGCATATCCGTCTTTTTTTTAAATATAAACACAACACATGCTGCATATGAAGTTCTATCCAATATAGCACCCTAAACTTCGTTTGTGTGGGTATACTAAGTACTGACTCCATAATATGACATTTAAACATTTTATGTACGCATTCCTTGTTTTCCAGAATCAGTTGATTTTACGATTTAATTTTAACCGTGATTCTTAAAACTCAACCAATACAGTGATTTAGGGTCAGGTGAATCGCACTTCGAGCAAACGTTAGCGTTGCGTAAAGGGAAGTGCTCCCTATAAGCAGGGCTCAAAATACAGGGAGTTTTACCATTCTCTTTTTAATTTTGTTGCTACGCATAAGTATCGTCTTGATGATGCGATTCAAATAAGCACAACCGACATAGGATTTTATGAAGAACAAATGTGTATTTGCGTCATAAAGACCCCTTCACTACCGTTATCTAGAGCACTGCTATAAGTAAAATTAAACACGATTGTGTTGATTCGCATTATCCGTACACATTTATTTAATAATAAATATTATCTTATTTGAAAATTGCAATTATAATAAACATAGTATAAATTAATAGTCATGTGATTTTTGAAAAATATATTTTAAAAATGTTTCGTATGAATAGCCATAATATAAATAAATGCATTTGAGGTAGAAGATAAAACTCAGTTATTAGAGTGCCCGCTTTGTTGAAAGTCTCCGTAATCTGAAGTGCCCTTTATCGGTAAACAAAGTGGCTGCAACTTTATGTATGCCACCTATTACAAAATGTACTATCTTTGTTTATATTTCATTGAATGCTATCAAAATTTCAGTATTTGAAGCACAGTGATTACTCTACATGCTGGAATAGCAAAAAAATTCTTGCAATGATTCTAAGTAGTTTTATTTTGTTAAAATGTTTACTGTTCATCCAGTTTATGCTGTTTTCCGATCAAATTTTCTATTTTTTGGGCAAAACTGTTCCATTCTTCCGTGAAATTGTGTATTCCCAATACAAAAGGATACACCATTTATCAACTCGACCATGTGTCTTGTCTTAAAAACTAATCTTTAGGATATAACTTTAAATAAAACAGAGGAACTTACCTCTAGCGCGTGGCGTTTGTTGTTCTCTGTTAGTGAAGTGCCATCCGTAAACGAAGTATTCGCATACCCGGCGTGCACTTTGAAATGAACGATTATCGGTTTCGGGTTCGTGATATATGTGACAGTGTGTGACTGTAAAATACAATATGTATATCCCGCAGTTCACAGTATATGAAATGTCTTAGCTTTGCTTCTAACGTGCACAATGTCGTGCGTCGATCCATTAACCTTCATGGCTCCAAAATATACACAAAGTGAAAATTCCGCTGCACCAGTGCCGTCCTTTAACAACGCTGCATAAAATAATCGTAGAAAACAAGACACACTACTTCTGGCCCGCCTGCCCGCACGCACGCACGCGGGTATGCACGAACGCACATACACGCACGCACATACACACGCATGATATTTAAGACCCTGTGACTAAAAAATCACGATACTGTTTTCTTGCAAGTGACCAGCATATCAATTTGAACAATCGTATGACATTGCAATCGTTTAATATGAGCCTCGGTCTGTGAAAAGGGGGTTTAATGAATGTGCGTAAAGTGTCATCCCAGATTAGCCTGTGCAGTCCGCACAGGCTAATCAGGGACGACACTTTCCGCTTTTATGGTATTTTTCGTTTAAAGAAAGCCTCTTCTTAGCAAAAAGCCAGTTTAGGCGTAAAGTGTTGTCACTGATTAGCCTGTGCGGACTGCAGTTAACCCCCTTTCCACAGACCACGGCCAATATCATTCCGGAAGAAATGATCATCGGACTGACTAACCTTTCGACGCACAATAGGTGGGAATCAATCAATCACCACCTCGAAGAAGACATGATAATATGATGTCAATACATCATTATAAATTCCATTCTAAAAAAATCCATTCTAAAAAATATTGTCATTTGTACGTAAACAAATCAAACATATTATCAGGTGGTGAAAACTTAATACATATTATTTTCAAATTTAAATACATTTTATTAGCCATAAAAATAACTCTGGCAGTTCAATACATGCATAACACAATTACAAAACGGCTTAAAAAATCTAGCGATATTTGTTCAATAGAGAAAGTACATAAACAACAATTTCATTGTAACCGAGGCTTCCACAAGGTAACGTTGGTAAATACCATGACACATGAACCGCTACATCCTGTATTGGCTGGCTGCAATGTCAGTTCCTTTCTTGCAAATGAAATTCATATTTAAATAGGGACTCAACGAGGATGTCATTAATTTTGGTTTCAAAACAAAATTATTGAAAAAAGAGAAATTAAACATTTTACTCTGAATGCTAGACAGCATCTGATTTGTGATAAACACGCATAATACAAAGATAAATGAAACAACACAAAATTTATATGAATTCATGTTAAAAATAGATTTCACTGTACATCAATTTCTACTGAAATCAAATTGAAGGACATATATATTTTAAGTAGGGGTTAAAAAATGGCTTCAATCATTTAATTTAAGTAAACTGTAAAAAATGACAAATGGTATAAAGTATTAAAAAAATAATCTATAAACAAGTAAAATCAATTATAACATTATATTACAGTAATTGAATAAAGTAACAGATAGTGATTTTTACTTGTATTATGTTCAAGAGTAACTTAAGGAAATTCTTTTTCTTCTGTAATATTCACTCCAGTTAATCCAAAATAATTTATTTTTATTTTTATTTTGACATTTGAATGTTTCTCATATCAAGTTTGTTTCTTTTATACTTGATGGAGGGCAAAAAGAAAGGTAGTATTTTAAAACTTAATATTTTTTATCAACGGCAATTTTTTTTAGAAAGATTTCATGGAACATTTTATTTATAACAGATCCACTATTCTGGTACACTGTACATCAAATGGATATTTGGGTTAAATCAAAACAACCAACTAGAGAATAATTTCTTATTTTATATCAAAATAGTATACGTAATAATATCTTAATCACAGTTTTGCATTTTTATAACAAACATTTAGAGACTCAATAATGTAGAGTGTAAATAGATTTTCAAGCCAGACTGCCATGTTTCCTTGATCATTTGTAAAAAATTATTCCTCCAATGAAAGCTTTTCTAATCGACAGATGGCTTCAACACCTATGCAGTTTTCTAAAGCACAAATCCAGAAACATCACAAAAGTTTCATTTCCATTTTCTCCCGAAATCCAACAGAAACGCACTTCCACAAAATACAGCATACCACAAACATTATATCTCAATAGGCTTAGGCACTGGTTTCCGAATATGTCGCATAGTGGATCCTGGTTCATTTGGTTTGAATGGTGCGTGTTTGCCGTACGGTCTGGGGATAGGCAGTTCACTGTCATCATCAGGAATGTAGGCGTTTGGTCTGGGTTCTGCAGTCGTGGTGACACCACCTGAAGTCTGGTACTGCTCTTCTTCCTCCTCAATCTGGTAATATAGAAGTAACTATTGTTAGTAATTATTACTTTGTATATTATTATTATAATGTACATCTTTATGAGCCGCGCTCTGAAAAAACCGGAGCATGTGCCGCTCCCAGAAAACCGGAGCATGTGCCGCTCTGAGAAAACCGGAGCATGTGCCACTCTGAGAAAACCGGAGCATTTGCCACTCTGAAAAAACTGGAGCATGGGCGGTCTGCAAGGCTAACCTGGGACGGCAATATATGCCTAAACATTATTTTCACTAAGAAGAGAAAACTTTTAAACAAAAAAAAAACGTGGAATGTGTCGTCCTTGATTAGCCTGTGTAGACTGCACAGGCTAATCTGGGGTGACACTTGACACAAATGAATTGAGCCCCGTTTTCCAAGCGCAAGGCTCATGTGTATGCTAAAACAGCTTTATTCTGCCAATTATTTGGAATAAAGATGAAGTTATTTTATTGCAGTTTTATTTTGACAATGCTTGTCTGATGACTGTATAAATACATGTTTTGTCATGAACTACGTCTCCACTACATACCAATCTCTTCTCCTCCATTTCAAGCACCTTGCGCTCCTCGTCTCTGAGCAGCTTAAGCCAGGCTCTCTCTATGTCCTCACTGGGAGGTTCTCCCTTCTCCATGCGGATGTAGCACTGCTCCAACTCAGACTCCTTCTCCTTGAGACCCTGCTGGAGCTTCATCGCATTGGCCTGGTTCATGGACACCTCTGATACCATCGCCATCATCTTTCGGGTCGTGTCCTTTATCTTCGCTTGTAACTCATTCACCTTTGTTGTAGAACAGTTCAAAGATTTTTTCATTTTTTATTTAAAAGAATATGCATATTTTGGTGACAAACATTAAACAGAGTCTGTAAACACCACTTTTAGGTTAAGGTTATAAATATAGCTTTTTGACATTTTTAAGACCTTTTAAGTCTTTTTAAATTGCTGTGACCTTTGAGCCTCACAACTCATAAGTGTTGTCCCAGATTAGCCTGTGCAGTCCGCAAAGGCTAATCAGGGATGACACTTTCCACCATATTGAGACTTCATTTAAACAAAAAATGTCATAAAAGCGGAAAGTGTCATCCCTGATTAGCCTGTTTAGACTGCACAGGCTAATCTGGGACGACGCTTTACGCACATGGATTATGCCCAGTTTCCTCACAACTCAATAAGTAATTGATCATATTTATATGTTCATGTAAACTTTTAGTCATGCACATGTTAAAATCATGCAAATCATGAACATGAAACAATTTAACTTGTGCAATATAAAAAGAGCAAAACAATACTCTGACCTTGGTTTAATCAATATAAGTGTTGAATAGTTTTTAATATTATTTGTAAATAAATCATTGTGTGTGGATAAATTGGGCAATAAAAACTGCTTATAAAACCTATTCCAACTGAAATAAGATTCTATTCAGAAAAAAAAACGCTTGTATAGTTGTAATAAATTGTTTTAAGTGATAAAGGTAGAATCTCAAACGTACCTTCTTAGCCAGGTCTAGGGTGTCGTCTTTGCCAGTCATTGCCTTGTTGCGCACACGTCCTACCAGGCGAGTGACCTGCTCAAATATCAGGTCCTTTTCCAGCAACGTTTCCTCCTTCTCCGATAGACGCGTCTCCAACTGAAAGAAAACAACCATGTTATATGTTAAACTGGAGGCATTAGCCAATCAGGTGTTAGCACTTTTTGCTTAAGGAAAAAGCATATTAAGAAGTAACTTGTTCATCACAATACTACATAAAAAGCCACAATGAAAACTGTAAATTTTTTGCCAATGGAATTTTGAATAACCATTTTCACGCAAGGCTAGGGTGGGGGTGGTTTGGAGCCTGTGAAGAGTAATAAAGACAAAAACAAGCATAACAAGAAACAGTCGGAGACGGGTGATGCTCCCCAAAGGTTTTTATGTCACAATATTGCACTATATTCAGACGTCTAGTAGTTGGGGGGACAAAAATTGCACTATATCTACAGTTAATGGAAATTTTCAAAGGGCCATAACTCTGTGAAAAATCAACCGACCAGAACCGACTGATAATATGCTTATCTCCTCTTGGTAGTGAAGCTTCCCATAAAGTTTAATTGAATTCCGGTCATTAATTGCTGAGAAATAGCCCGGACAAAAATTGTGCACGAACGGACAGACACACGGACACACGCACGGACAGACAAAGCGGCGACTATATGCTCCCCCTAAAAAAATTTTGGGGGAGCATAATAAATAGCACAAAATCATTTTTAAATCATAGCAAAACCATGTGGTTATTTTCTTACTGCAAATGAAATATCATTTCTTTGCTTCATCAACAAAGTCACATGATTTCCTCACTTTTCATACAGTGCAAATTAATGCAGCCTATGACTCTTAGAACACATATGATGCGAAGTCAATACTTTAGTACCATTACTCTCATCATTTTCATTTAGCAGAGGAAACACATTTACTATACAATGCCTTTGAATTTCTTACTTACAAAATTAATAGAACTGCAACATACATAGAGTCAAAATAAGGTACTTCAATGAAATAAGTTTATCAGGCTCAGAAATTAATTTGTGAGACTCACATCTTCAATTTTCTCATGCATTTCCGCCGGTGGCAGATCCTTGCCCTCCAGGTAGCGAACCCGTTTTTCATCGTATGGGTTCTCTATCTCCTTCTCTAGCTCCAACATCCGGTCTTGACATTGCTGCAGCTGAACAGTTATAAACACATATTAGCATAAAATTGTAAACCTTTAAAGCTCAGATACACATTTTAACTTATTTGTAGTCGCTTAAAAAAAAGTTTACTTAAAGATCTTTCTGAATAAATTGAAGTTTTAAACGCTCCATTTCCAACCCTAAGGTACTGATGAGCAGCAAACAGCATTCAACCTAAACAGCCTGTAATTTCCTTGCAGGCTGTTCTGTTTTTGCTGGTTGCATATACCGGTAACCATTTTCCCTTTTCTTCTGAGTGGAAAAGGATTAAATAATGTGGACATTAAAACATTAATTTTACATTCCCTGGACTTGTTAATTTGCAATTGACAATCAAACAATCCTGTTCATTTAATCAAAAGCTACAGTAATACATTTTGAATCTAGAAGGTCAATCATACAAAGATTACAGTCATACCAACAGTTGTGAATGATTAGTGCTATGAAAGCCTAAAAAGTCACCAAAAGTAAAATATTTTAAGGGTATAATCATCAACACTCTCTTCACCTAAAAACCTACGAGGCATAACTAGTTTCAAACATAAATACGGGAAACTTTTTATATGTTGATTTAGTTAAAAATGGGGTTTATTAAGTGTTTACAAGATAAATACTGATAGCAAAGGGACGAAACAAAAATCAACAACAGCTAAGCACTGGAAGGTCAGAAACATGTAATGCAGTTTGTGAGTACCTGGATCTGCAGTGTGACTAGTTCCTGCTCGTAGCTAACTTTGTTGGGCAGCTGTGCATACAAAACAGAGGTGAACCTCTTCTCCTCGTTCATCTGCATCTTGAGGAAGCGTATCTCCTCCTCCCGAGCCTGCAGCTCTACTGTACCGTTACGGATCATCTGGTCTGCACAATAGACAGTATTACAACTATAAGCCTTTCAGCCTACACTTGATTTTTGTTTTTAACACTTTTTTAAAACAAAAAATTCCATAAAAGCAGAGTGTTGTCCCTTAATAGCCTGTGCAGACTGCACAGGCTAATCTGGGATGACACTTCATGCACATGCATTAAGCCTAATTTTCCCAGAACGAGGCTTGCTGGTATACTCAGTTATGTCATTACATATTATTTGGTCTTGAAATCTTGATTTATCGCAAAGTTTGTAAAGTTACCTCACTTGTGATTATAATGATATTTGTAGAAGTCTGAAGATGTTTGTAATTATTTTGCTGAAAATCTCAAATTAAGCTGTTAAACCTTGATAGCCTTCATATAATTTATATCCATTTAACAAAAAATTAACTAGTATATCTGACAAATACCCTCATAATAAATTTAACAATATAGTAAGAAAAAGTCTTAATATCAAATGACGCTCTTTGTGCAAAAATGAGTATAATGCCATATGCACCCAAGGTTAGCTCCCGAATAAACCTGGGCTTGGCTGTCATTATCTCCTCATCAAAGCAAACAGATAAAGAGGTGTCTCTAGAGCTACACTCTTTGCGGACATGTCCTTACACCTGTTTTGCATGGCGCAGCTCAATGTATAATATTTATAATTGATACAAACCACACACAAATAAATGGCAAACTGAAAATCACTAACATTTGATGATTTCTGTCATTGTTAAATTGTTAACTTATCCAACTGATATTAATGCTCACCTTGGATATTAACTTTCTCATAGAAAATGCAGACTTCCTCATTTCGTTCAATCAATTTGATGCCTCTGAAAATACAAATATGTTTTTAGTCTCTGTGTTTTTTCTGCTTGAACCATCATTTATGTTTACTAGATTGGCAAACCTGAAGTGTTTCGGGCAATGGAATGAGTTTGGAGATCAAATTAATTAAAAAAGCACATTCATTTTGTTCATTTGATGATAGTCACCAGAGTTATTGCAGAGATTTTAATATATGCAAGTCACTATTTCAATGTGTGCTATTTTAACATGTTTTTTAGAAATATATAATTGATTGGAAATTATTTCAAATAAATAATAAAAATTTTCATATCTTTACTTTCAAAGAATACATTCATCCTTTTGTTGCTCAATACCTCTCATTCCTATGTGTGATGGCCTTCTCGTATCTATTCCTCAGCTTGGTCATCTGCTCCTCTGCAGAGTTGATCATCATGTTCAGCTTGCCAATGTCCATCTTCTGCTGGGACCGCTTCGCTTGCATCTCTTCTTCAATTCTCTGTTGCTTAGCAACCTCGTTTCTAAGGCTGTCCCTTATTACAACACTGTTCATGTGTTTTAATCGCTGTTTTTGTAGGTGTCTGCAAAAGATTTTAATTAAACATTTATACCTGTAAAAATAATAGAGAACGTGAAGAAATACAGTGAAAATCAAGTACAGACAAAACATGTATCCATACAGAACTGATACCTTCAAATTAACTTTGTCTGAAAACTCTGCTTATGCCCAAAACAAGATGTTTATGGCCATATTTGACTTTTGAAATCTAATTGTGACCTGTATCTTTGAAGTAATAAGACAGTTGAGACAAAAAAAACTTACTCGCCCTATGTTGTCATTTTTGGGCATTTTTTCTAATTGAATGATGAATGACACAGTGACAGTTGGCAAATACAAGCTGTTTTATGACAAAATTTTACGACCACTAACTGTGGCCTTGACCTTGAGGTAAGGTGACAGATTTTACACATGACATGCCCTCGAGTTATATTAAAATAGCATGATGGGTGACATAGTTACAATGCGGACAAGTAATATGACCAAATCTGACCTTTGAACCCTAAGTGACTTTTACCTTTTAGGAAGAACGATAGGAGTTACATTCAACAATTGTCATATAATGCTTTTCATGTGTGCCAAATTATTTTGAAAGCCATCAATATATGCCAAAGTTATGGATGAGACAGGAATTTGCAAGTTTTTGTATGGTATAATTTGCCCTTTGAGTTTGAAGTGTGAATTGACCCTTGAAGCTGGGAGAAGGATCCATGACACATTAGATTTTGATGGTGGACCTTTGTGAAAAGTTATTCTAACAAACATCAAAAAATGGAAATGTTATGGCTGAGAAAAGAAACTTTGCACAGACTCACAGACATACAGACTGAAATTATAACTGCTATATGCTGCCTTCTTTGAAGGTAGGCATGAAAAAACACCAAAACCAAAAACACTAGACAAGGGCATCAGAACAAACAATGAAATTCTGTAATTATACTATTAAAAATTGTTGCATTCCACATGGTGGAAATACAGCTAAGTTTATCCCATGTGACACTCTTGAATGAATTTCACAGTAAGAAGGATTGAAAAGAATAATTTTATGAGCAAACAATACTTGTTTTAACAAAAACCAACAACAAAACCATGGCTGGTAACATTGTTACCTGTCTTTCTGTGTGACAGCTGTGCGTAGAATCTCAATCTCGTTCTGTAGGATCTTGATCTTCTCTCGCATCTCTGCTGCCTTCTGGGTGCTCGTCTGGATCAAGTTCACGCACTTGTTACGCTCGTTCTTGATCACGTCATACAGCTTCGCAAAGTCTTTTAATCTGAAACAAAATAAGACATTTTGTATTGTGTGATAAAAGCATCCTTTCAAATCTGAAGCACCATGTTGTTTGTGTGTGTGTGTGTGTGTGTTTTAACCACATGTTTCATTATTTTATACATGTATCTTTGTTCAAAGCACAAAATAAATTAAAGTTTTTCACCACAATTTGAAAATCTCATGTGACAGATCATGTGCAAATAATGTAATGTTTACATGTACAATCCAAGGTTATAATTTTTAACCACATAGAGGGACACCTATTTCAATAGGCTACAAATCAAAAATAAATATATTGAACAATGTGTTTACAGCCCAAATATTGCATCAATCACTCACTTTATTTGCATTTCTTTATATTTCTTTTCATGATCTTGAATAAGAAGCTGTTTAGTTTTCAGATCTTCTACAGCCTTGTGGTACCTCATCTCAGCACGCATGAAATCACGCGCCTTCTGTTCTCTTTCATCTGCCTAGAATGTATTTGTTGGAACACTAACAAGACAATTTAATTTCAATACTCCAGACTGAAATTTATATAATAAAAAATACTAAATTTGCACTTGGGATTATCATGTGTTTAAATTATAAACAACTTTCATAATTGCCCAGTTTTACCAACCGGGCATAGTAATTATAACATATATACACTGTAGCAAAATACATGGAAAAGATCTGTGTTTTACAATATAATGATAACCCGCACATTGACGTTGTAACTGCCATTTGTTACGCCTACCTTTATGGCAGCCAGCCTCGTGAGCTCCACAACTTCAATGCGCAGGTCAGACTGTTCATAGAGCAGATTCTGTTCCTCTGCAGCACTCGCTTCCAGCCTTACATGCTCCACGGCCGTCAGAGAGTTCTACAACACAATCACACACTGATAATAAAATACAGAAGTAGATCTACTGGTTGACAGTATTGATGCAAAACTGAACGATACCCAACATATGAGTATGCTAGGTCCCTATATTGCATCTGTTCAATGAATACCACCGGTATGAGTACAAAAAAACAAAACAAGGGACAAAATTGTCACAAAACCAGGTTTTCATTGTGAAAAAACAATCTGATAAAGGGAGAAAACTCAAACTGAACTTTTGAAATGAACAAACAAAATTAACCCCCTTTGTAAGTTTGTTTTTTAAAAAAATCTATTTTTAGTCGTGGCGACCTTGACATTGGAGATATTGACATGATTCTTTCGTGCGACACACCGTCCCATGATGGTGAACAAATGTGCCAAATGATTTTAAAATCTCACAATGAATGACATAGTTATGGCCAGGACAAGCTCATTTATGGCCATTTTTGACCTTTGAACTCAAAGTGTGACCTTGACCTTGGAGATATCGACGTAATTATTTCGCGCGACACACCGTCCAATGATGGTGAACAAATGTGCCAAATGATTTTAAAATCTGACAATTAACGACATAGTTATGGCCCAGACAAGCTTGTTCCGCCCGCCAGCCCGCCAGCCAGCCCGCCAGCCAGCCAGCCCGCCCGCATTCGCCAATCTAATAACCAGTTTTTTCCTTCGGAAAACCTGGTTAAAAACTTCATTATAAGCAAAATCATGTAAATATATCAAACATTCAGATTTACCAAATACATCTAATGCATAAAGATTTAAGTTATAAGTGTTATTGTTTTCTTGATGATTGTTTCTTTCTTTAGATATAATACAGCTTACATAAGAGAAAGCAATGATATTATGCACTTTGTTTTCGTTCATATGCTGTTTTGCATGTTTTCATACATAATCAGTGTTACCAAGTTTTACTTCTCTACATGTACACACCTGTTGAGCAAGAGCTCTTTTTGTTTGGTCCACTTCCTTTTGAAGTTCTTCCCTCTTTTTCGCTGCAGTGCCATCATCTTTGGGTAATGAATCAACCTAAGAAAACAACACATTAGTAAATATTTTAATTCCTGACAGCTCCTTCAATGTCATTAATATACAAAGTTATACACAAATAAAATAGATAGTGTTAAAACAGTATTAATTTCCAATGACAAAACAGTCTAGTTTAATCAAATAAATTTACAAGTGAACACGTCTCAAAGGAACCTGTATGTAATATAAATGCATCAAAAACTTAGAACTAAATCAACAAGAAACCATTGAGACGGGTGATGCTCCCAAAAGGTTTTTTTGTCACAATATTGCACTATACAGTGTATATTCAGATAACAGGAAACGTCTTGAGGGGCATAACTTTGGACAAAATAATACGATGGATGGTTTAGCAACTTAAAAATTTCAAAGGGCCATAACTCTCTAAATAAATCATCTAACCAGAACCCACAAATAACATGCGCATCTTCTCAAGATAGTTAAGCTTCCCATAAAGCTTAATTGAATTCCAGTCAGTAGTTTGGGGGCAAGAATTGCACTTTATGTTCAGTTTATTGAAAATTTCAAAGGGCCATAACTCTGTGAAAATCATCCGACCAGAACCGGCTGATAATATGCACATCTCCTCTTGGTAGTGAAGCTTCCCATAAAGTTTAATTGAATTTCGGTCATTAACTGCTGAGAAATAGCCCGGACAAAATTGTGCACGGACGGACACACGCACAGACAGAAAAAGCGGCAACTATATGCTCCCCCCAAAAATTTTGGGGGAGCATAAAAAAGTAAAATTGTCAATAACAAATAATTTTGTAAATGTCATACTTGAGATTTGATTTTCTCATGAATGAGTTTGGAATGATTTAGGTTTTCCTCTGCAACTCTCAAATGAAGCTCTGCTTTTTTCAAATTTCTCAAATCCTTATCCTTTTCTCGCATTTTTCTTGAATGAACATCGTGCGCGTTCTTCTTTTCCAGGTGAATATGCCGCAAGTTGAGGTCAAGTGTTGCCCTGTAAGATGCAAACAAATACTGCATAATATACACTACTGGCAATCATACAAATGATTTAGTTAACAAATATTTACCTGCACTTTGCCAGAATTGGTAAAACAATAAACAAGTTTTCTAATGAAATAAAATTGATGACTAACTCTGATAACACTGAACAGATACCATTTAACATGCATGCGAGTCTTGCTCAGGGAGAATGGGACCTAATGCATATGTGTCCTCACTGATTTGCCTATGCAATCTGCACAGGGTAATGGGACCTAATGCATATGTGTCCTCACAGATTTGCCTGTGCAATCTGCACAGGGTAATGGGACCTAATGCATATGTGTCCTCACAGATTTGCCTGTGCAATCTGCACAGGGTAATGGGACCTAATGCATATGTGTCCTCATAGATTTGACTGTGCAATCTGCACAGGGTAATGGGACCTAATGCATATGTGTCCTCACTGATTTGCCTGTGCAATCTGCACAGGGTAATGGGACCTAATGCATATGTGTCCTCACATATTTGCCTGTGCAATCTGCAAAAGTAATGGGACCTAATGCATATGTGTCCTCACTGATTTGCCTGTGCAATCTGCACAGGGTAATGGGACCTAATGCATATGTGTCCTCACTGATTTGCCTGTGCAATCTGCACAGGGTAATGGGACCTAATGCATATGTGTCCTCACTGATTTGCCTGTGCAATCTGCACAGGGTAATGGGACCTAATGCATGTGTCCTCACTGATTTGCCTGTGCAATCTGCACAGGGTAATGGGACCGAATGCATATGTGTCCACACAGATTTGCCTGTGCAATCTGCACAGGGTAATGGGACCTAATGCATATGTGTCCTCACAGACTTGCCTGTGCAATCTGCACAGGGTAATGGGACCTAATGCATATGTGTCCTCACTGATTTGCGTGTGCAATCTGCACAGGGTAATGGTACCTAATGCATATGTGTCCTCACTGATTTGCCTGTGCAATCTGCACAGGGTAAAGGGACCTAATGCATATGTGTCCTCACTGATTTGCCTGTGCAATCTGCACAGGGTAATGGGACCTAATGCATATGTGTCCTCACTGATTTGCCTGTGCAATCTGCACAGGGTAATGGGACCTAATGCATATGTGTCCTCACAGATTTGCCTGTGCAATCTGCACAGGGTAATCGGACCTAATGCATATGTGTCCTCACAGATTTGCCTGTGCAATCTGCACAGGGTAATGGGACCAAATAAATATGTGTCCTCACAGATTTGCCTGTGCAATCTGCACAGGGTAATGGGACCTAATGCATATGTGTCCTCATAGATTTGCCTGTGCAATCTGCACAGGGTAATGGGACCTAATGCATATGTGTCCTCACAGATTTGCCTGTGCAATCTGCACAGGGTAATGGGACCTAATGCATATGTGTCCTCATAGATTTGCCTGTGCAATCTGCACAGGGTAATGGGACCTAATGCATATGTGTCCTCACAGATTTGCCTGTGCAATCTGCACAGGGTAATGGGACCTAATGCATATGTGTCCTCACTGATTTGCCTGTGCAATCTGCACAGGGTAAAGGGACCTAATGCATATGTGTCCTCACTGAGTTGCCAGTGCAATCTGCACAGGGTAAAGGGACCTAATGCATATGTGTCCTCACAGATTTGCCTGTGCAATCTGCACAGGGTAATGGGACCTAATGCATATGTGTCCTCACTGATTTGCCTGTGCAATCTGCACAGGGTAATGGGACCTAATGCATATGTGTCCTCACTGATTTGCCTGTGCAATCTGCACAGGGTAATGGGACCTAATGCATATGTGTCCTCACAGATTTGCCTGTGCAATCTGCACAGGGGAATGGGATCTAATGCATATGTGTCCTCACTGATTTGCCTGTGCAATCTGCGCAGGGTAATGGGACCTAATGCATATGTGTCCTCACAGATTTGCCTGTGCAATCTGCACAGGGTAATGGGACCTAATGCATATGTGTCCTCACAGATTTGCCTGTGCAATCTGCACAAGGTAATGGGACCTAATGCATATGTGTCCTCACAGATTTGCCTGTGCAATCTGCACAGGGTAATGGGACCTAATGCATATGTGTCCTCATAGATTTGCCTGTGCAATCTGCACAGGGTAATGGGACCTAATGCATATGTGTCCTCACAGATTTGCCTGTGCAATCTGCACAGGGTAATGGGACCTAATGCAAATGTGTCCTCATAGATTTGCCTGTGCAATCTGCACAGGGTAAAAGGGACCTAATGCATATGTGTCCTCATAGATTTGCCTGTGCAATCTGCACAGGGTAATGGGACCTAATGCATATGTGTCCTCACAGATTTGCCTGTGCAATCTGCACAGGGTAATGGGACCTAATGCATATGTGTCCTCACTGATTTGCGTGTGCAATCTGCACAGGGTAATGGGACCTAATGCATATGTGTCCTCACAGATTTGCCTGTGCAATCTGCACAGGGTAATCATGGAAAACTATTTGTGCCTTTACTAAATTTTTCCTAAAAAGAGACTTCCTTTAAAACAAAAAAACAATAAAAGCAAAAAGTGTCATCCCTACTTAGCCTGTGCAGATTGCACATACTTACCTATGACGACAGTTTACACACATAAAATAAGCCCCACTTTCCCACACCAAGGTTAAAATTTACTAAAGTTTGAGTACTGATAGCATACATCAAATCAATAACTATTTAACTCTCAGGGGCATTCATCCAAAATAGTTTTTAGACAGTGAAAGAATCGAAGCCATACGCAAGATTAAATGTTTGCATGTCTACGTTAGCGTTACCGATTGCCGAAATCGCCATTGGCGATTACAATTCCTAGCTGGCGATTAAAAAAAAGATTTTCATGAAATTGGCGATTGAAAAAAAAGACCCTATGCTTTACAAATGCACACTCTAAATGCCAGTTTTCAGGTCGTATAAATCTCCAGAAACATCGCTAAGATTTCACAGATAACACCCTTACCGGAAAGGCCCCAGAGGATAATGACGACCGCCTAGGTCGATAATCCATATGGCTAACGTCTTAATTGGTCACGCTTTACACTGCAACCAGACTTTTCGAACATTTGAGTTACTTGGCGATTTATATGATAACTGAATCACTGAAGCGTGCCGTGTAATGACCTATGCTATAGATGTTACGATTCAACGTTTTCGAATCAACCTGTACGGAATTGTCATTAAATCAGATGGGCGGAGTTATGGCATTGACATAGCCACTATAAACTAATTTCCCAAGAAATAACGATTTTGATTGGCTAAAAAAGTAGATAAGAGTAACTTCCCTTTACGGTCGCTATGCGACTTGAAAGACCGATAAAGAAAGTAAGTTGCAGATTCCGGGAAAAATGGATGCTGCTTGTGAAAATGGAAAGTCGAAGCAACATAAATTAACACAATTCTTTAGAAAAGAAAGCGGACAGAATAATGTAAACTCAGGGAATGACCGAATGTTAGGTTCGCGATCGGAGGACGTCAAAAATAGTTCAGAATCGGAAACGTCTACCTGTCAAGTCTCAGGGTTTCGTCGTGAGTCTCACGATTTTTGACATGCAATGACGGTCTCATGCTGACTAAGTAATTTCTCACGCATTTCTTCATAAACAAAAAAAAATGAAAAAGTAATGTTTGGATTTTATAAAATGTCATATAATTACTACCGAGACGGGCGGGCTGTTTTAGTGGTTTCAAACCTAAAAACCACATGTGCCGAAAACTGTTTAACGGTGTTAATGTATCATTACCACTACGCCTGGGTGTCTATGTAAACAAAAAAATCGGCTGCAAAATGTCAGCAAGTGGCTCATCAACAAAGAAAAATTTTCAAGCAAAAAAAAGGCTAATTTCAGACAAAAGTAGTCTAATTTTGCTCAGGAAATAGCCCCAAAACGCACCACAGACAATCTAGGATCCAAAACTTTTCAGGGGGGACATGCCCCCGGACCCCCCTAGATTTGGCGACTAATTTGTTTTCCTTAGCGCCAACCTAGGCATGTAACCAATGACATACACCTATACTAACTTAATGGTCTAAAATATAGAATAATTCTGCTTTTTACCAAAAGCATACAACTTTACTTAAGTAAATGTTCTAGAATAAAGAGCAATGTGAAAAACACAGTGCATACCTGTCTCCCATCAAAACAGCATCTTTGTCCTTAGCATAATTAAAATCCTTCTGTATTTGTTCCAACTCACGATCTTTGTCATTCAGAGCTTGTTTCTGTCTTTCAACTTCATTGTCTGTTTCATACTTTTCATCCTGCAGTTCTTTTACCTTCATCTCCAATGCAGTCTTTTCAGCTTTAAGCCCTTTGCTTTCATAATCAAACTCTGCCAACTGAGTTAGCAATTCACTGAAATACAAGAATGCTGATTATTATCCTTTCAAATAATAACATTTATCATATTATAATAAACAAGGGACAAAATTGTCACAAAACCAGGTTTTCATTGTGAAAAAAAAATCTGATAAAGGGAGAAAACTCAAACTGAACTTTTGAAATGAACAAACAAAATTAACCCCCTTTGTAATTTTTTTTTTTTTTTTTTAAATCTATTTTTAGTCGTTGCGACCTTGACATTGGAGATATTGACGTGATTCTTTCGTGGGACACACCGTCCCATGATGGTGAACAAATGTGCCAAATGATTTTAAAATCTCACAATGAATGACATAGTTATGGCCAGGACAAGCTCATTTATGGCCATTTTTTACCTTTGAACTCAAAGTGTGACCTTTACCTTGGAGATATCGACGTAATTATTTCGCGCGACACACTGTCCAATGATGGTGAACAAATGTGCCAAATGATTTTAAAATCTGACGATGAACGACATAGTTATGGCTCGGACAAGCTCATTTATGGCCATTTTTGACCTTTGAACTCAAAGTGTGACCTTGACCTTGGAGATATCGACGTAATTATTTCGCGCGACACACCGTCCAATGATGGTGAACAAATGTGCCAAATGATTTTAAAATCTGACAATGAACGACATAGTTATGGCCCGGACAAGCTTATTCCGCCAGCCCGCCAGCCAGCCAGCCCGCCAGCCAGCCCGCCCGCATTCGCCAATCTAATAACCAGTTTTTTCCTTCGGAAAACCTGGTTAAAAATACTCATATTCAAAGGAATATTCAATATCACCTTTAATCTTTACGTACAACCATTTAATTAAAAATGGAATCATGAACAAACATGTGCTGGTGATCTTCGTATTAAAAAAGTGATCCAAAAAATCATTACAAGTTTGTACAAAAGCTTTTTTATTGCCAAGTATTGCTGCTGATGGCTCTGTTGAAAGCAATTTAAACAAGAACAAGTGATTTTGATTTTAGCCGTAAAACTGTCATGAAGTAATGCGATATTTCACAGTATAAGCAGTCCTGTTTAAACAATAAATGACAATTATTTAAATAGGTTTTTTTCTGTTTTTTCTGTTTGCAAGAATTGGTTAACAATGAACATACTTGTTTTTTCTGTTCAGTTTATCAGCTTCCTTTGCTATCTGATTTGGAACATTGTTGACTTGGACAAGATCACCCTACAAAATAATAGATTTATAAAATAGTTTATCTGCAATTGTTTTATACTACTGGCAAACATGTCTCTAGATTTTAAAATTATTCCCAACTTATTATTTAAGCAAATTGGAACTGTTTTTAGATTTGATCTTTTATTTCCAAATTTTTGAAAATTAAACTTTAAAACTAAGATCAATGGCAATTTTGTTGGCAGTAATGAGATCAGGTTTTATATTGTTAGTTCAATCCTTCAAACTGGTTTATAAACTCTATGAATGCTATGTGTGTGCCCTACCTTGAGATTCTCCAGTTTTTCCTGCAGTTTCTCGTACTCCACATGGTCCTTTTTGACCTGCCTATTGGAGGCCTCCAGGTCTTCCTTGAGAGTCTTCACCTCCAGCTGCCTCTGTACAATCTCCTTCTTCATCTCATCACAGGCCTGCTGCAGCTCCTTGATCTTTTTCTCTATCTCCTGCATGTACAAAGGAGCCATGTGCGTAAAATATCACACCAGACTATCCTGTGCAGCAACACAGCTAATTTTCTTCTTGCATGCACGAATAAACTTTATTCTTTTCTCTTCAATGCACCCGTCAAGTAAAAAAAATATAAGTCTCACTCTAGAAAAACTGGGCTAAATGTGTGAGCCTGAAGTTTCCTCCCAGATTGGCATGTGCTAATCACTTGTTGCCTAAACTGGATTTTTGCTAAGAAGAGACTTACTTTAAATGCAAAATACCACTTAAGTGATAAAGTCGTCCCTGGTAAGGCTAATTTGGAGAAACACTTTATGCACATGTATTAACACTTTGCATGCTGGGAAATTTGTCGTCTGCTAAAATGTTGTCTGATAAATTTCTAAAATTAGCATTTTCTTCGATTTTTTTTCAAAGAATACTATCAGAATAGCAAACAGTTTGGATCCTGATGAGACGCCACGTTTTGTGGCGTCTCATCTGGATCCAAACTGTTTGCAAAGGCCTTCAAATTCCGGTTCCAGCGCTCAAAGGGTTAAGCCCCGTTTTCCAAGAGCAAAGGTTATATTAATGTATAAGTGTTGAAATGAGATTAGTTAAGTCAAGCTCCTTTTTCCTCTTTTCAATATCCAGCATTCATGTTCAAATAAATAAGATACTTATATACAGAGATTTTTCACAAATGGTCACTTAATTCGTGCCCTGAATTGTCAGCTATGTTCCAGGGAAAATAATTCAAGTATGTAAGGATGACCAATATAAGTTCTTAAAAACTGTACATTATTGGCATTTTTAAAGTATGCAATATTTACATAAACTCTGAAATTAAAGTACTCACAAACTCATAGCACACTGACTGATTAACCTATTGGAATTAAAGTGAACAATAAGCAATAATCATACCCCTGATTTAGGCATTCTTGCATACTCCCTATCCATAAGCTTCTTTTCCTCAGTTGAACTGGATAAAACAACATCAAACTAATATCAGAATACAAAAGTATAACCATATCATAAACACATTACAGTAAACATAAAATCCTTAAGCTATACTATAAAACTACAAGTTATTTTGAACTATATGTATAATTACAAGCTGGTTCTTTTTCAATACACAATACATGTATATTTTTACTATAAAGCAGTTAAAAACAATCTGGCTGAAGAAAACATTAGGGAAACACAAATAGGGAAATACCCAAACAAAGGAAAATATGGGCATTAGATTTTTTTAACATCAGAGGAAATTCTATATACTTGGCACTGATATTTAAACCTGAATAGCCAGCACTTGATTTTATCTTTAGTTGTTTTATAGAGGATGTGAGTGAGTCCTATATACATGCCAAGGACAGATTATAGTTACCAATCGCTTATGGTCAAATGCTAATTTATATCTCAATATACACTTACATTTAAATGTACTTTTGAGAAGAATACTACCACATACATTTCTATCTGATACTCCAGCTGATACTGACGTTCTTGTGCCTGTTTCAGATCATTGTTGTACTTCAGAAGCTGTTCTCTCATTTTAGAAACCTCTGTGTTGGAACTATCGGGGAAGTTATCTGCTTTTTCTAGTTCAGATCTCTGCCTTTCTAGCTCTGTTGAGAAATCTTTAGCCTGCCTGAGAAGATTTGTCTCACTCTCCCTAGTGCTGAAATAACAATTCTCATTGCATCAACATAACGTGGCTATTTTAAATACTGATTTAGTTATCGAATGGTAATTTTATATTTATATTTAATTGCTTGTACTTGAATATCATTATAACATTCTGCTTTTGAAGCAAACTTTGTAACATGTAATCAAATATTCCGACAAGCACCGTTCGTGATATTAAAAACATACAAGATTTTTCAACAGGTTAATAATTAAAATAAGTCACATTAATGGATTTTTGTGAAAAGTTAAAAAAACAAATTGGATTATCAACTTTTAAACATCTTCTTTCTTACCCTTTAAGCATTTCATGAAGTTCTGTATACTTTGATTTCAAAAATGCAACTTTAGTCCCAGTAAGTTTTCCTTCATGGAACATCTGGAAAAAATACAAATTTCCTTCAGCGACCTTAGACGTTTAAGGCTTTATATACACTATCGTCAAAATTTGCATTAGAGTTGATATGTTCAAAAACAGAAGGGCATTTATCAAAATTAGTTTCAAAATGTCTGAAAAGAGATCTTTTACTTTATTATGAAATATATCAATTGCAATAAGGTCAACAGAAAAAAAATTATGCTGTTGAAATATAAAACATATCAATTACAGGTAACAAGAAGCAAGCAATGAAGGGCCATGCTTACCTCATCAAGACACTGGAATGCTGGTAGGGCCATGCTTACCTCATCAAGACACTGTAATGCTGGTAGGGCCATGCCAACCTCATCAAAACACTGTAATGCTGGTAGGGCCATGCTTACCTCATCAAGACACTGGAATGCTGGTAGGGCCATGCTTACCTCATCAAGACACTGTAATGCTGGTAGGGCCATGCTTACCTCATCAAGACACTGGAATGCTGATAGGGCCATGCTTACCTCATCAAGACACTGGAATGCTGGGCTAGCAGACACCTCCACCTGACTCTCCTCCTGGTGGATGACCTTGGGAGGTACGGCAGAGATTGGGGCTGCATACTTCAGGGGGTCCTCCGCCTCTCCAGGACCCCCATCCACCCCGGGGGTATCCCTGTCACTCATTGCTGTGGACCTGAACATGCACAGGTGACATATGTTAGTACAAAGTCATTGAACATTCAAACACGTATGTATTAAGATATTTAATAATTGACATACATGTATACAATTAAAAACATCAGACAGTAATCAAATAAGTTTCAATAAAATCAAATAATGTAAACGCATATTTTTTTCAAAATTATTAAATAACCCTTAAGTGTCAAAAAACGAAACCATCACTGTATTACAAACATTTTTTATTGGAATAATATTCATATTAACATATGCCGGGCTTTAAGGCTTAGAAAATGGTAAATCACCCTGCTGGTTAGACCAAAGAATTTTTTAAAGACCCCACTACGTTTTAAAGCTTTCGTAAGAACTAATTAAATTTCTCCTCCTGCTTCTTCAAATCATCTGCCTGCTTTAAACTTAATCACAGCCATGTATAAGTAATGTCAACTTTTAAAAATTCACTTACAATTTTCTGAACCAATTTTTTATCTCATGACTAATGTCATTCTTTTGACTCCTAAACATGAATTCAAAAATCTTATGATCAAACTCTGATATTATCTCCATGTTCTCCTGTAAGAAAGCTAATTTTTGCTTCCTCATTTTTCCCTTTGGATATTCCATAACACCTATTGAATGTTACAAAACAAATTCAAAACTGATAAAAACAATGTTCCTATCTCAATTAGTTTCCCTATCCTTAAAAGATTTACATATAAATGTTAAATCATGAAATGTGTTTTAAATATTTGATGAAGGCTAATTGCTTCTGTTACTGATACCGGAATTACTTTGGTTAATTTGATTGATTTCCAGTATAAACATACAGGGGAATGACTTCAATTATTTGTTAATGGCAATTTTATGTGTACAATTTTATACTGAAATAAAATGCACATTTTAAAGAAAAAAACTTTTTTTTTTAAGTTTTAGAATTTACCCTAAACATATTTTAATACAGATTTGAATGCAGATTGCAGTAAAAGAATTTTGTACTACCAGTAACTTTAAATAAATTTGATGTTTAGATATATTTTTTAATTGTGTTATGACTGAAGGATAGTCGTTAGGTAATGTCATAATCCTGATTACCTATAAAATAATACCTAAAAAATCAAGGGTTAAGTATGTCACTGTTGTATCTGTTTAACACTTCTTCATAATATATACTTATAGTATATACACTCTAAACTGATGAAGCATGGAATAGCATTATAAGAAAAATTTTAACAACTATTGTTTCATTCAATGGCATTTCTTTATGGACACTTGCTGTTTAGGATTGGTGGCCTCCAGAATGGACCATCTATCCTTATTCTTGTTGTATTTAACCTATAAGTAAGTTATAAATCTAATGAACCTGTAATTAACCGAATACTGTTTTTGAAAAAAAAATTAGTACATGAACATTTTCACAAAAGTGACTCCTGAAATTTGGTTAACGTTAATAATTGTTTATGAAATTATTATGTTTTTTCAATTAACCTTGGGGCCATCTTGAAAAAATGTGTCATTGGTACTCTATCTTTAGATTGTTTGAAACTCAATGAGTTATTTTAGGTAAAAATAATATATATATAACCCTTCAATATAATTAAAGAAACATTAAAGTCATTTTTTTATCTTCTGCAGACAAACTTGTAAACATGGCTGATGTACATTCCTTTAATGGTTGTAATTGGTAGTGTAACAGTTGCCAATATTTATTTATAAGGGATTTAATTTCTAATGATAAAAATTAAGTTGACAATTACGCTTGACAATAATAAACAATACACCTGCAGTGCTTTCCACAGGATTTTTGTCAGGCGCCCCGGGCTGATAGGGAAGGTCCCCTCCTGATGATGATTTTTTTTTAAGTGAACGTTTCAATTCACGTTCTGTGGTGCGTTATAACTTAAAGAAAAACAGCGTCAAAAGACGTCATTTGGTGCGCTATGACTCTTCCAGAAAATCCCCCAGTCATTTAAAAATATATATTATTTGTTATATTGTTTAATTGTTTTAAAACTTTTCCGCACATATAGTAAAATCCCGACTCGATCAATTCCCCAATACATCCGTTTCAACCCGACTCTATTACTGTATACTTACTACTTTTCAAGTTTCTAGTTATTACCCGATAATCCTGTTTGTTTCGTTTTTATAAATCACTTTCTGGTTAATATTTACGATGAAAGCTCCCAATTATTTCTTTAACACAAACCTTGCCATTTTTCTATAGTATCAAATAAATTTTAAGTGACTATTTATTGATTTGATGAAATATTGCCTCTGAACATGCGTAAATCCCCTGACGTGTTGTGTGCTTGTTAAAACGCTCAATACATGCAAATGACGCGACTTTGTACATGCTGCATAATTTTTGCGCTCTTTTGAATTGAAAAAAAGATTCGACACAAAATAAATTTGCACTGCTAATTTGAAGCACTGCAAGAATATTTTAACGTTGCGGTAACATTTACATTCGGAAGTGTGTTTCGGATAAAAAAAAGCGTTAACATCGACTTACGGGAATGGGTTTCAGATTACAAATTTATTTATTCCCATTTGAGATCTCAACAAATATTAACAGTTGCGTTATGAATTCAATGATAATTTGTTTAAACACATTACGAGTCGAATTAATGTTTTGACGGAATTATGCATGAAATTCACATTGTCCACGAGGATTACAGCCGTTTGCCATCATCAGTCTTCTAAGTATCGATTATCGGACGAAACATTTACAAGTTTGCGTAATTAATTCAATGAAAAATTGTAAAAGCGCATTACGTTTCGAATAAATGTCAGAAAAACAAGGTGAATCAGTTCTATATGGACATGATGAAATATACATGTACTGGAATTAAATTGTTATCGCATACTTGTAACCGGGAGTTATTTGCACAACTCACTCGCTATAAGTAATTAATTGTTTACCACTTGCAATTAATTTCTCGTATTAATTATGAGTCATAGGTAACACTTGTTTACAGTAAAAAAGGTGTGATGATTATGCCCGAAACCGTCTTTAATGTACTGTACTGTACTAGTTACCAGTTTTATAGTACTTAAATGGTACAACTTCTTGCTAATCAAGCTGTGATAAACTCTTACTTTGTGCCCGACATCAATCAAAAGTAATGGTCGATAGTTAACCCCGCCCTCATACGCATTCGCGTAACCGATTGGACGATGAACATCACAGTTTGACGACTGGAATTTTACCTGAGAGTTTCCTGTGATACATCTTTGTCAGCATTTAAATGACTGTGTAATGTGGCTAGAAAAATCGATATGTGCGTCATGCTTTTCTCTTATCAGTGGATTATCCATTACCCCATGTGGTGTTTATGGGGATTACTTGTGAAAGAAGGTACCGAGTGCTCTTTTAAAACAGGGAATATTGGTACACTGATAGAGAAACTTTGATTTATTTTGACAATTTCCACTTTCTTTTACTGAAAAATACACTGATCGGAAAATTTCAAGCGCCCCGGGGACTCTGATTTTGAAATTCAAGCGCCCCGGCGAGGGATCATTAAATGGCCTGTGGAAAGCCCTGACCTGTCTCCATAGAATGACATATGCCCCTGAAAAACGCTTTGATAGTTATGTAACAGAGCTTAATAACAGAACAAATTTTCAAAACCTAAATGCCGATTTTGAAACCTAAATACGGACCCTTAGTTCAAGGTAAAAGGGGTAAAAATTTCAATGCATATGGAAAGGCCTTGTCTACATTGGCTATGAAGACAAAAAAGACAGTTTTGCAGACTGCTCTGAACAAAGGTTGAGATTGTGAGTTCATGAACTTGATGAAGACATGCGATTTATTTTACACTTTCATCTTCTGACTCTTTTTATGAAATTGAACTTTGACATGTTACTGAAAAATATGTTTTCTATACAAGATGTAATTGTATCATTAAATAAACAAATTACAAGTTAAATATTACACGGCCTAACCCTTAACTAAAGCTTAAGAAAAGACGGTAAACTGTTGAATTGTTGACATGCTTTGAACAAATTGTACGAAAATTCTCAGAGGAACAGTAATGACAGGTAAATAACTGTAAGTCTTATCACCTTTACGAATGTCTTAGCAGCTTTTCTTTTTGTTGCGTGCAAGAAACCTCTCATTTACGAGCTAATCATTATCTTCATTAAATTTTCATGAATATCCGCCATGAATGTAAACACGGAAACTGTTGCTATGAATTTGCGCATGCGCATTATTACAATGTGAGGTAGTCTGGATTACCTGCCCCTTTGTATTCTATTTGTTTACAATAGAAGCTGGGCACCAGACCAAATGTGAGGTAGTAATAATTTTCAGTCAAAACGGCTATCATGCAGATCGGTTACATTTTCATTCAGATCGGTTACATTTAAGTACGTTGTTTAGTCAAAACGAAGTTAACAGGGTCGTTTTCAGTTTTGCAAAAAAAATAATAGAGGATATTTGTTGGATACTCGTGATCATAGAAAATATATATTTTGACTTGTGGCTGCGCCACTCGTGAAAATATTGTTTTCTATGATCACTCGTGAAATAAAATCGATATTCCACCGAATCCAACAAATTTTCTTTTTATTTTATGCTTTTTTTCACAGTTTATTTATATTGTTTATGAGTTTAACTGGATAATTTCGCTTGATTAATGACGTCATTTCGTCGAAAAAATTACGTCATTCCACAGTCAAACAATGAAAAATACCGTTATTTTTCACTATTATTTTTAACTGTTTAAAACAGTGAAATACCAGTTTTATTTCACTGATATTTCTCTATACACCACCGGAAAGCATATAATAAAATGGTATATCGGAACTATCGTAAATGGCTATACTAAAGAACGTGTATTTTACAAATTATAAATACACAATAGAATTCATTTTTATTATTTGAACTAATAATGTATTTGAATGTATTTGCAGAACAGTATAGAGGCTACGCAGGCTGACATACCGGATAGTCATCGGCACTGAATCATGGCAAGATTACTCAGTCAGATCAGTAGAGATGTTCCCAACCAACTTAAATGCCTACCGGAAAGATCGGAGCAGCACAGCAATACCCATGGAGGAGTATTCATTCTGGTGTCAGCAAGATACAAGAGTGACGAACCAGAAGAGCTGAAGTGAGATAACATAGAGGCGGTCTGGACCAACGTCCAAATACAAGGGGCACAAGACCTCTATACTGGTTCGTGCTACAAACCGCCTTTCTCCACCGACCCAGATTAACTGGAACAGATAAATGCCTGTCTCACTAAAATCCTGAGAAACGCCCTATGGCTAGGAGGGGACTATAACCTACCCGACATAGACTGAGAGAATAAATGCCCTATACCACACAGTATAGACAGCTCCTATCAATCATTTAGGACGCATCCCTGGACCAAGTAGTTCAGTCACCTACGCGTACTACCCAGCACTCTAGTAGTCTGCTTGACCTTTTCGTTGATAATAACAGTACCCTCATTAACAAATGTGAGACCATTCATGGAGTAGGGGACCGTGAAGCCATATTTGTGGATTCCAGCCTACGTCCCTAAGAAAATGGCAGGCTCTACAGTGACCCACAAGACAAGGCGAACATACTGAACCAACCATATCAGTCAGTGTTCACATTGGACAAAGAGAGAGCGAAACTAACCCTACATCAGACGAGGAAGCAGCATCAACCATGCCTTAAATCGAGAGCACATACCATGGAAGTGCTGAAGACATGCTATCAGCATCTGTTGACTTAACTCCACCACTATGGTATACGCGACCAGACGTTGGAATGGATCCGAGCCTTCCTGACCGACAGAACGCAGAGAGTTGTGGAAGATGATCCTGCCACAGAAGTTAGTGGAGTGCCGCAGGGTAGTGTGCTTGGACCGATCCTCTTAAATGATCGCACTCTTAGAGTTTCAGCCAAAACACGACTTTTTGCAGATGATTGTGTGTTCTACAGACAAATAGACTCTGATAGCGACTGTGAACATCTCAAGGAAGACCTCCATCGGTTTGGGCAAAGGGAGAGGCACTGGGGAGTGGCTTTTCCCCCTGAGAAGTGCAGCATCCTGCGAGTGTGTAGAAGACGATCACCAATACTGCACAACATACACTCGCAATTGAAGAAAAATCATAGTACCTCGGGGCGGAACTGACGAAAGACATGTTTTGGAAGCCTCACATTTAGAATATAACAAGGAAATGAAACAGTACACTTGGATTCCTCCGCATGAATCTAAGGATATGAAACGAGGATGTAAAAAGTGCTG
Source organism: Dreissena polymorpha (assembly GCF_020536995.1). Classification (NCBI taxonomy): domain Eukaryota; kingdom Metazoa; phylum Mollusca; class Bivalvia; order Myida; family Dreissenidae; genus Dreissena; species Dreissena polymorpha. Next base: position 3,890,402 of record NC_068359.1, on the reverse strand, counting down.
CCTACTTTTCTCTTGTTCGCCCACATCTGGAATATTGTATATACCAGAAGGACCAAATTGTGACCTGGAGATGGTCCAGAATAGGGCAGCCAGGTGTGTGACCAACCGCTACCATAACACCAGCAGCGTCACAACCATGCTGGAACCAATGCAGTGGGAAATCCTGGAGTCACGTGGGACCAATGCCCAGCTGACAATGATCTACAAGATCTACAATGACCTTATAGACATCTCAGCAACAAAATACCTTTCCCCGGGCTCAAACCATTCCATCATGTTCTTGCATGTTTCTATATCAACATCATGTTCTTGCCTATCTCTACATCAATATCCTACTACAGTAAGCGCCAACTACAAAGTAACTCCCAATGACCCTTCATGGCTGTTCCGGTTGAGGTTCAATCCTCTTGGCGGTCATTGTGGCCGGAGAGACATGAGTGAAAGGGATGTAACGTAGCTGCGGACGCGTCTTTTCTGTCCTTCTGACTTTTAACTATCAAACTCTTATCACTTTACTATCTACTCACCACCCGTCGCGTAATTGTCTAGCTTGACGGCAGCGACGGACAATGAAGATTGCTCATTCTTTACATGCTCTCAGAAACAACATGATTTTACATTGTAACAGACCGTTATGTAGAATTAACAGTTCAATGATGGTACAAATAATATGCCCCCGTTGAACTTGGTTACGTCAACTTATTTTTAGATTCCGAATAAACCGTTTTGACTTGGCTTTTTGGTCGTAAAACAAATAAAGATCGTTTTACGGCAAGCGTGAAACGGCCGCACGTTTCGACCCGATTTAACAATTCTAGTATAAAACACCAAAATGAAGATCGAAGAAGTAAAGAGTACTACAAAAACTCAAAGGATAGCCACCCACACTCATATTAAAGGACTGGGTTTAGATGAAAGTGGTATCGCGATCCAAAATGCGGCAGGTTTGGTTGGCCAAGAATTGGCTAGAGAGGTTTGTTCTAGACTATTCCAAAGTAACCACAGACGCTTTTCCTGTTGTATAGTAGTTCCTAGCACAGCTACATGAGTGAAAACACTGATCCATTAAACAGAAAGCCTCTCATTTTTCTTTTTTACACGAGCAAGAATGTTGTCATTTTTGCCCACAGCACGAGTTATTTTCCTTACAGAAAACAAAACTGAAATGAACACACTGAACAAAAAAAACATTCAATCATTTTTATAAATACACTCAAGATCTGCTATAAATGCAACAACAAAACAAAATTATATCCTGATTCTATTGCTTTTATGTTTATGTAACACAGTGCTCCAGCTAGGATTTGAAAAGGGCAGGGCGGGCTTTTTTGTCAAAAGGGCACTTTAGACTCGCAGTATTTTGTCTAAAGGGCACTTTTGAGCACGTGGGCGTTTCTTAAATGCTTCTTTAGTCTTGCATGTTAATTTAAGTTATTAATAATTGTTAGAAATTAATAACTAAGAATATATTATTCCCCTTAGTATTAAACAATTCAAATATTTTGTCTACAATCAATGAGGAATAAATTAATAACAATGTATTGTATTAAGAGATTTATTAATCATCACATGTAAAAAAAAAAATTAAGGGCAGGGGCAGGGCCCTAGGAGGGGCAGGGTGGAGGTTCCGCAGGGCAGGGCGGGGCGCCCTTCAATTTAGGCCTAGCTGGAGCACTGTGTAACACAAATGTGGCAGAATGTTATGTATAAATCTACTGCCTTTGTGTCAGATAATCAAATATCGTACGATTCCCTTATTTCCAGCATGACCAAATTTCAATCACTTTGTTTACATTAAGAACGCCACTCAGGTGATTACGTCACACGCATGCGCTGCGAGTATTTTGTTTAACTAATATTACTACGGTTGAAAATAATTACAGACACTACTTAAATTAACAAAAAAAAAACAGTTTTATTGCATTTAGAAAATCTTACTTCAACTAAAATAATCCAAATGTATGCCTATTCTGTGCATTTTTTTCGGTACTCTTCATTAAACTTGCACAAAAATTGCAGACCACTGAGCTAGTGTTAACACAGCACTTTCATGTATTTGATTTTTTAAAGAAAATTCTTTTACTACTTCACGATTCTCAGAAAATGTTGCATCAATGGAGCAATCTGTGCGCGCACATCGCGAAAATAGGTGACATGACAATAAACACATGTTCAGTGGGTAAACGCTGTTCCGATTGGATGATAATTTTATCAAATCATTTAATAATAACATACCTGCCGAAATTTTATTTAACCCTTTCCTTGACAGGTAAGCGTTTCTACGACCCTATCGATTCCCTGTCAAATACGCGTATCTACGCCTGTATCGATTCCCTGTTATCTACGCATTTCTACTACCCTATCTATTACCTGATATATATATGCGTTTTTGCGAGGCACGATTTAATATGCTATTTAAATGCTTAAAATGACTTTTTAAGTGTAACAGAAATGCATATACACCTACGTTCATTATTTTTCTAAACTGTCGAGTAAACATCCGGTAATGTTGCTATTTAAAGTTATGATGCAATTGGCAACCAATCAAGACGAGGGTTTACCATTTCACGTGCGTAAATCACGTTCCGGGATGTGCGCGCTAAGGGCATTTCGTAATGTCCTAAAATAACTGCTATTCTCAAACCGTATTTAATTTGGACATTTTCCGAAAACGTATCAATAACTCGTTAAAAATGCCGCAAAAATAAACACGTTCCATAGGGATATAATATGATATGGGTGTAAATCGATTTCATTCGTATTGTTGTTTGATTCCATTATATCGTAAATGTTTGTTTCCGAGATCATATATGAGAATTACATCAATATGTTACATGGCATGTACACTCAAATGTTTTTACAAACAACACGTGCTTATCTAAAGTTTGTGTTTTGTAATACACAGGATATTGGATAATCGGTGCTTGATTGGGCAATAAAACAAAGACGCAGTCGGCGGTCTTCAATATGCCTTTGAACTGACCAACATAATAATTAGTAGCGCACGTGCTAATCTAACATTTAGGGATAAGAAACACGAGTTCTAGACACTTTGAGTAAACATGTTTACTGGACGCAGCAGTAGTCTTCAGATGACATTGGCGCACGTGCCATGTTACCTCGGCGTTATGTAATTTGGTTCACGAATACACGGGTTTGTCAGCGTCTTTTGGGTTATAAAGTTATATGTCGGCGATCAGATTATAAACTGGAGTATTTGATAATAAAGTAGCCGCCTAAAATTGGAATTTTGCAAATAAATACACGAACTGAAGACTTATTAAAGATGCCGACATTGCCGGATTTCGATCGGTAATAAAATGCAAAATGCAAATTGATTATATGAATATTCATGGCACATTATGCAACATCCAATTAAATTGTTACCAGTATCTATAAATGTTTATAAATCATTTGGTGAATTAATGTAATAGAAATACCAAGTATTGTAAGAATTTTATAAGAAATAATACAATTGATTTTGAAAATGAATGAAGTTGTTTGAGAAACTCTTGTGTTTTTCTATAGTTATTTATAAGAATTTACATGAATTTTGAGGCTTGCAGAATGAATTTATATAATATAAAAAAATCTTCAAGAAAGAAGAATTGTAGTTTGGAAAGTAAGAAAAAAAAATAATATTCCAAAATATAATTATTTGTATTTGATTCAACACACCAACTTCGCAAAGTTTCTATATGAGCTGGAAAGAGATTTGCATTTAAACCCAGTAAAACACACAACGGTTAACTTTACATGACTATAACTGATGAATAAAATAATGTAGAAACATAAGTTTACACCACAGGAAAGGAAATCGTATTAGCTAAAACTTTCATATTGAGTGTTTTTCAATAATATTTTAACTTTTATGAGAGAATCGGGTTTAAAGGCAATGAGGGTTGCGTTTCCAAAGAGGTAGATTTGCATTGAAACGCAGTAAAACACACAACGGTCAACTTTGCATGACTATAACTGACAAATAAATTAAGGTAGAAACATACAGTTTACACCACAGGAAAGGAAATTTTATTAGCTAAAACTTTCATATGGAGTATTTTTCAATAATATTTCAATTTTTATGAGAATATCAGGTTCAAAAGCAATGAGGGTCATAAAACAGCGTTTTTCCAATAATGCCTGTAAAGATGAGGTACTGATATTGATAAGATGGCTATCAGCCACTGGTCAGCAGGCAGCTAGGTCTTGTGGTAACTGGAGAGGCTTATATTGGCTAAATGGCTGTCAAGGAAAGGGTTAAACAAATTGCGAACGTTTTTTTTTCAATTCTTGAGCACTTTTTCATGTCAATGTTTCTCAAAAGAAGATCTACCGATATAACAGACACTTATTAAATTGTTAATATAAGTTATAAAAAAGTTAAATTAACCTTTTAGTTTTTATAAATTTGTTCAGTGAATCAAATTTTCGAAGTTTCGTGACCTCATGCCTATTGCAATCTAGTACACTCGCTTTTGGATGTGACGTCTCGACTCAAGGTTACCAACGAGCGTAGCATATGTAATATGCAGGTGTGTATGGAACTATCGGCTTTGCATGGTTAAACACGCTGTAAATAAACAATTTTGACATGGATTAAATGGGAATGAAATAAATCTTTAAAGGTATAACTACATTGTTTATTGCGGCATTGTTTGAATTAATTCAGAAATTCATTTCCTCTTCTCCTTAACCGCTCGACTCAAGGTAATTGGAGGATATATGCCAGAAATTGTCAGCTCCAGATCAGGACATTCCATAATGATTATCTCGACTTTCAACATAAAAGCTGGACTGTCCTGCATGGACACCTAAAACAATCTTTACTTTAACCTTTCTTTACAGAGATTTTTTTTATGCCCCTGAAGGAGGGCATATAGTGATCGGACCGTCCATCCGTCTGTCTGTCTTTCCATCACACTTTGCATTTAGGTTTCGAAAAATGCTCATAACTTCTATGTCCCTTGAGATATATACTTCATATTTGGTATGCATGTGTATATGGACAAGGCCTTTCCATACGCCCAAAAATTTTGACCACTTGACCTTGAACATAGGGTCCTCATTTAGGTTTCGAAATATGCATTTAGGTTTCGAAGAATGCTCATACCTTCTATGTCCCTTGAGATATAACCTTCATTTTTGGTATGCATGTGTATATGGACAAGGGCTTTCCATACGCACTCAAATTTTGACCCCTGTGACCTTGATCTTGAACTTCGGGTCCGCATTTAGGTTTTGAAATCTGCATTTAGGTTTCGAAAAATGCTAATAACTTCCATGTCGCTTGAGATATAACCTTCATATTTGGTATGCATGTGTATATGGACAAGGCCTTTCCATACGCACACAAAGTTTGACCCCTGTGACCTTGAACTTAGGGTCCGCATTTAGGTTTCGAAAAATACTCATAACTTCTATGTGCCTTGAGATAACCTTCATATTTGGTATGCATGTGTATATGGACAAGGCCTTTCCATACGCACACAAATTTTGACCCCTGTGACCTTGACCTTGAACTTAGGGTCCACATTTAGGTTTCGAAATCTGCATTTAGGGTTCGTAAAATGCTCATAACTTCTATGTCCCTTGAGATATAATCTTCATATTTGGCATGCATGTGTATATGGACAAGGCCTTTCCATACGCACAAAAATATTGACCCCTGTGACCTTGAACTTAGGGTCAGCGTTTAGGTTTCAAAATCTGCGTTTAGGTTTTCGAAACATGCTCATAACTCAGGGCCCTCAATCTATCAAATCTGCCGCTGAATTTCGGCGGCAGTCCCCCACCTGAAAAGTATACCTTTTTCCCCTTTTGGGGGGAAAAATTCCCCTAAAAAAAAAAAAAAAAATTTTTTTTTTTTTTTTTTTTTTATAGAAAGATGTGTCTCATGATTATTATATCTCAATTCTATTTCAATTTAATCTTTTTAAACATACTAAATTATGAAAAATGCAATGAATATAGTGCAAACATGTACAAATGAAATAATAAGAGAGTAAGTAAAAAAAAATCCCCCAAAAAGGGAAACCCCGCGAAAATTCCCCCTCCTAAGGGCTGCGGACCCCTTCCCCCAAAGTAGTGTGAGGGCCCTGTAACTTCTATCAAAGGGTTTATAGGGGTCATATGTCATCCTATGGTAACAGCTCTTGTTTCTATTGCGAATGGGGCTGGTTACTGGCCCCGATTTTGAACAAAAAAACACTTTTGCTCAAACAATATCTCGGCCGAGTTACAAAATAAAAATGGGCCTAGAAATAAACTATTTTTGTTTCACAAAGTACTTTTATTATTTTGATCTTTTCAGAATAGTTTAGTTCCTAAGGGTCTCAGGTCAGCGCCTTAGTACCCATGGCCCTTTTGTGTATAACGTTGAATACAATATATCTTTTAAAGTTTTAGGCCTGATTCTCTCATAATAAATATTGGACCCGGTGTCATCCTAGAGGGCGAAGGGGGTGCTATCTTTATCTTGTATCACACTCTTATCAGATCAAATCAAAATCAATATCAACAAAGATTTCCAATAATAATACTGAGCCATTTCACCATGTCCACTGCTGGCATGTTATCTGATTTTTAGCGAGGCTGTTTTCGGAGAAACCCCGAGCTATTGTCATAGGCAGCTCGTCTGACGTCCGCCGTAGGCGTCGTGCTAAAACCTTATCACTGCCTCTAAAATCAAAGTGCTTCCATGTACAACTTTGAAACTTCATATCTAGATGCGACTTGATGAGTTCTACACGCCACACCATTTTTTGGGTCACTAGGTCAACGGTCAAGGTCACTGTGACCTCTAATATCAAACTTTAACATAGGCTCTAAAATCAAAGTGCTTTCACCTACAACTTTGAAACTTCATATGTAGTTGCACCTTGACGAGTTCTACATGCCACACCCATTTTTGGGTCACTAGGTCAAAGGTCAAGGTCACTTTGACCTCTAAAATAAAACTTTAAAAAAAACTTAACATTGCCTCTAAAATCAAAGTGCTTCCACCTACAACTTTGAAACTTCATATGTAGATGTACCTTGATGAGTTATACAAGCCACACCCATTTTTGTCACTAGGTCAACGGTCAAGGTCACTGTGACCCCCCCCCCCCCCCCCCCCCCCCCCCCCCCCAAAAAAAAAAAAAAATCTGACAAGCTTTCGCAGCCAAGCGTGGCACCCGTTATGCGTTGCTCTTGTTAAGTTAACTCTTCTCCCTTTAACTGTTATCAGTCAACAAAGGCATCAGCTGAAAAATGATTTACACATCATTGAAAAAGCAACGTTTTCACCAACTGGCAGTTTTGTCTGTCCGCATTAGTTCCAACCCGGCTTAGTAGAGAGAGAAAATGTGTTATACACAAACAGATCTAAAAATGTACTTAAGTACTTAATGAGGATTTACTCAGAACATAAACAATCGGTTTCTCCAAATAATAACTTATACATATATGAACGATGGACATAAAACTGTTAAATCATCCATTGGAACTACTTAACTAGTTCAGTAGTTGGTAAAATTACCAAAATGCAAGTTAAAAGTGTTAGTTCAATGTTGTTACATATTTTCCTGACCTTTATGCTTTACAAGACATTATCTGTTTAAATAAAACCTTATTAACTATTACACTTGTTTTGCATATGATTTGATATTTTGTTTACAAAACAAATACAAATAATTCAATTTTTTATGCCCCCCTTCAAAGGAGAGGGGGTATATTGTTTTGCACATGTCGGTAGGTCGGTCGGTCCGTCCGTCCACCAGATGGTTTTCTGATGATAACTCAAGAACGCTTAAGCCTAGGATCATGAAACTTCATAGGTACATTGATCATGACTGGCAGATGACCCCTATTGAATTTGAGGTCACTAGGTCAAAGGTCGAGGTCACAGTGACATGAAATAGTAAAATGGTTTCCGGATGATAACTCAAGAACGCTTACGCCTAGGATCATGAAACTTAATAGGTACATTGATCATGACTCGCAGATGAACCCTATTGATTTTCAGGTCACTAGGTCAAAGGTCAAGGTCACAGTGACTTGAAACAGAAAAATGGTTTCCGGATGATAACTCAAGAACGCTTATGCCTAGGATCATGAAACTTCATAGGAACATTAATCATGACTGGCAGATGACCTCTATTGATTTTCAGGTCACTAGGTCAAAGGTCAAGGTCACTGTGACTCGAAAGAGTAAAATGGTTTCCGGATGATAAGTCAAGAATGCTTACGCTTAGGATCATGAAACTTCATAGGTACATTGATCATGACTGGCAGATGACCCCTATTTATTTTCAGGTCACTAGGTCAAAGGTCAAGGTCACAGTGACAAAAAATGTATTCACACAATGGCTGCCACTACAACTGACAGCCCATATGGGGGGCATGCATGTTTTACAAACAGCCCTTGTTAAGATTAAACATTAAGTGTATAAATTATGTGCTTTAAATTGGCATGTAACTTTAACATACTTTTGGTAAATTTCTCTGTTAAAAAACCCTTTAAAAATAACAACACATGCACTATGTTGTTCAAATACATTTGATACAAAAGTTGCTCCTACTTCAGGCGGCAGGTATTGTTGTGGAGATGATTCGGTCCAAGAAGATGGCTGGCCGTGCTGTGCTGCTTGCTGGACCTCCTGGCACAGGGAAGGTAACTGGAGCTTTCTAGAATTTTGTAAATTATTGGAAAAAAGGTTGTCTAAGGTAGATATTTAGATTTGAGAATGTAAAGAAGAACATTGAAAATAACAAGTATATTTGTCATGAATCAAAAACAAATGCCATGTTAAATGATTATTTTAATAATTTCATGGTGTATAAACATATTTTAATAATTGCAATTATAAATAATTAACAATTTGCAGACAGCACTAGCTTTAGCAATAGCTCAAGAACTTGGCAACAAAGTTCCCTTCTGTCCGATGGTGGGCAGTGAAGTATACTCGTCAGAAATAAAGAAGACAGAGGTGCTCATGGAGAATTTTCGAAGAGCAATTGGTCTCCGCATCAAGGAGACTAAGGAAGTTTATGAAGGGGAGGTAACAGAACTCACCCCAGTGGAAACAGAAAACCCCATGGGAGGTAGGTCACATAAGTGAATGCCGGACCAGTTTGGTGATAATCTTGAAGAAATTACTAAATTCGTAAGAAATGACATTCTAACATGCTCATATTAACACCAGGGTTGGCAAAATGTTCAATAGTCTTAGGTGTACATTTTAGAAATGGGTATTTGCAATTTGTCCATCAAGTAATTATAAACATAATTCTATTTAATCTCTTGTCAGTTCTTTTGCTTAGACAAAACAGAGGCAAGACAAACATGACTGGCAATTGATTCTGCCCACGCCTGATATGTTGCGATTCAGATTGCTTAACATAGCATTATCATGTGCAATTGAATATTTGATACATTATTTTCTATTTGATTAAGAGTTTACACGTTCTTTGACAGGCATGATGGGGTAACAGAGCACAACTAAAGGTTTTTTCATTCTGGATCTTTGTCTTGTTTGTGTGCAGTCAGTAATAGAGCTTTGCTTTTGATATGGAATATACTTAAAACTTGTTTATTTTCATTGTAAAACATAATGGTCTTAGTATAAACAAATAAGATTACTTTTTTGTTGTACAATTGATTTCAACGGAAAACAGTGGTTCTTCTAATTTAACAGATTATAATTTTCATCTGCTTTCAGGCTATGGGAAAACTGTAAGCCATGTAATAATCGGCCTGAAAACTGCTAAGGGAACAAAGCAGTTGAAGCTGGACCCATCCATCTACGAGAGTCTTCAGAAAGAGAAAGTGGAAACTGGGGATGTCATATACATTGAGGCAAACAGTGGGGCAGTGAAGGTAAATTCAATTCATGTTGTTCATTTTGAGCCTATCTTTCCACACAAGCATATGTTATGATACATTTTTGGATGATATGAATATTTATGCTGTTCACTTGTTTGTCCTTCTATATTAGATTAATCCAAAATGATGCTTCCTACAAAGCTTTTCTACTTACATGGATGTGTTTGCACACTATCAACACACCTTCATCACCTGACCTCATTTTGACCTTGACCTACTTTTGACTAAACAGATTCTTAAAGCCCAAAATGACGCGCTTTATCTTACATCAATATCAAATAATGCATCAATCAAATCCATGACACTTGTTTGGATTTTATCTTTGAAAACCCTCAAGCCACCTGCATTTCCTGACTTGAAGTAGGCCTTGACTTTGACCTCATTTTGGACAAACACTTAGAAAGATAAGCAATTCAATCAATGCTGATATGACTGCAACTGATGGGCATCGGTGTTTCTTTAACATTTTATTAAAATTTTCTTGCTATCTTACACATACCTATCCTGTTAGGAACATATGTTACGGTATTTAAAACATGTATTTTTTGAAGCCACACAATTCCTTGGTATCTTAAACTTGTAACATCTCTGATATGACAGGGCATGAATTTTGTGTTTAAGAGGTATCAAAATAGTGGCATTGATGAACTTAAGAAAACTGAATGGAACTAGATCTACGTATTATTACTTTTATCTTATTACCAGATGGAAATCGATAGTATAACAACGATCGTATAAACATGAGCTTTATACTATTGCTATTTTTAGACCATATTTTTCCGATCTCTATCTTAAGAACACAATATGTTTCAATGTGACGTCATAGCAAATGATGACGTTGAAGTAAACAAACACTTCGGAGTTAACTTGGAAAACCAGCGCTGTTTTTTTTATTTTAAAGTATTTTTACTCTTTTTGAACGATAAACGACCACAAAATAAAAGGATAAATAGAATATTATGTGAGTTTTGGATAAAGCTCAAGTTTATCATGCTCGGCTTGAACCATGTTAGCGCATGGCAAGCCTCGCGCTACATCGATTCTGAGCCTCACATGATAAACTTGATCTTTATCCAAAACTCACATAATATTCTCTATTTATTGTGGTTGCTTTATTTGTATTAGAGGCACTCATCAATTTCAGCTACAGTTATTGTATTGTCATGAACAATTGTAGCTGTCTTGACATATCATAGAAAAATGTGAGCCCTACCACTGACCTTTAACTTACAGAGACAAGGTAGATCAGACAGTTTTGCCACAGAGTTTGACCTGGAGGCTGAGGAGTATGTGCCCCTTCCTAAAGGGGATGTACACAAAAAGAAGGAGATCATACAGGATGTCACCTTGCATGACCTTGATGTTGCTAATGCCAGACCACAGGTTGGTGTTCACTGAAAAAAGGGTGTTAACAGGCTTGGCGAAATTGCCGATCCGCCGGTCCTGACCGGCAGATTTCCATTTGGTCCGACAGGTTTAACAAGAATGTTGGTCCTGGCGACCGGCAAAATATGAAATAAATGCAAACAATATATTTAAAAATATTTTTTTTAAGTTGAAAATTCGAAGAGCAAACCCCTTTCTACATCATGAAAATGAAATCTCTCATTGTTTTGATGTTTGCAATAAGTTTGTTAAGTACAATTACCAAATCCGACTGGTTACACAACACCTACTTCAAACACAGTCGCAAAATTGGCAACTGCGTTCTAACAAAAAAGATCTTGATAGCTTTGGCATATTTTTCAGTAGATAAAGACATTAAAATATGCATTTCTTTATGAAGCATGGTTTTAAAAAGGTTGTTTATAAAATATAAAAAATGTTCTAGTGATATCTTTATAACATGCACTCGCCATTGGTCTCCAAAAATGTTATCATTTTACATTGTACAAGTTAGTTTCTGTTAACCGCAATTTTATTTTCGATACTTTTTGTTACTTTAGCTTACGTTGTTTTAATGCCTAAATGGATATAATTGGTCAGTTAAGTAAAGTTTGACCAATAAGATGCCTTGTTGCATATTTCGTTGGATGATCATCATCCAATATGTCGTTTTTATGTGTGCGTTTTTCGGCACATTTTCTGAAATGCCTGTCCGGATGAACGGCATATTTTTTCCAATTTCGCCAAGCCTGTGTTAATAGAACAACAACAAAAAACACAATGAAAATTGAAACAAAAACAGCAGATTAAGATAAAAGCATTATATGGCAGTCTTTAACTAGTGGATGTATCGTAGGGGTTTCTATCTCTCTATATTGAAAAGCTAGAATTGTACTAAACAGAATAATTTTTGCTATATTATATGTCAAATTGTAATACTTAAGCATGGGATGTGCTTGCATAAATGCATTTGCTGTTGTTGAAAAATTGTTTTATTTTACACAGAATTTTCCTTTAGATATGGATGTGACAATTTAAATTAAAAAATTGTTTGTTTACTATATTTTATATTCAAACTTTGCCACTTTTGCTTTTTGTACAGTCTACTTTCGTTTTCAAACACTAGCTGCACAAAACATGTGTCATTAACATACTGAGTGAATGGTTTGTTATAGGGAGGTCAAGACATTATGTCAATGATGGGCCAGTTGATGAAACCCAAGAAGACTGAGATTACTGGTAATGCATATTATCAGGACATCGATTTACAGAAAAGAATTGTGCAAGTTAACGGAAAAAAACTGTGTTCTATTCTCTTATTTACAAAGGAGTCTAAGGAGTACTAATGACCATCTAACTGTAAATTGGGCAATGGAAATGAAACATTTATTCCATGAAAACGGGTTAGGATACCTTTGGAACAACTGTCATGTTCCACATTTAAGCACTTTTTTTAACGAATTTACGATGATTCGTAGAGACCAATACATCCAATCATGGAGAGAAACTATTAACAAATCACCAAAACTGAGTGTGTATGAACATAAAAAGTCATCATACAGTCATTAAAGGTACCTTGACATTCTATGCATACTAAAATACAGGCATTGTTATTAGAAATTTATATCAGGTTACCATGAATTTGAACTGGAAAGGGGCTGGTATTCTAATATTCCAAAACACTAAACAATTTTTTAAGTTTGTTATTTAAAACAAGTTGAAACAGAATATCATTTTGTTCTTATCTGTCCAATGTTTAAGGATTTAAGGGCACGATTAATTCAGAGTAAATTTCGTATAAATCCCAATGAAATGAAATTCCATATATTAATGTCAAGGCAAAATGAAACTTATATTAAGGACCAAGCATCGTATATTTACCTTGCTTTAGTTAGACGGAAGGAGTTACTTACGTTGTAGGGTAGCTACTTATCTTTTACTACCTTGTCCAAAATGCTATTCTTAACCGATTCATGCTTGATGATGTTATGTGCACACATGTTTTTGTATATATGAAATTATGTTCCATAACTTGTGTCAGGGGCCGGTGGCCTGTAAGGCTGTATATCACAATAAACCTTTGTTGTTTTTGTTGTTGAGTCTAAAGGATATTTTTTATGCCCCCCTTCCAAGAAGAGGGGGTATATTGTTTTGCTCATGTCGGTCCATATGTCTGTCCGTCCACCAGATGGTTTCCGGATGATAACTCAAGAACGCTTAGGCCTAGGATCATGAAACTTCATAGGTACATTGATCATGACTCGCAGATGACCCCTATTGATTTTTAGGTCAAAGGTCAAGGTCACAGTGACTTGAAATAGTAAAACGGTTTCCGGATGATAACTCAAGAACGCTTATGCCTAGGATCATGAAACTTCATCGGTACATTGATCATGACTCGCAGATGACCCTTCTTGACTTTCAGGTCACTAGGTCAAAGGTCACGGTGACTTGACGCAGTAAAATGGTTTCCGGATGATAACACAAGAAAGCTTACGCCTAGGATCATGAAACTTCATAGGTACATTGAACTGACAGCCCATATGGGGGGCATGCATGTTTTACAAACAGCCCTTGTTTCTATTTTGAGTCTTTAGGATAAACATGTTTACAACTGAAAAACCTTGCTAAAATAACATTTATTTTTAGTCACTGGAATAAGTTCAAGATCTAGAAATAAAATATGGGTTTAATAAATATTGTTAGGCATCCAGTAATGATTTCCAAATAATTATTTTTTTACCATACAGACAAATTGCGTAAGGAGATCAACAAGGTAGTGAACAAGTATATCGACCAGGGTATTGCAGAGCTTGTGCCTGGAGTGTTGTTCATAGACGAGGTGCACATGTTAGACATCGAGTGCTTCACGTACCTCCACAGGGCCCTAGAGTCTGCAATAGCCCCCATTGTAATTTTCGCTACAAACAGAGGGAAGTGCACAATCAAGTAGGTAGCATGGAGGATGTTGGTTCACATGTGGAAAATGAAAATAGAAAGTATTAATACATTATCTGTACAAGGACATTTAATATATAGCATAGAATTTCCAATCATATATTCCAAAGTTACTTATTTGGATTTGATGTGATTGAACCTATTAATATATTAAGAATTCGAAATGGAGCAGTTATATATTGCAAATGTCTTTTACATTAAAATACTATGCTGAGTATCTACTATTCAGTTGAATGTAGTAACCAAGACCTAAATGTAAAGTTCTTTTTTACAAGATTATTTTATATAATATATGATGTTCAGAGGCATCAAGGACATAGACCCCCCCCCCCCCCCCCCCCCCCCAATGTCATGAATGGATATATCAACTAGGGTAGAGCCTGAAACTGAAATTTCAGTTTCACATTTCTATGCTAGATTCAATACTGCACTCTCAACTAGCCATGTATTGTATATTTGATTTTCAGAGGCACAGAGGACATTGTGTCCCCCCATGGCATGCCTCTCGATCTCTTGGACAGGGTGATGATTGTACGCACACTGCCCTACTCACAGGAGGAAATGACTCAGGTCTGCAATTTCATTCTTAAATATCACGTTCACAGTTTACTTATATAGTTTACCCTCAAAAGCTGTGTTGTGTTCAGATTGTCAACTCAGTATTTGATCTTCATCAGTGTTTATCAATAATCAACTGTTTGTGAGTGGAAAGGAATGAAGTAAAAGAGATCTTATGGTAGATTTACCCTTTACCACTCAGAGTCAGATAGTATGTTCCTGCATTTGTAGACCCTAAGAAAGTTAAATTTAATTTTAGACCTTTCTTACTAGATTTAAGTTGTTAAGGCTTCATCTCAAGGCTTCATCTCCAAATCTTAGATACTGATGAGCAGCAAACAGAATAAAACCTGAACAGACTGCATGCAAGTTACGAGTTACTCACAGGCTGTTCTGGTTTGATGCGCTTTGCACTTGGCCATTTCCACTTTGGCTCTGATTCGGAAAGGGTTAATAACAAGTGGTTGATTCCATGGATAGACCAGACTAGGCCTTTACTAAAGTATGGTTGCTAGACTGTGTAGGCAAATCTAAGTGTAACAAAAATGAGGATGTGTGTATGTCTTGTCAAAGCATGTCATTGTATAGCACATGTTTTTCTCATTTAAACTTAGTCATGAAGTTTAATTGATGATAAAGGTACATGTATGTACTATTGTATCAATATATGTGTAAAGGAGCATCAAAGTGTTGCTTATGTTAGTAGCAAGAACCATTTTGCATCAGGATATGATTGTTGTCCCCTATTTCAATAAGTTTTGTTTTCCAAATATCTTTCAAAGACAGCGACAAGATCACAAGATCTTTTTGATTATCTTTGATAAAAAAGTGTTGGTTTTGGGACTAATATGTAAGTTAAGATCAGAAGAAACAAAAATCACTCATTGTGGATTAACAATCAACAAATTGATATTTTACACTCTGTTTATGCATGCAGATATTGCGACTTCGGGCCCAGACCGAAAATCTTCAAATTGATGACGAGTCCCTGGCACTGCTGGGCCAGATAGGAACCCAAACCACCCTCAGGTGAGGCAGCCATATGTGTTACAGAGTTTGAAATGTTTACACTTGCTAGGAGGTGACCATCTTTCAAATTTGTTTAAATAGTTCCAGTCCAATGCATATTTAGTCTAGATCATCAGTGCTAAAATTAAATTTAATAACAATGAAAACTTCCAAAATCTCAATTCCATCAGGGCCAGGGCTTTAATATTAGTCAAATTGTACCTTTCTTTGTTTGTTTCATATTATACCCCTGCTTTTAAAACTGGTCACGCCCCAGGGGTCACATGATGAATATAGACCAACCCATGAGAAAGAGGATGTATCACGGACATTTCCCATAATATTTTCGTCTGGGTCATTATTATTTCCAAAGCTGGTGGCCCTTCTGTCCCAGAAAATAGAAATGTAAAGCTTCTTTTGGGTTGGAAATAAAAACGAAACTTTGAATCTGTTAAAAATATTGACTTGTATAAGTTTATTTTACTTCTATGGATTGTTTAACTATAAAATAGAAGGCTGCATTACCAACCAGTAGAGCCACATTGCTATCTGTGCTGGGGACATAAACTCTCAGAACCAGTAAAATCATGCATAGAATTTCATGATGAAAACAAAACACAACAGTTTTAAGCTCTACAGGCCGAAGGCCTGAAGAACTTATGTCATGGCGTGGTTTCCGTCGTCCGTCCGTGCGTGCATGCGTAAGACTTTTTCTTGTTTACGCGATAAAGTCCACAGTTTTCATCCGATTCTTTTCAAACTTGTTCAGTGTCTTTATATTAATGAGGACTCGAACCCTATTGAAAATGGGTTATATCAGAGTAAAAAGTCCAGAATTATCTCCCATTGAATTTGAGAAATTGTTAAATAAGGCTTGTTTACGCAATAAAGTCTACAGTTTTCATCCAATCATTTCCCAACTTGCACAGTGTCTTTATCTGAATGATGAGTAGAAGCCTATTGAAATTGAGCAATATCGGAGTTATAAGTCCAGAATTATCTCCCCTTGAATTTGAGAAAAAAATGAAAATTCAGTTTTTTAATGTGATAAAGTCCATAATTTTCATCCAATTCTTGGCAAACTTGCACAGTGTCTTTGTATCAATGAGGACTCAAACCCTTTTAAAAAAAGAGCAATATCGAATCAATAAGTCCAGAATGACTTCCCCTTGAATATGAGAAAATTTTGAAATCCCGCTTGTTTACGCAATAAATTCCACAGTTTTCATCCAATTATTTCCAAATTTGCACAGTATCTTTATATCAATGAGGACTTGAAGCCTATTAAATATGAGCAGTATCGGAGAAATAAGTACACAATAATCTCCCCTTGAATTTGAGAAGTTGAATTTGACAGTTTCCATCTTATTTTTTCCAAACTTGCACAGTGTTTATAGCAGTAGAGCGATTCAGGCCTTCATGGTCCTCTCTTTAATTGAATGAAATCATGTTGACTGGTTTCAATCCTTGCTATGTTTGTAAAGCAAAAGCGGATAACAGTACCAACTTTTCCTTGACCTTTGCGACTTATGATTCCAAAGTAAGCATTTCAAACAGCAGGAGAGCTATGGCACAAGAACCCTAACCATGTGCTTTATTAAATAAGAGTTATTGCACTTTGTTGTTTTTTTATGATGTAGCTTTCAGGGCTATATCTCAGATAAGATGCAAGGTTTCACCATTATTGTTCTTATGTGTTTAGATATTTATGAGAAGTGCCATGCACAAGAACTGTAAGCCTACACTTTCTTAAACTTGTATTTATTCTTTAAGATGTTGCTTTTATGTGCTATATCTCAGACACTATACAAGATTTCACCCTGAAAGTTAATTGGTGAATAGATATCAATTTGGAACAGTCTCATGCACATCAACCATAACCATACACTTTTTATGACCCCCTTCGAAGAAGAGGGGGTATATTGCTTTGCTCATGTCGATCTGTCAGTAGGTCGGTCGCAGCGTCCACCAGGTGGTTGTCAGACGATAACTCAAGAACGCTTGGGCCTAGGATCATGAAACTTCATAGGTACATTGATCATGACTTGCAGATGACCCCTATTGATTTTGAGGTCACAAGGTCAAAGGTCAAGGTCATGGTGACCCGAAATAGTAAAATGGTTTCCGGATGATAACTCAAGAACACATACGCCTAGGATCATGAAACTTCATGGGTAGATTGATCATGACTCGCAGATGACCCCTATTGATTTTGAGGTCACTAGGTCAAAGGTCAAGGTCACGGTGACCCAAAATAGTAAAATGGTTTCCAGATGATACTCAAGAACGCATACTCCTAGGATCATGAAACTTCATGGGTAGATTGATCATGACTCGCAGATGACCCCTATTGATTTTGAGGTCACTAGGTCAAAGGTCAAGGTCACGTTGACCCGAAATAGTAAAATGATTTTTGGATGATAATTCAAGAACGCATATGCCTAGGATCATGAAACTTTATAGGTAGATTGATCATGACTCGCAGATGACCCCTATTGATGTTCAGGTCACTAGGTCAAAGGTCAAGGTCACAGTGACCCGAAATAGTAAAATGATTTTTGGATGATAACTCAAGAACGCATATGCCTAGGATCATGAAACTTCATAGATAGATTGATCATGACTCGCAGATGACCCCTATTGATTTTGAGGTCACAAGGTCAAAGGTCAAGGTCACGGTGACCTGAAATAGTAAAATATCTTTCGGATGATAACTCAAGAACGCTTTTGCCTTGGATCATGACACTTCATAGGTACATTGATCATGACTTGCAGATGACCCCTATTGATTTTCAGGTCCCTAGGTCAAAGGTCAAGGTCACAGTGACAAAAGTCGTATTCACACAATGGCTGCCAGTACAACGGACAGCCCATATGGGGGGCATGCATGTTTTACAAACAGCCCTTGTTTAAACAAGAGTTTTTGTGCTTTGTTAAGATTCTACCATGCATGAATGGATCTGCACCCATCTGTAAACAAAATTTATTGGGGAGGGGGTATACATTTGAGCTGTAACAATTCAGTTCGATGAATCGAAAAACCGGTTCAATGCCGTCGATTCGATTTCGATACCAATACGGCAAATTTCAATTCGATTCACTGCAATACTGATTAATCCGCATTTTAAACCTTACTTTCCAAATCCGTCGACTAAACGTTCTTGTCATTTGTAATACGTCTTGTGATTGGTCAATAGCCAATATTGCATCCAATGAATGAATGAATAACATGCTGAGCATTACATCAGCCGGTAAAATAGCTTCTTCAACCACGCTGAAAGACGTACCGTCAAAATTAAAATCAAAAGTATGGGAACATTTTGAGTTTAACGAAGGTTCTTATGCAACGGCAACTTGCAAAACATGTTTTGTTGACGTAAATAACCCATATGGTTTGTTTCCTAAACTGTGTGCATTATGTTAAGAAGTTAACTGGAAGTTGTTTTATATACTTACATTTTTTTCTGTTAAACACATGTGATACATTGTGTATTTTATGTTATTAAAGAATAACTCAACAGAAAGTTTTGTTTAATAAATTTGTTACATGTTGCGTTTTTAAATTTTATTTAAAAAATTAAACACTTTAAATGTACAACATATTAAGTTAACAATAAATACCAAGCATATTAATTCATGCTCTAGACAAACCAAACATGAAAAAGATTGCAAAATAAGCAGCAAATAGTTAAATTTGAATCGAATCGAAAATAATTGAATCGGACCATTTGGTATCAAAATCGAATCAAATCGAATGATGGGTGAATCGTTACAGCTCTAGTATACATTCATCTAATTTGTTTGTTCCCCTTGCTTTCAAGAATTTAAATTTACATATTTTACCATATATAGCATTGAATGCATTGTGTGGTTAAAATATAACATACTTGTTAGTTATAGGATATATATTAATTTACACTTATTTCAGCATAACTGTGTCTCCAACTAGATCTCCAAGTCAAAGTTTTGAAACACCTTGTTACCTCTCTTGTCATAAATTAAGCTTATGTAACATGTGAGACGCCTCTTATTAATATTGAATATAGGATTTCTGATACTTTAGTTCACTTGTGTGTATTTCCTATCCTTATGTAAAAAAAAATATTTTACTGTAATTGTAAAATTTCATGGTTTTTAAAATGTGAACCTGGTGTGTTGTTGGTTTTTCATTCCTATAAATAATTTTCAGGTATGCAGTTCAACTGTTGACTCCATCAAACCTGCTGTCAAAGATCAATGGAAAAGATACGATAGGAAAGGATGAAATTGAAGAAACAAACAAACTGTTCTTTGATGCTAAATCCTCAGCCAAGATTTTGGCTGAACAAGAGGATAAATATATGAAGTGAACAAATAATATTTGAGTGACATATATGTATGACATTTATGTTTAAAATGATCCCTTGATGGTTGAATCATTAAGGCGATGCAGACCAACTTTAAATCACATTGGTTAGCTTATACAAGCTTTGAAACTGTATATACTGGTACACATCAATAATTTTGGCCTACCAGTACCAGGGTATTTGCTTTTTGGTGGTGCAACAGATAAAATTTAGAATAAGTATGCAGACTGATTTTCTAATTTTTGTGGCGTATCAACTTTTTGTGAAGTTACAATTAACTAACAGAAATTTGTTGTTGTTAATGAATACTATTAATTTTATCGGGATCAAAGGGTCATAGTTTATTCCGTTAAGCTATCTTGGCCCATCTAATGATGTCCTCGTGGGTTGCTTTTTTTCGCAAATCTTAAAAGATTACTAATTAATTTCTTAGTGCGCATAATCTGATTGATGGTACATGTACACACATTTTTCGTTCCAGTTTTCATTGTTCAGTTCTCAGACTGTTCTAAAATAAAATAGCTCTAATTAAAAAAGAATTCAAAGAATGACAAGTCAAATGGTATAGATAAAGCAAAACAACGGTGGTTATGTGTTTGAAAAATTGAAGTTGTCAATAAGAAGATTTAAAAAGGCCATTTCATTTCATACTTATCAGTGTTGAAATCTACCATAAAAGAATACTTGTTAAAGTTTGTTTTCAATCGTAATGTAGATCTGATCATTGATATACACAATATGGCTATGTTCATGTATATTAAGTTGATTAAACATATGTTTTCGTGCATTTTCTTGTTCGTGTTTTTCCTGTCTGTATGTATTTATGCCCCTTGGATTGGGAGGCATTAAGCTTTGCTCTTGTTCGCCTGTATTTACGTACCTCTATGTACATCCCAAACTTGTGTTCTCTTAACTATTGGGGTGGATATCGCTTCAACTTTCACTGTTAATGACCTTGATGTTAAAACACTGTATTATGTGAATTGGGAATAAGACATCAAACTGGGAATGGACATCATTTTGGTGATTTTCTCAAACAAAACTATTCATTTCATGATCTACATATAAAACTGCATATTATGCACTTTTGATAAAACACATTTTATTTCCAAATTGATGTCTTATTCCCAATTCACATAATACAGTGTTTGAAGATGATTGTAAAGAAAGGAATTATGGCCCTTCTTCCAATTAAAGGCAATTCTTGAATTAGTAGATGGAGCTTGCTTAAACTTTCACAGTTTAACCTAAGTGTGAAGACTATATTGTAAAGAAAGTTATTTAAGCTGCAATGAGTGTTGGCCTAATTTTGACACCTTGCCTCCTTGTCCACTATATTGAATATATAGTCCTAAATGTGGGTGTTGTCAGCTCCATTTAACCCTTTCAGTGCGGGAACCGAATTTTGAAGGCCTTTGCAAAGGAGCTTGATTTAACTAATCACATTTCAACACTTATACATTAATATAACCTTTGCTTTTGGAAAACAGGGCTTAACCCTTTGAGCGCTGGAACCGGAATTTGAAGGCCTTTGCAAACAGTTTGGATCCAGATGAGACGCCACAAAACGTGGCGTCTCATCAGGATCCAAACTGTTTGCTATTCTGATAATATTCTTTGAAAAAAAATCGAAGAAAATGCTAATTTTAGAAATACAGCAGACGACATTTTAGCAGGCGACAAATTTCCCAGCATGCAAAGGGTTAAACTGCTTGTGAAATGTCCTGAAATTGTTTACAGCTGAATGAACTACATGAGTACCGGTATATGATCAAATAGAAACTTTGTTTGTGTCATAACTTAGATTATGGGGACATCAGTGCCTGCGTCACATTTCTAGTTATTAATACCTTAGTGCAGTGCAGTGTTCATATTGGCAGTGTTACATTATTCTGCTTGAAAGGATTTTGAACTATAATTCAGATTATCGAGGTGAAGCAATACTCGTAGCATCTTATCGGGGTAATCTTATCTACTCATGTGCAGACGTGGTGTCACGTGGATATTAGTAAATGCTCATAATCTACAATGGTGACATGGTCTCCCTTGGAGAGAATGTGTTTGCCCCATTTTAGTGACACACATTTTAAAAGTCAATTAAAAACAAAAATTATTGTCATTATTTGAAGGGTAAACAGGTGCATGAATATATTATTTATGAAGATAGAGATAATTAGAGAAACAATTAGGATAGTTAGTTATTTGCAAACTGTTAACTTCGAAGTTATTCTTTACATGTTCCGACTCTATATACCATTTTGCAATAATAAGCATACGCCGGATTGACAGAATTTCGGATAATACATTCAAGGCTATGTTATGCAATTGAAGTAAATAAGCAGGTCTTTGTTAATAGTATATGAAGGTGTTCGATACTTTCTTAATGGGGCCTTTTCACGCATTGCTAAATTTACAAAATTGAAAAAAAAGATGGATTCGCAAATTTTCGCTGTAGTTATGATATTTGCCAGGAAACAGTAATACTGAACATTTACCATGCTCTAAAATATCCATTATATGCATCTTTTGATGATTTAGAAACTTCAAAATTATAAAGCGTTACAAACGCGAAACGATTGAATAATTTGGAGTGATCTGTTGGTATGGTTATATTTTGTGGTAGTTTGAGGATTGCTTACATTAAGTATCAAATACACCTCTCAGTAGGTCAAGTCCAGTTGAGGGTTACTTTTTTTTTAGCTTTTTTAGCTTTTTGCTCAGGTGAGCTTTTGTGACCGGTCTTTGTCCGTCGTATGTCCGTCCGTCGGTCCGTTAACATTTGCTCGTAAACACTCTTAAGAGGCCACATTTCTTGTCCCATCTTCATGAAACTTGGTAAGAAGCTTTGTCCCAATGAAATCTCGGCCGAGCTCGAAACTGGGTTGTGCCGGGTCAAAAACTAGGTCACTAGGTTAAAAAAAAAGAAAAAACTTGTAAACACTGTAGAAGGCACATTTCATGCCCAATCTTCATGTAACTTTGTCAAAATGTTTGTCTTAATGATATCTTGGTTGAGTTGAAAAGTGGTTCCGATCCGTTGAAAAACATGGCCGCCAGTGGGCGGTGCAGTTTTCCTTATTTGGCTATAGAGAAACCTTGTAAACACTCTAGAAGTCACAATTTTTGCCCAATCATCATGAAAGTTGGTCAAAACATTGGTTCAATTGAAGTCTCGGACGAGTTCGAAAATGGTCAAGATCGGTGAAAAACATGGGTGCCAGTGGGCGGGGCATTTTACTCTAGATGTCCCTATTTGGCTATAGAGAAACCTTGTTAACACTCTGGAAGTCACAATTTTTGCCCAATCATCATGAAAGTTGGTCAAAACATTGGTTTTATTGATATCTCGGACGAGTTTGAAAATAGTCAGGATTGGTGAAAAAACATGGCCGCCAGTGGGCGGGGCATTTTTCTCTATATGTATATAGTGAAAACATGTGAACACAGTAGAAGTCACATTTTTGGCCCAATTTTCACGAAATTTGCTCAGAACATTTGTTTCCTTGATACGAGAGTTGAGTTCAAAAATGATTCTGGTCAGTTGAATAACATGGCTGCTGGAAGGGGGGCTGTTTTTTCATTATGCTACTCTTTCGAAGAAGAGGGGGTATATTGTTTTGCTCATGTCGGTCCGTCCGTCCACCAGATGGTTTCGGGATGATAACTCAATAGCGCTTATGCCAAGGATCATGAAACTTCATAGGTACATTGATCATGACTCGCAGATGACCCCTATTGATTTTCAGGTCAAAGGTCAAGGTCACAGTGACATGAAATAGTAAAATGGTTTCCCAATGATTATTCAAGAACACTTATGCCTAGGATCATGAAACTTCATAGATACATTGATCATGACTCGCAGATGACCCTTATTGATTTTCAGGTCACTAGGTCAAAGGTCAAGGTCACGTTGACCCAAAGCAGTAAAATGGTTTCCGGATGATAACTCAAGAATGCTTATGCCTAGGATCATGAAACTTCATAGATACATTGATCATGACTTGCAGATAACCCCTATTGATTTTCAAGTCACTAGGTCAAAGGTCAAGGTCACAATGACCCGAAATAGTAAAATGGTTTCCAGATGATAACTCAAGAATGCTTAGGCCTAGGATCATGAAACTTCATAGGTACATTGATCATGACTCTAAGATGACCCCTATTGATTTCCAGGTCAAAGGTCAAGGTCACAATGACCTGAAATAGTAAAATGGTTTCTGGATGATGACTCAAGAACGCTTATGACTAGGATCGTGAAACTTCATAGGTACAATGATCGTGACTCGCTGAAGACCCCTATTGATTTTCAGGTCACTAGGTCAAAGGTCAAGGTCACGGTGACCTGAAATAGTAAAATGATTTCTGGATGATGACTCAAGAACGCTTATGCCTAGGTTCATGAAACTTCATAGGTATATTGATCGTGACTCGCAGATGACCCCTATTGATTATCAGGTCACTAGGTCAAAAGTCAAGGTCACAGTGCCAAAAAACGTATTCACACAATGGCTGTCAAGGTCACGGTGACTCAACTTAGAAAAATGGTTTCCAGATGATAACTCAAGAATGCTTACGCCTAGGGTCATGAAACTTCATAGGTACATTGATCATGACTCGCAGATGAAATAATTATGAAACTTAACCAGGATGTTTGTCTGGACAATATCTAGGTCAAGTTTGACATTTGGTAAAGATTGAATGAACCGTCTCCTCTCAGGTGAGCGAACTAGGGCCATCTTGGCCCTCTTGTCTTTCTTCAACTTCACTCTTTTTTTTACTGGAGTTATTGAGTTCTAATGTTTGCATTTATCAAAGCATTAAAAGACAAATTTCAGTACATACCAAAAGCGATAAAAAGGTCCATCTAACAGGTGCATCGATTTACCTGGTTAAATGGCGATAATTTCAGCATGAAATGTGTGAGTGTTTTTGTTTTGTGACGTAATTTAACAGGGAATGACACACATGTATTCTTGAATAATAAACAAACAAAAATCACTTTATCGGGGGATTTACACAAACTAATTTATAAATAGACACATATTATGTTTAACATTGATTACCATGGAGACGACTTTGGATTTGGTAGAGAGAAGTATTCAAATGGTATTATTATTATGCTTCCCCAAAATTTATTTTTGGGGGGGAGCATATAGTTGCCGCTTCGTCTGTCCCTCCATGCGTCCGTGTGTCCGTCCGTGCACAATTTTTGTCCGGGCTATTTCTCAGCAACTAATGACTGAATTAAAGTGAAATTTTATGGGAAGCTTCACTATCAAGAGGAGATGTGCATATTATCAGCGGGTTCAGGACGGATGATTTTTCACAGAGTTATGACCCTTTGAAATTTTCCATTAACTGTACATATAGTGCAATTCTTGTCCAGGCTATTTCTCAGCAACTAATGACAAGAATTCAATCAAACTTTATGGGAAGCTTCACTACCAAGAGGAGATGTGCATATTAATAGCGGGTTCTGGTCGGATGATTTTTTACAGAGTTATGGCCCTTTGAAATTTTCAATTAACGGTACATATAGTGCAATTCTTGTCCATGCTATTTTCTCAGCAACTAATGACCGGAATTCAATGAAACTTTATGGGAAACTTCACTACCAAGAAGAGATGTGCATATTATCAGCGGAATCTGGTCGGATGATTTTTTACAGAGTTACGGCCCTTTAAAAGTTTCCATTAACTGTACATATAGTGCAATTCTTGTCCGGGCTATTTCTCAGCTAATGACCGGAATTTAATGAAACTTTTTTGGGAGCTTCACTACCAAGAGGAGATGTGCATATTATCAGTGGGTTCTGGTCGGATGATTGTTCACAGAGTTATGGCCCTTTGAAATTTTCTATAAACAAATCTTGTCCCCCAAACTACTGTGCCCTCAACACGTTTCCTTTTATCTGAATATATAGTGCAATATTGTTAACAAAATTTGGGGAGCATCACCCGTCTCCGACGGTTTCTTGTTTTATTATTGGCAAGGCGTTTTTGATGGGCTCAAACAACAGTGAATAATAATTCATGACTAAAAATAATTTTAACACAACTACTAAATGAATGATAAGATGTGAACGTTATTTATTTATAGCTTGAAAAATATTTTTATGTACCACAGAAAACACTGAGGTGAAAGGTTGACCTGTTGGGTGGCGCAAAAGAAAGTCGGATGAGTAGCTTCCAAAAAATGAAAAGTTAGTATTATGAGAACGATGCATTTTCATGTTGATATTTACGTGAGATCACAATCATCCACTTTTCACCGAAGTATACTTATTCAACGGGAATGAATAATTTAAAAAATAATATAAAAAAAACACTTGCACAAAAATTTAATGTTTACTCAGTAACCAGAGTAACCATTAAAAGTAACATATATTGTGATGAAAAATTACTTTGGTTGATGATTAAGATGAACCGTTCTAAATTCAATTACATCATTTACAACGTATATTGGCTTACATATATATTTGTCAATATAAAATACAGATTATTCCATAATTTGATTGAATGGCAAGTTTTCATAAATTATCATTTGGTTCAATTTTTAATGATTAGCTTAAAATTAAAATATTTGTTACATTAATGAAAACAAAAACAAAAAAAATTAATCATCAATTGTAATATATGTTTTAATAGATTTAATTTATTTAATGCTTTCTGGTGGTTTATAGAGGAATATCAGTGAATTAAAACTGATAATTTCACTGAAAATTATCAGTGAAAATACTCGAAAATTATCACTGTTTACTGTGAAATGACGTCATTTTTTTGACGAAAGGACGTCATTATCCCAGCGAAATTCTTTAGTTAAACTATTTAACAATGTATATAAACTGTGAAAAAAGGCATGAAATAAAAAGAAAATTTGTTAGATTCGGTGGATTATCGATTTTAATTCACTCGTGATCATAGAAATAATATATTTTCTATGATCACTCGTGAATTAAAATCGATAATCCACCGAATCCAACAAATATCCTCTATATAATCTGTCAAATTTAATGAATGAAATAGGTAAAACACCACACTGTACACTATTGAAGAGATGATGACACGACTTTTGTCTTATCCCAATATAACATAGCGTTTGATTTGATATTACATGTATATTAAACAGTATGGGAAGCTCATTTATTGAAGTAAACGCAATTAAAAAAGCATTTTTAGCTCGACTATATATATATATATATATAGTGGAGCTATCCTACTCACGTCGGCATTACCGTGAGTGTTGGATGTTAAAGTTTGCTTACCACCTCAAATATTTCATATGTCCCTTGACATATTGCTTTTATATTTTGCATACTTCTTAACCAACATGACCCCAATTTATAAACAAGAGCAGACAACTGTATCGAGCATTTTGTAAGAATGTAAGAATGATCCTTTTTTTTCACTTAGAATATGCATATTATTGATAAATCTATGTTAAAGTTTGCGTACCACCTCAAATATTTTCTATGTCCTTTGACATATTGCTTTTATATTTGGCATACTTATTTACCAACATGACCCCAATCTATAAACACGAGCAGACAACTCTATCAAGCATTTTGTAAGAATTATGTGCCCTTTTTATACTTAGAAAATTGAAAATTTGGTTAAGTTTTGTGTTTAGATTCACTTTTTTCCTGAAGTATCGAAGCTATTGCTTTCATACTTGCAACACTTATTAACTATCATAAGGGGACTGTTCAGGCAAAGTTATGTAACTCTGACTCTTATACATGTACTTAGATATTTTAACATTTGGTTAAGTTTTGTGTTTTGGTCCATTTTTCTCCTAAAGTATCATAGCTTTTGCTTTCAGACTTGGAAAACGGCTTTTTACGGAATTATGGCCCTTTTTTGTCTTAGTAACTTAAAATATTTTGTGTTTAGCTCCACTTTACTTCTGAAGTATCAAGGCTATTGCTTTCAAACTTCAAATACTTTCTTACTATTATAAGAACTGTACCTGGTAAGTTGAATTTGACCTTGACCTTTGAATGACCTTGACTCTCAAGGTCAAATTAATAAATTTTGCTTAAATTGCCATAACTTCTTTATTTATGATCAGATTTGATTCATACTTTGAGAAAACAACTCTTACCTGACATTACACAAAGGACTCCACCCAAACCACCCCCACGCCCCACCCCAGAATCCCCCCCCCCCAAAAAAAAATTTTATTTTTATTTTTGTTGTTATTTTTGAAAGATCATGTAATAAATTACCACACACCCACATTAAACCCCCCTCCCAACCACCCCACCCCACCCAATTTTTTTTTAAAACATGGTTAAAAAAAACAAATATTTATTTTTAGCTTACCTGTCACGAAGTGACATGGTGAGCTTATGTGACCATATGATGTCCGGCATCCGTTGTGTGTGCGTGCGTGTGTGCGTGCGTCCATCAAAAATGTGTTTGTGTAGACAGTAGAGGTCACAGTTTTCATTCAATCTTTATGAAATTTGGACAGAATGTTTATCTTGATGAAATCTGGGTTGGGATTGTATTAGGGTCATCTGGGGTCAAAAACTAGGTCACTAGGTCAAAAACTAGGTCACATAATAGGCCAAATAATAGAAAAACCTTGTGTAGACAATAGAGGTTGCAGTTTTCATCCAATCTTTATGAAATAAGGTCAGAATGTTTATCTTGATGAAATCTGGGTTGGGATTGTATTTGGGTCATCTGGGGTCAAAAACTAGGTCACTAGGTCAAATAATTGAAAAAATCATCAACAATTTGTTTGTGTAGTCAGTAGAGGTCACAGTTTTCATCCAATGTTTATGAAATTTGGTCAGAATGTTAATCTTGATGAAATCTGGGATGGGATTGTATTTGGGTCATCTGGGGTCAAAAACTAGGTCACTAGGTCAAAAACTGTGTCAAATAATAGAAAAACCTTGTGTAGACAATAGAGGTCGCAGTTTTCATCCAATCTTTATGATATTTGGTCAGAATGTTTATCTTGATGAAATCTGGCTTGGGAATGTATTTGGGTCATATGGGGTCAAAAACTAGGTCACTTGTTCAAAAACTAGGTCAAATAATAGAAAAACCTTGTGTAGACTATAGAGGTCGCAGTTTTTATCCAATCTTTATGGAATTTGGTCAGAATGTTTATATTGATGAAATCTGGGTTGGGATTGTATTTGGGTCATCTGAGGTCAAAAACTAGGTCACTATGTCAAATAATAGAAAAACCGTCAACAATTTGTTTGTGTAGACAGTAAGGTCACAGTTTTCATCCAATCTTTATGAAATTTGGTCAGAATGTTTATCTTGGTGAAATTTGGGTTGGGATTGTATTTGGGTTATCTGGGGTCAAAAACTATTTCACTAGGTCAAAAACTAGGTCACTAGGTGAAAAAATAGAAAAACCTTGTATAGACAATAGAGGTCGCAGTTTTCATCCAATCTTTATTAAATTTGGTCAGAATGTTTATCTTGATGAAATCTGGGTTGGGATTGTATTCGGATCATTTTGGGTCAAAAACTAGGTCACTAGGTCAAATAATAGAATGTATTTTGATGAAAACTGGGTTGGGATTGTATTTGGTTAGTCAGGTGAGCAATTCAGGGCCATTATGGCCCTCTTGTGTTTTTGAAGGACCGTCAACCCATCCCACCTAAGCTATTGCTATCAAACTTGAAATAAAATCTTATTAGTTTGTTTTATGTCTTTACAAATGTTCAATAAATTGTGGAAAATATATACCTGAACTCAATATCGTCTATAAAGTACAACTTCTTTAAAACATAAGCGATCAATATGTTTCAATTATGGTCCTCTTCCACTAAGAATATGACTATTACCTTGACCTTATTGAATATGAGCAATTTTCCCATGATGGCTTACGTTATACTGTCAAGCACTCAAATAGTCAAGCGCGCTGTCTTCTGACAGCTCTTGTTTATACCGCAAGTGAACCATTAGGTCTTTATATGCACATAAATAGGCATTGGTATACATACAATGCGTTTTAAATGCTTTTTGTATTTTCTGTTCGTTTTCTACATTAAAAAAGATTATTAACGCATTTGACAATATCATTATAACACTCTCAAAATGCACCTAAGCATACTTATAGTCTAGTAAAGTGTATTTTTGAAAAGGAGAAAGACACTTTTAACGCACTTTATTGTGTGTATGCAGGGGACAGTAGTAAAAATATGTTTCACTTCTGTACGTAAAAATGCAACGAAGTAAAGATTACTGAATCATCAATTAATATATTTATTTTAAAAAAGGCTGTGCTGGCATATTGGAGATGGCGTTCGTCTAGCTATCAGACAGTCCCAGTTTGATACCTACTGGCACTGAGGGAGAGTTCTCAAGATCTTGTCCGAAGCCAGACATTCATATGAGTCGTGTTCTGAGAAAACTAGGCATAATGCATGTGCGTAAAGTGTCATCCCAGATTAGCCTGTGCAGTCCGCACAGGCTAATCCGGGATGACACTTTCCGCCTTAATTGGATTTTTTGCTAAGAAGAGACTTCATTTAAACAAAAAATGTCATAAAAGCGAAAAGTTTCGTCCCTGATTAGCCTGTGCGGACTGCACAGGCTAATTTCGGACGACACTTTATGCACATGCAGTATGCTCTGTTTTCTCAGAACGCAAATAATATCAATGGTTCTACCCAGGAAACATACTCAATAGTGTCTCAATAAGTCTCAGACTTTTGGTACAATCTAGCTAAAATAAATTGATATACATAAATAATTATATGTGATTTTGTATGATAAACTTTTCATTAAAATAAACATTCTGCTCAAGTTTTCAGTTTACCTGTATACAAGTACATTCCAATCTTGGTGGTTATGTTCCATTACTATCAAACACTTGTATTATGCATAAAGCAGTGTTCCACAGAAATGATGTTGATTATTATTTAGTATGATAATGAATGATTATTTTGAGTTCTCTACTATGTGTATTAAACATATTATTTTACTGTATTTATGGAGCTTCCTAATGCTTTAAACATTTTCTTTGGCATTTGTCAAATAAACTTTTTTGTCTTATCGAAAGTCGTTCAAACTGGCGATCATAACACCAGATATTTTTTAATGAAATAAACTGTCTGTTAATCCAGAGTGATCAAAATAATGTAAGTGTGACCTTGACCTTTGTTCACAGAACAGAAGGCAAGATGCATTCTAAACATGGTGAAAATTATTTTGTTGCGAGTTACGTTAAAAATGCAGGATGAATGTGTGGACTGGACACGCTGTAAAATAATACATGTTGATCGCTTAAGTTTGGCATTGCCATTTGTCCTACTGGTTCATTTGTCATAAACACAACACAGCGTCTCCACGGTGTGAGCATTTCCGGAAAATTGTTGAAAGATTTCTTGGTGAAATTTAGGTAAACAGTTTGGACTTTGCCCCTTATTTTGACCTTGACTTTTGAGCCAGTTACATGGTCTTACACAATGCACCCCTGATTCATATAGTAAAATTTTGAGAAAAAAAATGGTTTTAAAATTAATTATGAAGGAGTCCGGATGAGCCATAGTAGGGATACTTATTTATTTGACTTGTGACACCTTAGCTTTGAGTAGGGAGTAGTGTGACACGTGACATGCTGTCTTAACATGGTGAACATTTGTTGAAAGTTGTGTATTGCCAGGCACCAACCTAACGAACCGGTTTGGAGCGGACCAGCAGACCTGCTAAGTTATGTCCCTTCTGCGGACGACAGCAGAAGTGTTTCCCTGAGGGTGTATTCCCGGCGTGTGAATATGTGTTTTCTTGCAGGTTTATCCCCAGGTGTAGAACTGGTAGTACCATTATGTGACCCTGAGTCGACGATACCAGAAGTGCGTTTCCATCAAAATGTCAGCCAGAGGACTTGTGCCATTCAAACGAGGATTTAAGTTGATGCTCAAGCGAGTACCTAATTTAGTGTCGTAGCTAGTGTTGCAGAGCGAACCGTTTAGCATCGGATTGTATTATAAGTGAAGTGCATGAACAACGACAATTTACAGTCTGGTCAAGCTGTATTATGGCTAAGCACACTCAATCATTGTGAGTTGTATCCGGCTTTCCAAAGAGGACTTGGCAAATGGAATTGATTTAATATCTCGAAAAGTACACGAGATATTATCATGAAACTTAGCGTACTCATAAGTCTTTTTGTTTGCTGTATGTTTTACCTCTGTCTGTATTGACCATTAGTTTCTCAAGAGGTAAAAGGTTTAATGTGTACTAAATACTACAATACCTGTTGTGTACGGGTTGATATTACGAATTCTCTGTTGTTTATGCTTTCTGTATGGTTATATTAGTGATTGGAATCTCATGCAAACAACCAAGTTCATTTCATGCGTTCGAACTCTTTATAAACCCCTTTGATCGACAATTATGGTTATGTAACGATACAGAGTACAATACGCATTGACTTTTTGTTTTGTTATTATGGAGTTTTATTGTCTTCAGGTTTGTAAAGTACTAAGTACATGTATAAAGAATAAATATTGCTAAAATATTTTAAAGATAGTTTATTAGAAAATAGTA
This sequence comes from Dreissena polymorpha, assembly GCF_020536995.1. Taxonomy (NCBI): domain Eukaryota; kingdom Metazoa; phylum Mollusca; class Bivalvia; order Myida; family Dreissenidae; genus Dreissena; species Dreissena polymorpha. The sequence continues at coordinate 3,857,753 of NC_068359.1, read as the reverse complement.
AAGGCACACAGTAACAACAACAACATGCAAATATAAATATTTAAAAAAGAGGATTTTTTTTGGTCAAAAGATTTTTAACGTTCATTTTCATAAATAAAAAACAAATGTGAAAAAAAAACTGGAACAGTCAAAAATAATATTTCATCCTATGAGTCAATAAAGCATTCATTGAATAGAATATTTTGAAAGGTCATTTAAAAACACAATTGCTTAGCAGTGAAAGCTTTGAAACCGGCAGCCCGTTTTCAATGCTCACCACTCGTGCAATTTTACATCATTTTGATCTTAAAATATTTTTTGAATTATTAAATCTTTAAATTGTATAAGCAAACCCTTTTTAACATGTGCTGTATTCAAGTGTTTTGCAAGAATATATTAATTCCACATTCAAACATCACAACATAAAATATTGTGTATAAATAAGAAAACGGATGTGCATAGAAATGATAAGAAAAGCACAACATATAACCGTAAAGAAAATGCATTTTAAATCCCGTGATATCATGGCCAACATCATATCAAATATATACTACATGTTTTTGAAAACTAACATAAGCTTTTTTTTTAATTTCTTAAGTCTTTTAGGAATGGAGATAGTTGCTTAAATAGTTTGCATGTTTGTGGCTTAAAATGGTTGCAAACTTTAACACTGTTCATTAATTGAGTCAACATATCACGTTTAAGAATGTAAAATAATATCATATTAATATGAAATTAAATGCAAGCATTTTACGGTAAAAGCGTCGTAACAAATTAAGTGTTTATATCATATCTAAATCGTCCACATTGGATTTCTTCCGTGACAAGGGTGGGGGAAGTCTTGGTATGGGAGCAAGTTTCTTCCAGGGTGCTGCCGCTTCCCCATCCAGTGCTGAGCTAGAGTTGCCATCACCTAGGAACGCTGCGTTTGGTGTGCCACGCTTTCCAGTTAAGGAGGTTGGGGCATCAGCTCCAAATGACGGTCTGGGGCTCAGCACTCCACCTGAAATGCAAGGGACCATATGGTATGAGATTTATAATTTTACTTGTATCCATGCGTACTAAAGTATGCTAAACACAGTGGAAGGCGCTTGAATGTATTCACAAAAAAGGTCTGTCAAATAGTCAAAGCACTCGGAATGGCAAAAATCCTAAATAAATGAATACAGTTTTTTTTCTTCAAATATGTATACAAACTTACCAAATTGACTACTGGTACCCAAGAAGTTGCCATGTTCATCAATAGGGCTCAATAGTGGGCTCGTAGTTCCAACGGTGTCATTGGCCAGAGCTATTGAACTGCTTCCAGCCAGGCTTGAAAGGCTTGCGCTCGAGTCTCTGTGTCTGAATACAGGCCCCTTTAGATTAGCATTCCGCCCTCCGGATGAATCACCTATAGAAATAAATAATTAAACTCTTTTATCACATGCAGCAAGTTACCGAAGCTGACATAATGGTTCAAAGAACATAAAACTATTTCTAGGTTTCTTCACCTAAAACATTTAAGTGCTATTTGATTCTTCTAAAACCTTCAAATTTAAAAATGGGTCCATACATAAATTGAACATATAAAACTTCAGGATTAAATATTGTCATCTTAGAACTACATGTACATGTATATTTACGGTCTAAACAAGTACGTGTTAAAGAAGCAGAAATACTTCAGAAAGTACTAACAACATTGCCAAATTATGGATGTGCAAATCCAAGAAAAGCAAGAGGCTAAATAAAGACATACACTTTAATGAACAAATGGAACTGATGTTGACAAAAATGTACCTGAAGGACCAGTTGGAGAGAAGCTGATGAAATCTCCCTGGGTGTCAGTGGGGCTCATAGGGGGGCTGGTTGTTCCGAAGCTGTTGTTGGCCATACTGCTAGCAGAATTCCTCTTGGCCATGTTGATGCTTGCCAGACTGACGGCAGATTCCCTCTTCTTAAACATAGGGCCTTTGGGATAGGTGTTGGGACCTGCAGATGCTTGAAGCGGGGCAGGGTGAGGAGACTCAGCTGGAGCCTCTTTGCGTGCCTTGTCCAGCAGCTTAGACACCGCTGAAAAAGTGCCCTTGCCTTCTGTCTTGACCCCCGTGAAATCCTTCTTGCTCTTGTATGTATCAGGCACATTTCCAGGCGTGTCAACCATGATGCTGGTTGGGGTTGGCGAGACAGTTCCCTTTCCGAGGAAACTGAGAGGTGAAAATCCGCGGCTAGATGTTGGTGTCTGAGATCGAGCCCTGTTTGGTCCCGACGGTTCATCACTCATAAACATCATTGGAGATTCAAAGAATCTGGAGCTGATTGTATTCTGAGAGGCCCTTCCGTCCGACATGGCGGAATCCCTTCCATTTGACCAGGCAGATACTCTTCCAGCACCTGATGCGCCACTGTTCACGAAGGATGTTTCACGGTTGTCATAGTATGCCAGGCGAGATTTATTGAACCTAGTATTGGTGTTCTTACTATGGAGCATTTGGTATTGTTGATTGATCTCATCTTGTTGTTCAGTGAACTCCTGGTTTTCCTTCTTTTTCTTCTTCAAGCGAATCACAATGATAATCAGTAAGATGAGCAGAAGCAGAATTCCGGCAGCTACACCAATGATCCACATGGGGAATCCTCCACTGCTGTCCTCTGCTGTCTCATCACAGAAATAGAAGTAACCTTTAAATTTACACTCATCTACTTTCATGGCAGTAGCACAGTAGAAGATCAACGATGAGTACATTATATTTTTGGACTCCTCTTTTCCAGCTCTGTCATGCTCGCGAATGCAGGCCTCTAATAAGTGGTCGCGAATTCCACTGGGCAGGACTTCGCAGTGTTTAGTGATGTTCTCATTATCGAGGACACTTAAGCAGTTGATCGCAGCCTGCGTGTAGTCATGAGTATTGGAGCGATGATACACAGTCAATGGACCGGGAGAGCTGATGCTAGAAACAGGAGCATTAGAAGGCTTCCAGACAACAGGTTCTGAAAATAAAACATTCACATTATTAATTAGTAAATTTTACCATATTATAAGAAGGTATTACATTCTAACAATATATATAATGTCAAATGAAAACAAAATACAATAATATAAACAAAACATATTATGAAGAAAAAAATGTATCTTCCTGTTTGTTTAAATGAACATAAAACAAAAATGGGTTGTTTGAACATTTTGTTCAACATTTTAAATAACAGCAGTAATGTACAATAATACTTTCAGTTGAAGATTTTACTAAAAAAATTCCAAAAGCAACAAGGACAACTGCAGACAAACATACCTGTCAGATTAATGGCAACATTATCCAGGATGTGCCCTGCTGTAGTTCCAACAACCTCATTGTATATTGTCATTGTGGTCTCATTACCCTCCCCTTCATCGAACGGTATAGCCAGCAAGAGTGCTGTATCAGTTGGGCTTGTAGGTCCACAGTATGTCCTGCTATCTGCATCAGCATTTGTTAGCGACTTCTTGATTTTCCATGTCCTCACACAGTCAACAGTGACAGTCTCCGTTGATGAAGCTGTTATGTTTATTCCTGTTAGGTTCACTTTCAGCCCAGTATTTATGAGATCAGGCAATGGATCTTTGACCTGCACTTGCGTTTCTGTGATTAGATACACTGACGCCTTGCCATCTGTTGCCCATGTGAAAGCTAGATAATACCATTTGTCGGTGCTCACCAGGATATCAGTTCTGTATTCTCCATTCCAGTCTACGACCAATTCACCAGAATCAACCTTAAAAGCAAGATAAGAGCCAACATCAAGGGTCATGATGGTCAAGGAAGGTATGGAACGCTTCTTTGATAAGGTTTCCACCTTCACCCAGAAGCCTACAGTGAAATCTGCAAGTTCTTGCTGCAGATCAAACCCTCCAATGGAAATTTCACCACCACTCTGCACTGTCATACTGAAACCTGCTGAAGTAATATCCTCTGATCCGAGTTCATGATCAATAATACTCTTGCTTGGCGTGTAGTTCTCACGAATGCAGTTGCCGGCGTACTGAGACGTAACCTCATCCTCCTTCAAAGTTGTAGTGTCGTCTGGACACTTAATGGTCTTCAACCAGCTGTTAGCAGAGTTTCCAAACATTCCATTGTTTGCACCAGCTTGACTAGAAGGAAATCTACCATGAGTAATAAGACCAATAGGTGAATCATACGTTATAATCTTAATGCTTTCTTGCTGGACTTTTACAAACGGCCCTTCGCTCCAAGCTACATCGATCTTTCCATAGGATTTCACATTGTGTGGGTACTCAATCTTTTCTGTCTTACCGTTGTGTTTAACAACCACAGACATGTTTCCTACTGGATTATGTTGAATGTGAACTAATGTAGTCCCACTGGCTATTGCCAATTCAGACATAAGACGGCATGCGTGGTTTCCCTTGCAAGGTTCAAACAGGGCTTGAACTTCCACATCGCTGGCTTTGAATAGCGAGTATGTACCCGGGGCAGCATGTAATAAGGACATGCCATCAAAAGTTGTCAAGTAGGAACCATAAACCATGCCAGTGAACTCAGTGGTAGATTTAGGAGTAATTTTAGAGAACTCGCATTCTTTTCCAACCCAATCTCCTGAGCAGGAGGCACATGTGTAATCATCTTTCATACCCATACTCTTTTTACTGACAAACTTTTTCCAGAAATCTTCAACTGTATTTCCACCAGTGTAGTGGCGTGGGTGACAGTTACATTTTCCAGACTGTATGTCACAAACACCACGAGCATTACAGGCCCCTAGTTTACCTACTGGACATATGTCATCACAGGAAGCACCCCAGTGAGAATCCAAACACATGCATGTGCCACTTTCATCCAAACTGCCGAAGTTGCAGCTTGTGCAGTTGCTGCCGCTGACTCCCAAGAACAAGGAAAGTGAATCTAGGACATTGCAGAGGCCCTGTATAGGACTGTTTGTGTCATTTGTTAAGCCTCCATACAAGTCTGCCATTCCTACCATGATTGCTGCAGCACTATCTGTGTCGTTGGAGTTCATCAACTCTTGAACACATAACGCTTCATAGACTGCAAGTAGCGTGTTCATATCAGATGCAATCGCATTCAACGAGAATTCACTGATGAGGTTTGCGCATTGTGCTTGGGCATTGGCCAGTGCCGCAGCATTCTCTGCATCTTGTTTAGTCATCTGTGGTGCATCAAGGTCATCATCAACTGCAAGATCAAGATCTGACTTCACCCACTTTGGTGCATTTTCCACATTGACGGGCACAAAGTTTTGACCAGAACTCTTCTCATAAGCTGATAAGCCCATGCCTTCATTAAAGTTCCAGTTATGCGAGACATCCTCAGTCATGTCAGTCACAGTCACTCTGAAGTTATCTGTGATAACGTTAGGGTTGTGTGGTCTGGACCAAATGCGAACTTCGTCAATGTGACCATTAAAGTCCCCAGCTGCAATGCTGGCCGTAAGTCCAGGAGTCACTTGACCAAGGGTCAGCGTGCCTTTACTGTCAAACAGGTCGGGGACCTCAGCTGCATACACTGTGGAAATACCTGGAACAAAGAAGAGCCAAGATCTCAATCATTGTAATACCCACAATTGTCTCTTTAACAATCAAGAAATGTTATAACATGTGACATGCATTATTAACATATTTCTTTCACTGTCAGCAAATAAATGGTGTATTCTATATACATTATTTCATATCATTAAGTTAAAATATCTTACCATTATCGTCGGCAAGATAGAGCTCCATTACTCCTGCATCATCCCTCCATGCCAGACTAATCTGGTTCCACTTGTTCTGAGCGAGTTTCAAACCCGTGAAGAAGTTTTTGGTGGCTGTGTGCAGTACCAGCTGATTGGTCACGTCATGATTGAGCAACACTAGGTATTCACCTTCCTTGTCGTATGTCATGAGGACCCCACCGTTCGTTTTAGGTTTCACATGCATCTCTAGTGCAAAGTCGCTTGATGGTAGTGTTATTCCTGCCGCGGTCATGCCATTGCCATTTGAGTATTCTAAGCAGTTGGGTGCCAGAGGGGATAGGTATTTCTTTTCAACAATATCCATGAATGCTTGATTAGTGTACATCTTTTTGCTGACATATGCAGCCAGTGAGTCCTTTGTCTGAGGCAATTCACACTCACTTGCAACGCTATGAGTTTTATCGCAAATGGCTTGCCTGGTAACGCTGGAGCAGTTGGAAGCAGTTACAGCCACAGCTGTGTCGCAAGATGTCACAATGCCATCTAAGGTAGGCTGGTAAGCATCAAATTCAGCTCTAGGCAATGAAACTGTAGCCATGAGCCTTTCTGAAATTGAAGACAGTTTTATCACCATATCTGAGCCCTCCACCTTCATTTTGATTGTGGTTTTTGATTCCAATTCCAGGGTAATGTTGCCAAGTTGAAGCTCACCATACAGCATCAGAGGTTCACCTGCAGTCATTATTTGAACGCTTGAAACTTGGTCATAGCCATCATGGCTTATGTAATATTCCGTTCCATTGTGCTCGACAACAAAGCCAATAAGACAGCTATGGAGTGCATTCGATGACTCACAAACACCAAATCGTCCGTGCAGAGAAATGCCCAAGGCATCCAGAGACATCAGTTCATAATATCCCTTCAATGGCATATCTACCACGACACCATCAAACATAGACAGCTGTCCAAGAAGATTTACCTGGGCCACCAAGGTTTCTGCATTGTTTCCAAGTGGATTGAAACCTGCTTGTTTCATAATTGTGCACTTGTCACCTGTCCAGCCTGTCAAGCAAGCATCACACTTTGCACCATCAAATCTCCCTGTGCACTGACATGTTCCAGCTTGAGTGCATATACCATGTCCATTGCAAGGGTTTGCAGCACCACCTGCGCAAACTGATTGGCACTTGTCTCCGTAATAACCATAGTAACACACACACTTGTCGTCTTCTTTGTAACCAAAGGCGCAACCGGAACATTTCTGTACAAGCCACCCTGGTAGTGTTAAGTTCATTTTGCAAATAATGTCATACAGTGAACTTTCAGAACCACCCGTAACCTTGCACACTGATGCAAAATCAACCATTGCCATAGTTACATCTGTAACATTTCCGGACAGTGTTGCTGTCACCATGCAGTTCTGTTTGTACCACCATCGGATAAATGGAGACACTCTCGAACAACTTGCGGACAAAGCTAGGTCATCAAAGAATGCTGCGCACGTGGTTTCAACAGTTCCGTCAATCTGGTTAGTTGTGTATCTGGTGTTTTCCAGCTTTCTCAGATATTTCAGACCTAAATCTGAAACCAGCCATTTTGGTGATGACCATGGTGCTTTTGGTAGTATCATATTGTTACCATCGATCTCATCAAAAGCTACGGTGCCAACACCTTCAGTAAATGATACAAGTAGGGATAACTCTGACGAAAATCCGGAAACCTTTGTGCTTAGCAAGTTTGCTTGGTAGATTATGGAGTCGGGTATTGGATTCTTCCAAATAGACACTTCATCAATCACGCCAATGAAGTGCTCCACGTTGTAGGTGTATTTGAACTCCTTTGCTGGCATGTATTCTCCAAGCATCACTGTACCACCTTCATCAAATATACGTGGACAGTCTAATTTAACAATTTCATGTGTAACATCAGAGTTGGCATCAAAAAAGTAGAGATCAATTGTGCCATTTGATCCACGCTTAAATGTCAAAATTAGCTGATTCCACTCATTCAAAGTTGGTGTGATTGACGTTGCAACAATTTTTTGTTCATACTGAATCTTCAATGGAGAAGTGTTGAGAACTGTAAATGCAACATCCTTGCCATAGGAAATTATGTATCCGCCATATGAAGATGGTTTCCAGTACATTGACAAACTGAAGTTTGCTCCATTTAAAGTGAAATTCTTGGGGTAAACCAATGGCCGTGTCATTACAGAATTCTTATTGAATTGCAGAGCATAACCTGTTATGTTTTGCCCATCACCAACTGGAGCTTTAAGAGCAGTTAGTATTACGCTACTTGATAATCGGAAATTCTTGACGATGTATTCAGTGATCTCGTTTTCAGACATTGACGAGTAGTCTTTGCTTGTAGAATCACAGGCTCCAAATATACCAGTGGCCGACTGGCAGACAGTTGGCGCAGTATAGACAGAGGCCTGCAGGAACTGCTCTTGAACCAAGACCTGGACAGTAACAGATCCAAGAGTGGTGATCCTGACACTTATATCTGTCAGGGAGTTTTGTATCACATCTATATTACTGTCAATTTTAACTGTTGTGTCATCCAGTTTGATCTCTACTCCATTCTTAAATACGACTGGAGCATAGCCTTGACCTGCTGGAGTGATGACAACGCTGCTTGTGGCGGATTCCAAGGACACTGCTGCCACGCAGGATCCATAGTTACAGCTCACCTGGTACAAGTGGATATCAACACCGAGATTAGCAGAGCTAAACAGCATGAAGGCACCAGTCTGACCAGTAAGTGAAATCTGTTGTCCATTGAACGTCATGAAATAGCCGTTGCTGGATACAGCGCCAACTTTGCTGGATGTACTAGACAAAGATGATGTTGATAGTATTGTACAGTCTGGACCAATCATATCACCAGAAGCATCACTTGAGCAGCTTGAGCAGGCTGCATCTCCGTTCCAGTTCCACGCACACTTGCATGTTCCATCTGACAGACACGTTCCATGATTGCTACAAGGGCTGTCCGAGGTTCCAGGACAAGCACTGTCACACTTGTCTCCATAGTAACCTGTGAAACACAAGCATGTTCCATTGCTGTATGACATTCCAAATAGGCAAGATGAGGCACACGCTGTTGCATTCCTATTGTCATCACTGATGGAGTCACAGTATGCAGAGACATTGCTAGCCTCCAAGCTGTTCTGTGTTGAGCAAACCTTGTAAGCGTCCAGTACCACGTTATAACCAGACGTAAGTTGTTTGGTGACAGCAATAGCCTGCATACAGGTCACATAGTATGACTCTAACGTTGCATTGTTCATACCTGTGCATTTATCGGTGAACATTCCATTTCCACAGAGGTTTTCTGCTTCAGCTTTTAATTTGGCTTCTGTGAAAAAGCTGAATGCCAAAAAAGCAAGGTCACCACTGATGTATGATAGGTCAGAAACAATCCATTCTGGTGATTTCCATGGGTAAGATGGAAGTTTCACCTCAGCGCTGGTAATACTGTCATACGTCTTTCCACCATCACCTTCGTTGAACTGCAGGGCATAAATCAGCGTGGACGAGGCTAGAGCAGGATTCATCTGGTGAAGCTGGGACACTTGACTTCTGTCAATAATGACATTCCACACCAAGAAGTTTTCCATATCTCCCGTAAATGAAGACTGAAGGTTGTACTGCACAGCATGAGGGGGTGACCTCCAGTGGCCAATTGACAGCGTTCCCGACTTGCTGAAGATGTCGCTGAACAATGTTGTATCTGTTGACGAAACTGCGCCGTTTGCATAAATCACATACAACGAGGCTTCTCGGGTTGTTGTCTCGAATGTGAATAACACTTTATTCCATTCATTTTGATTCAATGCAATTTCTGTATCGTAAACAATATCAGTGTTGTTAATGTATGTGTGCAGCTCAATTGATGAATTGCCACTTATTATCGAAAAGGCATTATCACTTGTAAATGCAAACAATACTCCGCTGTCATTAGCAGTTGGAGTTCTAACGAGTAGCTCAAATGTCAAATCTGTGTATCTGTTTGTATCGATGTAGAAATCTTGGAAAAAGCTTGCCTCATTAAATGATAAAGCATAACCTCCAACTGACTGGCTTTCATAGTCAGCACTTGGATAATGGATAATTCTATCACAGTCTTGTACTTTGAACCTTGAAATGTCCATAGTAGTCGAGTTTTGGAATTCCTGTGTATATGGATTCAACGCAAGAACTGTTGAGCTTTCACTTGCTAACACTGTCTGGTCTGATGCAGATGATGAGCAAACGCCAAATACTGTATACTGAGCGTTGTACAGATGATCAATTTTGTCAGACGTGAGGGTATACAAGTTACCACTCAAGAGACCCGATGTGTTTGGTATGAATGATTGATCAACTTCTGCCCTGAAGTACAGGTACTGTCCAACTGTTCGAACAATAAATGTGACCATATCATTGACAGTTAAAGTTACTTCAAAGTAGTCTGACCGTTTAACAGTGAAACCCTTAAAGTATGATGTTGTATCCAGTGATGTGTAATCACCGTTAATGTATACATATGGCTTTGAATTGTATGAACGCTGTGACTGTACTGTTATTGTTGCAAAACCATTAGCATTGTCGCCAATTCTAGCAGCAAGGAAAGACATGCAGGAGAAATTAGTGTAGCATGTCATGAACTTGCCCTGGATTATGACATTATTCGATATGGCCAGCAGAAGAAGTTCTCCCTGTGTTTTAACTTGGTATGTTAAACCATCCAGCGTGTATGCACTTCCAAGCTGTCCCATCATGGTCATAAACGTTGTCGCCCCTGAGGTTTGTGCATTGTCTGTTATTTCGCAGTCAGCACCGTACCATCCGTTCGAGCAAATACTACAGTCATCACTTCCCATTCTGTTGATTGGGCAGTTGCACTTTCCAGTCTTCTGATCACATGATCCGAAACCACTGCATGGTTTTGTAGCACCGCCAGGGCAAACTGAGCTACATGATGCATCCCAGAAGCCTTTATCGCACAAACAGGCACTAGATGAGCTCTTTATGCCACCAAAGGCGCATTCCGGAGAGCATACCTCGCCCATGAAGGGATACAGGTTGAAGTCTTTCTCAAATTCCATGCATGTTTGCTTAGCTGGGTAGGAAGTCAGATGTAGTGCTGCTTCGCAGTCTGTAGCAAATCCAGTGATTGAGTCTGCAATGTCGTTTCCGTCACCGTTGGCATGGTAACATTCCCAGAGAGCCAAACTTCTTGTAGGTAGCATTTTTGTTTGTCCACATAAACTGAAAGAATGGAAATTAGTTAGAGAAAAATTGTAAATCTTGATCGACACTTTATCTGTTGAATGATAAATGCATGCTTGAAAACACTACTAAGAAATTATATTCTTCCTCCCATATATGTGTGCTTATTATAGTACAAACAACGTGCTGCTGCTACAAATCTTCATTAAATTTCAATCATGAGCAAAAGTTTATAAAATAGAATGTGACACTATCTTAGAGACGCAATACCAAGATTATTTAATACTGATTTTTGGTTTAAACAAATTATAAGTTCACTATTGATCACTATTAGAGTGATAAAATAAAAAAACAGTATATTATACTGATGATGTAATTGAATGAAAAATATTATATTATAATACTGATGAATGGGAATATCCTAAACTATACATACTTAGCCAATGTACTCTTTGATGAGGTAAACACTCGGTCACAGAATGCATTATAGTCGTAGGACACCACAGCTCGTTTGGCTCGCCCCCCATGACCAACAAAATTCATCAAGTGGGTAATCTCCCTTTCAACTGCTCTGCGTCTACGGGCGCCAACAATTGTGTATGAATCTTTGGCTGGCTTCTTGATGGGTGCGTCAGAAGTCCTCTGGTAACAGGTCTTGAGTGGGGCTGTGTTTTCCAGCTTCAGACTTGACCGCTTACCTCCAAACATGACAGTGATTTGACTCTGTGTCAGATCATTCTCCAGTTCGCCATTAGCTGAAAATGTTTTGAGGTTATAAGGTTTAATTTTATTCACACTTAAATGTATAATGAATATTGCTGGGCCAAGGGTGAGGTTGAGCGCTCTAAAACCAGTTTAAACCCCCAATGCTTTGCATTGACCGTTCGAAGGTGGTGACCCCAGCTTTATTTATTTATGTGTTATGTATGTTGTTTTGTATTGTGCTGTTTTGTGCTGTTTTGGCAATTGGTCACTTGCCTTGCCTTAAATAAAGGACCAACTAATTGTTTATAATGAGAATTCAATACTGCTACAGCAGCTGGAGTTTCACCTCTTTATATTGAGTGGAATAAAAATGGCATGAAATTCATACAGGTGGAATTATCTCATAAAGCTTACTATTACTAACTTCAAATACAAGCATATTGAATTATACAAAAATTCAATGACATGAAATTGTCTAATTAATATTGCTATGAGTCGATTACAATAAAGTGCATTTTTATCAACAACCATATTCACTGACATATTTTTTTATAGAGATATAGACCAGATCAATATACAATTATACAATTTCAAGATAACAGTTTAAAATGCAACTGTTAATAACATCACTAAAATCTTATTTAAGATTATATATTTACTTGTGTAAGGGTCCTCATCAAAGTCATAATAGAAGAACTTTGAGGCACCCAAGTATGTTTTCACACTGCTTGGCGACTTCTGGTAAAGATTCTGAAGCTGGGTGACACTTGCCGCCCTAAATAAATGAATTATATTTCCTTGATTTATTCACCTAGATATCATACCAATACAAACAATATTGATTAAAGACATTCTTATGAAATTCCGGAATATATTTATAAAAATATTTACCAGACATATTCACACATTTAAAATCACAGAATACTTTTTAATATAATACATGCTTATTGCTGTTTGACGAGTGTCCTTTAAATAGGTGCATATTTTATTAGTCTAACTATGAATTTTGAAGAAGTGTTGCATTAATTTGAATAGTTAAGCAAACATTTTACAGATACAGATGGGGTATTTCATTAGTATAACTGAGTGTACAGAAAATCCATATGAATTCTGTGGAATTTTCAGTTCACACTTACACAAAGGCGAAACCAAGTGAGTCATAGCAGCCCACAAAATTGTCCGTCTTTTGCCATTTTGGAACGACAGAGCTGATCTGGAACTTTCCAAGAGAGAGAATTCCACCCGCTTTGAAGGGCTGTTTGAGGAAAGGATTAATTTTAAAAACGTCTGGAGTTGGTCCCCTGTCTTGGAAGAATACGACCAGCTGAAGCTCTTTGAGCCGTAGCGACCAAGTGAGAGCGATCATGTGCCAAACGTTGTCCTTCAACTTGATGCCGGTTGGGTAGGTCATTTGTGGTCCGTGTGACAACTCTAACCCTGCGCTTGTGTAATCAATGCTGAAGGGTGGTGATTGAGGCAAAATGTACGAGAAGACAACACCGTGGCATTTCGTGCATGTCTTCAGGTAGAAAATAGTGGTCATCTCCTCACCATCGAACAACTGGAAATTCTTGCCACCAAAACCTGAAATTAAGACAATGCCCCAAATTGAACATGACATGTTTACTTGTTAAAACATGGACAACAAGAAAATATCCTTCTTTTAAGTCAGTTTACACATGATGTACATAAATACATGTTACACAGCTTATTTTAGAGTTTACAATAAAAAATTTGCATAAACTAAGGAAAAATATAATACAAGCATGACTTGTTGTTACCAAAAGTGGTTATTACTAATTGCCTATTAAATGTAATTGTTTAAGTACATACAGGCTGTATATTGAGTATCCTACTTAGTTTGAGAATAAAATTGTGCAATGTTTGGTAAAAAATGTATTAATGTTTACTTACACGTGTTTCTTCTATTAGAAAATAATTTGTTTACAAGTAATGCATAACATTTGAATATTCGAATTGTGTTTAAATATTCAATGAACAATCATTCAAGTGAATAATTGAATATTCCATTTGTTCCATCCCTAATTTTTACTGCTGATTTCATACATGCAAGAGTGAGCAGTTTATCAATACAAATCAGACATAGGTCTTCTTTTTTTTAAACAATTTTGTTTTAAACTTACTTGCATCACTACAACACACTGCAAAGCCTGATTCCAACTCTTCAGTGTTGGTGGAGTCAAAGAAATCCTTGTTGTTGAAGTCTATGCCAACTTCACACTACATAAAGGAATAAATACTGGTGTAAAAAGTGTTTATGCAATGATGCCTCTATTAATTTATTATGAATCTGCATAAACATACATAACAAAAGCTTTTAAGAAAGTAACAGCTTTTGCACGCAACCATAATGTGTTGTGAATATTAAAAATTATTGATTTAAGGTGATTAATTAATTTTTCAATTAAATTGTTTTGGCTATGGTTGTGACTTTTGAGAATCAACTATAAATAAACATATTTCCGAGAAATTATGTTACTTTAACCTACAAATGTTACTTAAAATGGCAAAGACCAAGTTCAGTCATATATTTTTAAGAGAGCACTCTGACATGCTGCTGTCTGATTTGCCTAGTGACAAACAACACAAGCAAGAGGCCCATGAGGGCCCAAATTGCTCTACTGGCTGGAATCAATAGGGCTCAAGCCCTTGATAGTATGAACAATCTGATTAAGTTTTAATCAAACAGACCCAAAATGGGAAATTCATCGCATAAACAAGAAGAAATGTAAAATTTAAACTTCAAATGGCTCCTTTTCAACAATAAGTTGGACAAATTTTCTTCACTCTCAATGGGGTTCTGGCCCTTGATGATATAAAACATCCGTTGAAGTTTTAAAAGGATAAAACTTTATATGTAAACAAACAAGAAATGTGTTTGTCGGAAACACTATGTCCCCATCGGATGAAAAATGTGGACTTTATCGGATAAACAAGAGAAAGTCTAACGCGCACACACACACAGACAGACAGACAGACACCATGCCATCCCATAAGCTCTTCTGGCCTATGGCCAGTAGAGCTAATAAGTGTTGTAAAATTACTAATTGACAAGAGTTCCTTATCAGAGATCAGCATAGTAAATTATACTTCTCATTCAATTGAATGTTACAATCTAAAAGAATTTTCTTATGGTTTAATCTTGATGCATCAGTACTTTAAATCGTCAATCATCAACCAATCAATAATAATGACTGAACAATACACTCAAAATAATTGTTTGTGCTATGGTTGATCAGATGATAAATAAGTCCCATATATGCAGATGCACTTACGTAAGTCCCAGACTTGGCTGACTTCAGTTTTGTATTGGGAGCGGAGAACTGCACATACTCGGCACGTGCAACCTTGCTAATTGAATCAGGCACCCAGTAGCACAGTCCGCTGTGAGGCAGCAAACTATTGGTCAAAACAGTCCTTATTTTGAAAAAAGTTTCACCTCTGGTGATTTCTATTGTCAGACTCAGATTTGCAACCTTCACTGCGATGGTCTTCGCATTAATAGATTCTAAGACAACTTGACCAACGGTTTTGTCCACCTTTGTGTCTTGTTTCCACTCCGTAAGCAGGTTTTGACCTACATATATTTTAGACTTTGGTTTGTCGCTCTCAGAGGCACGATTGTCACTTCCATACGCCAGTTCAAAGTTGATGGTTTGGATTTTGTAAGTAATAAAAACTTTATCTATTACAACAATCTTCTCACCATGTCTCTTCAGACTGTTTTGTCGGATCTAAAGCAAGAAATAAACCACAACATTAGCAATAATCAGATACTCACATAAACATACAAGTTCACACAAAAAATGTCTTATTCTTAAATGATACAAGTATCTAAAGGAGAAATTAAGTGATAAAGTTTCTAAACACAATAAGAAGTTGAACAAAAGAAAACAAAAATCAAAAGGTCTACTTAAACTTACCAACATTCTGAAGTTGGTCATCTCTAGCAACACAACTTTATCAAACGTCTCGTCCAGTTGTTTTGCCTTGGTGTTGAACATTCTGTATGATCCGTCCTTGCCACTTGCTACACAAACAACAGTTTCTCCTACTGGGGCTGCAGTTGTATTTGGTACCGCAGATGTTGTTCCATTACTGCTTCCACTCCCTCCGCTGCTGCCACTATTCCCTCCAGGTACTATTTGTTCCGCCACTGGTACCACCCTGTACTGGTAGTTCCATTGCCAGTTCCATTACCACTTGTTCCAGTTCCGGTTCCACCAGTTCCAGTTCCGATACCACCAGTTCCAGTACCACCAGTTCCTGTTCCTCCAGGTTCCAGTACCCCCAGTTCCAGTACCACCAGATCCTGTTCCTCCAGTTCCAGTACCACCAGTTCCTGTGCCATCAGCTCCTGTACCATCGGTACCACTTGTTCCACCATCTGAACCTCCTGTACTCGTTCCACCTGTTCCTTCATCATCATTTGGATCAATAGCAGGTGGTGGTGTTGTCATGTAATCACTGACATCTGGATCAGAATTGAACATGTCACAGTTTGGTCCTGAGAAAAATTGTGAACAAGAGCTGCAGGCCTTGTCTCCATTCCACTGCTGATGACAATCACAGATACCAGTTGTTACATTACATGTACCATGCTTACTGCACGGGTTATCATGGCCACCTGGACATTCCTCAAAGCATTCGGCTCCCCAGTATCCATCGTTACATAGGCATATATCAAGCTTTATCACTCCAAATGGACAATTCATGTCACACTTTGAACCACCTTTGATTGCAGAGGGTCCGTCACCAAAAATGTTACATAACGGATCTATAGGATTTTGGATAAGATTTTTCTCAGCAGCACATACACTTCCAGCTGCATTGGCGGTATCAAAGGAATTGTCTGTAGATCCACTCATGAGCGAGTCAGATAAACAGCTCTTATATGATACCTCTGCAAGTGTTTTGTCACACACAGATTCAAGGGATTTCTTTATTGTATTGCAGGTCTCATTCATTTTAGGGTCAACAGCTGCTGGGATGATATCATTGGCCTTCTGATCTGGTATTCCATCTGTAGTTATCGGTGGATCACTGTCTATGAAAGTATATTTACCATCAAATCCAACAAACCCGGGCAAGCCTCCACAAAAATCTGTTAAAGAGGTGCCTGATCCCTCATCAAAATTGAAGCCCATAATTGGCTTTACCCTAGATTCTGTATCACTTGTTGCAGTTCCGGTACCTCCAGTTCCTGTACCACCAGTGCCTCCAGTTCCAGTACCACCAGTGCCAGTACCATTAGTTGCAGTACCACCAGATCCTGTTCCAGTGCCTGCAGTTGATCCAGTACCTCCTGTAGATCCTGTTCCACCAGTCGGTCCAGTTCCACTTGTGGATCCAGTAACATTACTGTTCAGCACTGAAGGATCTGCATTTGGTCCTGGGATAGTTGAAAATGTTGAATTGTCCATGTTTGATTTGAAATTATTTTCATAGTCGCTTATATTGTTGAATACTGGCCATACCAATACTCTGTCTGCAATGAAAACAGGCGGGGCTTTTCCAGTGTCTGCTTCTGGGGCTTCTGTTGGGTTTGTTTGTGAAATGTTCTGCCACTTGCCAACCATGGGGGTGCTTCCTGGTTCCATGATGGGACCATACTTACTAATTGAATCAGACATATTAATCTGCTTGTATACTGTATTGCCATTTTCGTGAATTTCATGGAACAGGGTTTCTCCTGTTATTTGGTCAAACGAAGTGCCGATGTTGGTCCACTCGCCTTTGATTACTGGTACATCTGTAGCATATTCGTAGTCACCATATTTCACAAAGTATTTATCATTCTTGCAAATCACACCAAAAGTGGCATTATCATTTGCTATGCTCAAGATTGTTCCATCAGTTGATGTTTGGAATTTGAGTCGAGCTTCAAGAGAGTAATCTGTATTATTTAGATCAAGCATTTCACCACTAAAAGTTGGTAAAGACACAGAGCCACCATTTTCAATCTTTAAAGCAGTTCCTGCAGTTACTTGTACTTCTCCAGTGCTACTGAAAATTGACTCGTCATAATGCATACTTTCATTGATAAAGTAATTATTTATTTCTGTTTCTGTCAGATTGTATGTTTTCACTGCTGCAGCCAGACCAATAGCATTAACGAGACATGAAATATCATCATCCGCACAAGAACTTGCAGTTCCAGTTTTCTTGCACCCAAATAAGCCAGTTGCCTTTGAGCATGCTGTCTTAGATACATCCATAATAACACCCATGCTATCGTCGTTTATAGTGACATCCACATTGAACTTATTGGGCCCAGTGCAAGTGATTACTTCTTGTGAAGTCTTTGTAATGTTGTAACCACCTGGCAAGCTTATTGATCCAAGACTAACCTCTTCTCCATTTAATTTCACAGTTCCATCCTCAGCAGGATATATTGTGACATTCTGACTACCAATGGAGAATGCAACAGCCTTGACACCGCTTTGGTACTTGTCAGTCTGACCTTTCTGAACTTCAATGGTGACATTGCCATCATTATATAGTTCTATTGGGTAGTCCTTGTTATTAACCTGCACATAAGCACCGTCAGGTGTTTTCAAGAAACTGTTACCGCTCAAAACGCTAGTTACAATTTGTGTATTGTTCGAGGGCTGTTGAACAGATACAGTGCAATTTGCCCCAAAGTAACCAGTCGCACAAGCAGAACAATCAGAACCAGCATGATTGATCGAGCAATAGCACTTCCCAGAGACTGCATCACATAAACCGTTGTTACTGCATGGGTTGTTAACTCCTGCAGGGCATATGCTGTCACATTTAATGCCAAAATAGCCCGAAGCACATTTGCACACTGATGTATCGCTCAAGTCAGGATTGACACACGGAATGTCACAGTTTGGACCAACGAAGCCTGCCAGCTTTGGATCAATGGTGCACAGGAACCTAGTTGGGTTCTGATCTGGCGTTTGAGTGGTAGGGTCTGTGGCATCATCAATCAGTTGGTAATTGCACAGTTGTGTATAAGATTCCAGTGCACTTATGCCACTTTCTTTACCAAGTTTTGCAGCCAAATCCATGCAAGAGCTTTCATACACAAATTTTACTGAGCTACCCAGTGCAGAGCATGCACTTGTAATTTGTGGGTTGTTAAACAGTGATGAACAATAGGCCTTAGCCTCCTTTTCCGATGCCTCATCAGTGAATTCAGCTGTCAGCTCTGTTGGCAAGCCAGGAGCAGGAAGGGTGGAGACATCAAAGCCAGAATTTCCAAGGTTGTATGGATCATTCACAATTAAGTCAAATCCATTGCCGGAGACATCGGTAATTACACGCCCTTGACCATCGTCAAATTTGTACTGAACTGCTGGCTCAGAGACTCCATCAATGAATACTGAGAAATCTTCAACTGAACCAGAGAATGAGCCCGTGCAGGCCACACCAACAGTTGGATCAAAAGCACCCGTGGGACCTCCCATCACTAATCTGCCACCATCCTCGAAACACTCATTGGGTAACAATGAAGCTAGTTGTGAATATTGAGGTAGGAGGTGGAGTAATGTCCGTTTGTCCAGTGGAAGGATTCACCACAGACAGAGTCATTTTTTCAGTGTCAGGATCAGAGGTAAAGGTCATGTCACACCATTCATCAGCTTCACAGGAAATACCAGTGCCTATGACATCTGTTCCAGCATGAACCTTGATTTCATTGTCTTCTAAGAAAACTGTGAAGGTTGTTTCCCCAACGTATTGGAAAACTCCTCCAGTGCTGCTGTTACCCTCAGGTTTTATACTTACAGATATTGTGGTAGTCTTTGTTGGGTCAAACACATCGTTGATCACAGGAGAAACCACCTTTGTATGGGAGTCACCTGTACAAACAATAGGCTGAACAACAGGTTGTTGAGTTCCTGTGTCAGTACCACCAGTTCCAGTTCCGGTACTACCAGTTCCGGTCCCTCCTGTTCCACCAGTGCCAGTTCCAGTACCACCAATCGCCAGTTCCAGTATCTCCAGTGCCAGTACCTCCACTTCCTGTTCCCCCTGTGCCAGTACCACCAGTTCCGGTGCCAGTACCACCAGTTCCTGTGCCAGTACCATCAGTTTCGGTGCCATTACCACCAGTTCCTGTGCCAGTACCACCAGTTTCTGTGCCAGTACCACCAGTTCCTGTTCCACCTGTGCCAGTACCAGTGTCTCCAGTTCCGGTGCCTGATGTTGTAGTGCCTGATAGCGTCGTCACTGTTCCACCAGGGGTCAGCACACCCGGTGTTGTTCCAAATGTGTATGTGTACTTGGTCTCTGTTGATGGTTCTATTGGATCATCTGGCAAGGAATGTGAATCAACAGGAACCAGAGTGCTGTTGTATGTACTTGGATCTTTTGTTTTGAATGTTGTCTTAAAATCTGGTTTTGTTCTGCATACAGAGTAATCAGAGCATTCTGTGCAGTTGGTCTTTAATATGAAGTTTCCAATGTATCCTTTGTCATTAAAAGAAACTTGCATAGTTATCAAGTCATTTACCAAACCTTTCACTCTAGAAATGGTAAGTGAATCAACAGAGGTCTGTAGGTAATTAAAATACTGCATTCCAGACAGATCATAAGCGCCGTTTAGCTTCACACGTTCTTCTACCAAGAGTGATGTTCCGTCAACAAGAATAGTTTCAGTCTTGTAACTTGATCTGAATAGATTTCAGGCATATACTAACTCCACACTTGATTGACTGCATCTTCACTTCTGGGAATGTATTCCAAAATGGTTTTACGATATACATTTCACCTGCTATACCTACTGCATATCCAATACTGTCAAATGACAGTGCACTGAGAGATCCATATACAGCACAGGTCCTGATTACATTGGTGTCAGAGCCACTCGGATCCTCTCCACCAGTTCCAGTACCACCAGTGCCAGTGCCTCCTGTTCCTGTTCCACCAGTTCCGGTACCACCTGTTCCAGTACCTCCAGTTTCGGTACCACCAGTTCCGGTACCACCAGTTCCAGTGCCACCTGTTTCAGTTCCGTTACCACCAGTTCCAGTGCCACCTGTTCCTGTACCTCCTGTTCCAGGTACCATCTGTTCCTGTGTCAGTACCTCCAGTTCCAGTACCACCAGTTCCAGTACCATCAGTTCCTGTGCCAGTTCCAGTGCCATCTGTTCCAGTACCACCAGTTCCAGTACCATCAGTTCCTGTTCCAGTACCTCCAGTTCCAGGTACCACCAGTTCCAGTTCCACCAGTTCCTGTTCCACCTAGTATCACCACCACCTGTATTGGTTCCATTGCCAGTGTCACCACCACTGCCATCACCTGTTGTTTCATTCTTAGAACCTGGAGGAGGAGGCAAGACAACTTCGAATTCATCACAGAATTCCCCAGTGAATGGGGCAGCACAAGTCTTGCAGTTGGTAGATATATCATATCCGGGTTTGCAAATGCAATTTCCTGAGCCAACATCACAAGCCCCATTTCCAAAGCATGGCAGTCCACCAGAGGTTCGATCAGGGCATTCTTGTGCGCAGTTCCAATCCCAGTAGCCAATATTGCACTTACAACCAGCACTTGTAGGTGTTCCTTGCATGCACATGTGTCCACAGAAAGTGTCATAGTGTTCACTATTGTAATCATCACACAGACCATCTGTTGGACTCGTAGGAGGCTGGAGAACATTCTTACAAAGGCCAACGTAGGAGGAAAGGGCTGGCACATATCCATCATCATTCTTACATGCGTCTAAAAAGAATGAAGAGGTATCAGTTCCAAGTGCATTGCAAGCTGTAGTTATAGAATCTGTAGCAAAAATTTCCTCACATTCTGCCGTGCGCTCTGCGTCTGGTGTTGGAGCAAGGCATGGTAAAGTATCCATCGGGACTCCTTGCTTGTCAGATATGATCCATGCTGTTGTTCCAGAACTTGAGAACTTCATTGGAATTCCTTTATTGGAGTCGTAGGTGTTGATACCAAGTCCTTCTGGGAATCTGAACTGCATAACCAGCCCAGTAACGCCTGTCACTGCTGGATCACTCACCAGAGTGTAGATCTTCTTCTTGTCAAGATAGATATTCCAGATTCTTAGTTCACCTATCAGACCGATGTAATCACCAAAATTAAGTGGTGGTGTTATTTCCCAATTGCCAATTAAGAAGTTTCCTTCCGGTGGGAAGCTTACAGTTGCAGCAGTGTAACTCGCATAGAAATCTTGTTTTCCGTCTTTATAAATTGACATATCAAATAACGTGTTTTTCACATCAAACGCCACTATAATATGATACCATACATCCACCTCAAGTTCATGATCAGTGTCAAAAATCTGCCCATACAAATGAATCCTTGGCCTTCTGCCCACCAGATACAAACTAAATTTGTTCTGGGATCCAAGTTTGTAGTATCCTACGATTAGGCCACTTGTTCCAAGCACTTTCACCCTAGCTTCAACAGAGACATTGAAAGGTGCATTTGAGTAAAAGGAGTCCGTAGGAGCCCTTGGTGTCATTGCTCCACTTCCATTGATGAACACGCTAAATCCTTGTGACATACTCTTGACTTCGGTTAGAGCAACACCTGGATACGTGTAGACAAACTTGTTGGCAACTGCACTGCTGATTTGAAGATACTTTGTAAACTTGTTGTCAATGACATCGTTACTGATATCACTATATCTGACGGAATATCCGGAAGCATCTTTGAAGTCATCATCTTTGTTGTGGTTGCAGTTACCCAGCATTCCAGTGATGTCGTTTGAATTGCATGGTGTCTTCACCGTCACAGAAAGATATGATGTGTCCTCGACATATGACATGGCAATTTTCACCGTGCCAAATACAAACTCCAAAGTGACCTTATCAACCCAGGTAACAGTGGCCTGGGCATTGACCGTGTGTGAAGCAAGACTCAGAATGGTTACTGGCTTTCCATCTTGTTCAAATATTAGAGGATCATTGATCAAGAGAGGGACCTTCACTGTGAAGTCATTGACACCTTGTTTAAACCATACCTGCTGAATGCATGCCTTGCAGGAGTCACATGGTCGCATGCGCACATAGACCACCAATGAAGTACCTTTCTTGAAGAACAAATATTCACCAGACTTCCTCATTTCAAACATTTGTCCGTCAAACATTTCACAGTGGCCCTGTCCAAAGCATGTGGCTGTATATGTTGACAATGTTGAAGGTATAACTGCCATGACAGATGAACAGTCAACACCAATATAACCGCTTGCACATGTCTCACAGCCTTTGGAGGGGTCAAACTTCTCAGAAGAACAAGTACACTGTCCAGTGACCTTATTGCAAGTTCCTCCTCCGCAGATCTGGTCACGAGCATAAAGACATGTCTTTGAGCATCCGTAACCATAGAATCCATGTCTGCAGTGGCACTGATTATCCTCTACGTTATAGTCACCTGCCCCTCTGACACAGTACACATCACAATTTTTGCCGTAGTAATCTGACGTTTCTGGGTATTCATTGCACAGGGAGGTGGTCGGATGATCAGGAGATGTCCTGTTAGGCTCCAGAGTATCTGTTATAGGTGTTACTACTTCTTCTCCAGCTTTGGTGTCATTGGTCAGAATTGTTGTCAAAAGACATTCTTGGTAATACTGGTGCTTTGCTGCCTCTCCCAAAAGATCTATGTTTGGTACACTCTCGATGATTTTGCGGCATTGGTCAACATTCTCTGGTGGAGGATCATCGACAAGAACATCAACAATATCTGTAGCTGATGGGTACTCCATTTTGTAGGTACAAACTGACCATTGTATGTTCGCCCAGTTTCCGTCTTCCCAATTAAATGGAACATTGTAGGGACTACTATCGGCTGCAGAATAGCCAGTGCCTTCATTGAATCTCCATACATAAGACAGATTAGGTTGCTCGGATGCAATTTGATACCCAAAGGCCCGTGTAATGATGTCATCATTGGTTTCTGCAGTCTTCCAGACCATAAAATTGTCAATGTAGCCATTGAACGGATAGTCATTGAAGTTGTGTGTCATACCCAGCATGAATTTTCCACCCGGTGCAAATATTCCCTTTACATTAGCATCAATGTTGAAGGCATTGTTGCTAGGATTTGGTTTCTCCCACTAGTACAACTGAGACTTTTGCACTGATGCTTTCCCAAACCAATGCAAGCTGGTACCAAGTATCAAGTTGAACAGGCATGGTTGACACCTTGTACAGTTTCTCATCAGGACTGAATACTGAATATGCAACATACAAATCCTTGGTCACCAAGAGTGAAAACACATGACCACTTGGGTTCTTGTATGACCAGAGAGTGGCTGCATTTCCAGTTACCGAGTCTAAGTAGAACATCAGCTCTACTGTGATAGCATTTGCTGTGAAATATGTTACTGCAGGACTTTCCATTGAGCTGGCACTGAATCTCTAAGCATGTATCACCTCCTTCGTTGTTGAACTTGGGAATAACGTTGGTGAAAATATTGTCGTCCCAACGCCAGGAAGGAACAAACGTCTCCTCAATGCTTGTCTCTGTCAGTGGATATGCCAGACTGCCAACAGTAAGAACATTTCCGATGCTTGTCTTGAAGTCATTGGTTTCATTTTCATCACAGGAACTCAATAAACCTGTAGCCGTAGAGCAGACAGACTGCTTGGCATTGACATAGACATCCAAACGACTCTTCTTCATGTCAATCGTAAGATAGAAATCTGTAGACGCAGTTAGCTTGTATTGAGTTGTAGAAGTCATCATAATGTTGACCTCCGGTGCCAGGTTAAGTTTGCTGCCAATGGCAACGGGTTCATCGTTAAGGGTAACAGTGCCAGAGGTACCTTCGTCATCTGCCCTGATGACAAGCTTCTTTCCGTTGATGTTGAAGCCCACTGCGCTGGTCATTGACACTGGGACCAGGTTGGAACCAGACATCTGGAAACAAAGGCATAGCAGGCATTTGTTATATTGAAAACTAAATTTGAGATAATGTATGGTGAATTGTTACAAAGAAGGAGTATTGTACTAAGATGTTAGAAAAAATCATGTTAAAAAATTCACTTTCCAGCTTGAAAGCTAAGTTCTGGTTGGTTTGTTGAATGGTTATTTCAAGATAAATATTCTATCTGCCATCCTTCAGATCATTAATAAGTATCAAAAAATAAAATTTATTTTCAAAAGGGCCACCACACAGTCTCTAAATTGCTTTTCTTTCTTAGGGAGCTTGTGTGTGTTCATGTAACTTGTAGCCTACACAAATATGAGTGTATGCATATTTGTTAAGATTGCATGATGTCACTTATAAACATAAAAATATTTAAACCAATTTTAATGGCAACCTACCCTGACAATGTGGACATCCAACCGCTGTGATGTTGCCATTGTAACCCTTGATAACAGGAACTGTCCCACCTTGTTACTCTCGTACTTACTCCCGTCATAGGTCTGGAAGCTTCCATAGCCATACACCATGCCAGTATACCACTCAGCATTGGAGGCTGTATTACAAAAACAGGGGATTAAAAATAGCAAGAGATTGCCAAGCAATATGTTCCCCTACCGGTGAAACTCCATGATTGTCTTTTTTTGTTGTTGCCATAGCAACTGGAATTTTTGACGTAGGAACAAAACGAATTGACATGCATAATATCCATATTGCCATCTGTCCATATTTAAAGTTTCATAAAAAATATGAAGAACTTTTAAAGTTATTACAGGATCCAGAAAAGTGTGATGGACTGACAGACAGACTGACAGACAGACAGACTGACAGACAGACTGACGCACAGAGCGCAAACCATAAGTCCCCTCCAGTTTCACCGGTAGGGGACAAAAATACTCAAATAGTTTTCAGTTAGTATAAAAATTGCTGATAACATAATTGGCTACCAGTAGAAAACTTAAACCCTACTGTGATAATCATAACAATTAAAACTGGATAAATTAACTAAGCCTTAGTGTACTCACTATGTCTGAGAGTTGACACAAGACTGCAGTCATCACCAAACCACCCACTAATGCATGTCTCGCAGTTTACGGTCTTGTTTGCACCCTGAATGCAAGTGCACGCTCCGGTGATCTTGTCGCATGTGCCCTTGCCAAAGCAAGGGTTGTTTCCACCGCCAGGGCACTGGTTCACACATGCAGGGCCCCAGTAACCGTGGTTACACTCGCATCGACCCTTCACAACGGGCAGTGCAGTCTGTAAAGAAAGGATTTGATAGCAAATTTTAAGAAAATGTGTATTCCTTTAAACCGATAATGCATTAAGGTAAATATTTATTTTAGTGATTATTGTTTAATAAAAACACAAAACACAGTTCATATACAAAATTCTCCCAAACTCTCCCCTCTAAAAAATCCCCAGAAAAACTTTGGTTTTCTGTTGTCATTTAAACTTAAGTAAAACAATAACTTGTGTCATTATGTAACTGCATGTAGACACATATTGATTTTCATTTCAATGAAGGGGTGTCTCACCAGTTTGGGTTTGGAGGAGCACACTCCCAGAGAGCTAACATTGGCCACCTGAGGTGTGCTACCCAGTGACAGTACGTAGATATGCCAGCTGTACAAACTCAGCTCTGTCATGTTCATAGGGCTGTAAAATTACATACATCAATGATACAATATTTAAGAGAAAACATGAGTCAATAAGTTAATTTTAAAGTGCAGGTCTAAGATGTGACTTCAAAAGCAAAATAAATGCTGATCATAATGAGTGATAAAATGATTCTAAGTACCGGTAATAACATGTAGTTCTAAATAAAGTTGATTTGGACATAATCTTAATTCATAATCATTAATTGTTTATTAAATAGCGGTTTACAACTGTGGTAAAACAACTTTACAAAATGTATACAAATGTATTGTCATACTTAAGAATTTAATGTGCTCAATAAGACCACAAACATTATTATCTTACCCAATTGAGACTGCATAGTCAACTGTCTGAGGAATAAACTTAGTGGGTGTGGTAATGTCAGTTGCCAAGTTGTCCCCGAAAAAGAACGCATTTTCACTGGAGGATGTGATGTAAACATTATTCGGGTTTGCATTCTTGTATCCAAACCATGCCATGTACAGGCCTTCTGAAGTTTCCTCTACACACTTGAATTGCGGAAGTATTGGAGAGGTGATGACATCACCATCGTCGTTGTCAACAAAGTAGCCTTGGTTATCCGTGCAGCTGATGTCACAGTCTGGTCCAACCCAGTCTAAAAACGTAACAGTTGTTTATCCAATAAGAACACCTGGTATGAAATACCTATTTTATTATGACTTGGTTATGTCCAATACTATCTCGGTAGTTGAGCATGAAATGATGGAATCTCAGCTTAACAAGTATATTCAAAGTACGCTTATTGCACAATCCACCATTGAAACATATAACACTGCATACAACAAACCAGACTGGCTGTTGTTACTTACGTGCAGCACACTCTGTGCAGTGTGGCATGTTCCAGCCCTGTAGACAGACCACGCAGCCATCGTCAGGGTTGATCCAGTGACCGTTCGCATCGTCATTGTAACACTCACACACATCACCACCTGTGGAAAGAGTTATTGGATTGAGCATTAGGTTTTTATTTTGCATGTGAATGATGTACTGAAAACAAATCTCACTGTAATTTTCACTGTTTTGAATGTTGTTTACACAGAAATGTACATATTCCATTATTGCTATCATTTGGGATAATGTTTTTTCCACTTGTCAGAGATATATATAGGAACTCTTCATTTCATTTTCTCTTGTAAGATATTACCCAGCTTGTTTTTATGGCCTTGAGGATTAAAGATATTTTTCATGTCTGAACAATATTTCCAACCAGAAGGTTTACCGTCAAAAAAGGACGAAAAAAGAAAAGTTCTAAAATACCGTATTTTTTTTAATTATTAGTTTATATTGATTAAAATATCACAACTGGTATATTACATTTAAAAAAGTTGTTAAGTTTTCATATTTTCAGTATATCAGGTAATAAATTTTATTGGGTATGTCTACCAGGTAACTACCAGTTACTATAAATTACGCCAGTAGATTGATCATGATCGTCACGTGGTAAACCCAGGAATGCAAATTGTGCATGCGTAGTGAATTGTATATATTTTAATATAAAATGATCAATCTACTTGCGTTATTTGTAGTGTGTATATGGTGATGTCAGCATTTTTCGCAACGTACTTTCGATTTCACATTGCATAATTTTATTACCTAATATACTGAAAATATTAATTTTTTTCAAGTAATGTAATATACCAGTTGTGGTATTTTAATCAATATAAACTAATAGTTGTAAAAAATACGGTATTTTAGAACTTTCATTTTTTCGTCATTCGTGGTTTAAAGTTAAAAAAACCACTTCATTTATAAACAATTATGCATTTATTCACCTAAACAGTGGCCTATCCATTCACTCACAGACATTAACCAGAAAGTTCAAGCAAATGAGCCCTTTTGCCTTAAGTTTCAGTTTTAAGTCAACCAAGATCTACAATTAAAAAAAACAAACAACACTGAGTATGTACATAATTATTTACCAAAAACGGTTGCATATCCGTTAACACACAGTGTGTCACAAGTGGTGTTGTAGCCGATGTAAGTATCCCGGCAACGCTCACATTGTGAGCCAACAAAGTTGGGTGTGCACTGATCACATGCCAGGCCAGTGAAACCATGGTGACACACACAGGCAGGGGCTGAGGCACCAGCTTGAAGGATGCAGTCACCTAACAAAGGAAATCGTCAACATAAGAGAGTGGAACTAAATAGCATGACAAAATGTCTTACTATTTTAAGCAATTTTAAGATGTTGTGGGACATAATACAGTAAAATAAATTACACCCCTTCACTGATAACATTCATAACATTTTTACTTATGTAGGTTTGTGTTCTTTCTTTGAGGCTGTTTTGTATTATTGTTAGACTCTAGAACCATTTTCCCAGATTCCTTTTAAGAAAATTACTTTTTATAAAGTTAAAACGAAAATCTGTCAGATCAGGATTTCATAAATGCAGATCAGGCTTTTACAAAGAAACAGCAAGACAAATACCGTTGTCATTGCAGGACTTTCCATCAGCAGATCCAGGGCAGACATACACAGAGCAATCCGCTCCATCAAACCCTCCATTGCACAGACAAACAGACGCACCGTTCTGTCGCACACAGGTTCCCTGTAGGTCACTTCGTGCAGTCTGGCTCACCTAGTGACAAATAACATGGGATTTTTTATCAATTACTTTAATTATCATTAACTACCAAATTAATTGTTACTTTGAAAATATTAAGACTATCAAAGATATTAATGCAAATGCTTCCTCTTACAATTCATTATGTGCATGTAAATAAATGGCTATTTAAACAAAATGAAATCATAACAACAGTAACATCATCACTAGCACTTTGTTGAACACTCTTTTGCATTTCATATAAAATAACAATACATGTATATCAACATAACAATATATTTATGATCATTGTTGAACAAGACCATTTTGCATTAAAAAAACAAGGATGCATTATCATGATTAGGTATAAAATACCAAACATAACCGGTTATTTTGCAGTTGAGGAAAACAATCTTACATATTTCCAGATTCTCATTACTTTAAACAAATACAATACCATAGTTTTACATTTCTGTTCTAAAATCAAACAATTTACTTTAATGCAAATAGAACTTCCTTCTATACCTGGACAATCCAGTAGTTCACAGTGGGCACCTTTGTAACCCTCTGAACAGTTGCAGGACTGTAATACACAACACAAAAAGATCAGATATGGTTACTCTAAATAAAGTAAGTAACTAGTGTGAAATTACTGTATCGAATGATATTTATATCACAATCATTAGTGTCACGTTCAAAGCTCGACATGGACATTTCTGAATGCTTTGACAATAATCTGCTAACCATGCATGCCTTAGTTATTTTTATGTAGATCTAGGTATATTTTATGTTTAAATGGTTTTTTAAAAAAATGACTTATTAATTTGGATAATAAATCTAAATTAATCCAAAAGATAACAAATAACGGGAAATGCTTGCACTTTAAAATTAAACATATATAACAGGTTTAACAAGACTATTGCCAAGCAATATAATTATGTCCCCTACCGGCTTCACCATTGTCAGAATATTTTTGTTGCTGTTGTTGCCATAGCAACCTGAATTTTTGACGTTTGAACAAAATGAAATACCGTGCATAATTTCCATATTGCCATCTATCCATGTTTCAAGTTTCATGAAAAAATATGAAGAACCTTTAAAGTTATTGCAGGATCCAGAAAAGTGTGACAGACTCACAGACAAATGCACAGAGCGCAAACCATAAGTCCCCTCTGGTGAAACCGGTAGGGGACAAAAACAACACCATTGCAAATATCAATTGTGCTACTTATAAAATAAGTTAAGCAGTTTTAAACCAATTACAAAAATACTACCGGTATACAGAAGTGCTGCGACCACACACTTACATTTGTTCCATTGGCATCAGCAGAGCAGAACCCATTGTTGGTGCACTCAACGTTACATGAGAAGCCTGAGTAGCAAGGGTCACACACACACTGGGTGGAGAAGGGAGGGAACTCTTTTCCATGAATACAGTCATACTGGCACGAGTCTCCCATGCTTTGTGTGCAGTTGAAGCACTTTGGTGGCCAGTAATTGGCACCATCACATGTACCTGGATATTGAAAATATTGCATGATATCTTTGTCATGGGTTTGACAAATATTTATTTGAATGGTATCATTTTTTTATAACATCCATCTTTACCAGGCAGTCCTATGTTATGAAGGAAAAAATATATTCATTCTTTCCCAATATAACAATAACTGAATAAGAAACACTTACACCCTAGAGATCTCTGTTACAACAGACATTATCTCATTATCATGACCTATGTGTAATAGGGTAAATATTTACACATTACAACCTGTGACTCCCAACCCACCTCGGTTACTGCAGTCATTGTCGCCGGGGCAGTCCCAGGTGTTGCAGTCCTCAGCCTTCCAGAATGAGTTACACTGACACACCTGGTCTACCTGGTTACACAGACCATGACCTGAGCAGCTCTGTCCAACACCAGGGCAACCACGCTCATCGCAGAACTCTCCTGAAATAGGAAAAAAACAAATGCAGTGAGATTAATTTTAACGCAAATGCAAACTTGTCAAAAATGCACATGCTTATGAAAGGGTATTAACATGTTGTACAAATGATCACTCAAAAAATAGTGGAGACATAAAGAAACATGGCAATTCTATTAAAACTAGAGCTCCAGCATTCAATATATTAATCTACTTATAAAAATCATTATGAAATTTCAAGTTAAGCCTGCAGTTAAACTAACTACACAAAACGTTTTAGCCCAATATCTCTATAAAAACTCCTACACTCAACTCACCCCAGAATCGAGGACTGCACACACAAGTATCGTTGACGCAGGAGCCCTGCCCAGTGCACACCTCGTCACAAGCTCCTCCAGTAAAGCATGGATCACAGACGCACTCGTGGGACTTAGTGGCTGTCCCGTTCACGCAGCGGTACTCACACTCGTTGCCCATGTAACCAGGGTAACAGGAGCAGACTGGTATGTCCCCAGCTGGTGTCACACTCGCCCTGGCCAGAGCAATCTGGGTTTCCAGGACAGTCTGGCACATTGCAGTATTCTGAGTTCAGAGTCCAGCCCTTGAATAGCAACAAACAGGTAGTGTTTATTCTTCACTAAAATTGGTAAATTTCATTAACATTCTTATAATTTAAAATAGTAGACAAACATATATAGAATCAATCTCAAAAAACTTTTTTTTTCAAATTCAACCAACTTTAATTAAATGTAATACAAATACGTAATTAAGTGATATTACCATATCAAATTTTATACTGAAAATATCAAACTTGACAATATTAAATAATTGTTCATATTTTTTGGAATAGGTTTCAATTGTTTTATTTCATACTGTTGCTGAAATAATAAAAATACATTTATCTAAAAATCTGAAAATTCCACAAGTATTCTACCTATGGTATTACAAGCACGGAATCCAGCAATTCTCAGACCATGCTACTACAACTGCTTAAATCATTAATAACCCTGATCCCAACTTCATAGAAACAGTCCAGCAACTTAAATTACCACTTATAAGAGCACCAACATTTAAAATAACCCCAAAGCTTAGATAATACGCCGCGTTGAAAAATAACCTACCACTAAAACTAAACCTGCCACTAAAATTAAACGTGCTGCTTACAGTGTTGCAAGTGCAGGATCCCTGTATGCAGAGACCGTGACCGCTGCAGGGCTCATTCTCTCCGGGACAGTCTGATTCCTCGCACAACGCTCCCCACTGGCCTTTCACATTGAGTCCCAAGCCGTCATGACATACGCAGGAGTCTGTGGCCTTGTCACACGTGCCGTGACCGCTGCAGACTGTCTGACAGGCATCTGCAGGGCTTGAACAGTTACTCTGGCAGACGCAGATTCCTGTAAACACTAGCCTTGTTGAGAAACTGTGCACAACAATTATGTGCATGTAATAGCATATCTTATTGAAAATAATTAATTACTGTTTACATTTAAATACAGTTTTTAGCCTTGCACAATAAATGAAATAAAGTAGCCCTGCTTATTACGAATTGTTTTAACTTCCATTTATTTATATGTCTGAAATCATAAGTTTTGTTGTCTATATAATAATCTTTTTTTGCTCAAATGAAAATTGAATTCCAGTCCCTAAATACGGGACATAAAACTATTAACTACATTACATTTTGCAATGTTTTAAAACCAAATTTTATGAAGGCACAATCTATATTACTTTTGCTTGCTTGAAAATGGACGAAGCAGCCAACACACAAACATACCGCTGTCCATGGGTTGTTGTATGCCATAGCAAGGTTTGCTACAGTCAGGTCCCATCCAGCCCTGTTCACACTGGCTACAGAACGGTACATCCACGGTGTCATTGCAGATGCCTCGCCCTGAGCAGTTGTTGAGACACTCTGCTGTCCAGCAACCGTCTCCCACCCAGTAGGTGTCACAGGTGCAGGTTCCTGTAAAGTTTGTTGAGTTAGGTATACCCTTTTTTTAATGAAGTCATTCATCAGAGATATGTTAAAAATGCACTGCATTTATTCTGATTAACTTTAAATTAAGTTGAAATACATTCATTGTAGTATGTTATCAATCATTTCACAAGTTATTATTTAAATTAAACGTGGCACATAGACACTTTTAAAACATTTATTATTTATATCATTCTTTAATATTTTTTATAAAGCATCATATATGCTGAACTACAAGACTTTGTAATTGATTTTTACAAAACAAAAAATTGGGTTTAAGGATTGAAATTAATAAAAGCGAAAAAACAAGACAAAGGGTTGAAGCGCAAACTGTACCAATTGTAGAAGCCGATCCAGTGATACAGTTTCCATGTCCGGAGCAGTCGGCTCCCTCTAGGCCCGGGCATCCAGCTTTCTCACAGTTGTCTCCCCTCCATCCAGCAGTACCACAGTCGCATGTGCCGTTGTTGCAGCTTCCACGTCCTGAGCACTCAACATCACACTGGGCTCCAGTGAAGCAGCCGTCACACTGGCAGTACCAGGTGGATAGGTCAATGAGGCTTGGTTTGATTACGATGCCATGATCACATCGTTTGCTGCAGTCATCACCAAAATACTTGTCAGTGCAGTTGCATCGTGGGGTCTCAGGGGGCTCGAGTTCGAGACACATTCCCTGGTTGCTACAGTCGTTCTTGCACTTGACCACGTGACAACCAATGCCAATCCAGCCGGTGTTACATGAGCAGCTACCGGTACCTGGGTTGCACTGGCCGTGGTTTGTGCACGAGACATCAAAACCAGGACACTCGCTTGTCTGGCAGAACTCGCCTCGATATCCTGGGTAACAGAAAATACGTGTTGTATTGTGTGGATGCTCATGATGTTTCCCCTGCTCCACATAATTGAAAGAATATTCTATTTCACCTGGGTTAATATATCAAGATAGTGATGACAAAGAGTAAATATCTGAAGTTTTAATTTTACAAAAAATATTAGTTAAATCATTAAAGAACAATATTCCACACAAGTATAACACTAAGCGTATTTGAAATAAGTTATTTTTAATGATTGATTATACCATTGAAGCCACAGTCACAAGATCCATTGACACATGAGCCTTGGTTGTTACAGAGGGAGTCACACTCGGCGCCGCTGTAGCATTCGTCACAGATGCACTCAAAAGTGGCCGGATCCTCTACACCATGTACACATCTGTACAACAATAAAGATACACATAGAGTTGTATCCAGATACTCAGAAAAACAGATAAAATTAACATACAGCTCAACTTTTTGTATCTCACAAGTCTAGACCTGCCAAATGAGAATACAATTCATAACTTATATACTCATAATTAAAAAATATATAAAAAAAACTCAATGCTTAAGCTCAAATTTCTAGCTATGAGTAATTTCCCTCTGGCTTTTAGTTCAGTATATGCATAAAAGGTAAGTATTTTCAGATTTTTTCTAACATTAGTCTTAATACTTTTCAAAGGTCTTCTTTTGAGTATGTAAGCCTTAAAATATCTCAATTTCTCACAATTATAACTGCCCAATTTTTTGTTACACTCACTTGTACTGGCATTTATCCCCAATGTAGGGATGATCACAGTCATAGCAGCGAGGCTTGTCATCCCCTGCACGCATTTCACACGTGGCATTGACTCCGTTACAGTCGCAGTCTGGGATATGACAGGCAGTTCCCCTTCCAGCCCAGTTCACACGTGCATTGCCCGCTGGCAGAGTTACAGGTGCCGTGATTCATGCAGTTGTCAGGCCAGCCTGGGCATCCTGGGACAGTGCACTGGTCTCCCTTGAAGCCTTGGTCGAAATTGCAGATGCAACCACCTTTGTTGTCACATGACCCATAGCCACTGCATGTGCCATCACAGGATAAGCCTAGAATAAAATAGGCAGAATACAAATGAATTTACATAATTACATATGACCCAAAGCATATAGAATGCTAGACCATCATAACTTTACGCTTATTGCAGGGTAATAATGACATAAATTGATTTTGACTGCCATATTGAATGAATGTAAATACAATAGTTAACCATGATCTCCTTAAACATATCATAACAACATATAATTTAGTCTTTCTCAATCTCAACTCTAGTTCACTGAATGAATTTCATGTTAAGAAAAAGTCACATGTCTGAAAGCAATTTTTGTATTTATCTGCTGACTCCACAACAGGCATCAAATCAGAAGCAATTATGTATGCAAACTATATGCTCTCTCATAAATAAACCAGTTTGTAAACATACATCAAGTTAGAAGTATAGGATCAAAGTTTTACCAGTATCGCAGGTGCGAGTGCACTGACACACTCCATCTCCGTTGTTTGTGCCATTGATACATGGTACATTGCAATCAGCGCCTATCCAGTGTTCCTCACAAATGCAAACTCCTGCTTCGAGTTCCTCGTTATAAACACATTCTCCCCTGGCTGTAAGCATATACATTAGGTGGATCAGTAAGCGGATGTTTTAATCAAGCATGTTTTTTTTACAAAACTGTTAAGTATAATGTTTGTACTATCTTGGACAAGTATTTCCAACTTTCAACTCAAAAGTCAATTGATTTGTTTATAGACTAACTTGAAAATAGTTACACCTGTTCGGAATTTACATAAACAAAAATCTATCTTGCTACCAAAATTGTTCATTTGTACATGACATCTCCCCTAAAGTTATTTTATGATTGAGAGTATAACTGTTGTTTCTGTGATAGAAATGTTAATTAAGACACATCAGCACCACTCGGAACTGCCCCAAAATTATGCAATAAGATAAACAAATTAAAATAGTTAAATAAATGGTATGCCCTACAAAATCAACGGAGGCTAATCAGTACACACAAAAATAACAGAAATCTTGATAAATATTGAGTTAATGAACTCTTTTATTTAAACAATAAAGTAACATTGTTTCATAGAAAGGTACATTTATGAATGCCAATATCTATTTTTTTAAGATGTTCTGATACTGAATCGATTTATGTTTAATCTTTCATCTAGATACACTATGATTATATAATGAGGAAGTCTTTTACATATTAACGATTTCTGTAATTGTTAATGATAACTCATGATCCCAATATTATGTTTCAACAAGTCTTAAGCAAATGTAAATTTCTCCACCACTTACAGTAGCAGTCACGAGGACACTCAGGTAGGCTGCAGTTGTCCGACTTCCAGCCGTTGAAGCAATTGCAGACCATGTTGATGCAGGCTCCATTGCCATTACACTGACCATCAATACCAGGGCAGCCCTCAGTCTCACACAGGCTTCCCACCCAAGCATTGCCTGGCAAATAAATCCAATGTCAATAGGTCAATATATTTCACTTTATGCAACTTAAGAAAGCATATACTAGTAAATATAAAATATGATAATTATCTATTGTATCATGATGACAATTCTGTGTCGACCCATACTCACCAGGTTGTCTGAAGCATTCACAGGTCTTGTTCTGGTTACAAACACCGTTATCGGAGCACTCGAGATGACAACGGTCTCCATTGTAGCATGGGTCACAGACGCACTCCCCACCTAGGTGATTCATCACTACAGTGCCATTCTCGCACTTCTTGTCACAATCCAGGCCAAACCAGCCCTGAAGTGAAGAAGTTTAAAAACTGATGAACAATTGATCAATCATGGAAGTTATCTCAGCTTCCAACAACTTTTCTGCTAACATGACAGACCCCTTCTAAGGAGAAAAAATACATTCATCTTGCATAATGAGTGACAAATATCACTCTCATTGCTTGATTTCTACATATCAGAACTTCTAAACATTGTTTTTTACCCCAACAACCTACGTATACCCATCAGTTATTTCTAAGATAACTTATTTCTTGTGACAACCAAACGAATGACCCACACATACCTGAGCAATATTACAGACACACTTGGGGATGCCCTCAGATCCGTCACACAAACCACGCCCCTCTTTAACATAGCAGGCACCATCTCCACAGTCAGGGGTGGCACAGTCATCACCAGTCCAGCCTTAGAACAGGTCAGTAAGACATGTATTTAACCCTTTGCATGCTGGGAAATTTGTCGTCTGCTAAAATTTCGTCTGCAGAATTTCTAAAATTAGCATTTTCTTCGATTTTTTTCAAAGAATACTATCAGAATAGCAAACAGTTTGGATCCTGATGAGACGCCACGTTCTGTGGCGTCTCATCTGGATCCAAACTGTTTGCAAAGGTCTTTAAAATTCAGCTCCAGCGCTTTAAGGGTTAATATCAAAATTGTTTTCATCAAAATTAATGCTATGTTGTCATTTAACTAGAGCTATATTAGTGGTATAACATTGCACTCTAAAAAGATAAACTTAATTGTCCCCTTTGACTCACCCACCATGATATCTTTATGTTGAACATTTATTACTTTTTTAAAGCATATTTGTTTCATGCTTTGACCTTGCATTAATTTACATTCAGTAATTCGTAGTTTGGAACTTTGATGTGCAAACTAGTCATTTTATTTCAATATGACTTGATTGCAGCAGTGGATACTAAACTGTTCAGTTGTGTGTGTGTATGTGTCTTTCACGATAAAGCAAGTGTGTGTTTTAAGTTCTTAAATCAGTCAAACTGAGTCAGAATTATCCAACATAGTATTTGTTAATTTAAAAGTAAATCAAAACAAAGACAACTACCACATACCTGGTGTACATACACACTCGTGGAGAGCAGTATTACAGACACCATGTTGTGTGCAATCAGTTTCATTTCCAGGGCAACCAGGCACCTCACATTTACTGCCTCGCCATCCTACTTTACACTGACATGCCCCATTGACGCATTTGCCATGACCATCGCATTCAATATTGCATCCTTTACCAGTGTAGCAGCCATCGCACAGGCAGTTGCCACTATTCATTGGGCTCTGGGTGCCGTGGGTTGCATCACATATATTCTCACAGCCCGGTCCCATCCAGCCTGGTTTACAATTAACACACCTTGGAGTAGTGAAGCTGGCGTCGCAAGTTCCCTGAGAGTTACAGTCGGGACTTCCAGGACAATCTGGCAGATCGCACCCGTTCAGTAACGGGTCCACTTTACCTTTGCTATCTGTTACACCAGTCCAGCCACTGAAGCATGTGCACTCATGAGTCTCAGTGTTGCAGTCACCATTGCCGCTACAGTCTTTAGTTTTGCCAGGACAACCAGGGATGTCGCAGACAGGCCCACGCCAACCAACATCACAGGTGCACTTGTTGTCCACGATCTTGCCATGGTAGGAGCACTCCGCGTCGCAGTTGATGCCCGCCCAACCAGGCTCGCACACGCAGTTGTCACTGCCTACTGGGCTGACCAGTCCGTAAACACACTGCTCCTGACAGCCGTCCCCAAACCAGCCTGCCTGACATCTGGTGCACAGAAATATATCAGAATTATATTAATATGAACACATGTATTGTCTATTTACCTAACCAGCCAAATCTTGTAAGGAGAATTCTAACTCAATAAACTGCTTTTTTCAAAAGAATAAGACATGCATCACGTGTGTTTTTTTTATATAATAAGGTGATCAGCCAAATGTTTTTTAAAGTCTTTTGCATATATTTATTGAAAATATAATCTGCAAGTATATTGTAGTTAAAATGCATTCATTAAACCTCAGTTCAGTAAACAAGCAGTACGGGATTACAAGCGCATCAAAGTGCGTATCTAAGTGGTTAAGGGTTAAGCATGAGTTGTACATACAGGCAGTAAGGTGTATCCACAGTGTCAATACACTGGCCCCTGCCATTACAGTCGGGCTCTCCAGGACAGTCTGCATCCTCACAGCCGATGTTCTGCCAGCCAGCGTCACATGTGCATGTAGCTGAGGTACTGTCACAACCACCTTGACACAGAACAGAACTTAGTTCTTTAAAACAAGACAGACAAATCCAAATCACACAGACATTATTCTTTTTTGCTCAGGGTAGTTTTCTGACTGTATTTTTTGCCAAAACGTTTATTCAAACAAGCATAAAATACATATCAGACATATGGCGTAACATGAAAGTTCATGGAATTGAATTTCTTGTAAAAAGTGTTCAATGCATTTTTATAACTGTTTACCTATTACTGATCCTAATTGTTTTGTATGCTTTGTTGTCATGAGTACATGTGCAATGTTTAAAATATCTGTTTTTGTCAGTAACCTACTAAATTGTTACAAATTTAACACAAATCAAGTACTTTACTTTAAAAAAAATGTTTCTGTAAATGGAAAGAATCATTTCATAATGGACTTACCTCTGCCACTGCAGTCCAAATTATATTTTCCAGGGCAGCCTGGAATATCACACACAGGTCCTTTCCATCCCAATTCATATGTACAAACACACTTATTAGTGCTCGTACTGATGTTGCCATGTTCTGAACACTCCGAATTGCAACCAACGCCGGCCCAGCCAGACTCACAAAGGCATACTCCTGTAAATTGATGATATTCGTGTGAATTCGCGAATTTTCCCATAATAAAGTTTCCATGTTTTATAAAAGGAATATAAGTTTGTAAATTTTATGTTTTAACCCTTTGCATGCTGGGAAATTTTGTCGTCTGTTAAAATTTGTCTGCTGAATTTCTAAAATTAGCATTTTCTTTGATTTTTTTCAAAGAATACTATCAGAATAGCAAACAGTTTGGATCCTGATGAGATGCCACATTCTGTGGCGTCTCATCAGGATCCAAACTATTTGCAAAGGCCTTCAAAATTCGGTTCCAGCACTGAAAGGGTTAAGATTCTATTGCAAAACATTCATTCAAACAATACTACAGTGCTTGAAATCCATGGAAGACACTGACTTTAAAATAATTTTGAAATGTTCAAAATTACGATAGAACCTGTCTGAAGCATGATTTAACCTTAATTCAAGAATTAAGTTATTGCAAGCCTAATCAAGGTCGTGATGAAGAGAGGTATAGGTTGAAGTTACATTTCAATATCTCAATTGGTGCTTGAGTTCTTGAGCGGAAACTATTTAAATAGTATAAGTAACAGTAACCTCACCCCAAGTATTGATATGAAGTATATTTTTTTATAAATTTTCACTAAAATATCTTAATTTGTTCTCGATTTATTGAGCCAAATCTTAAATTGATGGTTCCTGTCCTTAGCACAGCATGATCTCTCAGTCAGTTTGTTGGAAACATTTACTAAAATTATGGTCCAAGTCCTAATTCTCAGTGATATAAAAACTTAACATTACAAGTCCCATTAAAAAATACACCAACCACTGTCCATTGGCGTCTGTTTTCCATTGATGCAAGGGTCATTACATGCGGGTCCCATCCATCCAGCCTGGCAGGACTTGCACAATGGGGGACTTGTGGTCTGGTCGCAAGTGCCGCGGCCAAAACAATCAGGATCACCAGGGCAGTCTGGGATATGGCAAGCAGCACCCATCCACCCGGCATCACAATCGCAGGTTCTGGTTTCAGAGTCGCAGTCACCACGCTTGCTACATTCAATGTTTGTAACTGGATTTCTTGGGCAGCCTATATGCATACAAACAATAATTACATTTTTTATGAAAAACACAAACAATTGTTTTATTATTCACATGAAATATTAAAAATCAAAATAAGAAAAAAGTTTACAATGTTTACAAATCATGTTCACAAGTGTAAAATGTATGAAACCAAACTGTGAAAAAAAAATCTTTGCATTGTGTTATTTTGGATTGACAATCAATTTCTGGTTAGCATTTTATCATGATTAACACCTTAAGACCTCACCTGGAATTTCACAGTAAGTGCCGTCCCATCCAACAAGAGGGTCACAGTAGCACTTTCCTGACCCGTCTTTATTGCACACACCATTGCCTGAACACTGAATGTCACAGCCAAGACCATGGTAGCAGGTGGAAGAGCACTGACAGAACGTTCCATTAGCGTAAGGGGTTCCATGGAGACACACATCATTGCAGGCAGGACCCATCCAGCCCTTGGCACAGTCCGTACATATGGGCGGGCTGAAGTTGACATTGCACACACCTTGGCTGTTGCAGTTGGGTTCCCCTGGACAGTCTGGTGTTCCACAATCATCACCTGAAATATTTCAAGTGGAATTGTGGAGGCTTGACATGTTGTTGATTTTTTAAAATACAGACAAAAACATAATATGCAGATGCAAGTTTCATATTCCTTGGTAATTTAAAAATGCATTTACCATACAAAAAAAACTTGAAACTTACCATCCCATCCAATTTCACAGAAGCATGTGCTGGTCCCAGAGTTACAGTCACCGTGTCCGTTGCAATTAAGGTCGGCACCCGGACAGCCTTTCTTGGTACACTTGAGATCTCCCCAGTTGGCGTCACAAGTGCAGTTGCCTGTTCCAGCATTACACTTGCCATGGTTGTTGCATGTCGACTCGCACTGGACTCCGAGATGGCAATTATCGCAAACACACTGATCAGCTACGCATTCTCCGAAGCCACTGCATTCGATAGAGCAGTCTGGGCCAGAGAAGCAGGGGTCGCAGACGCAGAAACCACAGGTAGAGCACTCTCCGCGACCGCTGCAATCCGTGTCTCTATGACACTGACTAGTGCAGTGAGTGCCAACAAAGCCTGCCTTGCATTCACACTGACCCTCCTTATTGCACACTCCATTTCCTCCACAGGTGATCTTGTCATCGCAGTAGAACTGACAGTCGTAGCCTAAGTAACCTGCATTACATGTGCACAGCAAGGTATTTGCATTGTAGGTACCATGCCCACTGCACACATTACCATGATAGTCATATGTACTGCCGGCGTATGCCGTACCATAGCCACTTCCTATTGCCACAGACCTCTGATGGTTGATTAATTTGCTTGTGAAATCTTTTCCCCAGGCTCTTATCCTGCCACCACCACCTTTGCCTCCCTGGTGAGATGTGTAAGAGCTGCAGCCACCAGTGGACCCAGAGCCACCATTGGCAGTGAGTTTTCCCCAGCCTTCCAGGTACTGGCTGTCAATCCAGACCGAGCCACCTGAACCACCACCACCGCCACTAAGGGAGTTACCACCATCCATTGTCACGAGACCATCAATAGCAGTAAACACGCTCACAAGGCGCACAGCTGAGCCTCCAAAACCACCAGCACCATTGGAGCTTGAACCACCTCCACTGCCTGCCAGCGCAGGTAAGATGTTGCTGAAATATAAAATAATGTTCAATATAGTTATTCGAGTATTAATTACTAAAGAATCAATAATGTAACAATATAGACTTAAACAAACGAATTTTATGGTAATATTCTAAAATAAAATGGATAAACATACGATGCATGATCTAACATCATCACCACTCATCAATCAAAACTACTTCTTTTGATAAACCAATAGTTACAACATTAACATGATAATATTATATTGTATTAGATCAATCTTCAATTGATAAAAATAATATATATACAAAAATACATCATATTTTTAGAATATTTTTTTCTGAATTAAGTAGTACCTGTCATAGGTTCCACCACCGCCCACAGATCCACAGCCAGTACAGCTGCCACCCGATCCACCGTGCCCTCCTCCTGACCCACAGCTGCTAGTCAGGCCTGCTCCACCGCCCGCATTATTAGAATACCCACGTCCGATACCATCCAGGATAGCTCGCTTTTCTATGTCGATTGCACGACTCACAATGTTGCACGATTTGTTTATGTAGCCGATGGCAGTGCCTTCTAGGTG
Source organism: Dreissena polymorpha (assembly GCF_020536995.1). Lineage (NCBI taxonomy): Eukaryota > Metazoa > Mollusca > Bivalvia > Myida > Dreissenidae > Dreissena > Dreissena polymorpha. Next base: position 3,815,465 of record NC_068359.1, on the reverse strand, counting down.
AAGGAAGTCCACGAAAATATTCAGACCTTCTTCTGCATTGAAATTGGTTGAGTCTGTGAATGTAAACTGTCCACCGCTCAGTGCTGTGAATGTAGAAAAGTAGTATTTTCCAGCATGGGCAACTCCTGCATTGCACTTGGACTGGCCAGATGAGATGAGTTTGGTGTGGCCCCTGCTGTACCAATGTTCAACACCAATAATGTTTCCAGCGCTGGTGATTGTCTGCTCAGCAATCACGGTGGGTGGGAAGCTCACAACGCCATCAATGTAGAGGGAAGACTGGACATATGTTCTTGTGTACTCTGGTGCAAGGTCCAGCGTGACTGCGGAGTCAATATACAGAGTACCCAGACCATCTCCTCCAATAAACTCCACAATCAAGTCCTGAAAATAAAATACAAATAACAAATTAAACTTTATACAAATGCTTTTTTAATTAAATTAAAATGAATATTTAAATGAAGAAAGCATATTTAGTACTGTCAGTTGAATTCTAACTCTTCCTATAGATTTCTTACATATGGATAAATTATTATTTTTTAAAGCTTATGTTTTAAATCCAAAAATGTACTAGATAATGAGAATTAAAAAAAAATCCTGCAATACAGTTCAACCCACCTTAGTTGGGCGAATGCATGCATCATTCAATGGGTGCAGATGATTAATGCTGGTGACATCCACATAGATGGAATGCTTCTCACAGCCCCATCCACGGTTGGCATGGTTTGCCCATAGGTGGGTGACGACATCATCTCCAACTGTAGAGTTAACCCACACTGTCCCAGGTGAGCCGTGATATCCGGCACTGGAGGACCCACCTTGAGCATTAAGGCTACCAAGGAAATGTAGTGGCTCCCGCAAGTCGACACAGATACGTCCACCTGATCCACCTCCATTTCCTATAAGATTGATAATTTTTATATGCTACGAAATTAAATTATGTTTTTCATTATTTACTGGATAAAAACATAGACATATCAAAATGCACGTGATTTATTGTACTTTAGTACACCATTTAAATGTGAAGCTGTTAAACAATTGAATTTTAAACAACCCATTTCACATGAAGTTTCTGCAATTTATTGTATGTTTTTCTCAAAATGGACGTAACAAAATTCAAAGTAATAAGCAAGCAACTTAATAATTTTTCAAAAAAAGACTTTCCCTACCAATTGTATTCCCATCAGAGTAGTAAGAGGCATTGCCACCAAGAGTGGTTATCTGCCCTCGACCAACAAGTGAAGCAGCTAAGATCTTCAACATTCCTCCACTACCACCACCACTCTTGTAGGCAGTTTTTCCCGAGACACCATTTGAGGAGATTGTGCCATAATTCTTCAGTTGCTGCAAGAGATAATAGCATTTAAGTTAAATGCTCAAAGTTCTTCTTCTTATTACTAAACATTATATGATATTGAATATTATTTGGTAACAAGGCAAAATGGTGACAGTTACAAAGATTATGACAATTCTATAAGAGCCTTAAAATGCTGATGCTGATGCACTTCAGCAGCTTTAGTCTCAGGTAAAAAAACATAGCTTACTTTGTGGCATGTATATAAAATGCTTGAAAAAAAATCATCATCAAACCAAATACAATCATTCTCCCCTTATATATTTCATTTGTGTTTCTGATACAGTGTATTACTAAAACAATTTAAATTTCTGTACCAATATGCTATATACCACTTAAAAAACTACAAACACATATGCATGACATAATTACATTTGTTCTTCTAGATCAAAACAAACTAGACAAAAAAGAAGTGACTGTAGCTCACCGCCCCAACAGTGAGGACCATGAGGCTGCCGCCAGCCCCACCATTCTCTCCTCCACCTCCACTGCCAAAGAGTTCCACAGAGCAGTCAGTGGTCCCAGATTGGGCTCCTCCAGCACTGCCATGGTAACTGTTACCACCTGTAGACAAGGACCATTCAAATCATTAAAAAAAATCTAAACAGTCCATTTTAAACCATAATGTTCATGTTATCAAAGAAATCTTTATCATCACCCAAAAATAGTTGTCACAATAATAATAGCTGTACTTAGCATGCTTTTACAGTTTTGTTTCATCCCATTCACAGACTCCATGTTGTTTTTTTAATAAATCAACCTATTAACAAAACAACAATTTGTCAAAATATAATGTTTTTGCATTTGCTTGCAGCATAATGTAAAATCACCTTTGTTTTGTAGAAATGTGATTTTTGATTTTTTTTTAAACAGTTTCCAAAAATACCAAAGGTTTTAATAAATGCAAAACAAGAAAGTCTCACTTGTACGTGTATAAAACCTCTAAACAGACAAGGCAGAAAATTTAAAACAAAAAGTACCTTTGCTTGAAAGTCCTCCACCACTTCCATCAAGGCTGTTTGCTGAGCCGGCACCAGGGCCCTTATTGGCCAGATATCCAGCGCCCGAGCCATCCAAGAGCCCTCCTCTCTCCACTGTCAGGTAACTGCTATCAAATGTCACTTTCTGGGTGGTTGACAATAAAGAGCCTCCATTCCTAATGTTCAAGTTGTTCACCTTTATTATCGGCTGAAGAGGATTCATGTCGATTTTGAATTTTCCGAGATTATTTGATGAGATTGTAGGAACATTGAAAACTCCAGGGGTAGACTTCTGCATGGTACCCATTTTTATAGCTGTGACCAACAGAGTGCTGGCATTCTTTTCAATAACGAATTCAGCATTACGTTCTACAACGAGTTCTTCCACTCCTATAAGCAAACCGCCAAGGACTGTCTTTTCTGTAAGCATGACATAAGTGGATGGGAGTATCAATTCTCCTTGAGGGTCGACATGGAAACCGCAAGGGGAGTCTAGGTATGTGTGCGTAGCCTCCACAAAGTGGATCATCAACTGCTGATTACTCTGCACTCTAACCATGCCCTTCCTGTTTCCAGTTAGCTCATGAGCAATCACCTGAACAACATCTGCAGATGCTGGATGGTAAAAGTGCACATAGCTGTAGCCTTCCACCTGGATCTCCTCAAACTCATAGTATTTGCTGTTCTCCTCCATCACCACAGCAGGATTGGTCGTTTGAAGCTTACCGTTTTCAATTGTCAGTTTCCTGTGTTCCGGCATGATGAGTTTTTGTTTCAGTCTGGGGTCATACTTCAGTTCCCTGTACTGGGGACCTCTGGCAGACTCGTACTTGTAGATCGTCCCTGGGCCTCCTGCACTGCCAGCCACACCATTACCACTGACTCCGCCTTGACAGAGATACTGGCCAGCAAACAAGTTGTTCCTCTCTATGTGGGCAGCAATACGGCCACCACTGCCTCCAAATCCAGAGCCGCTACCATCTCCACCAGACGCATCTAGGATGCCATTACCAGACATGTTGTATGCCTTGATAAAGATACTGCCTCCACTGCCACCACCACCATTTCCAGTAGCATCCATTCCGTAAGCATCAATGGTGCCATCAATGTGGAACTGCTTACCAATGCTGAACTTCACAAATCCACCACCAGCACCACCTGTAGATCCACCGCCACCACTTCCAAGCTCAGAAGGAGTGAACAATGATCCATAGGCATTTGCATCCGCTGCACCACCACCAACACCACCATAACTGCCACCGTTTGCACCTGATCCTGCTCCCTTGCCTTGCATAGCTGGTTTCCCACGTCCCTCGAGGCTGAAGATACCTTTAGACTCAATGTCAATATGACCTGCCTCCACAAATCCATGATTCATGTAAATTGTGCCTCCATATTTAACTTCTATGAAAGCAGCACTAATTGTGAAATCGTTTTCAATCTTCCTGAACTGCAGGATACCATCCAACATAATGTTTATAGTTGGAGCAGAGAAATTACCTGGTGAGGTCACCTCAATCTTCTCTTCATTTTCAATCTGAGCTGTCTGTGAAGTGCTCTCAACCACAAGTGTGCAGCCATCCTGAATGTAGAGATGATGAACGCCTGTCATCAATCCTCCAAGTGTTGTGTTGATACCCTGCATGTGAACCTCAGTTGGGAAAACAACCTCTGCGCCCTTATCAATGATGTAACTCACAGGAGCTTCTGTTCTGTTTGATACTGATTCCACGTATTCAACATAGACCAACTGGTTCTCTCTGACATGCACTTGCCCTGACCGATCTCCCAAGAATCTGTGAATGACAACCTCAACCTTAGAGGCTCCTTTAGGATGGTAGAAAAGAACTCTGGTCTTACCATCAACATGGGTCTCATTGAATTCATACAGCAACGTGTTGTCCTCCATGATCATTGTTGCAACTGGTGATGCCACTCCCAGATTGTCCATGTGTATGTATCTATGATCGACTTCAAAATATTTTATACTTGAGCCTTTCATATACTTCAAGATGCGATATTCCAAAGGCCTTTGGTTGTTTTTAACAAAAGTAGTACCTGCAGCAGCAGCATGATTTTCAGCAGTTGCAACAGTTCCACCGTCTCCTCCCTGGTTGACGAAGGTTCCACCAAAGTAGTACCGCCATTCACAATGTATGGCAGCCCTGCCACCAGCACCTCCACCACCCTTACCCGTTGCATTACCACCAGCTGTGTCAATTACACCGTGGCCAGTGAAGTTCATTGACTCAATCAGAACGGATCCACCGCTGCCACCACCAGCATTGCCACCTTCTCCGTTATCACCTTGCAGTGCAAGCAGGCCATGTAACTCAAAGTAGTGACTGGTCATCCAATGAAGCTTGCCACCACCGGCACCGCCAACACCTCCCCCGTTACCACCACCGCTACCAAGCTCATTGGGCGAGAAGATACTTCCATAAGGTATTGCTGCCTTAGTTGGATCAGCACATCCACCGTAACCACCATGACCAGCACCACAACCGTCACTGTTGTTAGTGAAACCAGCACCAGGCCCTTTCTCTGCCTTGTGGCCGTGACCATTTAGGTGGAATATTCCCTCACTTTCAATCCAAGAGTATGTGCTGTTGATTATGGCCTCATTCATATACAGGTTACCTTGATATTTCACCTTTATCTCGCTGGTCTCAATCTTCAGATCATTAGCAATGTCCATAAATCCTGCTGTACCACCTCTCTTCATGTGAAGCTCATTCCAGATGAAATGTCCAGCAGTAGTTTCCCTATAGTATTCACCATTTTCCAGCAAAGCAGTTTTTCCAGTGCTCTTAAATTCGGCTATACTGCCATCTTCAATATAGAGATTATGGACACCGGTCACCAATCCAGCAAAGGTGCTGTTGGTGCCATGAATGTGGACCTCAGCTGGGAACACAACTTCAGCTCCATCGTCAATGATATAACTCACTGGAGCCTCTGTAATGTTACTGATAGACTCAACATATTCCACCCAGACTTTCTGCTTGGGTCTGATGTGTAACTGACCAGTTTTGTCACCGATGAAAAGGTGGGCTATAAGCTCCACTAACTTGATTCCAGGTGGGTGATATATCCATGTGTATGTTGATCCAGTGATCTCCATCTCATCAAACTCATACAACACCCTTGGTGGGTCCTGTATGACAGTGGGAGCAGGACTATACTTCAGCTTATTATCAGAGTGAATCATGTGATGATCCACATCCAAGAAAGTTACATTCAGAACAGGATCATACTTTGTTTCCCTGTACTCCAGCGCACGTTTATTCTCCTCCTTGAATGTGGTGCCCGAGGCGCCAGCGTGAGAGTTTTGAATAGTACTGTGGCCGTCACCACCATAGTTATGGTACTCTCCACCATACGTATACCTAAAGCGGCAGTTGATAGAAATCCTACCACCAGATCCACCACCACCATTTCCTGTACCATTTCCTCCTGGCACTGCCATCACACCATGTCCAGTAATATTGGTTGAGTGCATGTACACACTGCCACCACTACCACCACCAGCGTTTCCTCCAACACCGTTTGTCCCCTTCAATGTCAGTAAGCCGTTCATCTCAATGACATCACCGTTGTACCATTCCAGATACCCACCTCCAGATCCACCAGTGCCTGTACTGTTGCCACCACCACTTCCTGCCTTTGTTGGGATATAAATTGAGTTGTATGGAACACCTCCATAGTTTGGTCCCGGTCCACCACCATAGCCTCCATGCCCGGCCCCCACACCAGTGGAACCAGCATCCTTCAGAGTGAATCCTGCACCTGGTCCTTGCTCAGGGCCGTAGCCCATTCCATCCATGTTCAGTTCACCTTGACTTTCAATATGACCATAGGAAGAATCAACCCTGACGAAATTCATCAGCAGGAGCGATAGATACTTCACGTAGAATTCGTTCACTGTGATGACACACAATCCCGTTACATCTCTAAATTCTGCCCGAGCACCTGCCATGATTCTAAGAATAGCAAAGGTGAAGTTGCCAGGGGATGTAACCATTGTGTATTCTCTGTTTTCCATCAGTGCTGTAGTTGCTGTTGACAAGAACAAAATGGAGCCTTGGCGAATCATCATATCTTCAACACCAGTAATCTGACCTGCTAAAACTGTCCTTGCCCCTCTCATGTTGGTTGCAGTTGGGAAAAACACCTCAGCACCAGCATCTATTCTAAAACTGCAAGGAGCAATGGTTTCATTGGAGACTGATTCCACAACTTCAACATAAAGTCTTTGACTTTGTCGCATGCGAACCACTCCAGTTCTGTCCCCGTGGAAGACATGAATGGTCACTTCAACAGCCCAGTATCCTGCCCCAGCTTTAGTCCCATCTGGGTACTCAACCATAAGATTAGAGTGACCTTCCAACATAGCCTCATCAAATTCGTATGCTTTCTGAGCACCTTCATCCAGCATGGTGTAGAGCCATGGCTCTGCATGTCCCTGATACAAATGCATATCAATGTCTTCATTGTTTATCTCAAGCCTCCTGTGTGCCGCAGTGACTGTGGTTGTGTTTGTTGCCGCATCATACTTTATATCAGCATATTGCGGGCCTCTTGCATTTTCCTGGATGTATACAGTGCCTGCTGCCCCAGATGGCAGATTGCCTCGACCAAGGCCTCCAACAACATTAAGGCGTCCGATGTATTTGTTGGAGAAGCCAACATGAACAGAGATCCTACCACCAGAGCCACCACCACCATGTCCCCTTCCATCACCACCATGGCAGTCAATGTGACCAAAGCCTGTGAAATTCATGGTCTCGATGAATATACCACCGCCACTGCCACCTCCACCATTGCCACTCTGACCATCCTCTCCTTCCAAGGTGATTTCACCATCAACCCACAAGAGTTCACCCACAATCCAATGGAGGTAACCACCACCTCTACCCCCCTGACCATCACCATTACCTCCACCACTACCTGGGTGTGTTGCCATGTACACTGAGTCGTAGGGTGTTCCACCAACATTTGGTTTAGGGGCTCCACCATGACCACCGTGAGCAGCACCGTAACCGTAGCTACCACTTGATCCTCCCATTCCTGGACCTGAGCCTTCAGCATGGCCCATGTAGTCCACAGTCAAGATTCCCAAGCTCTCCACAACACCATTGGCAGAGTTGATGGTGCCCTTGTTCATTGTCATCAGAGCTTCATACTTCACACTCAGTTTGACCAAGTCCAGAACTAGCACACTTCCTGGTTTCTCCACAAAATCGGCCTGAGAGCCCCTCTGTATGGTCAGATGACTCAGACTGACATTTCCTGGAGCAGTTTTATGCACATATTTACCAGCTTCAATCAAGGCTGTCTGAGCTGTAGATGAGAAGACAACATTTGAACCTTCGGCTACAGTCAAATTTTGTACCATAGTCATCAGGCCACTCATATCGCTCCTTGTTCCCAGCAGAATGGTGGTGGAAGGAAGAATGATCTCCGTGCCATAGTCAATCTTGTAACTTACAGGTGCTACAGTGTAACCACTGGTGGATTCTACATACTCTGACCAAACCTTTTGCTGAGCTTGAAGATGCATCATTCCAGTCCTGTCACCATTGAACTTGTGAACAATAAGTTCAGAATTGTCTCCCTCAATCCAGAGAACCGCATGGTTATTGGCAACTACCTCGTCAAATTCAAACACATGTGGTGAGGCATCTGTATCACTCATTATCATAGTACCAAGGACCTTATTCCGATTATCGTTATCAATGGTCAGTTTTGTATAACCATCCAAGTACACCAGTGTACCGTTAATCTCTATGGTTTCCTTCTTGTCCAGCCCGATCAGACTGGAATCTGTGCCATACACCGTACCGCCTGCGCCGTTCTTGGTTTCATCGTCAGCCAGAGTGTTGACCCCAGCAAATCCTCCATAGGCTATCATGTCACCTGTGAATTCTTTGAACCACTTGACATGTACAGCGATCCTACCACCAGATCCACCATAACCATACTGGATACCATCACCACCTGAGGTATCAATCAAACCATGACCAGAGATATTCTGGGTATTGATCAACACACTGCCACCGCTACCACCACCGCTACTGGCTCCCATGGCATTGCCTCCAACACTGAAGATGTTGCCATCGAGGTGTAGCCTGCGGGAGATAGAGACGTCAATGCGGCCTCCACCATAGCCAGGCTGGGCACCGCCACCCTTGCAGCCAGTGTGGTGGGGGGTCTTGTATGAGCCATAGGGGGCACCTGAAGGGAATGTACATGCAGTTTTACATCAAGTTTGCAGTTGCACCTGAAGGGAATGTACATGCAGTTTTACATCAAGTTTGCAGTTGCACCTGAAGGGAATGTACATGCAGTTTTACATCAAGTTTGCAGTTGCACCTGAAGGGAATGTACATGCAGTTTTACATCAAGTTTGCAGTATTTATTAACCCTTTGCATGCTGGGAAATTTGTCGTCTGCTAAAATGTCGTCTGCTGAATTTCTAAAATTTGCATTTTCTTTGATTTTTTTCAAAGAACACTATCAGAAGAGCAAACAGTTTGGATCCTGATGAGACGCCACGTTCTGTGGCGTCTCATCTGGATCAAAACTGTTTGCAAAGGCCTTCAAAATTCGGTTCCCGCACTGAAAGGGTTAACAAGATTTCTTTAATATTTACCTTAATTTCAACTTGGACTGAGTACTTATATTACACAAACACCGTGTGTTAAACTAAAATATGTTAACTTAGATATAAATGTTCATTTACAATATACAAAGTATTAATGTATCATGATTAAGTGCATATGTGAAAAAGTTATAAAAAGCTTTTTTGTACACTATGCAGACTTTCATTGGTGCCATGTCATAACAACTTTAAATACATATATAAGGCAGTTTTATCATTATCATTGGAACACATGATTTCAAATAAACCATTTTGATTTAGCAACAAATGATTTCAAATAAACAAATGTATTTAGCAAGGGTCTAAAAGGCTCCTATGTGAAACTACCAATCACAGTTACTGACAAAGCAATGGCTTCTTCAAAGATTTGAAATAATAAATTAGAAAAGCAATAGGTTAATTATGACAACACTGCATATTTATAAAAATGTTCTCCTTTACTTCTTTACTTACTGTGAGAAATGCTAACTGCGTGTACATTTCAAACTAAACTTCACACCGACATACCAGAGTTGTAGGTATCGTGGTCTGCACCACCTCCATATCCACCATGACCTCCACCTATGCCTGCCTGGACATTGGCCGGTCTCTTGATGTAGTTACCCCGACCCGTGCTCTCATCACCATCACCACCTCGGTCTGCCGAAAATGGAGAAAACACATCACATAAAACTTGTGGTTTGACGTCGCAAAGTCAACTTAAAATTTCAAATAATGTTCCAAGAAGTAGCAACTGTTTGAGCATCTAAGATGATACTAATTTAACAGCATGTGTACCTTAAATTACAATCTTAAACAGAATATTTTTTATGTTAGCACACTAAAAGAGGAAATTATTGAAAGAAATTATCAGGATATGATTTCCATTCGGGACCCTCTTTTCAAAATTTCAATCACAAAAAGTTAAAAAATTCAAGAAAATGTATTCTTTAAAATAGGAGAATAAAACAAAAGTTTTCTTCAAGCACTTTTTAAATATTCCAGATTGGCTAGCAAAATTATTTTTAATAAAATCCTTTGATTTAAAACAAAGTAAAAGATTTTGTACCAACAAAATTATGAGGCACTTTTCAAATTTATCACAATGGAAATATACCATATGACATCAAGTGGAGATAATACATATAATTTGAACACAAACCTTGGACTTAAAGTGATGCAAACAATTCCCTAAGGATGTTTTTGGAAAACTTTCTGAAAAAAAGGACCCATTTTCAGCACTTAATAATCGATTAAATAGTCAAAGGTCCCATACTTGAGACGTCAAGCGCTGCATCCCCCTCCATGTGTAGATCTGCCACTGAGATTGTTATGCGGTTGGCGGAGATAAGGGAGTCAAATCTCATGTGGATGTCAGAGGACTCCAAGTTGAAGTGGTCTGTGTGGTCGATAACTGCGTCAGCTTGCATGGACAAGCGCCCTATGCCGATGGTACCTGAGTAAAACAATGGAAGAAATATTGAATAAGAATGAGACTTAATTTCACTCTAACTTGTCACATTACTGTTATTGATCATAACCTTGTATGAAACAAACTGAACAAGAAACCGTCGGAGATGGGTGATGCTCCCCAAAGGTTTTTTTGTCACAATATTGTACTATATATTCAGATAAAAGGAAACGTCTAGTAGTTGGGGAGACAAGAATTGCACTATATGTACAGTTTATAGAAAATTTCAAAGGGCCATAAGTCTGTCAAAAATCATCCGACCAGAACCGGCTGATAATATGCACATCTCCTCTTGGTAGTGAAGCTTCCCATAAAGTTTGATTGAATTCCGGTCATTAGTTGCTGCGTAATAGCCCGGACAAGAATTGCACTATGTGTATAGTTAATGGAAAATTTCAAAGGGCCATAACTCTGTGAAAAATCATCCAACCAGAACTGACTGATAACATGCACATCTCCTCTTGGTAGTGAAGCTTCCCATAAAGTTTCATTGAATTCTGGTCATTAGTTGCTGAGAAATAGCCCGGACAAAAATTGTGCACGGACGGACACACGCACGGACAGACGAAGCGGCAACTATATGCTCCCCCCAAAAAATTTGGGGGAGCATAAAATAGGTCTTGGCTAAGTGTAGCACAAACATAGTTCAGCAGAAAGTCTTTTTCATTAGGATACAAATTGTGCCAATACATAGACACACATCATATAGTCAATAAAGACATTTGAAAAACACCGTCTTAAAGCTGGTTTGTTTTCCATTCCTTTTAATGAAAATGATATAATTGAACTTGAGCAAAAATAAATATAAACAACAGACTAATCACAAGATAAATATTCAAATACTGTCAAAATCAAAAGCTGAAACAATGTGTACCGTTGGGGTAAGTGCTGAGATCAGCGTTGACAATCTTGCTGTTGGAGGCCGTGTCAGAGATGTACATCTCAATATCCTCCTCCAAGGTGAGGTTCATCACACCGATCATGTGACCATCCAGCTGAATCACACACAATAATACAAACATGATTCAGGGTGAGGTTCATCACACCGATCATGTGACCATCCAGCTGAATCACACACAATAATACAAACATGATTCAGGGTGAGGTTCATCACACCGATTATGTGACCATCCAGCTGAATCACACACAATAATACAAACACGATTGAGGGTGAGGCTCATCACACCAATCATGTGACCATCCAGCTGAATCACACACAATAATACAAACACGATTGAGGGTGAGGTTCATCACACCAATCATGTGACCATCCAGCTGAATCACACACAATAATACAAACACGATTGAGGGTGAGGTTCATCACACCGATCATGTGACCATCCCGCTGAATCACACACAATAATACTAACATGATTAACCCTTTGCATGCTGGGAAATTTGTCGTCTGCTAAAATGTTATCTGCTGAATTTCTAAAATTAGCATTTTCTTCTATTCTTTTTCAAAGAATACTATCAGAATAGCAAACAGTTTGGATCCTGATGAGACCAGCCGTTCTGTGGCATCTCATCTGGATCCAAACTGTTTGCAAAGGCTTTTAAAATTCGGTCCCAGCACTGAAAGAGTTAATTGAAATACAAGTTGTTACATTTAAAAAGATTACAAATGCCAACAGCTGTTCACCACCAGGTTAATGTTGTTAAAGTAGGAACAGGATATCAATATGTTTCTTGCACCTAGCGAACAGAATCTCAATATTTTTAATTTACTTTTCTTCAGTACCTCAAAGTTATGGCATTTGAAGTAAAAGCATTCATGAATAAAATTAAAAAAAAATCATGTACCTGCATTGCAGGAATCTGCTGTCCAATCAGCCTGAAATCTGCGGACAGCCATATGTTAGAGTTGACATCGATTCGGAAGTTAATAGGTGGTGAAGAACGCAGGGTCTGGTACGTGGAATACTCTACATAGGCTGTCTGCCCAGCTTTCAAATGTAAGTACCCAGTCTTGTCACCCATCACTAGGTCAAAGTTAATGGAAGTGATCTTTTTTGTACCTGGACCAATTTCTAGCATTGCCTGAAAAAAAATGGATACATGTTTGTAATAAGTAATTGATTTACTAGCAAATATATATACAACAGGTAGTTAATATATTTGAGGGCATTTAAAGATCAAACAAAACAATCGACAAAAATGTATATTTTATATCAGCAAATACCAGCAACTAACTATTGTCATTAACATATATGGTATTTACTTTGAAGTACAAAGAAATATAAAGGCCTATTACAAAAACAGATAAAGATCACAAATTCAGACAAATAAATTTCTATTTATTAATTATAAAAGCTAAAATCCACATATTAATAGATGAGAGATTGAACGTTTTTTAACTTAAAAACTGCTAAGCTTAGAGTGATGCAACAAAAAAAAGGAACAAAAAAAAGACTATTGCAAAGCAATAAAAGTCCCCTACCGGCTCCACCATTATCAGAAATTTCACCATTGTCAGAATATTTTGTTATTTGTTGCCATAGCAACCAGAATTTTTGACATATGAACAAAATGTAATGACGTGCATAATGTCCATATTGCCATCTATCCATGACCAAGTTTCATGAAAAAATATTAAGGACTTTTAAAGTTATCGCAGGATCCAGAAAACCACCATTTTCAGCAGTATTTCTAGTCTATTTGTTGCCATAGCAACCAGAATTTTTGACGTAGGAACAAAATGAAGTGACGTGCATAATGTCCATATTGCCATCTATCCATGTTTCAAGTTTCATGAAAAAATATTCAGAACTTTTAAAGTGATCGCAGGATCCAGAAAAGTGTGACGGACAGACAGACTAACAGACGGAGTGCAAACCATAAGTCTCCTCCGGTGAAACTGGTAGGGGACTAAAAACAACATATACCTGTTTGTTAACCATGAGATGTTCAAAATGCAGGTGAGCATTGTTTGGTGTGTTTTGCTTGGAGTCGTTCACATGGCGTGGGTTTTTCTCATTTATCACCACAGGCTTGGGGACCTTCAGATTGCGACCATCAATATAGAGCCTGAAAAAATATATATTTATATGTATTAGTATTTTAGAATTATTTCTTTTTTATTGGGAAGTGAATTCTAGCTTTTACATTTAATTTTAAACAATTTACAAACTACAATAAATACATTTTTTTAGCACTATTACAGAAAGCAAAACCTGCTGAAAACATCCTACCTGCTTTGGTATGTGAATTCTCCAATCTTATCCTCAATAAATACAGTCCCAGGGCCTGCCAAATCTCCTTTATTTGTTCCAGCAGATCCGTAAGCAAGCAGCTCCCCCTTGTAGAGGTTGTAGTCCCAAGTGTGTATACCAATACGACCACCGGCACCACCACCGCTGTTGGAGCTACCTCTACCTCCAATCGTGGAAATTTTACCATGCCCAGAAAATTGACCTAAAAAAGGTAGCTGCCATTTATTAAAAAGTCTGTCTTTGTCTCAAAATTAAGTTTTAATTATGAAATTATTGTCCAATAAGTGAATTGGTTGATTAAAAACAGTTTTTTTGTTTTAGCAACAACAAAAAACACTTTAAACAATGAGTACTGACTTCTTATAGAAGTTTGCTAAAAAATAAACTAACTTTACTTAAACACAATTGTTCAACCATTACCTGATTCAATCCACACAGAGCCACCGCTACCACCACCGCCATTGCTACCACCAGCAGCTCCGTCCGCAAAAATGTTGCCATCAAGAAGGAACTCAGCCGGGACCTTAATGTAGAGCTGGCCACCTCCAAGGCCACCTAGTGTACCACCACCTTTACTGCCAAATGCCTTGGGCTTGTACACTGATCCATAGGCAATACCACCTCCACTGGCACCACCATTGGCTGGGAAAACGATTATAATGTTATAGATTCTCAAACCTTATATAAAATTGACACAGGACAAACAAGAAAGCAATATTCCTACTTTGCTTTTAACTTAAAAATTGTGCTAGGTATGCTATTGTGCTATATGAATACCTTCCTGAATTCTCACACATGAAATGAAAAATATAATATCTTAGAGATGTCTATGCCTTGTATGAACTAAACATGATTATAATTGTTTAGAATAGGTAGCTGATGTTTTTAATTTTAGCAGTTTTCTACACAACATTTGCTATAAAGCAACAACATGAAACAACTTTTAACTCTGACCATACACAGTACTGCAGATTTCCACAACACAAAATTTCAACTGATTTCAACAACTATATTTCTCCATATTATTTGCTTTAAAACACACAGTACTGCAGTGCTCCATGATACAAAATTTCAACCTAATTTCGACAACTATATTTCTCCATATTATTTGCTTAAAAAACACACAGTTTTGCGTTATTCAAAAAGTCTCTATATTGTCTTACCTCCACCTCCTTGTGAGGCGTGCCCAGCTCCAGCCCCTGGCGTTGACGAGTCCCCTGTCTGGGCCACCCGACTGGTGCCAACGCACACAAACTTGGCAAGGGGCTCAAAGAAGAAATCTGTGGCCAACACATCCATGGCATCTGCTCTGAACGTCGAGCTGTATTTGATATCCTGAATAGTTTACAGAGGGTATTAATATCACAATATGAAGCTTGGGACATGTGTTTGACATTATAAATAAACTGTTGAAATTTTTGTACATATGACACTATGAAACTCTTTTGATTACTTCTGTAATTACTTTGAATGGCATATTCAAGAAATATTTTTGGCTAAGTGTTGGTAATTGTAGTCATACATGGATGCATTTTTTCCTGTGATTGAAGCATGTCCTACTACCAGATGCGAACAGTGAGCTTAACAGATATGAAAGGAGCAATTCTAGTACATCATAAACAATTGCAATCCTCTGACCCTAAATTGTATTGCCTTGTCAGTTCGCACTTTTCATGAAATAGCTGTATGTTCACATTCAAGATGTGATTCTGAAAATAGCTCAGGGCTGGAAAACACCCTATGGCAATTACAAATCTCACAGTTTCCAGTTTTAAACATGGACCGTTTTCACCAACCCGTTCTTAGACATAAGAATGAAAACAGACTAGAACAAAGACAAATAAGTCTAGCATTTGAATGTATACACATAATACCACTGGTGATAATAACATTAACAAAATGTTTTTCATGAGAAGTGATGTAGACAGAGGTGAGTAATGCCAAGTAAGACTCAAAATTAAAGAATTTCTTGAATGTTCAAAATCAAAGAATATTCTTTCTTCTTTAACTAAAGTCTTACAGTTGGCTGGGTAATACTGCTGAGGCCCAGATCAAGCGAAGTTGAGAACTAGTTAAAACAATCGTACCAGAATGCCGACAGTCAGTTTCAGTGGCATGGGA
Source organism: Dreissena polymorpha (assembly GCF_020536995.1). Classification (NCBI taxonomy): domain Eukaryota; kingdom Metazoa; phylum Mollusca; class Bivalvia; order Myida; family Dreissenidae; genus Dreissena; species Dreissena polymorpha. The sequence goes on along the minus strand of NC_068359.1, from coordinate 3,799,684 downwards.
GGGGGTAGTTCCATGACAGCCCAGGCTCCCAGCTCCATTGTGGCAAACTGGAAGGCGCCGGGCGTCCCCATGACTAGCTTGCCATCCTCCACGAAACTGGTCATAGCATCACTCTTGATGTTGATCACTCGACCGGGCACAATCCTGGGTATTAAATGACAGTTGTATGTATCCAGTTTATAGAAATGTGCAATTCTGGGTATTAAATGACAGTTGTATGTATCCAATTCATAGAAATGTGCAATCCTGGGTATTAAATTACAGTTGTATGTATCCAGTTCATAGAAATGTGCAATCCTGGGTATTAAATGACAGTTGCATGTATCTAGTTCATAGAAATGTGCAATCCTGGGTATTAAATGACAGTTGTATGTATCCAGTTCATAGAAATGTGCAATCCTGGGTATTAAATGACAGATGTATGTATCCAGTTCATAGAAATGTGCAATCCTGGGTATTAAATGACAGCTGTATGTATCCAGTTCATAGAAATGTGCAATCTTGGGTATTAAATGACAGTTGTACATATCCAGTTCATAGAAATGTGCAATCCCGGGTATTAAATGACAGTTGTATGTATCCAGTTCATAGAAATGTGCAATCCTGGGAATTTAATGACAGTTGTATGTATCCAGTTCATAGAAATGTGCAATCCTGGGTATTAAATGACAGTTGTATGTATCCAGTTCATAGAAATGTGCAATCCTGGGTATTAAATGACAGTTGTATGTATCCAGTTCATAGAAATGTGCAATGCTGGGTATTAAATGACAGTGGTTTGTATCAGTACATGGTAATGTGTCTGGTATATATAAATTAATTGTTTGGTTTATCACTGGACAAGGCACTATGATCCAGGGTATTAAATGCTTACATGCTGCCATGTATCCAGTATATATGAAAATATTTTCTTAAAACACAGCATTTCTTTACTATTGTAGGAAATGTTTCCTATTTTACAGACATGTATGCACTATAAAGGAAATGTTTAATACGTTAACAGTAATTATTTTCTATTGTACAAAATGTCACTAGTTGAAAACAAGAGGGCCAAGATGGCCCTAGTTCGCTCACCTGAGAGGAGTCGGTTCATTCAATCTTTACTAAATTCAAACTTGACCTAGATATTGTCCAGACAAACATCCTGGTCAAGTTTTATCATTATTTCATCTGCCAGTCATGATCAATGTACCTATGAAGTTTCATGATCCTAGGCGTAAGCATTCTTGAGTTATCATCCGGAAACCATTTTTCTAAGATGAGTCACCGTGACCTTGACAGCCATTGTGTGAATACGTTTTTTGGCACTGTGACATTGACCTTTGACCTAGTGACCTGATAATCAACAGGGGTCATCTGCGAGTCATGATCAATATTCCTATGAAGTTTCATGAACCTAGGCATAAGCGTTCTTGAGTTATCATTCAGAAACCTTTTACTATTTCAGGTCACTGTGACCTTGACCTTTGACCTAGTGACCTGAAAATCAATAGGGGTCATCTTCGAGTCATCATCAATGTACCTATGAAGTTTCATGATCCTAGGCATAAGCGTTCTTGAGTTATCATCTGGAAACCATTTTACTATTTTGGGTCACCCTGACCTTGACCTTTGACCTAGTGACCTGAAAATCAATAGGGGTCATCTACGAGTCATGATCAATGTACCTATGAAGTTTCATGATCCTAGGCCTAAGAGTTCTTGAATTAACATCCAGAAGCCATTTTACTATTTCGGGTCATCGTGACCTTGAGCTTTGACCTTGTGACCTAAAATCAATAGGGGTTATCTGCGAGTCATGATCAATGTATCTATGAAGTTTCATGATCCTAGGCATAAGCGTTCTTGAGTTATCATCCGGAAACCATTTTACTGCTTTGGGCCAACGTGACCTTGACCTTTGACCTAGTGACCTGAAAGTCAATAGGGGTCATCTGCGAGTCATGATCAATGTAACTTTCATGATGATTGGGCAAAAACTGTGACTTCTAGAGTGTTTACATGGTTTCTCTATAGCCAATTAGGGAAAACTGCCACTATATACTTATAGAGAAAAATGCCCCGCCCACTGGCGGCCATGATGTTTCACCGATCTCGACCATTTTCGAACTCGTCCGAGACATCATATGAACCAATGTTTTGACCGACTTTCATGATGATTGGGCAAAAATTGTGACTTCTAGATTGTTAACAAGGTTTCTCAATAGCCAAATAAGGAAAACTGCCCCGCCTACTGGCGGCCATGTTTTTCAACGGATCGGAACCACTTTTAAACTCAGCCAAGATATCATAAAGACAAACATTTTGACAAAGTTACATGAAGATTGGGCATGAAATGTGACTTCTACAGTGTTTACAAGGTTTTTCCTTTTTTTGACCTAGTGACCTAATTTTTGACCGGGCACAACCCAGTTTTGAACTCCGCCAAGATTTCATTGGGACAAAGCTTCTGAACAAGTTTCATGAACATAGGACAAGAAATGTTGCCTCTAGAGTGTTTACGAGCAAATGTTAACGGACGGACGGACGGACATACGACGGACAAAGACATTCTGTAATAATAATTGCTTTTTTTATGCATATGAAAGTAGTAAGGGTCACTGTTGTAATAAAAGTGGATGTAAACAGTACCGTATATAAAATGGATTTTGTGTAACGTTTATCATGGAATATGTTATAGGTGCATATATCAGTGTCAACACAAATCTATAAATGTAAGATATGATGTAAACTCCGTTTGGAAAACTGTCAAAAGGTCATGAATAAATATATGTGAATGAAACTTTCCAGAAATTGACAGCAGAGATATTCTCAAATGCAACACACAACACCAACCTAATATGTCTGACACCAATCATCTCCCCATTCCACTTGAGGGCTATCTCTCCCTGCCCCAGGATGTAGATGAGAGGTGAGAGGTATGCCCGAGAGGCGTTGTCTATCCACAGGTTGATGGGCAGCTTTGTGAGAGGCTGGTATTCCTCAAGGTAGGCTGTTTGTCCCTCCTGTACAGTGGTCACATGGTCAGCGAGATTGTTAAAACTGACATTGAAACGCATGAGATAATGGTCAATAAGTTACATAGATGTTGACAACAGTGGTCACATGGTCGGTCAGATGGTTAACATAGAAATTGAAGCCCGCTCTTGGAAAACTGGGCTAAATGCATTTGTAGCTGTCGACCCAGATTAGCCTGTGCAGTCCACACAGGCCCATCTGGTACGACACTTTCCTCTTTTATAGAAGTTTTGGTTTAAAGAAAGACTCCACTTAATGACAAATCGAGTATAGGAAGAAGGGTAGTCACTGAATAGCCTGAAGACTGCACGGTTTAATCTGGGATGACACTTAATGGCACATGCATTAAGCCCAGTTTTCCCAGAACCAGGCTCATTGAAGAATCACGTGCCTTTGGGTGAGTGGCCTTGAAGATACATAAATGTTGCCAAATGATGGACCTGTCAGTGTTTTTAACCAATCAACAACAAGTATAGGCTTTTTCAAACAATATTTGTCGGAAAAATAAGAAATTAGAATGATAATTACTACACTACAATCTTTGTCATAAACTCACCGATCATATGGAGTCATTTTACTGTAAACTGTAACCATTAAACAACACATGTTTAACATCCTCACTAACCTGAAGGTAGACTCTGCCAGAGGCGTCACCAAAGACCTTGTTACACTCCAGACTACGGACAACACTGTCTCCCGTCTTCAGTTGCAGGGAGGCGTTTCTCATGAGGTAGAGCTCGTCAAAGTAGAACTGGGCCTTGGCTGCACCGCTAGCCAGTTTCTCGTCCAGTATGTACTGGTGATCCCAGGACCGGGCCTTGTTGTTGATGTGCAGCTGCTCATACTGACGTGAGTTCCTGAGAGGACAATCATTTAATATTAGGAGGGTCAAATTTTAATTTAATAACTAAACAAGGCTATTGTCAAGCAATATGGTCCCCCACCGGCTCCACCATTGTCAGATTTATTTATTTTTTGGTTGCCATAGCAACCACAATTTTTGATGTAGGAACAAAATGAAATGACGTGCATAATGTCAATATTACCATCTATCCATGTTGCAAGTTTCATGAAAAAAAATTAAGAACTTTAAAAGTTATCGCAGGATCCAGAAAAGTGTGACGGACAGACAGACTGACAGACAGAGCGCAAACCATAAGTCCCCTCCGGTGAAACCGGTAGGGGACAATAATGTCACACTGCTGAAAATCAAACAGTCTTATCAGTTTCCATGTTTTAATCTTTTAATTGGACTGTTGTGTAAAGAGTTTCCTATCATACACATTTTAACATAATTTTAATCTTAGCATTTCTTATTGTGCACTCAAAACTTAATGCTTAGTACATTTTAGCTATATTATAAACAAAGTTTCTGTTTTCTAATAATCGTTTATACATTTTGAGCAGTTTTAAACAAACATAAATTGTGAAAATGTACAACTCATTTAATACAATCCCTAGACAATCTTAAGATACGCTCATAACACAGCAAGAGACTCTGTCATACCTGTAGTCAAAGATGTACACGGAGCCTGGACCTCCAGCAGTCAGGTAGTAGCCCTTGCCGCTGCCTCCCAGGGACTCATATGAGCCAAAGAAGTATATCTTTTCTTTAAGGTAAACCGCAATCCTTCCACCTGATCCACCGTGGTAACCATTGCCTCCATGAGACTGAAGCTTACCGTGTCCTTCAAGGTTCTGGGACCTGCAGGAAATTTGTGTAGTAGAAATATTCAGAAATAGATTAAAGTGAAATCAGCTGATTGGCGTAGCAATCCTAGATCATTTTGTGATACAATGCAAACACTGTTTGAATTCACCAGTAAAGTATGGGCTAACTAATTTTTACCCAACCAGTCTGTTTTACCCAAACGTGTGTTTGCTAATGGCCCATATACAGGTACCCTTTTATTTATACATTCTGAGTTAAGTCTTGTTTTTCAATTGAAATAGCAAACTACATGACAAACTGCATGGATAACAATGAAAATCCATTTTTCCGTTTTCTAAACTGAAAACAAATATATATCTGGAAAGAATGTGCTTCATGCATGTGCATTAATTGTCACACGGACAACACTTTCCGCCTTAACAAGATATTTGCAAAGAAGAGATTTCATTTTAACGAAAAATACTATACAAGCAGAAAGTGTTATTTCTAATAAGCTTGTGCGTACTGCACAGGCTAATCTGAGACAACACTTGACGCACATGCATTAGGTCCCGTTTTGCCAGAGCATGGCTCATATATTGTTATTCTTTAAGCAAGACGTACTGTATGTACACTGCTCCACCACTGCCTCCACCCGAGTCACTCCCTCCTGGCGCACCATCCACAGATATTGTACCATCTATCAACAGGTCAGTTGCAACCTAGAATGAAATACAGCATATACCTTCAACCATCTATCAACAGGTAAGTTGCAACCTACAATGAAATACACCATATACTTTCACTTTGGCAACTGAAAGAACAATACAAAATTTGACTATGAATTACATAATTGGAGCGCTGACTCCTGCCAAAATGTATCCATTTCCTCAACAATTTCAAACAGCATCATCTAAAATATTCTTTTTTGCAATAAGAACAGCACACTGTTAAAGATAGAGCATTCACAAAATCATTCAAAAGACACAAAGTACTGAATCATCTCTGGAATATGACTGAGTATTTGCATAAGCCAAAGCTTTTGATGACATCATAATAAACAAAAAGGTTTTCATTAATGCCATTGATCTTACCATAAGGCTGATGTAACCGCCACCATTCCCGCCTTTTTCGTACTGGCCGTTACCTCCCCTGCTACCGCGGTGGGTAGGGAGGTACAGGCTGCCATAGTATTTGCCGCCTTTTACTCGCTCACTGTTACTCGAGTCGTAATCACCTGAAAAATAATTGTGAGTAAGTGTTTGAGATTGTATACAAATACACACTTGATTTGGATTTGAATGTTCATAGAACTTAATATAGAGATTTATATCTGACCTTATTTTAACACGCAAAGAGTATTTTCCCTTATTTTTTTTTATTTTTTTTTCTCACATTTAATAAGGGTGTAATCATAAGTCTTAATATACAAAAACACTATTTAATACCAAATAACAAATGAAGGTTAAAATGCAAAAAAACACCGTACTCACCTCCACCATTTGTTGCATATCCACCTCCTGTACCAAAGTACTTGCTTTGTATGACAGGCTGAGTTGATGGGGCTTCTGTGGGTACCAAGTCAGCAGGAGATGCAGTGACAGGAGTGCAGACAATCGTCACATTCAGGCTGGTATTGTTAGCATTGGTGGTATTCACAGCAGTGGAATTTGTCCCATTAACTAGATTAATTACTGGCGCGTCGGTGTAAACAGGAGGAGCATCAGTTTCTTCACTCTGATCAACATTTATAGCATCGGCTGATGGAGTTGTCATATCAAATGGAAGTGTGGTTTTAGGGGCACTGGTGGTAGTGGTGACCTCACCAAGAACTTTCCCTGTAGAGTCTACTCTCACACATTTCATTACTGGAGCTGGAGTGGAAGTAGTAGACGTTGTAGCAGCCTCTGTGCCTGCTATGGTGCCAGTAACACCAGCGTCAATGCCTCTGCCAAGGGATTCATCTTTCTTGTCTTCTGGTCTATATACGGCAGAGGCAGTCAGGGTAGCGCCTGCCTCCAGTTGGAACACACCAGTTATGATTGTGATGCTCTCAGCCGAAATGACGGACTGGAATCGTGCATCGATTCTTGCAATGAGCTGCTTTACAGTTTGGTCAGGCGCATATTTGATCTCTGAGAAACTTCTCAGGTCCAATGTTCCAAACGTGACAGTGCCAGCTGGGTCAGTAGAACTGTAACCTCCTTTTGACGGGTCAATGGAAGCTGTGTGTGCATTTTCTCCGAGGTATAACAGGGTTTCAAACCCAAGGATCAAGTCAGCAATGCCCGTCAGGCGGCTGTTGATAGAGACAGATCGTTTCTCAGACTGACCTTCAAGGAAAACACCAGTACCATACACATAAGTGATGGATGGGAATACAATTTCAGATTCTTTATCCGTTATGAAGTTAATCCCAGTAATGAACGCGTTTCTCACCGATGGTCGGTACTCAACTAGAAGCTTCTGTTTTGCATGTAGATGGATAAGACCGGTACCATCACCAATGGTGGAATAAATGTCAAGTTTTGTGCTCCTTCCATCTTCTGCCATATGTAGTGAAGCCTGCTCCAGTAAATGCACTTCATCGAAGTAATGATCAGTGAAAGACTCATCGATAGTGGCATACTTGTCATGTGGTCTGTTCTTATTGTTGAGCAGGAGTCTCTTGTATTCCTTAGAGGCTCTGATATCCTTCAGGTACACAGTGCCACCGCCCGCACTCTGGGTATCATCCTTACCGCCGCCTCCATACACTGTGTAGCTGCCCTCATACACGATCTGCTGAAGGCAATGAACAGCCACTCGACCAGCGGCACCACCACCATTGTTATGACTACCAGTGCCACCCATGGAAGAGATAACACCGTACCCTTCAAAGTCGTAGACTTCAATGAGAATGCTGCCTCCACTGCCAGCACCTCCAGGAGAGCCATTTGGGTTAGAGTCTTCACCGTTGGCTGCAATCGTACCATCATTGATCAACAAGTTACCCAGCTGCAAGTGGATCCAGCCTCCACCTGAAATACAGCAATCAACTCCCATTTACCTTATACACAATAAGTCATCATACACAAAATCTATTCAGTCTGGAAGAACAAATACACTGAAAAAACAACATATTTCTGCCAACCAGCCTGGGTGTTCCCATAATATAGCTGTTTTTCACAGGATTGTATAAAAATTATTTTCATTATACAGTACAGGCACTTCCCTTTTTTCAAATTTAACACAATACGCTAAGATGTTTTTTAGTTTTTTGGGCATACAATTAACTAACGTAACAAATTCAATAAAATAAATATAAGGGTTAAAAACAGTAAAATACCTCTGCCGCCAGATTTAGTTCCAGTGCTGGCATCAAAGGTTCCTCTGCTGCCAGCCTTTTTAGGGTAGTAGAGGGAATTGTAAGACGCCCTTGTCACCGCAGTTCCATTGAGGTCCTTTCCCCCACCACCAACACCACCATGGGCTGCACCTCCGGAATAGCCATTGCCTCGCAGCCCAGAGCCTTCTGTGATGTCCATTTTGTCTGAATCGGGGCGATGTTTACTGGAGCAGCTCAGGTAACTTTCCAACTCCAGATCGATGTTGGATGCCGTCACGTTGAAATAATCAGAGTAAATCTTGGCAGCAAATTTCAGATTGATGTTGCCGGCCTGCATGAGTGCCCCAGTGTTGGAGTCGTACTCGATTTTACTGCCAGGTTCCAACTGCAGTGTTCCAAATGTAACATACTTGATGGCATCGAGATTTGTCTCTGAGAAAGACACAATCTTAGCATTAGAGCCCATCCTCATGTTTCTGTTTGGACCCAAGTACAAATTGGACACACCTCTCATAACACCATCCAGGTCAAATGCAATATCACCCAGACCCAGGATCGTTACAGTCTCAGACAGAATGAATTCTCCGCCATCATGAAGCTCAATATTGACCTTAAGTTTTGAGTTGGCCTTCGTGTCAGTTATAGACCGTTCCAGGGTGCCCTTCTGGTTCTTCTGTATCCTAACCAACCCAGTTCCATCACCATTCACTTTCATAATATTCAACTCTCTGTTCTTTCCATCCTTTACTACCTGAAGTTTAGCGTAGTTGTAAATATCAACATCATCAAAATTAAGAACCAGATTTGCTTCATTGAGCGTAGTGTAATAGTCTTTTTGTCCATTGGGATTGTCACAAACAAGCTTCTCTCCGTATGTTTGTGAAAACGTGTATACTGATCCAGGACCACCATTGCCGTGTGGGGCTTTAGAAGTACCACCACCTGCACTGAATGTTCCTTGGAATAGATCATTCTTCATATTGACAGCAATATGTCCACCACTGCCAGCACCAGCGTCTGGATTAGTGGTTGACCCGCCAACAGTTTCCAGTGATCCCAAGCCTTTCAGTGCTACGCTACAGACCACATAGATACTACCACCAGCACCACCACCGCCTATTGTGGAATCGGCACCAGAGGATCGCAGGATACCATCCAAGACCAGCTCCTTGGTGGCGATCTTAATAAAGCCACCACCCTTTCCACCGCTGCCACCTGATGCTCCAGGAGTTAAAGGCATGAAGATGGTTCCATATGGCTGAGATGCGTCATCCACAGTTTGGTTAGTACCAACCCCACCGGCAGCAGTATGGGCACCACCATTTTTGTTCTTTCCATGAGCAGCTGCAGGAACCAGAGGATCATCAACCTTGGCCTTGCCATTTGTGCTCAAAGCAGCTTCACGCTCAAGAATGAGATTGACTGCTGTCAATTGGACAAACTCTGCTTCTAGGACAACAAATCGCTTCAGTTCCAGTGTCCCGATGGTCAAAATCAGACCTCCAGAAGGAATTATGAAGTTGGAGCCAGCTTTCAACTTGATTGATACCAAAGAGTAGCTGCCTTGAGCGCTAGTGGCTTTGTAGGCCCCGTTGCCATAGGAGGAGGTGAAGGTTGTTTTGTGACCTTGAATTGTCCCACCATTTTCCACAACAAGGTTACTGAATGTACATGTACCCTTAATGTTAAGAAGCACCCCAGCAACAGTCAATGTATCTGGAACATGCAGAGTGGCGTTTTCTCCGATCTCAAAGTTGATTGTAGTGATAAACTTCCCAATCAAACCTTCCACCACTGCTGCTCTCACTTTTTGCTGGTCTGTCACATGCAATGTACCTGTCGTGTCACCGGCAATATCTGCCAGGCGGAATTCCGTGCTCGCTTCTCCATATATTGCATTTGCATATCCTAGAAAGCAAGCATACTTTAAACACCAGAGAAGCAGTATAAACGGGCCACAAACTCACAAAATGGCTACTTTTCAGTTGTACACTGGTGTGTAAACAGCAGAAAACAAAAATGAATATTTTCAAAATATTTAAGTTTGTATTTAGTATTTTCCAATGAAATTTGGCATACATATACTTTAGTATACAAAAAAATGTAAGTGTAATTTGATGTTTGTAAGTTATCTAGTTATTGACTTACAGAAAAAAGTTTTTGTTGTCTGCTTGAAATTCAAATTTCCCTGTAAATGCTAAGCACCACCCACTTGAAAGGTTATGAACTTCTCTCAGCCAATAGCTAGCGGATGACTCAAATCAAGTTTACATGTAAATACAGATTCAACATTGCTGTCTGCTCAAACACGTCTTTCTGTTTATAAACAATCTAATGTTATCAGCAAAGCACTGGCAGATAAACTAAGCCCACTAGTTAATGAAGGTTAACATTTTACCACCGCAAAATCAAGCTAGTAAAATCCGGCTTTTAAGTAAAGATTCATTCTAATGAAGTTGTTTATTCATTGTTTAAGTTGAAATATGAAAAAGTACATAAGCGAATTAAACTATTAATGAGCATAAAGCAAAACTGTAACTTCATGTAGATTCTTACTAATTTCAGCAGCATATAATAATATATATCTACTAATCTTTCATGAAAATCCTTCAAAGGGTATAGGAGATAAGAGTGATTAAGTACCTATCAACAAACGGGCAAAGCACATTCAATAGCCATTCCTGCTGTGCAACAGTGGACGACAAACAACTAACAATCCAAAACAAGAGATGTGTTTGTCAGAAACACAATGCCCCCTATTGCGCCGCTTTGAAGCCATAAATTTGACCTTTGACCTTGAAGGATGACCTTGACCTTGACCTTTCACCACTCAAAATGTGCAGCTCCATGAGATACACATGCATACCAAATATCAAGTTGCTATCTTCAATATTGCAAAAGTTATGAAGTAGGTTAAAGTTTTGGTTTGAGTTTTGGGACACACACACACATACAATGACAGACAGGCCAAAAACAATAAACCCCTGATCTTTCGATCCGGGGGCATAAAAATAACTTACCAGCAAGAGTCAGAATATTATAAGTGAACTCGGACTTGGAGGCATCGCCACTGATGTAGGCCTTAGTCTGCTGCTGTACAGAGCTATCCACATCACCCACAATGGACAGTTTGTGCACCAGTTTGGGAGACTTCCCAGACTTGATGTAGATTGTACCGGGTCCAGCCTTCACTGTTTGCAGGTTATTGCCATTGCCGCCACCATACGCTGACATTTTGCCAATGAATTCATCGCTGTAAGTACATTGGTGACTTTCTTATTCTTGCAAATTTTGCCAAGCAGTTGTACTGGGCATAAAGAATTGCTAAGTAAAATCAGATCTTTGATTAGAATTAAAGATATTTCTGATTGATATGTGCTATGATTTTAAAATTGAGAAAGTCCATCCAAGCCTTGCCAGACTAAAATGTCTTTGAAATGTTTTATTCAACTCTTTCAATGTCAAGACATCAGTTAAATGAAACACTCACACTTATATCTTATATTACTTAAAAACCCAATTCTAGCTGGATGGAATGACTGCTTAAAAGCAACAAAGCACTGCTGCCACAAATTCAAACAAACACAGAAAGCAACAACAACATACTTGGTTGTTATGGAGATGGCTATTCTTCCTCCAGCACCACCACCTCCATCACCTTTGCCCTGACCACCATTGGCTTCTATTTTCCCGCTACCAAGGAGCTCTGGTGTGGTTATAGCCATGGTGCCTCCACTTCCACCACCGGCGTTAGTTCCATTGCCATCAGCACCATTCACTTGCAGAGTACCTGTGCACATGGTTTATAAGGAAAGTGAAAGTTTCTATTTCAACAAAAAAGCTTTTAAATAAGTGATACATTTCTAAATCATGAATTCTACTATAATAAAGGTGATAAATCAATGTAACTGTTGTCTTCAAAAGTACGGTATTGCAGTCATTATAGACACATCCAGAAAGCATTAATGGGTTCATATGGAAAGTGTTGTCTCTGCAAATCATACAAATTAGTCGATACAATAGTTATATCATCAAAGCACCAGTCCTGAAAATAACTAGTTTGTTTGGAACTAAATGTTTATAATGACATTTGAATTCAATGGTCTTTGATCACAATAACATAGTAACATACCATCAATGGTCAGTGAGCTGTATAGGAAGAGTTTCAGGTATCCACCACCGGAGCCACCAGTGCCACTGGCAGAGTTTCCACCGCCACTTCCTGCCTCCGTTGGGAATCGTGTGTTGTCATACACCACACCTCCGGCAACTGTAGAGCTGGGGGAGCCACCTGTGGCACCGTGACCCGCACCAGTACCAATCTGGTTTTTCTGGAAACATAAAAAAGTTTTTGAATTTTTAAAGACATGATCATATATGTGTAAACACTGCCATATCTTATCTTGTTGAAAACTACACCCATTGAAGACTGCATAATAAATAAATATAGAACAAAAGTCAATCAAGTCCTCAGGCATCTAAAATAAGAAGGATATTATTGAAACTGATGGAGGACTTCTTCTAAGTATTGGCACGTTGTGAGCAATAACTTGCAAGGAGTATAATAATCAAAAATTGCGTGCAGGTTTTTTCCTATTTGAACTAAACATCACATCAATTATTTCATTTTACATTTTCTCTTTATTTTGATATGATATGGCCATCAGCTATTTGAACGCATAGATCCACACAAATCCAAAGGTCACAATGGCTTAACTCAACATATTGGCATTTTAACCTCATACAAAATTGAGCCTAAACTGCTGGGGAAAGATCGAGTGTTTTTTTTTCAGATTCCAAAAAAAAGAACAAAATTTATGTTATAATACACATAAATCTCAAGATTACCATGGAACCAGCTCCAGGTCCTGTTTGGGCAGTGAAGCCTCCACCTGTGAGTGTCAACACAGATCCAGGATGTAACACCAAGTTTGTGGCCGTGATATCAAGACTCTGTCCTTGCAGCACGGACCCATAATGCAACTCCAGTTCAATGAACTGAATTCCTTTCAGCGTTAATGGATCCTTCTCAAAAACAACCTCTGCAAAACTCTCCAAGGTGAATTTGGAAAAGCTGTATTTGCCCTTCTCTGTCAGGATGATGTGCTGACCGTCGGAGTTACAGCAGGTTCCTGTCCTTACATTGGCTGATAGTTTGAGTTTCTGGTATGAGGAAATTATCAGGTTCTGTATGTTGGATAGGATACCTGTAATAAAATTGAACTTTATATAGATTATACTTTGATGAGTAGTAACCAATTATTTTTTATCTTATTTGTTTATATATCCAGCTAATGCTATTAACACAAATTATTTCAACTGAAAACAAGTTCATTAAATTCAATCATTTAACGACTGTATTTAAGTATATTATTATTTTATTATGAACAAATAATGGATGCATTCCAAGCCAAGAATAACAATATGAAATCATGATAACATCATAAATACAAAAACAATGTCAAATAAAGTTATAAAACGTCAGAAAACACCTTAAAATGTTCATACCTTCCAAAGAACTGGCTTCTCCTTTGAGTTCCACAGACTTTGGTAGTCTAAGTTCTCCATCTTGTTTCAGGTCAAAGCTACACATAATGGCACTATAGGTCAGTTCATAATCTGGACTGAAGACAGTGTTGTCACCGACAACGATAGTGCTTCGTGATCCGCATGTGAGAGTCTTAGCCTTAAAGTGAAGATTTGGAGTGAACAGCCAAACTCTGGTTGAGCCCCCAAGATTCAAATTGTTGACTGTGTAAAGGTTTGCAGACTTCACATCGATATATGATACACCATCAACCGCACCTTTGGCACCACTGTTGTCAAAGAAGAAATTCTCCACATAGCCCGGGGAGCCTGCTTCTTGGACAATAGCGTACGTAGTGCCAGACCCGCCAGCCTGACCAGAAGTAGAGGACCCTCCATGGAGCTTGTAGTTTCCTTGGAAATGGAAGTCACCATCCACATCAATGAAGATTCTTCCACCACCACCACCACCACCAGATACGGAGCTTCCACCTGTTACTGACAGCATTCCTGACCCCTTCATGTCCTTGATCACTTGAACGTGAATAGCGCCACCACTGCCACCGCCACTTGTGCTGTTAGCAGAGCCTCCATTGGCACTGATTGTTCCCTCAACGGTCAGTAGGGTATTGATCTCCAAGATAATGTAGCCACCTCCTTTGGCGCCTGTTTCAGAAGTTCCGTTGCCACCAGCAGAGCCGAACTCTGTGGCCTGGTTAAAGAGGCCCTCAAAGTTGGAAAGGGGTTTCATGCCATTGGTGGAATCACCACCTTTGCCGCCATGTGTTCCACCTGCACCTGAATTTCCATTTCCACCTGGGGACTTGCCATCATTCATGTTCCCTCTATCAACACTCAACAGACCTCCATAGGCGACCTCCATGACTGGAGAACTGATGAACAGATTTCTTGCCTCCACCTTGCCACCATACTTAACATTGAATTGCTTCACCATGGAAAGTGTGTATCTATCCATGCTGTCCAAACTCAGCTCCAGGATTCCATCCATGGTGACATCGATATTGTTGAAGCCTAAAGTACCGATTGGTTTCAGGTTGGAAGTATCGAGACCCGAACGACTCTTTGAATGTATGACAACACGGCCACCTGAAGATACAGTCATTTCACGGACCCCTATCACTGTGCCATAGATCTCCAAATTGTACCAATCCTTTCCAGTGGCATCATCATCTTTCAGCAGAATTTTGGATGGAATAGTTGCCAAGCCACCTTCTTTGATTACAATCTTACACATTAGAGCGTAAGGCGACAAAGTACCGTAACTGGTAGCAATACTGAATGTCTGTCCACTGGAAATAGTAAGAGTACCAGAATAGTCTCCAAGGATCTTGTTTATAGTTACTGGCAAAGTTCCGTCAAATTTAACCTGTCCGTGGCCATTAATTACAAGGTCAGTCATTGACTGTACCCCTGAGACATGTGTGAAACTCTCAGAGACCTGTGCACAGTTATCAACAGTAACAGTCTCAAACTGGGCACCACCAGATTGCTGGTATTTCTTGTAGATGGTACCAGCAGCACCAGGAGATCCCCCACTGGCCCCAGCACCACCACAGACACTTACATCACCTAGGAAACTTGTCATTGTTGTTGCATCAATTGCGATCCTTCCACCACCACCACCACCGCCAGAAGCAGCAGCAGTGCTACCACCAATGGCTGACAGTTTGCCATGTCCCTGCAGTGTGGCAGCTTTAATCTTGATAGAACCACCACTGGCCCCACCTGATGTTGTGCCGTTCAAACCCTCTACGCTTAGAGACCCGTCTATTTCTGCTGTTCCAGTGATGGACAGGTCAATTATACCTCCTCCACGTGCACTACTGGTGCCACTGCCATAATCTGCAGGACTGTTTGTTGAGCCATAGGAAGCGGATGTGCTGTTTGATCCACCTACACCACCATAGCTAGCACCCACTTTAGTAGTGGAGGAACCGGTGCCATCAGCAAGGAAACCACCACCATTCAGATTGATTACAGCACCATCTTCGATTGTCAGTTCCGTAGTTGTGATGCTCAATTTCTTCTTTGTCCCTTGCAGGATTAGCTTTGACAATGAGTCCATCTTGAATTTCGTTAGTCTGAATCATCAACATGCTGTGGGCAAACGTTACATTGGCACTATAACCGATCTCAAAATTAGTCAAGGAAATCTTGCTGGCATCAGACCCAAACAAAGCAGTCTCAGCAACAGTTGTGTTAGACCAGGCCGACAGTTTCATGGTGGTGACAGAGACCTTAGCAGTGGATGCTACGGTGAAAACACCATGGTTGTCTATGGTGAGAGATGTTGCTGTGACAGATCCGTCCAGCTTCAAAGATGGCTTGCTTCCTGTTACAATCAGGTTACCGTTCACAACAAGAGCACCTGTTGCAGCTATGCTTATATTGCATGCAAATCCACTGTTGGTATCACCTGAAATTATAAGAAAATTGAATTACTGTGAATTGTTCATTTTTTCTGCAAATACACAACTGAGATTTAAGAACGAAATTTCATTGAATTAACCTGATTATTTTCTTGAAAGGAAAGTGTTTTTTCCCCATACATTATTACAAGCTCACACATCATTACAACAAGAGCATGGTAACTAAGGGCAGGTTTTGACAAAAAAAAGACAACATGTATGATTGTGAAAATCTATAACATATAACTTTTTTGTGGGGAGTAATGAAAGTTTGCATACCCATAGTGTTAGTCGTCAGGGTAATCGAAGCTGGTATAGCTAAACTGCAAATGTTGGTTGATTCCTTATCCTCTTGAACAGCAATTTCCTGAATAGTCACACTGGCAGACACGGAAATGGAGGCAGCGTTGGCAATTGTCAGTTTAGTAATGCTGGTGTCTATAATTGTGCTCTCAGTGGCTTTACCATCAATTATGACATTAGTAGACCCTGGTTGCTGAATATAAACAGTTCCTGAAATCAAAAGCAATTCAACAAGTTATCATAAGACAACAACAGTTCCAACTTGTCAGGATATACCCTCTTTTCAAGGTCTGGGTTACATTGATCTGTGAAGGATGTCATTATTTGTTGTGCAAATGAGGCCCAGAAAATAATGGAGCTAACAATAAACAGTGCATTGCCATGAAAACTGGTATTCAATGTATTGCATTTTAATTTAAATAATTTGTGTCGATTATCCACATAAAGTTGTTTTAGGAACATAACAAACATATGTTCAATAAATAACAACTTCATGTGTGAACTAAAACATAATCAAATTAAAAGAAAAAGGTCACTTACCAGAACTTCCAGTGTTTTTACTTGCATCCGCACCACCCTTGGCTGAAGCCTGTCCAGTAAAGCTGTAGCTGGTAGAAGCAATGGCAGCTATACGTCCACCGCCACCACCACCAGGGCCTCCTTCAACCTTTAAGTAGCCATTGCCAGTAATGGTCTTAGCTTCCAGCCAGATGGAGCCCCCACTTCCACCCCCTGCTGAATGGGCGCTCATGTCGATAGTACCGTCAATATTTAGGGTGTTGGTAACGGTCATTTTAATTTGAGCACCACCACAGCCGCTTGTTGCCGTGGCGCCAAAGCCATTGCTGCCGTATGTGTTTGGGGTGGTGATACTGCCATAGGGAGATTTGGTATTTCCAATACCAGAACCAGCATGAGTAGCCCCTTTTCCTGTTGCAGTTGGGGCCCCAGGGCCTATTAGACATGAACCCTTTCCCAACACCAGTTATCAAGCCTCCAAACTTGATATCCACATTGGCAGCGGTAATCGTAGTGAGGTTTACACCAGTGGCTGATCCTTTCACTCTGATTTCAGCTCCAGGCTCAATGGTCAGTGTAGTAAAGCTGTACGATGCTCCAGTTATCACCTCACAGAATTGTCCTCTCTTCAGGTCCAATGTGCCGTTCAGCGGACATGCTGTGTAATTCAGAGCGGTTTCTACTTTTGAAACGGTCCCTTTCTGACCAGAGCTCAAGCTGAAGAGATTTGTATCCAGTGTAAAGTCTGCTGTTGTGTTAAAGTATGTAACACTCATGTAAACTTTTTGAGTAGATGGACAATAGGTTGAAGCCGCCATTTTCCCTTCATAATCCACAACAACCGTGTGAACATTTAAGTCAGAGGCTGGATAGGACATACGCAGTTCTCCCTTTTCTCGCACAGTCAACAGGTCTGTACTGGTGGATATTGTGCCGCAAATATCCAGCCACCATCCCTTGTCAATGATCACAGTTTTTGGCAGGTCAATCTTGCCACCATGTGCCACATGGACGTTGGTGCCAATGCTCAGTGTGTTAACGATGCCAACACGTGTACCCCAATACAAGTCAACATTTTTCTCAACTTTGACCACTGAGTTATTGTTTCCCTTGATTTTGCCCACATTTGCACTGAGTGCTGGGAGCGTGTTTCTGCCCTGGAAGCCGGTATGACCACGGCCATACATCTGGAACAAGGAAATACAATTATTATTTGTTTACTGTTTTTAACCCTTTGCATGCTGGGAAATTTGTCTTCTGCTAAAATGTCGTCTGCTGAATTTCTAAAATTAGCATTTTCTTCGGATTTTTTTTTCAAAGAATACTATCAGAATAGCAAACAGTTTGAATCCTGATGAGACGCCACGTTTTGTGGCGTCTCATCTGGATCCAAACTGTTTGCAAAGGCCTTAAAAATTTGATTCCAGCGCTGAAAGGGTTAACAGTATTTCAATCATGTCACTACAGTAAGTAAACACACAGTTTTCTGTGTTAGATGGGTTACTACTTATGCCAGTAACTGACAACTGTAATCTTGAATCAGCTGTACCGTGAGAATAGCAGCAGAAATAATTTCATGACTAATCATCACACATGTTATGTGGCCGGGCCGACAATAGATCTTTCAATCAAAGTTGTACAGTGTTGTACCAACTATGCCAGCCAACTCATTAGGGAAAATATTATCAAAAATTAGTTTTTTGAGATGTTCATAGTTTCAATTAAATTTGTTTAATATTAAAATATTAGTGCAATAAAAAATAACTATATTAAATGGATGAAACCACACAATACACAAGGCAATAACGCGTATTCATAACAACACAGTAAAGTGTGTTTATAATGTAACATTTCCCATGCTCTTGCTTTTTTTATGAGGAAACATCTTAGAAAAGTCTACATTATTAAGAAGAAGGTTTTTATTTGCGCTTTGATCCTTCAATTGTCTATTTACTTAAGAAACACGAACCAAATAAGTTGTACACGTAAACAAGGAACTAGAAGTACCTCAAGCGTGTCAAGGTTCACACTTAGGACACTGGCTGGTACACCAAGTGTGGAGAGACAGTTAGATGCCTTGTCTGACTTCACCAATGCCTGAAATGAAATATGAACAATCAACTATGAATGAAGTAAACAGAAAAAGTATTATAGGGAACCCATGCTATACATTCTCATGTAATATTGTCTCAAACTTATGCTTTATTATAATAATTAAGATTTTGATTCACTGCTGAATAAGAAAGTTTACAAGGCAAGAAAAGATAAATCAGGCAATGCATATACTTGCTTCTTAGTAGGAAATCTAAGTATTCAAGAAGGCGAAAATCAAGAATAATTTCAACAAAATATTCTTATATGAAGACATCAAAAGCAAATCCTGAAGCATTTTATCGAAGAAAGTGAAGTGGAGTAATATGTCATGCAAATGTTAATATATATCTATATTATATTAAAGCACTTTTGAACACACCTTCTTGTTACTGCCCTGTTCAAGGTAGATCACTCCAGCAGCACCGTTTTCACCATTAGAAGAGGCCCCTCCATACGAGGTGATGTCCCTTTCATCCACATAGCCGCTAGTGTAATAGAGAGCTATGTAGCCACCACCACCACCACCAGAGCTTGTTGCTGAGCCACCATTAGTGTGAATGATGCCTTTGAAATCAAACAACAGACAGTTTATTTTACTGTAAAGCACAGCTAAAAACATTTATAAATTATTATGTAAGGGTATATTATGTAGGTGCATTTTCTGTCATGGCAAAAACAATACATATCATCTATACAATGCATGGCTACCATTTACCATTATACAACTTTAACTTCATAAGCATGAAACAATTAAAGCATTCTGAGTTTTAAACCCTATTTACAGTGATTTAGCATTAAAAAAATGGAAATTCACTTTAAAACTTTGTTTTACAGTGAACAAAATAAAAAAGCATGAATATGATAAGAAAAGAAATGTAAATGACCAAAAAGCATATAAAATGCATGGTCTATACTCATACCACTAATTTTAGCAGTGGTACAGGAGATCCAGATGCTGCCACCCGCAGCTCCACCATACTTTCCAGACACTCCCTTCGAGTCTGTACCATTAGCACTGCCTCCACTGAAGCATAAAGGGACATATTAACCTAGATTCCCAAGACATTCATACATTTTCTTCAATATAAGTTAAAAAGCTAATTTCTGTTTGAAAGACTGTTTTGGGGCTACATAGTTTGTATAGACTTTAATAATATTGTATGCAATATTTTGGTCAACATCCTCAGACAATGGTATTACAATGGTAAAAAATATTCACTTAGGAATATTTACTTAGGAATCTTTGCACAAAGATATGTAAAACAAAAAAGCTCTCAACAAGTCCTGTGCATAACTTACTCAGCCTTTATTTCACCATCAATCTCCACAGTGCCAGTTGCGACCAATCTTAACACTCCACCACCATAGGTGGTATCACCTCCAGAACCCTTCAAGGTCGGCTGACGGAAGTTATCATACGCAGCACCGCGCACCCATAGTAAGGTGGACGAGTCATAATGGCCTCCACCCTGACCACTGTGGCCGGCACCATAGCTGGCTAGGTAACCTACAGATATATATACGGTTTCAGTTGCCATGGTATTAACAACAAAATGAGCTACAGAAGTGGCCATGCCACAAAACGGTTTTCAACTTTTTGCTTGTAATACCAGCCTGGCTTTGTAAAAACACACAATTATAGAACAATACCTCAATCCATTCTCAAGCTATTTGGAGCTATATGATGACATGATTTCAGTGTACAGTCTTGAAAGCACAAGAATGCTGAGTTACTGCTGCACACAAAACACTAACCACAAGTGTGTAGCACAATTTCATCATCCCTTTAACTAAGAAATACGTATTTATAATATATCAACAAATAAATTATAATGTATTAAAAAAAATGTACAAGAAGAATCATGAGTACTCTACCGTCGCCAATTTTCATCTCTGCCCGTTCGCTGAGGTTGATCACACCACCTTCCTCTACGAGGGCCTCGTCTGTCTCAATATGAAGTTCCCCGGCCTCTACCAGTCCAGAAGGTGCCACATGAAGGCTTGACAGAATCAACTGGTACTTGATCTTCTCTGTCATCTTCAGAATGCCATCAGCCAGAATGTTCAGTTTGCTGATGGTGAATTTAGCACCAACAGAGCTGCCCTGAAAGTGGAATAAAAATATTTATTTTATGCTTTCCGGTGGTTTATAGAGAAATATCAGTGAATTAAAACTGATAATCTCACTCTTTCAAACAATGAAAATTATCAGTGAAAATTAATTTTCACTGTTTACTGTGAAATGACGTCATTTTTTGGACAATATGACGTCATTATCCCAGCAAAATTCTTTAGTTAAACTCTTTAACAATGTATATAAACTGTGAAAAAAAGGCATAAAATAAAAAGAAAATTTGTTGGATTCGGTGGAATATCGATTTTAATTTCTATGATCACTTGTGAATTAAAATCGATAATCCACCGAATCAAACAAATATCCTCTATGCATTCTGTGGTTTCTGCAGTGTTTTACAAACTCATGCAAACAAACCAACCAACAAACTGACCATTCAAGAGACTCCAGGTATACAATGCACACAATCCCTGTGCAGGTAAAACAACAGTAAACTACATGTATTCATTAAATATAATTCCTTATACTTATGTGCATTTATGTACAGCTGGCTGAGAGAATAACTAGCAAATTAAAACTGAACACGATATTCTGTTTAAGCTTTTGAAATTGAATAAAACGTGAAAATGCAAAAAGCTCCTACCTGAGTCTTACTGGTTGCCATCAAGTTGAGTGTGGATCTCACGAGAGTGAGCTCAGTGAGACCACTGAGAGTTCCGTGAATGGTGCTCACAGCATTGAACCACTTCACCTTAGAGGGCATAGACAGTAGGCCATCTGCATACACCTCCACATGGGCTGGGAAGTACATGTCTATGGCTCTATAAGGAAAAATACATGTACTACGGTACAATGGTTAGGATTCAATTATTTAAATGAATCAATTTTGATTCACATCAATTTTAAACTGTATTTTACTGATTTAAATATAGTTGCTTTCATTATATAAACAAATACAACAGAATGCCCGATCAATATTCTATTGTGTGCAATAAGTTCCATTTACTGGAATTTCAACTATGAAATAAAATGACACCTGCTTTATGCATAAATTTGTTATAAAAAAAACAGCACATGTCTCAACACAGACGATTAGTGAAAAATTAACATAAAATAATCATTTGTTTTCCCTTTTGGAGATTTATCACTGTTACCCATATTTATTTCATCACACCATATGCATTACATAATTAATATTCCAAATGTATTATGACTTACCTGACAGTAAATGTCTGGTAAGGCCCAACATGCACTGCACCTAGGTTGCCAGCCTCAATTCCAAAGTCCATCCCATAGAATCCTTCAGTGGTGAAAGAGTGCTTTGTAGCCTGTGGGCTGGCAGCCGGGTGCCATCGCCAGATGGGCCCCGTTGTAGAGGTACAGCTTGTCTACTTCCAGGGAACCAGAAGTAGGAAAGACAAGCCATGTGCGCCCATAGTCCTTATCAGCAATTCCAGAGGCGTCAAACTTCTCAATAGATTTCTGTAATCACAGGAGAGCAGTGTCAAAAAGTAAGATACACTTTTGGGCAAGAATCATCAGTGTTGCATAGTGTAATATTTGAATAATTTACAACCTGATACTGGAATTCTTATCTAAAATCAGTTGCTTTTTTTAAAGATATGACTTCAAATTGCAAATAGATCATACAATGCATTTGCAAACATGCAGCAGTATGTTTTATCTTCTTCAATCAGACATCACATTATTACCGGGACAGGGTAAGGCTCCTTGTTGTCAACGTAGAGGAACTTCTTGGTTACCGCGACAACATATACCGTACCCGCGCCTCCGTAAGAGTGCGTGGATTTTCCACCATAAGTGGTCCATGACCCTGTGAACTCTGAGGATGTCGTATAGGTTACTGAAATGCGACCACCAGCTCCACCGCCTGTGGTGGCACTGCCTGCAGACATAAGAAAATATGCAGGATAAGAACAGTGAGCTACATACCTATGACAAATGTTTTGGGCAATTATTTGTAATTCTGTTTCGAGAAACAAAAAAATCCAGTAACATTTCCTGCAGAAATAAGAAAAGACAATAAGACTAAGCGAAGAAGGCTCCGAAACATGGGAAACTGATATGAGCCCATCTGCACAGCACTCCACAAGGTACCTTTACCCCTGTCACTCACTTATAAACTTCAGGAGAATATCTGATAACTAAAAGAAATTTTGAAAACAACATTCAGTACTAAATAAAATCTTAACCCAATGTACCTGCTCCACCATTGGCTGTGATTTTTCCTTTTCCATTGAACTTAGCAGTTTTCAGGATGACACTTCCACCACTGGCACCCCCAACCTGGCTGGTACCTGCCTCACCATTACAGCTGATCACACCTGTGAGGTAAACAGGCATCATACAGGAGAGCTATACAAACAATAGCAATTTCTACTTCTAATAGAATATTGCATAGAATATTGACAAGGAAAAGCAATTTTACCCTGTGTAATTTAATAAATGTTTCATTTTCAGATATTTTGTTGATTAATTTCCAAATTTGCTATATCAATATCTTAATTTTTAGACTGCATTATGTCCATAAAATCTGCAATATTATCAGATTTGTTTAGAGATTTTGCATTTATTTTGAGGAAAAAAGTCCAAGTAGAAAAAAGAAAACGCGGCACAGGACCACCAATGCTTCTACTTTAATAAGTAAAGGACATGCATCACATACCATCAATATTGGCTGTGTCAGAAATATTGAACTCTAGAATTCCACCACCCAAAGTCTCCTTCTTTGAAATGAGGTCTGTCCAAACACCATTACTGCCTGCAGAATTTGGACTGGCCACGCTGCCATAGTAGAGTCCTCCACCAAACTTGACGGTGCTGTTTCCTGTTGCTGCAAAGATGGTGGCCTTTCCACCTTGACCTCCATGACCTGCTCCACTACCTGCCTCACCCTTGCCAGGACCTCCAGTTGGTGTGAACCGCCTGATAGGAGTAGTTTGAGTAGTTAAAATATTTTGACTAGTAGTAAGAAATAAGTGACGATACTAGAACTTTATGTGCAGTGTTTATAACATTTAATGACTTTCATGTTAATGACAAAACAAGTATAAAAGGACGTAACAATTGCATATCAGAGATCATCTCCGAACTGCAATATTTATAGTAGACAATAATTTATCTTCTCTATTTAATCAGTCTATCATAGAATTGTGAAAACATTGTGAAAGTATGGCAAACAATGGAAACGATAACTTGGTATCATATTTTAGCACTAATAGTTTTTTTTACAGCATTAATGATGAGGTACGATTTAAATATGTAGGAGTTTAAAAGTAGTTATCAATTAAACCATACTTAATATATATAGCTTTGTATGTATGTATTTATTTTGACCTTGCAGTCAAGGATAACCTATGAAAGTGCAAGCACTTATTTTCAATGGGGTCCTTTGGTTTTTGCTGAAGAGACAGCAAGCAGGACAGACAGTATTGGGATACAAGGAATCCGGGTGCGATACCCTAGCTCTTTGCGAATAGATCCCTTGGTTCTTTTACCTGCTCAGTTTATATGACCTATACACGCGAGAATTACCTAGGGTTTCATACCAGTACATCTCTAGTTGGGTGGGAAACACTTGAAGCATTTCTGAAATTTCCAGCTTTAGTATAAATCTTAAGTTAAAATCTAGTTTCTCTCAGGATCAATTTTGCTGAAGTAAAAGGATAACAATTCTCACCATTTTATCAGCCTTGATATATGCAGAGTCCTCTACAGTGAGAGTGGTAGCCTGCACTATGAGATTGTCTGCCTCCACTGTGCCTCCACTCTCAACAGTGAAGTCTGTACCGACCAGTTTCATGCCTTTGCCCTTGGTCTCGATTTTCAGAGTGCCCCCACCTTTCACTGTCACACTCACGAAACTAATCTACTGGGCTGGAAGCACTGGCATCAGGTCTGTGGACAAAGAAGGCAATAAAATGAGAAAGGAACACATTAATGGTTGAAAAATAGATTGTAGACTCTCAACCTGTATAATATAAGTACAGCGTGAGGATTTCATCAGACATAAAGATGAAAACACTGGTAGCCCTTTTTACAAAATTACCTTAAATGTCTTATTTTCACAATGTTCACTAATTCCCTATTTACTTTAAAATGGATTCAGAAATACTGGTATTCCTATATAACATTTATATTGCAACATATTTAACCTTTTCCAAATGTTTAGAAGAATAATCTCACACTGACTACACAAGGACATTATGTACAGATTGGTTCCTCCCATTATACCTAAGAATGATGACTCCCTTGGGCCCAATCACCAGGTGCTCTATGCCACTCAGTTTTCCCTCGTTCTCTATGGTGATCCCTTTAACCGTGAGCGTCTTCTCAGCCAACATTGTTCCCAGTTCGTACACAAATAATCCAAACTGCAATTCGGGGCTGTCTGCGGGAAGGCTTGTCGAGATCTTTTGGTATGGACCTGTCATATTAAACATTTCGTTGTTTATTAAGGCTGTTCCTTTATTTAGCCATAATCCAATAATGTTTCAACATTGATATATAGGATCTGGCATGAGTTGTCATATCATACCATATTTTATTAAATGAGTTCAGGAATTTTGTTAGTAAAGCGAGCCTTTGGCGAGCTTACTAACAAATTTCCTGGACGAGATTAATAAAATATGGTATGATATGACAACGAGTGTCAGATCTTTTTTATCACATGCTTTTAAATAAGCAAATTAAATAAAAATTTACGCAAACATAATGCTAAATCCCAAATGTTGTTTACATTTCATGACATCATTTGCAACAAAATAACAAAATGTGATTGGTCAATCAAATGAAAACTAAGCAAATGAAAACGGTTAAAAAGTATATTACACATGTGTAAGATAAAAATATTCGTAATTGTTATATTACATGGGAATCAGGGTATGGCATGTGATAATATGTTATCTCAAAAAAATATTTGCATACATTTTGTACTTAATGAAAAACAAAAGTGTTTCTAGCTTTTGTCTCAATATTCCTTTGATTACATACCAACATGCCAGACGCCTGATTTGTCTCCAATGGATTTCTTTACTGTGACTGTCTGTGTGTACGCCTGGTTGGTTACGCGATATAGGGCAAGCTGAGCCTGGCCACTCAATGTCACCTCCTATACAACGGCAAGAAAATAATAAATCATAAAACTCTCCTACAATTTATGATGAAACTAATGTATACATTTAAAAAAATTAATAAACTTGTCAGAGCTAGTTTGCTTTGATTCTTTGTTTTATATAAGCATGCAGTCGTGAAATGATTTCTAGCTATAAATTAAATAAATAGATCGTTGGAATTGCTCTTTTTTGGAATTGTCAACTGCATAAGCAACAGTGATACAAAGGATATTTATAAAAGCAAAAAATAGTTTCTTTAGAGAAAACACTCACATCAAACACATGATTATAGTTTGACTTCTCATCAAACAGCCATGTGTGGAAGCTCAGCTGCCCCTTGTGAGTGGCCGTCAGGTTGGCCCAGTCCACCCTGGACTGCAGGGGCGTACAAACATTCTCATTGTCCACAAACAACTTCTTCACATTGTTGTCAGTATCCTGCCTGAGGTACGTGCCTGCTCCACCACACTCGTAGCCTGAACCGCCAGAGTTCTTGACCTTGCCGGCAAAGGCCGAGTCGTCGTTGAAATGCAGCGCAACACGACCCCCTGCACCACCTCCACCCTGGCAACCGGCAGTGCCTGATAAACACAAGGAAAATAAATGTCATAACGCCCTTTCAGCTGACAATACCTAATAAACATATGAGCCGTGTTCAGGGAAATCTGTGATTAATGCATGTGCGTAAAACAGGCTAATCAGGGACTACATTTTTTGTGCAAAATATATTTTTATTTAAAAGAGACTCCATTAAATTAAAAATTCCACAAAAGCTTAAAGTGTTGTCCCTGATTAGCATGTATGAACTGCACAGGCTAATGTGGGACGACACTTAATGGGCTTGCATTAAGACCAGTTTTCTCATAAAGAGACTCACATAAAGAAAAATGTCATCAGTTTTCTTTGTCCATTTGAATCCCAGAAAATAGATTGAATATTATAACCAAAGCTGCAAGACACTGTCAACATTCAAAAGTACATGGTTTCAAGTTATAATATGCTTAAATAAATTGAGCAAAATAGTTCTCTTTTAGACATAAATGATATTCTATTCATATTAAAATGTTACAACAGCAAGCTCTGGAGGATTAAAATACAACAAAAATCTCAGAAGTTTCAAATAATCAAATAAAATAAGTGTGCATGGCTTGGAGGGTATTGGCTTACCAGTAGCCCCAGTTGTTGGTGCTGAACCTCCTTGAGCATAGATTGTGCCGTCACCAGAGAGGGTGTCCACCTGCAAGGGGATAAAAAATAAGCTGCATGAAGTCTTACAAAACCTGTATTGATGGTTAGAAGTTATTTATACATTTCCTACCTTGACCATAATAGCAATCAGCTAATGCTTAGGACAAGGGGGACAAGGGTTTCAAACTGACAAAGGCAGTTTTTCAATCACATTTTCTAAGTTAACATTTAGTAATATTTTGAGTGGAGACTTATTTTGACAAATACAATTTTTAAAGGCCAATGAGCTAGATAGCTTAAAATATTTTTAGAACTGGGAAATGTATATGGCACTTTTTTAAGAGAGATTATGCTTTAAAGAAAAACATTCCACAGACATGGAGCCAGTAATAAGTCATATATTCTTTTAAATTAAATATTTGCCTAAGATATTACACTGTGGCTTATTCCTCATGATACTGTTACCACACAATTCTAACCTTGACATAGACACTGCCTCCTGCCCCGCCACCACCTCTGGGTCCCTGAGCATTCCCTCCACTGACACGGAGCTCTCCATCAAACAGGAGACTGTCTGCAGTCAGCTCAATCACACCACCTGGCAATCAAAGCAACACAGAATTATCATATAGAGGATATATGTTGGCTGTCAGAGTAATATCATCCATTTTTTTGAGTGGTTATTAAGTGAAAAATTGAATATTTGCATAGGTGCTTGTCAAGCCCAGGGCCTCTCCCTATCAATGTGAGTGCTTCTCGACTGAGAGATCTAACCGGGCCGCTTACATAATGCTTACAGGGAAATTGTTACATTTGGTATATTGAAAGAGGTGAAAAAGATGCAGAAATGTAATGTAATTAAACTAGATAAGATTGGCAGTCAATTCCTTTTAAGGTGTTTAAACATCATCTTTCTACAAAGATACCTATATTCTGATTCTACCCAGTGTTTTCATAATATTTATCATAACACTTTTTATTCAGAGGCAGGTACCTTACTATGTGAAATAAATAGAAATCCTATACTTCAAAAATTGCAATGACAACATAATCCTACCTCCTTTTCCACCAAGCTGCTTAGGCGTAAATGTACATCTCTGATCCGATGTGGAGCCCCCGCCAGAACCACCATTGCCTCCATACTCATTGGGCTCATAGAGAGACCCATAGTCAGGGGGTGGGCCCACGATAAACTGGAATGAGCCCTGACCTCCAGCCGCCCCATTGCCACCGCCCGAGCCCCCTCCTGCCTCAGTGAGGACACCATTCTGGGGCAAGGTTGCTGGGGCAGCGGAACTAGCGTTGATCATACTGGCTGCGTCTATCTGGATGGCAGCCCCTGTAGCATTGATCTTCACCCAAGGTGCCTGTCAATGCAGTCTTATGATGTATTGATTGCATGCACATTTCACAATCAAAACTAAAAGTTTTGTCAAGTAAATAACAACTGGGCACTATTGCACAAAACTTTAATGACCTTAGTTAACCGTCTGTTAACCTCAGACCCAAATAAAATTAATTTTAGGACCAATATTACTATCAAACATATGCTAATTATCAGAGCATAGAACTTATTTTACAATTAACACATTTACATTTAAGTCACATGCATAAATAGAAAAACATAATCAGCAGTTTGCCTAATTGGCAGCAAGTTTTGAGCAATTAGGCCCAGTACATCAAGCATTTATCCAACTTAGAAACGTATTTTGACTCATTTGTAGTCAATTAGAAAATAACATATAATTAAAGGCCTTTATAACTAGATTCAAGTTTAAAAGGCTTCATTTCCAACCCTTAGATACTGATGAGCAGCTAAACAACGTAAAACCTGAACAGACTGCGAGTTACTCGCAGGCTGTTCTGGTTTTATGGTGTTTGCTGATAGCCATTTTCACTTTGCTTATAAGTGGGAAGGGGTTAACAGATTAATGGTTTTATGCACTTTTGTTGGCTGGTCTCTACCTTATCCTATCTCAATTGATCATTTTTAAGTCACAACCAGATGTTCACATGTACAAATAAATGTAATACAGTTAACATTAATGTAAAGTAACTTTCCATTCAGCATTTTTGTTTGGTAACTGCGACTATTCCTAGTTTGCAAGATAAACCCTTTCAGTGCGGGAACCGAATTTTAAAGGCCTTTGCAAACAGTTTGGATCCAGATGAGACGCCACAGAACGTGGCGTTTCATCTGGATCCAAACTGTTTGCTTTTCTGATAGTATTCTTTGAAAAAAAAATGAAGAAAATGCTTATTTTACAAATTCAGCAGACGACATTTTAGCAGACGACAAATTTCCCAGCATGCAAAGGATTAATTGCATGCTAATACATGTACCTCAATCACAGCACCAGCGTGAAGTCTGATAAGATTGGAGATCTTGAGAATGAGAGATGGTGTGAACTCGTCCACATAGGCAGAAGAGAATTTGCCGTCAGCATACACTTGCACATTGTCAAAGGCAAATGTAAGTTTGGTGTAGCCACTTGTGAAACCCTGAAGAATAAGAATATATATATAT
Organism: Dreissena polymorpha; assembly: GCF_020536995.1. Taxonomy (NCBI): domain Eukaryota; kingdom Metazoa; phylum Mollusca; class Bivalvia; order Myida; family Dreissenidae; genus Dreissena; species Dreissena polymorpha. Next base: position 3,769,892 of record NC_068359.1, on the reverse strand, counting down.
TTTTTTTTTATATATAAATATATATATTATATATATATATATATATATATATATATATATATATATATATATATATATATATATATATATATATATATATACATATATTGCACAGCATAGTTTTAAAAAACAAAACAAAGCTCTGTAAGCGTTGTCCAATTGTAAAGGCAACACAAATGCACCTAGCAGTGATCTCCAAGGCATGTATTCATCAAAGCTCATTATGGAAGATTGAAGAAAAAACATTAAATACATAAACATTCTTAGTTCACTGGTGATTATGTCTTGAGGTGTTTTTACATTCACACTTTTTCAAACCAATTTTTATGTTCCCATGTTTTAAGCAAGTAAATATCTCTAAAATGATTAATACATAATAATTTTATAAGAGGGAAAACAAGTAATTAAACAAAATAATAATAATCACCACTTCATTTTAAGTTTTTCCTGAGGAATTTTCGGAATAGCCACCCAGAAGTTCCCTTAACTCTAAAATCTATTTTAGGCATTGTCAATACCACTACAGAACATGTATAGGGAAAAGGTTTATAACAAAGAGCATATAATGGAAACATAATGCTGTGAAACAGCTTGACAAATACATAATTTGGCCAATTGAAAGGTAGTTATTCCCTAGTTAATAAACAGTAAGAGCTAATAATCAATATAATGAATAATATGAAGAAATTAGTTTATGTAATTAACCCTTTCAGTGCTGGAACCGCATTTTGAAGGCCTTTGCAAACAGTTTGGATCCAGATGAGACGCCACAAAATGTGGCGTCTCATCAGGATCCAAACTGTTTGCTATTCTGAAAGTATTCTTTGAAAAAAATCAAAGAAAATGCTAATTTTAGAAATTCAGCAGACAACATTTTAGCAGACGACAAATTTCCCAGCATGCAAAGGGTTAAAAAGAATTGTCCTTACATTTTCTCCAATGACAAAGTTGACTCCTTGACCAAGACTCAGGTTTTTGACCCCATCAATCTGGCCATCAATGAAGATATCTGTGTACTTGAGGTCTTGGAAATACAGCTCTGAAATAGCATTAGTTGAATCTAATTGCAGTTGCAACTTTACCAAAAGCAAAAGCCTACAAATAGTTGTTGTTCTATATAGAGTTTAACATTTCTTTGAATTTCAAGTGTATGTTAAATGTTTCAACTCATAATAAACACCATTATACCCCCACACATTTTAGCTGCAGGGGTATGATAAGCCTTCAGCATAAAATATACAAGAAACTGATACACTATCTAGTATAAATGAACCCTTTGCATGCTGGGAAATTTGTCGTCTGCTAAAATGTCGTCTGCTGAATTTCTATAATAAGCATTTTCTTTGATTGTTTTCAAAGAATACTTTCAGAATAGCAAACAGTTTGGATCCTGATGAGACGCCACGTTCTGTGGCGACTCATCTGGATCCAAACTGTTTGCAAAGGCCTTCAAAATTCGGTTCCCGCACTTAATGCTTTCCCACTTAGATACATATTTTAACTCATTTGTAGTGCCTGAGAAAGTTACATTAAAATTCAAGACCTTTCTTACTAGATTCAATTATAAAGGCCTTATTTCCAACCCTTAGATACTGATGAGCAGTGAACAGCATAGAACCTGAACAGACTGTGAGTTACTCGCAGATTGTTCTGGTTTTATGCTGTTTGCACATAGCCATTTTCACTTTGCTTCTGAGTGGGAAAGGGTTAATACATTCTATACATATTATGTTAGAATATACCACTTCATTTAAATGGAATTAGGATTTAAGTATGGTGGCAATTATCATATTAAAAAGAATTGTGTATTTCATGTGAGGAGCAAGAAACACTTATGAAAAAGTATTTTCATTTATTAATGTGTGTCAATTAACAAGATGGAAATCTCCCCACCTGCTGGTAGTTGAACAGTTGCCTTATCATACACTCTGAACGAGGCCGGTATGGGACTGTCACTGTCGACAATCTGTACCTTCTGGTCCACAGAGGAATGCACCATGCCTGACAAGTCACCATGCAGGTTATTGATTGTAACATCAACACTGGCTGAGGATGTCTTCCTGAATGCTAGATGACCATCACCATTGATATATACATGGTCAAAGGTCAAGTCTTTAGCAGTGTTGCCCTGCTCAGTGAGAATGTACGTGCGACAGCTATCTTTGAGTTTGTCAGCAATATAGATATTGTCTGGTACAGCATTGTCGTTGTCGATAATAAGGGTGGACTCCATGGAGCCAGTACTGTTGAGAGCTTTAACATACACTGTTCCTGAGCCACCACTTTCTGAGAAACCCTTTCCTCCGTAGGTGTTGAAGGCTCCTCTGAAGTCGTTGGTGGAGTTGCTGATCCAGATGGCGATACGGCCGCCTCCACCACCACCTCCTGCTAGCTGTATACACAAACAAACAAGATATACAGGTTGTGGCTCTAGTAAATCACAAGTAGCCATATTGCTCGAAAAGCTAAACGATTACGTAATAGCAACAGATAGCTGACATAATCCTTGAATTTAATAAAAATTACTATAATACAAATAAATAATATCAAATCTTCATGACTTACAATAAACTATAATATAAAAAAAAGCGTGCAGCATTGGCAGTAACTTTAAATATCCATTGATAAATGCTATGCACAAATTAAGCAGAGAACTTTCCATAAAATGTATATTTGCAAATTCTTTATCAATATAATTACTTCATACCGTATTTTCCAGGATATAAGTTGCAACTTTTTTCCAAACAAAAGTCAGGATTGCATTGCAGGGTGATACTTATTTCTGGTAATTTGCTATGTTTTGCAATTTTAACAATCTAAATCTAACCTCTTCGCTGATGTAGTTATTCTGGCAAACATAGTTGAGCCAAGTGTAGCCAGCGTGGCACTGCAGACACCGCCTGTAGGAGTCACACTTCAGGCAGCCCGTAACACATGCACCACCCCCACCATTGGCAGAAATCAGTCCAGTGCCTGGCAAACAATCAATAGATGAAATGTAACAGGATGTGAATATTAATTTATGAAGTGAGTAGAAATTTTCTTTGTGAAATTTATTTACTCAAATTAACGATGATTTTTTCTTACTATTTACAACCGCTTATTGAGAGAAATAGAGGAATTACATAAAATTATAAGTTATTTTTAATTCTATTTTGAAAAAACTTACATTAATTAAGTATTATAAAATGATAAACACTGATGTGTAAATGGCAATATTGTTAATAAAACATGTAATTATTTATAGCTATTTTGAAAATGAAAAAAGAAAAGTGTATTTTTCTTTACAACATTAAAAACAAAAATGAAAACTTTCTGTTATAATTTCATACCTGCAAAATGTCCAGCCTCCACATAAATAGAGCCACCAGCACCACCACCAATGCCTTTCTCTGTGGCAGCCTCTCCATCAGCGCTAATGGTTCCATCGACCTCCACAAAGCCCGAGGCTTTCAATTCCAGCACACCACCACCACGACCCACGGTCCCGGTACCGTCCGAACCACCTCCGCTGCCATAAGCTGTAGGTTTCAGTGTGCTATCGTGCGCCCATCCTGAGCTATTGGTTCCTGTGCCGTGACCCCCCATTCCACCGTGGGAGCCTCCTGAGCTGCCCTTGACATTGCCTATACCAGCACCAACGCCACCACCAGGCAGGAATCCACCATTTGAGGCACTTAAGATGCCCTCGGATTCCACTGTGATGTTGATAGCTGCGTTGGAGAAAAATATACATGATTTATACTGCATATACAAAAGGATGTTTTTGTCCTAAAGAATTAAATACAATTTATTAAGGAAATTAAAGTTTGCTTTAATAGATATTGACACAAATGCCTATTATATATTTTTTATTTTGTATACCAGACATGATCACATCAGCAATTTTTATCAGAAATGTGCAAGGTTACACTTACATTTTTTAAATGCATGACTAATTGATCATAATCAAATAAATCTTTTTAAAAAAGTGTTTGTACTCACCTGTCATTTTCATCTTGTTGACTTTCATTTCTCCTCCACCTCTGATCATCAAATCTCCAGTGAGATTGACAGTAAGGAAGTCATCATTTTCTGCCTTTCCATTGAAGACAAAGGAGCCACCATCCAGGATGCTGATGGTGTTCAAATCATACTTGATTGGCTAAAATTTGACATCAACATTTTAATATTATATATCATATAAATACCAAAACCTTTTTGTACTTTTGAACTTGATACTGAAGATTTGTTGTACTTGAGGTGAATAATTTTTTAGGTATTGAACGCAAGACGTCATTTTACTTCCTAAAACATCATGTGATTTTGCAATATGGGTCATGCTCAAATCTTTGTTTCTAAATCACTGTATATCTGATATACTTTGTGTGTCAATCCATCATATGGACAAAATTTATAAGGGGGGGGGGGGGGGGGGGGGGGGGAGGGGGCATTTCTTTATAACAGTATTCATCAACAATAATCATGATTTTTCATTTTAAGACATTCTTATAGCAGATTTTACTGACAATGAAGTACAGGGAAAAGTTGTTGCTATTAAAAAGACGTTTCAAGTTTGAATTAAATTTTAATATTTTAAACAGTATTTACCTATGAAATAAAATAATTCATTCAAATAATGCTTAACTGTTTGATAATAATATTGCCTGTTATATTTATTTCCTATATGCATTTAGTTAACAGCCTTTTAGTTGCAATGGCAGTTTACATTGTAATCAACTTAGCCTATTAGAGGGTTTGCTTATGGGTAGTTTTTGTTTTGATCATTTTCATGCTTCAATGATATTGTTAGTTACCTTGTAATAGGGATTAGACTTCAGAGCCGGGTAGATCTCGACTGACCCCCCACGGGATATATTGAAGGTCTCCAGACCTAGGATAGTGCCACCATAGTCAGCCACAGTGACGTCCTTCAGGTACGTGTCAAATGGAAGATTTACCTGGCCATTCTGGATTACAGAGAGATCATAGATATAAAGACTGTAATGCAATAACCCTTTTAGTTATGTGACACAAACATTCTATGGACAGACTGAAGTATATATAGACAAAAAAAGGTAAATCGACATGCCCTATTCTGTAAATTGGTCTTACAAAAATATATGTATGAAAATAAATATAGCAACAAAATATCTTTAACTGAATACTGAATAAGAATAAATAAGATTCATTTTACTTAAATCTTAACAAACACATTCAGAATGACTAAAGTCATTCGTTCAGAAATTGAATACAAGGTAGACAAGTTGAAGAACTAAGGCAACAGTGCCAGTTTGGATATTTCAATACTTATAATGTTTGCAATACTTGTTAAATACCCAAAACTACTCCAGCAATGAAAAAGTACAGCTAATACCATTCTTCATATAAATACCATGAAATACACATGTATATTGTTGAAACATCTTTCAATGCGTAATGTTGACCTACCGGATATACAGATACACTGAATGATAGCGTGGCTGAGTCCTTGAAGTCAATGTTGAGCCACATTCCTCCCTCCACATGCACAGTAGCAGTGTAGTCTCCTTCCACAAGCTGAGGAAAAAAGGTACACAAATTGATTTATACAACAATTCCTAAAGATCTTGTTTTGAATTGTCTACTTAATCAGAAAATCACCATGTTATAATGCATACTGCTCAGCTTGTCTCAGAGTTTGCATAGACATGTCAAAGTTTTCCAAAATGTACTTTGTACCAATTGACCAGTCGCCAAATACGAGATCGCTCCGCCAACTAAGTTGTGTTTTCATGAAACGCTTTATCCATTACTCTGACAGTCTTTGTTTGTCGGACGATGTGGCCGCAATAAACGAAATCTGATTGATTAATTTGTTAGTTTGATTGACACTGCTGGCGACTGGTCAAAAGCAAAGACTAAATGCAAAAAAATGGACAAGTTAAGGCAAGATAAGATTAATCTATCCAAGGTGATTTTTTATACAGGATATAATACAATATGTTTTCACATTGTCTTTTTAAGAAAATGTTTCCTGACCTGAAGGTACAGGTTCCGGTTCCCAGTCTTTGGCATGCCTTTGTCATCTGTAGCTAGGAGACCAACTTGTGCATAGTCACCAAGGTCAAGTGTGTCAATATCGTGGTCTTCCGTCTTTGACTCAGGGATGGATATACGAGTACGACGGTTCTAAATATGAAAATATGAGAATTAATCAATACAATTATGCACGTTTCCAAGTAGGCTCTTAAACAGTTAAAATTGTCCATGTATAATAATTAAATTAATCCATTTATACCTTGCGTATAGAAAAAAGGCCTAGGCAAACAGCTTAAACCAGAATGAGACACTGCATGATGCGGTGTCTCATCAGGGTCTGCGCTGTTTGCTTAAAGGAATTTCTGTAAGAAATATTCTAAATATAGAAATAAATATACTAGACATACCTAAATTTGGAAATAAATTGATCCAATTTAGAAGGATGGGAGAGTTCACTAGGCATAAAATGGTTACAGTACACATATGGATCAGCAGTCACAGAGCCTAACTGACATGTATTGTATGCCTTGTTCTAGATAAATGTATTTCCATACAAAGTGAGCATATAAAAAATTATCATGACAATCAATTATCATCATAAAACAACATGACAACACAAAAAAAACATATTGATCTGTTTGTTAAATATCCGGACCCCTACTAATAAACAATCAAAATCACACACATACAAATCCAAATGTACAAACCCCTTCTCCCTTCCTGTTGTAAATCCTTAGTATCTTCTTCCCATCAACAGCATTATCTTTTGTGAACACAGTTCCGGCTGCTCCGTTCTCTCCACCTGATGCCACTCCACCGCTTGAGTGGAATGAACCAATGAAATTTGAGTAGTCATACACTGTGCTCAGTCTGCCTCCAGCACCTCCATTGAAGCCGCTTCCACCTTTAACCTAGTAATCCAACCAAATAACAGACAATCAATGGTCAAGAATATTGAATATTTCAACTAAGTATAGCAATTTAGTGACAACACATATAATTTGATAGCAGAAATGCCATTCAATTCATTTTGATAACAAGTAAACAATTCCAAGACAAATCACAGCCGTAAAATAATGCCTTGATTTATATATAATTCAAATCTACATTAACAGACCTATAAGGTTAGTGAGAGTCACGATTGTAAACTTATTATTACACATTCTTGCTTGACTGAGTGTTTCTCATGCTTTTGAGAAGTTTTGTGTCACAAGTATGTTAATGTAGATTCTGTGGACTCATGTACACTGTTGATGCTATTTTTGGGTTGGATTTTTAATAAATGAATAAATCGGCCTTAGAAAGATTTTAGAGGCTGCTAAGTAATTAAAACATGACATTTATTATATTTGTAGCATTTACAAATCAAAATGGTTATTCATAAATAAAATAATGATGCCAGCAGTTAATACACAGATGAGACTTAATATTCATAAGATATAACAAAGTTCATACCTCAATTGTTCCAGAGCCGTCAAGTTCGTCAGACACGATGTAAATACTGCCTCCAGCACCACCACCAGAATTAGCGCCACCATTCTGACCATTGGCTGACAGAGTACCGTCTACTTTCACTATGGAGCTTGCATTCAGAATCAGGATACCCCCTCCGCATCCACCTGCAGAGTGTAGGAGCTGCATTTATAATTTATTTTTAAACAAATGAAAATCCCTATAAAATTCAAATTTCATACTGTGCAGTAAAATAGAAAAACACTGTTGCTTTTTATATTTTATATCAAATATTCTTCAAAATGCATATTTCAAAATACATTATTTGTGTGTCTATGTTAACCTGTTGTTTTCCTTTCCTGAAAATTTTGTTGAAAATGATAATAAGAAATAGAAAAGATTACGTCTTGATTTGTATATCAAATCATAAAAGGTAATTAGAATCTACCAAATCCTGATATCTCAGTCTTTTATAAACCACCTTTTCCTGAAGTGCCATCTCCTCCGGCGCTACCAAACTGGTCAGGTGCAATGAAGTTGCCATAGGCGCTGGGCGTATCACGAGAGGAGTCCCCTGCCCCTGCCTCACCACCATGACTGGCCCCATGTCCCATAGGACGTTGCGTCCTTCACATAGGTCACACCCGCTCCAGGGCCCGCTGGATATTCAATGAAATTAAAGATTCACAATTTTTTATCTGAATTTATATATTCTTGTCTCATGGTGTCCGGTTTCCTTCAAAGTTTTTGTGATACTCTCAAGACACATTTAAGTAAAATACATAACAAATGGCTATAACTCTTAATATAAGGTAGCAAGAGGTATAGTTCTTGTGCATTGCACACCCTCTCCAAGAGATCAATGTAACAAATGAGGTTTCATGTAGCTACCTAGAATATTTTAGAGATACATATGTTACTTGATTGTGTGGGTGTTATTAAGACACTTTGGAAACTTCATTATATCAATCAGATAAACTATGTCTTCTAAATTTTCTAAATCTTCTTCATTTTTTGGCAAAACACCTTTTTAAGGAATATGAGATAGGTGATGTTACCCATGTTACAGAAGCCTGTTCCATCAGCTCTGAATGTGCCCATCACATCCACATACAGGTTTTTCACCTCCACATACAGATGTTTGGCAGCAAAGGAGCCACCAGGGAACACCTGTCAATCAACAATAAAGATTAATTGATGCAAAAATTGTTTCAATATCAATTAACCCTTTTCCACTTTGATATGCACTTTCATTGGATTGAAGCTTGTTTAAAAATGACATTAAATCTAAAACATTTCTAACTAGATTCAAGTTTTAAATGCTTCCTTTCCAACACTAAGATATGGATGAGCAGCAAACAGCATAAAACCTGAACAGCCTATGAGTTACTTGCAGGCTGGTTTCATGCTGGCTGCATTTAGCCGTTTTCACTTTGATTGTGAGTGGAAAATAAATAAATTGGGAAATCAATTTTACAAAATAGTATGGTTAAAGAAAGTGTACCAAGGTTTGTACCTTTCAAACTGTAATTGCATATCATGCCTTGCTAATTGTGACCTTGACCTTTCACCAAGTAATATAGTTGATACAATTGACATATCCGTGACCTTGCCCTTTCACCAAGTAATATAGATGATGCAATTGACATGTCTGTGACCTTGACCTTTCACCAAGTAATATAGTTGATGCAATTGACATGTCTGTGACCTTGACCTTTCACCAAGTAATATAGTTGATGCAATTGACATGTCTGTGACCTTGACCTTTCACCAAGTAATATAGTTGATGCAATTGACATGTCCATGACCTTGACCTTTCACCAAGTAATATAGTTGATGCAATTGACATGTCCATGACCTTGACCTTTCACCAAGTTATATAGTATATTATGCAATAGACATGTCTGTGACCTTGCCCTTTCACCAAGTAATATAGTTGATGCAATTGACATGTCCGTGACCTCGACCTGTCACCAAGTAATATAGTTGATGCAATTGACATGTCATCTTGACACGATGATCATGTGTGACCTTCATGCATGACATTGTTATGCCCTAGTCAGAAAAATGCCCACACATACATAAATACTTACCATATGAATTGGTCACAAACACCCAAATATGAAGGATGAACCTAAGATTCCCTTTCATTATAATCAGCGTAGGGGCATACAAAAACTAATACCTTTCACAATGGCATATTTGGCTGGAAACACATTACCTGCATGTTAGTTCCAAACATTCTGTGCTTAAATTCTGCATTGTTCATGATCATAGAGCCCCTGTTTCGTATGCTGAAAGCAGTGAACTTGATGTCATCAATACGCTGGAAATTCAGATCCATCATGTAGTTGATCCTCAAGGTTCCTAGAGAGTGAAGAAAGCAACAATGCAGTCAATAAAAAAACGGTTAAGATCTTTCGACAGGTGCACAAAAAAGGGATGTGTGGCTGTTAGTTAATCTCGGTAAGGTGAGCACTTGCATTGTAAACCAGGGTTCCAAGGATTTGTGTCTAAGACAGGCTTTGTGAAAAATGTCATCCTGTGTCAGCGGTATGTTTTTTCAATTACATTATTATAGATGTGATTTTGATAGTTCAGTTTAAAACCTGTAGTTGGGCCTTGACACTCTTACTGAGTTGTGAATAAAATTTAGCGCAACAGTAACTGTTAAAGTGGATTATTTTTTGTATAATGAAAAATATAGAAAAATTGGCACAAGAAAATACACATACCTCCATCCACAATGGTCATGTTCTCTACACCAGCAACAATGCCCTCAATCATAACAGTTACTCCGGCTACTCTGAGTTCACCCTGCAGAGTGGTGGTGCTACCATGGTAAAGGGACACGTCCAGTGGTAACTGACCAGTACCTGCAAGTTAAACAGTTTTGCTGTACATAAATGCTGTCTTTTATTCTTAAGAATTTCAACTCTACAATGCAGATCTATTGCCTGAATTAAAAATGTTCATGCATTGTAAAAACAACTTTACCAAAAACGAAACCTGACCTTTTAATGCGCACTTGCTCTATCATTCAGTTCATAACAATTTTAAAATATTCTGAACAAAGGGCTATGCTAAAATAGAAACTAAACTTTCTTCTTTTCAGACAAAAACACAAGATGATGGAGATGATTTAAGTACTGGAATGACTAACTTACCAATGAACAGTTTTTGGTTGTAGCCGACATGTAAGTGACCTGTACGGTCTCCCTCCGTGTATCCAACCTTCAAGTCCACAAGGTCGGTGTATTTGGGTCTCACCATGGCAACCTGGGCTTTCTCATAGACCTTTAGAAAAAAAAAGATAATTTATTTTAGTAAAGTATAAAACTTATACACTTCACAATCTTCCTTGATGAAAATATAATGTTAAGTCTGCATTTCATTTGAAACTTTGAAAAAATTAAAATCAAGATTAAACAGAACAGAGCAGTGGCACAATGTAAAACTTTCAATACGAAATTATTACAAATAAAACACTTCACAGTGATTCAAGTGTTCATGGGTTATAAATTCTTCCAACAAACTTAATGATTGTATTCACATACAAAAAAAGGCAGTTTGCATTTGTCAACAGTATTTCAGTCATATAATTGCAGTCAGTTAAACGATTCAAACTTGTACTTGTAGATAGTTCACTAATACCAACTACACATATTTATACCCTTAATTGACAACTTTCCAACTTGAATCAGAGGTAAGGGGTGAAATACCGTTGCAATTATTATAGGACCCATTCCCTCACAAACGGCTGGGCAAATTACCAAACCCGCGTTCCTCGAATTTCAGTCCAGCACTCTTAACTACCTTGCCCAGCAGTTTGTTTTATCAGAATACAGCCATTATCAGACAAACACTCTCTTCTTAAGGTGATAATTTTCTTAGCAATGTTTTTTACCTTTATGTAATCCAGAGTTACGTGGCTGGCAGGGTTCACAGTCTTGTCGAAGACGCTGACAAGGGGAGGGTAAGCTCCTGGCCAGATCCAGGCAACTCCGCTGGCCTTAGGGTAGTCAGGGTAGGTGTCTGTTAGGTTTCTGGAACGTTATATTTGTAATGTGTGTCATATACTGTTGGTGATTTACATAGTGCTAACTAGATTCAATTAAAATGCTTACTTGCAAGTATTTTAAATATGAATAACATGCTAAATAATTAAATTTAGAAACATGACCAATAATGTGAACAATTATATCAGTAATTAACTTAGATACTATGTACGGGTATCTGGTCAAAATTTACGTTCTGGTTGCTGTTACATCCGGCTCATTAAAAAACTTAACCCCCCCCCCCAGAATAGAAAAGATTTAAGTACAATTTCACATTTTTGGTATAAAAAAGGCTACAAACATCTCTATCCTATTCCCATCATTTTGTGTTATGATGCAATGAGAGCAATTATGATACCTATAAGGATTCTTAGGCTCATAACCCTTGTTGTTGAGGTACAAGGTGCGGTTGTCCTGGAAACCAGCAGGTGCTACCCCATTGACATAGTCTGGTAGCTTGTGGATGTACACTGTGCCTGGACCGCCTGGTTCAGACTTACTACCACCTGATCCACCATGATTGATGAAGTCACCTTGAGTACAAGAAAAACATTGCACCATGGGACTTACAGCTATTTTGAATGAATCATTGGTGTACAAAGGGTAAATTCTTATTTTCATACAATTTTTCCTGAAATTAATTGCTATAATAATACGATTCAAAATGTATGAACATGAAATGGTTGCTTATTATCCCCCACCAATGGCAGAGGGATATTGTTTTGGCGTTGTCCGTCCGTCCTTCATTCCGTCCATCTTTCCGTCCGTCCGTCCGACACTTTTGTGTCCGGAGCCATATCTTGGAAGTGCTTTGGCGAATATCATTGAAACTTGGCATGAGTATATATATGGATAAGAGGATGATGCTAGCCAAATGGCATTATACACCATCTGTTAATAACGGAGTTATGGCCCCTTTGTATCTTAAAACAATGCTTTTTTAGTGTCAAATATAACACTTTTGTGTCCAGAAACATTTTGGCGAGGGATATCAATTCAACGAATCGGCTTGTTTTTAATAATATGCTTAAGGCCAGACTGGGCAAAAAACTGGGACAAATCCGACAAAAAATGCAAAGTCTGACCAACATTTTGGCGCTGTTAGACAATATGTCTAATAAGAAATTTAGAAAGTTCATTATCATACAAGCTTTTTGAATTTGTGTCTAACAGATTGACCTAATGTGTAACAAGATTCCCAGATTATCAGATGATAAGTCTGACAGGTCCATCTGAGCTTTCACAGAGTCTGACAGACAATATATGGATAGCTATTTTAATAAATATGGTTATGCTTGAAACAATTTTTTTATGTCCACTCACCAACATAGAAATTGTACATAAAGTAGAGAGCAATACGGCCTCCACCCCCACCACCACCTTGTGACGCCAGGCTGCCGTCATACCCAGCGCCACCAGAGGCGTCTATTTCACCGTTGCCGTCAATGGTGTATGTCTCAATGTGGATGGCGCCACCACTGCCGCCACCAGCACCCACGGACCTCCATTTTCCTCCAAGTGCCACCAGAAAACCGTCCACAGTCAGCGTGTGGTGAACCCTCAGGTACAACCTTCCACCGCCTATACCACCCTGGTGTGGGAATATGGCGTGTCCACCATTTTTGCCAAACTGTGTGGGATACAGGAAGTTGTCATGAGCACCGCCTGCGTAGGCTTCTGTCTCTCCTCTGCCACCGTTACCACCATGACCACCGCCAGAACTACCCCCAGAGTGGCCGCGTCCCGCACCGACACCTGAAATTATATATAAATTATCAGAAATTGATTTCAGACATTTTGTTATCTGTCTCCTTTAAATCGTACGATAAGATGTCTATAATTTGTCTGTAATGTGGTCAAATATAAAGTATTATATCCCAAATTCAGAATAGATAAATTAATCCTACTGTAATTAATCACAAAAAGGGAACTAAAAGTTAAATTGCAGCTTATGTCTAATATAAAATCGTTTATCATGTAAAACACATTACTCAAATCTCCAATTTTTGTATTTCTTTTTTATTTTCCTACATATTTGATCCCGGAAAGTAACAAGTTGCTAACCTTCGTGCTGAAGATTATATGGACATCCCTCTGTAACGGACAGTAACCCATACGGCTCTATGGTGACATTCATATAGTCAAGCATCAGGTCATTGGACATCAGCTGTAGTAAGATAATTGCAATGAATTACAGTTCTTATGAAAGCAAAATTGATAAAATAACAGATATTATTTTCTTAACAAGAAAAAAAATATTAGTAGAAACACATATTATTTAATGTAACTAATTTGTATGCGATCTATTCTTTCATCTTATTAACTAAACTGGGATTGTTTTCTTAAACTGAAAGAAAACAACGTTTTAGAACAAGGAATGGGACTGAATATCAGCTAAACAAATCAACCAAAAAAGATTAAAAGACTTGCCCTGGCTCCCGATCTGATGGTGAGGCTGGTCCCCTTGAGTGTGGTGAGGGCCTCGTCCTCCGTGAACACCCTCACCCCTCCGAACGTCTTAATGTCCATGTTGTTGATCTTGTTGGTGGTCGGAGTGTGGTGGTCGATGGTCAGGTTACACCTTGCGTTCACTGTGATGTTCTCCATGCTTCGGAAGTGTCCTGATAGAAGAAAAGTTGCTTTCCATTGGAAGCCTTTCTTTTCAATTCTTGAATACTACCATTACTGTTTTTTTATTTTTCTATTATAACCCACAACTGTTTTGTCATTTTTAACCAATGAGTTGTAGTTTAGAAAATATGAGTCGTGTTTTGAGAAAACTGGGCATAATGCATGTGCGTAAAGTGTCGTCCCAGATTAGCCTGTGCAGTCCGCCTTAATTGGATTTTTGCTAAGAAGAGACTTCATTTAAACGAAAAATGTCATAAAAGCGGAAAGTGTCGTCCCTGATTAGCCTGTGCAGACTGCACAGTCTAATCTGGGATGACACTTTACGAACATGAATTAAGCCCCGTTTTCTCAGAGCGCGTCTCATATTATTTGTTGAAGATTGCCGGTATACATTTGCACCGTGATTCAGATAAGGTAGTTACTAATACAGTAGATTGTATTCTAAACATTTTTTTCCATAAACACTTCTGCAAATTGCATGGGCCTGGAAAAGACCTGAAGATATTATTATTGTTTAAGTTAAAACCTATTTGTTTAAGCTTGATTGCATCAAAACCCTTGTACCTTTAAATGACAAAAACTCTCACATCCATTTCAAGTAGAACGAGAACTGTGATGTAAGAGCTACATATAATACCCATATTTTCTGCACAACAAAATATTATATATAATAAAACTAAATGATGTATACCTTTAATGTACATATCTATGCCTCTGCAGTCGAGCTCAGGTGGCAGATTGACATCAGAATCTCTCTGTGACAAAACGGCAACTGTCTGAAGAACCCTGCTTTGGGTATTCTCATACTTCTGAGTCTGGCGGACATTTATCCTTCCTTGGTCATCGCCGTTGATTTCATGGGCCGTCAAGCTCATGTCTGTGCCATCCATATTGAGTGAAGCTCCACCCAAAACGTCCAGCTGTACATAGACAGACAGACAGACAGACAGTGTATTCACACTTACTCACAAGTGCATTGTCTTCTTGCCAAAATACAAAAAAGTATTTCCATTATACTAAAAATACCTTGCATAGCTGTCTGTGACAGCTGAATGCGAACGAATTCTCCATTGGGTTTGTGCAAATGCCAGCTTCCACATTAACATATACATCACATTCAAGTTATAACAATTTGCTTATAAAATTTCATAAAAGTTCATATCATGTATTATATTTGTAAAGCCTTTCAATTGACAACCCAGTTAAATTACAATTTTGACAATGAGCTGTATATGCATTAGTTGCAATTAATTATTGTATGTTCTGTTACAATTGAGTTTCTCGTCAAAATTTATCAATACATGTATAATTTTTTTTGTTAAATTAACATGGCCCAGTGAGACATATTCTTGTGTTGTTGTTAAAACTATCTGCATACAAGTGATTCAAACCTTGTCAAATATAAACTTCTTGGTAGTGCCCTCTGGCAGAATGTATGCAGTGCCTTTCTCATTGCAGTACGGTGTCTGTGTGGTAGCAGTAGGGTCCTCTCGCACGAATATCTCGATCTCACTCATGGCCACATGACTTCCTGTTGCTTTCAGTTTAACAATGATCTGCCAAGGGCAAAGTTCAAACATATAACATTCCACGTGGTGATTTTGTTATTGGTATTGAACATTAGGAAAAAGGAATAAACTTATTGCTGATTACTTTTTATTTGTTAATAATCATATCATATTGTGTTCTGGGGCATCTTTGTGTAAAGGGATGGGCGAGGGTTGGAACAGCTGATGTACAATATATTGTGTTCTGGGGCATCTTTGTGTAAAGGGTTGGGCGAGGGTTGGAACAGCTGATGTACAATATATTGTGTTCTGGGGCATCTTTGTGTAAAGGGATGGGCGAGGGTTGGAACAGCTGATGTACAATACAAGCATTTATTTTAAAACAAATATAAAAAAGTTTATTTTGTGTCATGCCATGCTTCCCTCAATGTTCATGATTACACAAAAACTTAGTCAAAAGTTATTTTCTGTGCGTTTGTTGCCAAATATAAGTCCCTGTATGCTGCCTATTCTAAGGTGACACAAAAATCTTTAATGTGTATAGAACTGGAAATTACCTTGTCGACATTGTCTTTGATCTCTACGAGTCCATACTGATGTGCCTCAAACTGTGTCTGGCAGTAGTCTGTGGACTCAAAGCCAGCTGTCCTGTTCACTGCAGCTGCACCTTTCAAGGAGGTGTCCACGGCATAGTAGGTCACCAGTGAGTTAAAGTATGCATGTCTGCAAATAATTAAAACAATATTATTCTAAAGAAAGTAATGAAAATATAAAGATTATCTGCTCTATACATTCACATTACTTATTAATGAAATGAACATGAATGTACAAGTAATAAAATTTCAACATTATGCCAATACATACAAGTACTTATCAAATCTTTGATATGGAATTTAAAATATCAAATAATCCAAGTTTTAAAAATGCATATTGCAAACTGATAAAAAAATGTGTGTCCATGCTTATTCCCACAATAAATCAGGAATGTAAGCAAGCAGAACAAAAAGTCATATCCAAGGATCTACTAACAGATAGTTATTGTAAGTTTTAACTAATAAGTCTAAAAAAGGAACATACGGTGAGGTCAATGTGTAGTTTCGTAGTGCAGACTGGATATATCTTGATGTATTCCACATAAGTCTTAAATGGAAGGTCAAAGGTCAAGGTGGCCTGACTGGCACGTGCCATGAACCATGTGCTGGTATCCGCCTGGATATCAGTGAACATATGACTCAGTGGCCAGGTGTTTCTGAAATAGTACCAATAGTAGCTAGAATACGCGTTATAGGTCTCTGGGTTGACATCTGAAGAAATATTGATTCCACTGTATGTTTGGAAATACTTGTCAGGGAATTTGCTAGTTTTGAAGTAATTTCCAGTCAAGTTGAGCCTCTCCACTTCCGATATGCGGTTGCTTGCAGTGTTTCCTGAATTGTCCAATCTCAGATGTCTGAATGTGGCATTGCCACTGTGGTCCTCAATGTAGACAGTTCCAGACCCTCCATACTGGTAAGGTCCCTTGCCACCAAACACCAAGTATTCTCCAGTGAAATGGTTTTGAAGTTTATGGTAGATGGCAATTCTTCCTCCACCACCACCTCCACCATATGTTCCACCTGTAAACATTACATAACCATAATATTCAAACATGTTTCATGTAATAAAATTGCATGATTAAACAGAAACATTACAAATAACTAGCACTTAGCTTTTGAGTTGCATGTCACATTTTCAAATTATCACAAAGACATGCAGATTTACAGCTTGTTTTTTTTAATGGATTTTACGTCTTTTGCATTTTAAGAGTTTAATTAAAATCACATATTTTACATAGTGCCAGCATTACTGAACTAATTGATGACACATGTGACGAGTGCAGTCGCACATATGAATTCTTATACTTATAAGCTATGAATTAAATAAAATTAAAAAACTTCAAACAAGAACAAATCTTACAGATTGGCAAATAAAAACACATTTAAAACTCACCATTTCCACCAGTGACTTCAATCGAGCCTGTCCCATCCAGATGATTGACATCTAAATACAGAGAACCACCAGCACCACCACCTGCCTTACTGTTGCCAGCAGATTCACCGTTACTATGGAGACGACCTTCTACTCTCAACTCATCCTTGATATACAGGTACATGATACCTATGGAAGTCAATAAAACAATTTGAAATGTTTGTTAGCCGATGTACATGAAGTTTTCCTAATCATCAACAGTTATGCATACAGGACTTATGTCAGGCAATTTTAGTCAACAAAATGATAAGTGTATGTGCAAGGTTTAAGTTGAATTATAACTTATTGTTGATCAAAAATTGAAATGTCAATGACATAAACCAGAAACGGTGAGGATTCACATCAATATAGATGCTTAATTCATTCATACATTTCAGCTTTTAGCTGCACTCCAACTTGTTTTCCATGAAATATATGGTTAAAAGGACATGCAACGCATTGAATAATCAAAGTACTGAAAGTACTGGTGTGACGATGCTTTAGAAAAGGATGGATTCAGTATCTAAGGGTTGGAAATGAAGCCTTTAACACATGAATCTATTCATAAAAGTCTTTAATTTCATTTGATTTTATAAGTTACTACAAATGCGTCAAATGAGTATGTGAGCAGAAAAGGGTTACAATCACCGCTTACCTCCTCCTCTACCACCACCACCATTGGGAGCATTTCCACCTCCGCTGCCTATCTGAGTGGGCTTGTAGATTGAGTCATACGCCAGTGAGGAGTAATAACCAGACAATGCCCGACCCCCGCGACCCCCGTGACCTCCACCTGACCCTCCAGACTCGTTAATGTGAATGTTACGACCAGCCCCTGGCCCTTCACCACCAGGGTAGCCAGTGAAGTCAGCATGGAATTCACCTGAAGTCAGAACATACCAATGTGAAATAAAACCAAAGCAATTATGGGATCAATATTACTTGAGGCTCACAGTCAAGACTTAAAAAAAATCTGGGTGGTTGTATTTTTTTATTTTATTTAATTGTATCTATTAATCAGCAGCGATCTATTTTTAGTTTATTAACTAATAATTGATAACACAAGATATTTTCTCTATTCACTTTGTTCTTGAAAGCCCATATACTGTAAAATAAATGATTAAATGTAATAAATTTATATTTGAAACAGATATGAGAATTTAAATACTGTCTAAGGTTGATGTTTTTCCTACAAAATATTTGTAATATGAAAAAACAGGCCATACCTGATAGATCCACAGTGACGTTTGTAGCATTCAGCTGCAGGTTGTTGGACCTCACATAACCATTTCCATTGATGATCAGTCTTGTGACGTACAGCTTCATCTGAAGCTTGGCCGCTAGAGGCTCAAACTTTCCTCCTGCACGGACAGAGATATTTGTTGCCTTAATTTCTCCAGTTTTGTATCCATCAGAATTGGCATGAGACCAGATGTAGAGTTCTCCCTTGTTCTCGACAGTTATGACATCCATCCCTTCCACTGTGCCGTTGATTTCAGCCCACACTTCTCGGATGATGACCTTCCTGGGGACTTCAATTCTGCTGTTTCTGAATTATTACAAGAACCAAAAAAGTTATGATGAATTTCTAATGATTACAAAAAAGGGAAAAAATATAACTGATTTAAAAAGAACTACATTTTTTGTTCAAATATGGAAATCTATAGGAATGTATTGAACAGGATTTCAAACCTTTTTAGATATTATAAGAGGATAAAGGTGTTACATAATTCATGCTAATTTTGCTGAAAGTAACTGGCAACATTTTATTGACCGTTGCATTATTGAAGAAACTTTGACCACATGAGTACACACCTGTAAGAAGCAAGGTTTACTGGCAAGTAGGTGTCAACTTCAGTGAGACCAAAAGTTTGGTTCTTCCCAGCGTGCAGCACTCCACTCCGATCACCCCAGAGGAAATCCACCCTGACATCAATGACTTCATTATCAGTGTCACTCAATATGGCCACATGAGCATTGCCCCTCACATCAAGCTCTTTAAACCTGTACTGCAAAGCTTCGTGGAACAACCACGTTACACCGCCCGCATAGGAAATGTCCCCATATTCACCGTTGAGTAAGCTACGTAAATTACCCTCAGCGTAGTTAGAGGAGCGTGGGTATGCGTGACCATTGTTGTCGATTGTCATCTTCTGATAAGCAAGTGTTCCATTATTGAACTTTGAGTCCAGATAAGCTGTTCCAGCCCCTCCAGTTTCACTGTTGCTAACACCACCATATGCATGCATAGTGATGTTGAATTTGGCGATATTGGTGCACTGGACGGAGATTCTCCCACCCGCTCCACCACCACCGGCAGCCCCTGCAGGCCCTCCACCATTGCCACCATTGGCCTCGATGGTGCCGCGACCAACAATATCCTCGCAAGTTATCCAGATAGAGCCACCGGCACCACCACCTGAGCAATACATAATCTACTTATATAATAATTAAAACAAGAGGGCCATGATTGGCCCTGAATCGCTCACCTGACTAACCAAATACAATCCCAACCCAGATTTCATCGAGATAAACATTCTGATCAAATTTCATAAAGATTGGATGAAAACTGTGACCTCTATTGTCTACACAAGGTTTTTCTATTATTTGACCTAGTGACCTAGTTTTTGATCCCAGGTTACCCAAATACAATCTCAACCCAGATTTCATCAAGATAAACATTCTGACCAAATTTCATAAAGATTGAATGAAAACTGCGACCTCTATTGTCTACACAAGGTTTTTCTATTATTTGACCTAGTGTTTGACCTACTGACCTAGTTCTTGACCCCAGATGACCCAAATACAATCTCAACCCAGATTTCATCAATACATGTATAAACATTCTGACCAAATTTCATAAAGATTGGATGAAAACTGTGACCTCTACTGTCTACACAAACAAATTGTTGATGGACACACGCACACACGCACTGATGCCAGACATCACACGGTCACATAAGCTTCGTGACAGGTGAGCTGATCATACAAATCTAATTATATTAAGGGTTTGAAGGCAAAAAATACGAACTGAACATACAGCTTCTATACCTCCCAACAAGTTTGGTTTGATTTATTTCAATTATTTTTTAATGGATGCAATTTTTATCTAGGTGGTCTGTCTGCATACTTTTAGTCAGTTCTGTTACTAATTATACTTATAAATACAGGTAACAAGTAAATAAGAATCACCTGAGCCCCGATCAAATCTCTCATCAGGAGGCATTCCATTGGCTGCTATGAGACCGTCAATATCCACGTGACGACTATTCACAATCAGGTAGCCACCGCCAGCGCCACCTAGAGTCTTGTAGATCATTTGGTTACCATGCTCCTTGTCACCCAGATATAGTTCACCTACAAACGTATGCAATGTCATAACTGTCTTTTTTCCTTTCTTGAATATTAAAAAGAAATCTTCCAATGTATAATGCACAAGACGAGCCAGGTGTTATTAGTTTTGTCTCACATGTAATACAAATGTGAAAATTAAACTTTTCTTTTTTGTCAATATTATTTTTACATCATGACATCTAACCCTTAAAATAAGACCACTTGTTGTCTCAAACATTATCTCCACTCAAAATATAGACCAATGAAAAAGGTAGAAACTTGGTTCAATATTTAAGAATAAGCCTAAGATGTAGAACGCATTTATGTCGGTAGTCACAGGACCTGGAATACTATAAGATAACTCAATTTAATTACATAATACATAACGTATAATAATCAGGCCTTATACACATTGAATTCAAACTTGACCCTATCAGGGGTTTTGGGGGTTATTTACATAAGGAACAAAACACTTGTCATACTACACAAGTAACAATTGCAAAAACAGTCGGGATCTTAATGCAGCATAGCAAATAAAGTCATTATTGCAATTGCAAACATAATATAATCATGTCAGCATCTCTAAAATGAAAATTGTATCTTAATTAGTATTCTCCCATCTCTAGACTCACCATAGTAATGTCCATAGCCTCCAGCAGAGCCATGATCCGCAGGGTTATAAAGGGAGTCGTACCCAGTTCCCACCTTGCCCAGGCTTGAACCACGACCACCGCTACCACCATGGCCAGCACCGCTACCACCTGAGACTGACCCTATAAATTAGCCAGTAATGTTTACAACATCACTTCCAGTATACTGTTGGGTATACTGTAAATTATTCCATCAAACATGATCTGTGTATTAATAAAATCAAATCTACTTTTTCTTTTCATGTCTCACAACTATAAATTGTATTCAACCTACATAGTATAGTGGAACAAGGTTTGTGCCTATAGGTTTTTTTATATTAAACAAATAGTTTAAATTAAGATTGTATCATGTGAGCTTTGATTTCTAGGCTCAAAAAATCATATCAAGACTAAAATTTACTGAACAACTTAAGTTTTGCCACAACATACTTTTCCTTTATGAGTGTGTAGAACTAATGAATATTTTGAAATGAAATGTATTCTAGTCAACAGTAAGTTTCAAAGACCAACTACCAGAATTACATATAATCTTTTGCTTGAACTGAGTTTCATGTTTAAAAAAAGAGCTTAACTCACGTTTGTCATATCTGGGCTTTAAATTTACCTTAATTCTACTAACAGTAAATAAACTGATTAGATTGTTCTAAGTGCAAGGGGCTAGGTCTCTGACTCAGTCCCCTTTACCTATGCCAGCCCCTGGTCCCTCTAGTCCAGAGTTGGGCTTATATCCTGATCCACTGAGGTCAATCTTGCCACCCGAGTACACTGCCAGCAGATGATGCACTGTCATGTTGAGTCCAGTGTTGATCAGGAAGTGGCCTCCACCATACACCTAGAATAAAGATGCAAAATGTTTGGGTTTTTTCAGTTGAATAAGTTAACATTTAACTTTAGATTTTACAGACTGTGGAATGAAAACAAACTGTAGCAGTTGTGAAGAGCGACTCAACCTTCTGAGAGAAAAGTAACAAGTTTAATACTTCCTCCATGATTAAGGATCAAGTAATATATATCAATCTCTATATCAAATTGAAGTCTTTCATAGAATAATAAACAATTTATTAGTAAAATTAAAATGTAAAAACTTTATTTAACCCTTTCAGTGCGGGAACTGGATTTTGAAGGCCTTTGCAAACAGTTTGGATCCAGATGAGACACCACAGAACGTGGCGTCTCATCAGGATCCAAACTGTTTGCTATTCTGATAGTGTTCTTTGAAAAAAATCGAAGAAAATACTAATTTTAGAAATTCAGCAGAAGACATTTTAGCAGAAGACAAATTTCCCAGCATGCAAAGGGTTAAATGCAAAAGAATACTCAATAGCTTAAAATGATACTTTATCATATTGAAAAAATATATATCCTCAGTTTACCGAACAGTGCAACAAATGTTAATGCCCAAAGTAAACTACAAATGCCCTACTCACAGATATGTTGGTGGCTTCAATAAAGAATGTTTTCTTTGGACTATCAGAGAACATCTGGAATGTGCCACCCTCCTGTACATGTAGGGATTTCAGGGAGACAGTAGCAGGCTTGTGGCTGGTTGCTAGGCTACCATTGGTGTCTATGGAGACGTGACCCTCTTTGAACACGTACAGGTCCTCAATTCCAGACACCTTGAAACATATGATGGCCGTGATATTTTATCTGCACACAAACTGTAAAATCATTTCAGTACGAGTTTGCGTACTTCTCAGTCAGAATAGTTATAGTGATTTGTTAACAACTGCATACATATTTTTATGCAAGTTTAACGAAAACTATACTGATACATAATTCTGCATTTGACTAAAATTGCTGCTTTAAAATGAAAACAATAAACATTATGTAAAATTATATGAGTATCTTTTACCTTCCCAGATGAGAACAATTTCGTCTTGTAAAAGAAATTCCTTGGTGGGAAGATGATGTGCCCCTTCTCATAAACATGTGTGTTGAATGGCACATCATAGTCAGTCTTGTTAATAGTCATCTGTTGGTTGTATCCAATATGGAAGTAGCCTGAAAAGAAGAGAGTTTCAGTAACACCAACATTATTTATCAATAATTACTTCATAAGGTGCATTTAGGTGGTTTAAACCTTTCTAAGTGTACTGGTTTTTCTTATTATAAGTTTATGAAATAAATAACTGTACAAAAAATGTCAAAAAATCACTGTATAAAGTGAGCACGTTTAGGGTAAATTGTTTCCTTGTACCAGCTTAAAGACTAACAATGACCAAAAATATTTTTTGACAGAAGGTACTTTAAAAAAATCATTAACATAAGATGTAAATTGTAACATGTATATTGCATGTAACACTATCATTTTAAAAATAATATCATACCAGTCTTGTCACCCACAACATTTCCAGCAAAAACTGTTGAGGAATCAGTGTATGAATTCTTGGGCATGAACGCAAGGTGAGCGTTGCCAAGGATGTAGATCTCACTAAACGAGAAGGCCTCTCCTTTGTCAGCAAAGATCCAGGTTGATGCACCCTGCAGCCCAATGTGTTTGTACCTGCAAAGTGAACACATGGAAATGTAGCCTGATGTAGTCATTGTGTTTGTACCTGCAAAGTGAACACAAGAAAATGTAGCTGATGTAGTCATAGTGTTTGTACCTGCAAAATAAACACATGGAAATGTAGCCTGATGTAGTCATTGCTATCAAATTGGAAATGTATCGGGGTACTCTAAGCGTCAGCTTTGCTCTCAATTTAACATGCTTGCCCAGTTTACCTTGATCAAGACAGAATTTCAGACAATTAAATCAAAGTTAAATAACAAGAGCACACTTATACGTTTCCTAGTATTAGGTTGCTGTTGTTCATATGCAGGGACTCAAATATAGTTTCAAGAAAGAGCTTTTCGATTTTTGTTTTAAATGTGTTAATTTTTAGTGAAGTTAACATTAATTGTAATTATTTAAATGACAAGGAGATTTGATCATTTGTCTACTTAACCGTGAGCCTCCAGGTTTTAAGAAACAAAGTGTATTATGACCAATATATGCAAATAAATTGGATATTTCAGCTTTAGACAAAGGTAGGCACACATACAGTTCATAACAATTCAATTAGTATTTTGTTTGAATTGGGAGGTTTTTTGGTTGTACCGTAGTTCTTCCACCGACTCCTCTGCAAATATTTCAATCTCATTCAAGGCTGCGTAGGAATATGTCCGCGAGCTTCCAGAGAGGTCAAACACAAACTTGGTTGCCCGTTTTCCAACTGCCAGGTCTACATATTGACCTTGAGTTGGTTTGGTGCTTGGCTGTATGAAGTTAGGTGTAACATCAAATGCTTTGTTTGTGGAATCATATCCAACAACCTGTAAACAATATTTATTATTTTCAATATATTATAAAACAAACTTACACTTAAGAAAAACATTTAATTACTTTAAGGGCATTAGATAAATTTTAAAGAAATTTCATCATTTTGCTTTTTTTTACTTTAAGTATTACCTATGTACCAATAATCTATGCTGTGCGGTTAAGCTTTTTTATCATGACCACTTGAAAAACAGTGTTATAATTGTCATAAATTTAACTAGGAGCAAGTATTAACTTAACTTTCATGATATTACACGAGATTTTGATACCATAGGTTTGAGATATCAATGTGAAAAATATGCCATAAATACTGGTATCACAAATGATATTACAGACCTTGAATTTGGTATAATGGCTAGCCACTGGATACACTTTGATCTTGTTGATGAACATCGGCTGTGCCAGTGTTATAGTGATTGTGGATGTTTTGGCCCAGGCCATGTAGTAATCATCTCCGTGACCCTTCAGGGTCTGATCAAACAGGTGGTGTAGTCGATAGTAAGAGGGAGCGTTGCTGTATGGGCAGTAACACCCGTAGTAATTGCAGTTGCAGTCATATATGGCCGCACTGCTTTCAACCTACAATGTATGCAGAACATAAATCTTGGTGATTAGCATACTTACATCAACATAATTGTTTTTACAACAAACAAATAATCATAAATAACTTGAGGGTTTATTTAATACATACATAGTATATCAAACATTGTTAATGTTTCTATGAAGAAGGTATGAAAGAGTACAAAACCATGAGACAAGTGCTCCTCGAGGTATTGATTTGAGGTTACAATATCATTATTTTGAACAGACAAAGCACTGAAGTTATCAGCACTATTAATTTGATGTTTATGATGCAGTCGCATAAACAGTCCTTCCTCTTTAATATTAATGAACAGTTTACATACAACAAACACAAAGCTCGCCTAGAAGTCCAAAGGACAGCAGCTATAGTTTCTGCAATAATATATTGACCTTTTGGCTTTAGCTGTTGCCTTGACCTTATGGTGGCATTACTGCCTCATGCCTACTGCACATTGCCACTAGGTGATATACATTTACGCCAGTTTAACACGAATCCATTTAAAGGACCACAAGATATAGAATGCTCATGTACATACTCAAACATTCATCCTTCAAGTGTGACCTTGACTTTGATATATAATGAATGGCTTATGCCTTTTTCACATTATCTCAATGAGAAAAACATTGAGTTTAGTATCTTATCCATTAAAGCGTACAGGGGATATATAACAGATACCGGAAATGACTTTGAGCTGGCATGAAAGGCCAGTGCCATCTGAAAGTCTCGATGCACTAAACATATATCAAGTTTGAATTGAAAACATTCAAACAGTTTTGAAAGTCATGATAAGGTCTTACAGTGTGTCCGTCGGTGGTGGTGTAGGATTTAGCTTTGCTGTATGTCGATGCGGCTGATGAAAGGTCAATCCTGAAGCCTTCATTCCACACAGTTGTGTCCTCAGCAATCTGTTTCTGACCATTGTTGTCCACTTTCAGCATACTGCAAGAAAACAATAGCAATATACATACAATTATGTATATTATTACAGGAACAAATTTGTGCAATTACACAGACAATCAAACCATGAAACATGCTATTAACCCTTATTTTGTTAATTAAGTGTATACTGTCTTTTTTATAAACTATCATAAATCATGTGCCTTCAAAAAGAAAATTAAAATAAATCAAATATATTTCAACACCATCACAAAATTTTAGCTGACAGCTGTAACAACATTTGCGCAAAATTATATAAATCAAAGTTCGCAAATACTGTAAAATCATTTATATTTGTTATTTGTAACCATAACATGGCATGTTTTTTTACACACAAAAAACTTTTTGTGAACACATACTTTCATTCTTAAATTACTGATTTTGGAGAAAAAAATGAGGAATTTGTGTTGGTCATTTTTTTATGTGTTAATTGTATTCAATTCATGGATTGGTCAAACTACGAAATCAACAAAAAATAATGTCCCACAAAATTATCATTTGTAAGTAGTTGAACTCAATTAAACACTTATCCTCATGCAACTGATTATTGAAGGGGTTGCATTGGTTTATACCTATACTCTCTCTCAGCATCTTTAACATAGGCAGTCCCAGATGATCCGGCCTCAGCGTGCGTTCCATTTGCCCCTCCATACACATCAAAGTACCCACGGTACAGCGGTATGGTCTCATGTCTCTGATGATAAAGTGCGATCCTACCACCAGAACCACCACCACCACCGTTAACTTTGTCACCTGCCCCACCTAGTGCCTGGATGTGACCCGTGTGACTGCCTGGTATCACAAATTATCAATAATTAATGCGTTGTTTTAAAAATGCTAAAACTGTACTATTTCAGGAAACTTTTATTGAAATTAGAGACAAATTAAAATAGTAAGCTAACATGTAATGCATGTATAAATTGTGTTCATTATTTTTTATGCGACTAATAGTGCTCATCATTCTATAGCATTCATTTGTTAAGGATATGAATAGCACTTTAGCTTCTAGCTAGAACTTAAATTTAAGAATAAAAGGTTTACATAAATGTTATTTAAAGAACCATAGCAACCTCGGAGTTTAGAATCTACAGAGCTACATATAAAGAATACTTGAAAAAGGGACATAATGTGTTAGTGTAGTTTTGTGTACACTGGGTATTATACCTGTGAAGTTGTGTGTTTTTATGTAGATGCTTCCACCAGTGCCCCCTGAGGCTCCGTTGAAGCTACTTCCAGTGTCATAGCTGTTTGCCTTGATATAACCATCGACTGCCAGCGTGTGCAGAACATCCATGTGCAACAAACCACCACCTGAATAACAAGAACATATGCCATAAAACAGTTTATCAACAGAATTTAATGTGACTCAACAAATAAAAGTTCAAAACTTTTTGCTAAGTGCTGAAAGACTTGCACAGCAACTGATGTTTGGTGTTTGTTTGGATTGTTCAGTCTTACAGTTTTCAACATGATTTCTGTCATACTTTTCGTACGAGTTCTTAGTCCATTGCATGCTGGGAAATTTGTCGTCTGCTAAAATGTCGTCTGCTGAATTTTTAAAATTAGCATTTTCTTCGATTTTTTTTTCAAAGAATACTATCAGAATAGCAAACAGTTTGGATCCAAACTGTGTGCAAAGGCCTTAAAAATTCGGTTCCCGCACTGAAAGAGTTCGTCCACATATATTTGCCAGTAAATGACAACTGCCCTCCTTAAATCAGAGACAGTGAGAGGATGACAGGAGAAATAATATCACGACCAATCCACAAACAAGATCAGTTGTCGTACTGGGAACGTAACATTCAATCCTCTAAAATGTGGTCCTATGCTCTACCAACTGACTAAGCTGGCCTTGTTTTCATGGATTTAGTAAAATTGTCATAGACTAAATAACATCTGAATAACAAATGTATGATCACATTTTTGTTCAGCGGATGATTTAATTGGATTTTGATTGGAAAATTGAGATTTCTCTAATGGGGATAGTTGCACTGCCAAATTATCTAAACATGCCAATTTTTTAAAGGTCCACATGCATCAAATAGTTCAAGACATTTTAACTTATTGTGTCCATAATTTTCCAGACAACGAACATTATATTGTGCAAATTAGTTGAATGTAACCTCAATATCCGCAGACGACATCAAAATATATCCTTCAAATCGTGTGTTTTCATTAACTTACTGCTTATTATTCTTAAGTAACTCTAAGGTTCTACATTGTTTTGAGTCACCATTCAAATATAATTAAGTAAAAATTTCGAATATGTGCGTTTTGCTGTTGCCACTTATCTGCATGTGAACGTTAACTGTTGTGAAAACATATATACTGAGGTTGCACTGCATTTAAATTTTAAGACAGACTATTCACCTTCTTGTCAACCTCTGCACCTGGAGTTGATAACAAATCTTTATTAATAACTGAACATGAGAAGAGACAGCTGGGATGAGTGTGTTATTATGTTAGAACGTTTTTTTACGTTTGTATGTTTTGTTTGCCGTCAATGTATGAAGATAGTGAAGTTGTGTCTATGTGAGCGGATGGCAGATTTTTACTGTTATTGTGAACACAACAACACAAATACGGCTCCCAAACTAAAGGAAACAAAACCTTTAACATTGTAGGAAAATAGTATAAGATTATTGATAATTTGGTTTAATTATTGCATCATGTGCATTTCACGGACCTGTGCCTCCATTAGTTTGCCAACCACCGGAACCGTGGGCGGACGGCTTATAGAGGGATCCATACGGCCTGTTCCGCTCTAGCCGACACGTCGTGAATCCGTCACAACCTCCTCGACCTCCTATGCCGCCATGCGAACCTCCGCTCGTGTCGATGCCAACGCCTACCGGAAAGTATTTACATGACGTGTACCGGTATGTAATATTTACTTATTTTAATTAAAGCTGAAACACCAAGTAAAGGGAAAACATTATCCTTCCGATTTTAAAGACATTTATAAACATCATCAATTAACATGTTGATCATTTTATTTTGTTTAAATATTTAAAGTTATCATTAAAAGTTGATATAAAAAAAATTATTTGCAAGGTATTCATGACGAATGCAATGTCGGTATATTACCAGCTAATTCAAAATAACCGTACCAGGTCCTGCGTTAGGTCTGTAGCCACCGTTGCTGACATCAACTTGGCCTCCGTCATCAACGTAGAAATCGGTTGCCGTTATATTAAGGTTACCGCCCTTGATCAAGCCACCTCCCTCGACAATCACCCAGCCAAATGTAAGCTTATAAGCATCGGAATCTGCGTTAGGGTTCGAGCAATTGATGTATGATTCTGCCTTGATCACTGTCAAGCCGAGAATCTTGTACGTGAGGGGACTTAGTTTATTAGTGGAACCAGATTTAAACAGTTTCAGCCCACCGCCTTGCACCAACGTTAGATTGTGTATATGATCAACCGTTCCTTCAATGTGAGCAAATACACTTTCAAGGAATGTGTCTGGCGCTAAACCGAGGTAGCCTCCATCGTAAACGTAGGAACTGAATGGCGTATCTAGGAAAGGTCGCTTCAGATCCATAATTTGGTATGGTCCAATGTGAATGAACCCACTTCGGTCGCCTATCATGTGTTTAAAATGAATGTTGCATCCATTGTTGTAAGGCTCTGGTAATAACGCTAAATGGGCATTGCCGAATATTTGAAGTTCATCGAAACTGTAGTCGCTTTTCCCTCCTGTAAGCCAGTGGTCAGAAGACGCCGGCATAACCCAGGCCTTAAAGCGATCTTGGCTGATATCAGTATAGTTCCGTATAAGATTCACTTCAGACGGCGTTTTGAGCTTGTTGTTATTGATGTACAGCGTACTGTGATCCTCTTGAACATTGTATATGAAAACTGGCCCGGGGCCACCTGGTTCAGCGTTGCCGTCAGAAAAGCCACCGTGACATTGGAACTGTCCCCAGTATGTTACGTTTTGTCGGAAGTACAGTGCGATGCGACCACCTGAACCGCCACCACCACTTCCGCCCGCATAACGACTGCCTCCGTTTGCCGTTATATTACCCATTCCGCGAAATTTGACTGTGTTTATCATTAACGTTCCACCGGAACCGCCACCTCCATACCCGCCTTTTCCGTCACCGCCATCAGCGCGGATCTCACCGTCTACCATCAACATACCGGAAACCTCGAGAACGATCTTACCGCCGCCTTGCCCGCCAATGTTAGCGCCGCCGCCCCCAGCGCTGCCGATTTGATATGGCTGAAACAGGTGCCCATACGGCTGTCCGGTAAGAGTGGTTCCGCTTCCCTTACCACTGGTTCCTCCGTGCCCAGCGCCAGAAGAACCGCCACTGTTTGTTGTGCCCAAGCCAATATTAGTCTTTACTGTTTTCGGGTCATTAGCGCGATACCCAGTAGAATCTGCATGCAGAGACGCGCCGTAGTCCAGTATTATATCAGTTGTGACGATTTTCGTATTGGTTACAACGAAATTCGAACCACCTTCCATAGTAATTGAGTTAGCAACGTTGAACGTTGACTGTGGATCGGCAACTGGATCGGTTAATATGCTTATTGTGGCGTTGTCCTGAATTCTTACCCAAAGGTAATCGAACACATCCGGAACGTTTCCGGTTGTAAAACCACCAGTTTCTAAGGAAAGATAACCGTCGTGATGCAGAGTGAGATTTTCCACGTGATCCATTTCGCCATGAAGCCAGATCGTTACTCCGTGAACAATCGTTACCGGGCCCAAGCCGATAAATGCACCAGCATAGACCCTTGCATTAAAAGGGAGGTCGATTTCAGGTCTTTCAAGATCCATAACTTGATTATCGCCAAGATGCACAGTTCCCGTGCGGTCACCGATCATGTTGTGGAAGAATAGATCCACTTCCGCTCCCACTGGGTGCGGAAGTATAGCTAAATGAGCAGCCCCATACATCTGTATTTCTTCAAAATGGAAGGTAAATTTTCCATTTGCGAATTTATTATAGCCGGACTCAGGTAAGATCCAGGCCCGAGCAGAATCGTAAGTGAGAACGGCATAGTCTTTAATAACGTTACTTTGGTCCCTTGGATGCCGCCCTCCATTATCCATGATAATGGTGCGATGGTCCTCGTGCATGTGATAGAGGAACACAGTACCCGCGCCACCATTCTCGGACGATGGCCCGCCTTTATTTCCACCATAAGTCTGATACCGGAAGGCAGACATGGTTTTGTTCACCTGGAAGTAAACCGATACGCGGCCGCCAGCACCCCCACTTCCGGTATCTACAGAATAATTTGAACCGTCGCCACCATGTGCGACGATTTTACCGTATCCCTTTAGAATGTTACAGTGCATCCAAACGGAGCCCCCGGATCCACCACCGGAACCGTTAACTCCGTTTGCGCCATTTGCACTGACGAGACCGTCAATAAAGATCGTCTCCGTCACGTTGAACCAAAGTCGTCCACCTCCGCTGCCGCCTGGGGCTTTATTGACGCCTGCACCACCAGAAGAACCCATCTTCCGTGGTTCATATATGTCACCGTAGGCGAATCCAGCCCTAGATGTTGCGGACACCTCCTTGCCACCGCTACCACCATGACCGCCACCGCCGCCAATGCCGCTAATAGAATCCGGAGCTCCTGGATTAACAACTCCGTATACAGAACTTTTACCATGGGTGCTGTTAGAATGCTCATGTCTGTATCCCAAGCCATCGGCCGACAAAAGACCACCGGCGTCAATGGTGACATTCTGAGCGTTTATCGTAACATACGTTCCGTGCATAACTCCTCCGCCTTCAATAGTAATTGCATCAATATTAAACGTGATTCCCACTTCAGCAATTGGATCCGTGGTAGCGTTCAACACGGCATCGTCTTGAATTTTCACGTAATCGAACTTGTAGTAGCTCTCTGGCTCCTGGGTTGTGTGGCCGCCATGTTTCAGCCAAAGATAGCCTCCCAGACGCAGCGTGATATTGTTAACGTTTGCAAGGTAACCCGCAAGGTGAATTTCTACCCCGTGAACGAACGTCATTGGGGCAAGACCCAGGTAAGACCCGTAGTAAGTGTACGTATTGAAGGGAAGGTCCATTTCTTCACGATCCATATTTGTAAGGAGGTCCATTGCCTGTCCGTTGCCTACATGAACCGAACCGGTCCTGTCTCCAATCATGTACTTAAAGAATATAATCACTTTATAGTCGTTCTTATTCACACCGCCTTGAAGGCTAGTGTTATCGTCATCGCCATTATCTACATTAGCTTTTGTCGGTGGCATTACCGCAAGATGGCCATTGCCATAAATCTGAAGCTCCTCGAATTCATATGCGTAGCTACCGGTAGTCCCAGTTGCAAACGCGTGCTGACCGGAAATGGGCAATATCCATGCTCGCCCACCATCTTCATCGAGATGTGTCCAGTTAACGTACTTGTTAATTGGCGAAGGTCCACCGTTGTTGTCGATGATAAGTGTCCGATGTTCTTCCACCATGTGATACAAGAACACGGTGCCCGGTCCGCCTGCCTCGCACTTATCACACACTCGCCCTGCAAGTCCACCATTGGCAAGGTACCGGAACTCACTGAATGTCGTATTCAAATGGAAATACATGGCGATTCGACCACCGCCTCCTCCACCTCCGCTGGAACCAACCTTTTCTTGCAAGTACGAGTAAGCTTTCGCCGTCGTCGGCGGCGTCGAAGTTGAAGACACTGTGGTTCCCTGTGGATAAGAGTCTTTCGCGTGCGTGTCGCAGTTCGATCCATAGCAGCATGTGACTGACCGAGTGCATGTCGTGCCGCTACAAGCTACGGTCGGGTAACAACACAGTTCTCTGTCATGCCTCCACCCACCATCATACACTGATCCGTTGTGGCAACATACCTCGCCAAACGGCTTCGATGTGTCACTGCGGCAGCACTGGTATTTGATTTCCCAGGCACCGCTGTGTCGGTTCCGGTAGGTATCCGTCGAATCAGAGCAGCAGCTGGAGAAGTCATTATTGCAGCATACTCTTTTGGTTGCGCACGACGTGCCAGCCCAATTGCACTTGGTGTGATCGTTGCAGAGGTACGAACATTCCGACTTCCCGGCAGAGTTCGTGTAGCATCTCATGGAATTCAAAGGAAGATCGCTCACAGTTGTTTCTGTGCATGCTGCCTGTGGATCCGTAGAGACACATACCTTTTTCTTGCATGTAACTTGATTAGTACATATATTGTTCAGACACTTCTTTAGGGTTTCGCAACGCCATGTTTCAAGACCATCCGTGCTTACCAACGCTTTGACATCGATATCACCGGCCGACCCTCTACCACCGGCGGCTTGTATCTGTCCAAACCCGGTAACCGTGTCACAGTGTAGCCAGATGCTACCGCCGCTTCCGCCGCCTGCGAGTTTTCCGAGCACCGTGATGCCCGCCTCGCCATTAGCCGTCAGTTGGCCGTCGATGTGTATGGTGTCGGTCACGTTGAGCCAGATGCGACCTCCGCCTCTTCCGCCACCGTCGCCTCCGCCGGCAGAGCCAAACATAGTCGGCTCGTATATGTCTCCGTATGGCTTACCGCCGATTGATTCACCTTTTAAAAGATTATGGAAACATTTATGAATGGTTTAACATATTAAACACATTTATAGTAATTATAACTGTATATTCAATAGTAATTATAATTGAATATTCAATGCTCTGTTTCAGTACAGTCCAAAATACGACGTTCATGTTTGAAGAGGGTATTGAATAGAACAGAAATACATATTGTTGCGAATATTTC
Source organism: Dreissena polymorpha (assembly GCF_020536995.1). Lineage (NCBI taxonomy): Eukaryota > Metazoa > Mollusca > Bivalvia > Myida > Dreissenidae > Dreissena > Dreissena polymorpha. The sequence goes on along the minus strand of NC_068359.1, from coordinate 3,735,673 downwards.
GGGAATAATTTTGTATTGTAAACAGGTGTATAGACTCTATATACCTTCTCCGCGACCACCGCTACCACCGTGGCCACCACCGGAAGAGGAAAGAGTTCCAGTGCGTCCGAGACCTGGATTGATAAGCCCGTACGTGCCAGACGAATTTGTGTTACGATCTGTTGCGCGGTAACCGAGATAGTCTGCATTAAGACTCCCGCCGGCGTCGATAGTTATGTTTGTGGAGTGAAAATACAGATGAGTACCACGCATGATACCACCGCCGTCGATGTGCGTGGAAATCGTTTTAAAGTTGATTCCGAGATCCTTAACAGGGTCTGTGATCATGTGAACGTATCCCCCAGTCTTCACGTGCAGAAAATCAAACGCGTAGTTTCCGGCTTTTAGACCGGAAGTTCTCCCTTGTTGGTACAGCCAGAGGTTGCCGTCGTGGTGCAAAGTGAGGTTCTTAATGTGAGCCAGCGTTCCGTTGAGGAAGATCTCAATGTCTTCCACGTACGTGTCCGGGGCAAGACCCAACACGCCGTCAGGGTAGACGTGTACGTTGAATGGGAGATCGATCTTCGGTCTTTCAAGGTCTAACGTCTGTTTTGCATCCACGTGCACGGCGCCGGTGCGGTCTCCTATCATGTTCTCGAAGTATATAGTTGCGTTCGCGCCCACTGGATTAGTCAGAACGGCCAGGTGGGCGTTACCAAATATCTGCAGCTCGTCAAACGTGAACGTGTTGGTTGCTGCAACGAGGAAGAACTAGACGTATGGGGTCTATTTTAAGTTTTAACGCGTGATAAGTTTATGGGGAAAATATTACCTAACGTTGTTGATGATTGTGATCTCTGTTTAAGAATTACCAAAACAAAAAAGGATTTTTTTTCATGAACTTCATAAATTATGATAAAAATTATACAAGCAAATCAGCAAATCTTTTTGAAAATATGTTATTACCGTATATTATACAGTAACAGGTTAAAATATGCGCACTTATTTAAAAGAAATAAGTTAACAAACAAACAATATGATTTATTATTTAGAATTATTAAAAGGCATACACATTGCATCATTTGCACATCAAAACGTAAACTATTGTAAACATCTTAACATCAAATATATGTATAGCAGTTCACACGATCTACCAACTATCGACATGTTTTTTAAACTTACTAGTTGGCAACCTAGTGTTGGTCCCAGCGTCAGGCAAAAACCAAGTGTGCGATGTGTCGGTCGCTAGGTTACTGTAGTCTTTGATGGCACCCTCTTCGCCCGGCACTCCACGGCCGAAGTTGTTTATGAGCAGCGTCGTGTGTTTGTGAACTGAATAATAAAAAGGAATCCAGCTTTTAAAAGAGAACTCTCGAATTCTTATTTTATTTTGGATGTTTTTTTTTTCAAAATCATCCATCTGAATAGTCATATACTTAAATTACGTTAATTTTCACAGTGGCTGCATAAAACAAGCCGACTATACTTAGATGCAATGTACTTAGCAGCACCGCTCACAAAGCTTCTCACATATAATACTAGTAATACCTTTAATATTGAATGTGTTGCACTTGGTATTGATTGCGTGCATCACTTATTTGGCAGTTTGTTTTATTTGGCATGGGGAAAGAAAACTACATTGAAAGTCTTGAAAGTCTCATATACTTGAAATATTTGAGTCTGCAACCCAGCACACGTATATCTACATGGTATACGCAGTGCAACAATTACAGTTTTGATAACAATCTTAAAAACATACTGTTGTGGTAAAAGAACGCCGTTCCGGAAGCACCGTCGCACGCGGGAGACGGTGTGTTGCCTCCGTAGACGTCCCAGGAACCAGTAAACGTGAAGTTCTTGTTGAAGTACATGGCGATACGGCCTCCAGAGCCACCACAGCCCTGGTTTGAGCCGTGAGCGGAACCATCCCCTCCGATAACTTGGAATTCACCATAACCCTGACAACATTCCATAACATCTTAGTGACGATTTTTCGTCGCAATTTGTGTGATATCGTCTTTAGATCTAAGCACGGACTGTCAAAATGCAGACACTTTCAAAGACATGTTGTATAGGATAATTCTGTGCATACGATTATGACAATTAAATGCACATCTTTAAACATTTCATCTAATGTCTATTGGTTTATAAAAAATGATGAAAAGAAGAAGGTTTTATGTATAGCTACCTTAACATTGTTGATGTCCATAAGAATAGAGCCACCGCTGCCACCTCCGCTGGAGCCGGTTCCGGCTTCGCCATTACAACTGATCTGGCCGTCGTTCTGCAGGAAATCGTCGGCGCGAATGTAGATAATACCACCGCCGCGACCGCCGGAGCCGGATACTGCACTACCGGTACCACCGGAGCATCCTCTCGTTACCGGTTGCACCGTCTGACCATAGGGCGCGCCGGTATTTGGATTGCTGGTACTCCCCCCACCTCTACCACCATGACCAGCGCCTTAAATATCAATACAAAATGGTGATTTTTGACAGACAAAAAAAAAGAGCGGGCTTTGTGCCATATTATAAAGTAGCTTGCGATAAATTATCGGTCATACTAGTTTTTGAAACTTTTTTATAATAGACATAAAACAACTAACCTGAACCAGAGCTTCCGGCAATGCCCGACCCTGTTGTGCAAGCGATCGTGTGAAGGTCACCAATGATCTCGCCAAGGTCATCGACGGTCAGTTGCTGAGCCCGTATGTCCACATGCACGGCGTGGATACGACCCCCGCCCTGAACCCTCAATGTATCCGCCTGAAAACCATTGAGAATGTGTACAATCATTGACTTCAACCAGCGTTTTGTTGTAACTTTAAAAATATATTTGTATTGCACTCCACCGACGTGCATCTTCACGTGCATCTTCATTGTAGTCCCTTGGCTACAAGGGATTATGACCAATATTTAACTTGAACTAGGATGTTTTAATATTTAACGCCGTTTTGTTTGCCGCGGCATACCATGGATTCTACGTATATAGATATTTGTTTTGTCGAGTTCTAACAAATGAGCCTATAACCTCATTTTAAGGCAGCATTTTCTATATCTTTTTTAAAGGCACTGATACTTAATCTTTCTTGAAAACGGGTTAAATTGTTTCACTGAGCGTAAGAATTTCGATTAATCTGAGCATTCGTGCATAGGTATAAACTAAGCTCTTAAGTAGTGAATACGCAAAGTGATGAATGAATAAAAATATGAAGTGTACATATTATCTGCCAAGCTACCAGGAGGCCAAGCGTATGATCCCAATAGCGCGAGCGTTCTCTAAGTCACCCATTTAGGCACCAAGTACTGGTTTTACCCGGGAAAAGGACTCGATAATGTCTCAAGAAATCCCAAAACGTCGATGCAGTTGAGCTCAAATATAGAGGCATTCGACTTAAGTACAATTCTAAATAAGGATTACATTCGTTCTACCTGAATGTAAATTTCGTTGGTCTCGCCGGTGAGATCCGGAGTTGCGGTGATTTTGCCACCGGCGGCGACGACGATGTTCACAAGGTCGAAGGTTCCGGGATCCTCCACTACGCCGGTGCGAGTCGTGGCCACACTGGAACCGAGGTACACGGAGCAGCCGTCACCCACTGTCATGTCATAACCGCCAATTGAACCCCTGTAACAGCGAGGCGGGAACGCGAATGAGGCATAGAATTAGCCGTGGAATATTTGTAGGTAAATCGTGGGTCATTATGTGTTGTCCAACGCTTAAGTTATATCGATTAAACATCACCCATTTACTAGTAAGTTTTGGTCAGCGTGAACACAAGCGAATCCAAGTTCATAGATTTAGGTAGGCCTATATGTTATTTATTAAATTTTTGAATGCTGTGTGTGTGCGACCTTTTCTAAGGTTGTGATATTACTACGAATAAACGAATCAATATTTGGGGGTGCAAGTCGCGAGAAAACCGGGCGAAATGCAGATGCAGTAATGGTCGCCCCGGATCACCCAGATGTAATCCGCATAGGCCGGTCCAAGACAAAACAATACGCTCTAATTACTGTGGGCCATGTGCATATGTGCTGGGCCCACGTAATTCTTACACTAACCTTTGACTTGCGTCAGTACAAGATTACTAAGTTAAACGCAACCCTGACACTACAGCTATTCGACTCACCATAGAAAAATGTTGATATTGTGGCAGATGAAGTCAGTGGGTAGCACGAGCTTGCCGCCCTTGTACACGTAGATGTTGACAAGCAGCTCCAGATCCTCAGGGTGCTGCACCACCGCCATCTGCCCGGGTCCAACGTGCAGACTGCCCGTGCTGTCACCTTCGAAGCGGAATGCGCGCAAAGTAAACGCTGTCCTATGGTCAATAGCGAAAATATAATAGTGAACATTTGATTTTGCTGTCAAAAAGTTATTGTGTCGTAATTGCTTTGGCATGTTTGAATAACATAGTATTGTGACAGTCAGTAAAATATTGCAAAGAAAGCTTTCAAACGTTTTTAATATACACAAGCCAACACGACTTTCAAGTATCACGATTGCATACTTCGTTAAATTCGGATGGATAGCTAGCGCAGCGCCCCTGACGATCCTAATAGTGTTCATCTCGGTCAGAGTTGAGTCAGCGATCCACGTCCGGCTCCCTTCAGTGGCGTAGGCCGCGTACGTTTTGTCCGCAATTGCCACTGTCGACAGCACCTGGCCGAAGTTGTCGATTATCAGCGTCTCGTTTTGGGCGCCAGACTTGGTGTCCTTTAATAAATATCCATTTTGTCATACATGAACAATGTATGAAGAAGCAAATAATAAAAGAGAAGCAATCAGTGATGAAAACTACCCTTGCACAAGTAATAGCGTAACACTTGCACGAACAATTATGTAATCCTAACCACGATGTATGATTGCGTTTTCGCATTTTGTTTCAATCAAACTTGAGATATGTCCAGTATATATCCGATACCGAAGGATTTGTTAACATTGCCTAACCACGTGCCCATGCGTACCTTTAAGTACACCGTCCCCGCTCCACCGATGCCGTAGCTCCCGGCTCCTCCCCTGGCATCCAGGGAACCAAACCAGTAGTCAGCGTACTTATAATAGACTGCAATACGCCCGCCACCGCCAGCACCGGTATCCGTTCCCCCGGCTCCACCGGCTACCCTAACGTTACCGGAACCTTCAATGTCGCGCGTATGGACAAGAATATAGCCGCCGCTACCGCCACCAATTGTATTACCGCTGCCGGCCTTTCCGTTTGACTCGATGGTTCCCTCTACAATGAGGAACTGTGTGATATCGAGCTCCAGGGCACCACCACCGGCGCCAAATGTGGAAGACGCACCACCTCCACCGGAACCAAACAGGATATTTGAGTTGATAACGTCACCGTAAGAATTACCAGCCGTTCCACCTGTAATTATCAAGTACGTCTTTTTTGTCATGCTTGTAAAAGACTTAGTGCGAACGATTTCAAGATCAGTGAACTATTTAAAAAAAGATTATGAAGTCTCTCGTTCTGATATATCACCAGAAAGAGCAAATCGTACGCCATATTAAGAAAACCAATTTTCTAGCTAAGTAGACGTTGCAAATCTATTTAAAATTGTGAAACAACTTATTCATGAACACACGCACACACACCGATGTCTTTACTAGCAATGAAAAAAAAACACGCTTTAAACTAGAAATGTGTAAAGAACACTGAGGGTCCCACGAAAATTAATTGGAAATTGACATTAGGTTTTTATATCTACAGTTGACAAATAGACAAAGGGTCATGATTCTGCCGAACGCGTGGCAACCATAATTCCTTTTAAATGATTAACTACATATTTAGGTCATTCAGCTGTTAAAGTTAGAGAGCAAACTGCCAGCCAATCAGTAAAAGAGGAGTTTAAAACAGAAGAAACCGACAGGGAGTCATAATTCCGCCCAAAACTAGTCGCAGCCAAAGTTATTTTCTAATGACAATCTATATATTAAGATCATTCAAATATGCAAGTTTTAATGAGATCTGAAGGATAGTTAAAAAGAAGTGGAAAACATAAGTTTGGGACTGCATATTATATATTGAAAAAAAAACAGACAAGTGGCCATAATTCTGGAGAACTCGTCGGAGACCAATTATTTTATCAATGATGATCTACACAATAAAGTAATTCAATTTTGAACGTTTAGAAGAGATCAAATATACATAAATAAAACAGGAGTTAAAGACACTAGCTTCGGAACGTACGGACGGACGCACATGTGCAAAGCTTAATGCCTTTTACTCTGTGAGGGGGGGGGGGGGCATAACAGGCTACACAACAAACTAGCACCGCTCGAAACAAATACTTACCATAGTTTCCTTTACCGCCTCGTCCACCGAAGCTGCCTCCCGCCTTATTGACGCCCACACCCGCTCCGTCAGTGAGCCCTGCTCCGGTCAAGGTCAGCGTTCCGAGCTTGTCGACCTTGAGTATGTCCGTGTGGATGTTCAGGTTTCTCGCCTTCAGCGTCCCTCCCGCCTCGATGGTGATCTGACCGCTGTGAGTGCCGCGGCGGACCTGTATTAACCGGAAGTTTGCCTGATTAAATGGTCACATAGCGACAGGGTTAAGAGTGAGAATTAATACTACTGTAATAGAAATACGAAACGGATACAAAGGTTTCACTCCTAACCGTGTTGTAAAATATTAATGTGTTATATTTTGCATTCATGTAAGTATTATGTTAGAGTGTTTCAAGAGTGAGAATGTCATAGTGTACAATGTCAGAGTACTGTAGTATATGATGATAAGAAAATATTCTTGACGAAAAAGTGAAAAAATGCTGAGTACGTTGTTCTTTAAATAAACAAGAGAACCATAGGCCCTAAGCCGTTATCTACTAAACGGGAGATGTGAGCTGTAACTTTCGAGCAATTTTTGTGATGTTTTCGGAACCTTTTTAAACTTTGCCAAAATATCATTAGAACAAATTTTCTGAGTAAAGCTCCATAAAGATGGGACACAAAATTCGAATTCTATACTTTCACAAAATGTTAAATGTAAATAAGAGCCAAATAAGGAAACTTGAACATTCTGGTAGCAATTGTTTTAGCCAACTAAAACCATTTTTAAACTTTGGAGAGATATCATTTAAACTAGTTACATCAAATGTCCGGCTGACTTTGACCCCATGGACATGATTTTAAAAATCTTGGTTAATGACCGTTTTATGATATTACAATCAAAATGCCAAAACCGCACGGTCTTGCCATTTCAGAAGAGATTCTTCAAGTTTTCTTGATATATATATATATATATATATATATTGGAAACTAGTAACCCCAATTCTTACTCCATGGGCAAAAATTTGACCAAACTTGGTAGAGCACGACCAAACGATGCTGCATGCCATTTACCCAACCTCTGTTCCTTGCGGTATCAGACGTTTTTTTTTTAAGTTTCCAGCATTCCGGTATACATATAAGTGCAACAACTAACCCCCGAGACGAAGCATATTTTGAATCTTGATATAAAGGAAAGAAAATGATAGAGGACCACCATACGATGTTACGTGACAACTATCAAATGTCTGTGTTTTTTAACCATATACTACTAGTATATACATCAAAGGGAAATACGTAACCCCCATGGTAAGCCGTTTTTTTTCCCCAGTGGAACAAACTTAGGAAAGGACTAGCATATGATGTTACATGACAAATGTCAAAACTATGGGGCATGGCTTTTTTAACCTCTGGGGCATTACTTGTACACACTTTGTAAAGGACTAGTAGAAGATGTTTCACTACAAATATAAAAGCTCTGTGTGGTTTCGCAGAAGATTTGTTGAAGTTTTCATTTATCACATCTATTATTAGCTCTGATGACATAATATGAATGGGTTAGCTTGATGTGAACAAGCGAGACACCAAACATCTAAGGTTACCATGATGTACCGTTTAATTAATAACCTTATTGATATTCCGTCTGACCACTACCTCCGCCCTGCTATATCATCAACCAGAGGCAGCAGTATTAGATACAAAGTACCATTCTGCTGAACTGACTACCTCCGACACTCCTTCTTCCCGTCAGCAACAAGACTGTGGAACCAACTGCCTAACCACCTTGTGACGGCTCCCAGTCTTGAAGCGTTCAAGGAAGGGATGACACCGAAATAAGTCACAATGAATTTGTAAATAGTTTTAAAAAAAATTAACTGCGCCACACGGCGATTTTTAAACCATTTTTCTTGTACGACAATGCCCCCAGAGAGGGATATAGTACAATAAACGAAGAGGAAAAAGAACTATGAAAGAGGGTCAACCAAGGATCATTCCTTTGAAGTTTCATTAAAATCTATCGAGTGGTTCAGGATAAGAAGTCGGTATAATTAAAATATATCGCACGGCCCACTCACGCACGGACTGACGGACAACAGAAAACATTGTATCACCAAAGTCCACATTGAGCACTTCGTTCTAAAGTGATATGGTTAAGAGATTGCCATTTTCGATTGTAGCTATCCTAATATATTTTTTTTAAAGCTAATCAGTAAAATTACCATGCATGCTAGTTAGTTACATACTTACCGGTATATATAAATTGTCATGTAACTACTAGTATATAATAAGCGCTTCTTTGAGCCTACGCGGATTATCAAATGTAGATCAAATTTTAAACAGCAAAGGTTGGCTTGATTCCAGATAAACTTGGAAAGTTGTCCATGTAAATTACCATGCATGCTATTTATCTTCGGTGAAACAAAGCGATCAAGGTTATACATACATGAGCATACGTGGATTAAATAATGCAGATCAAACGGTCAATAGTAAAAGTTGGCTTGCATCCAGATAATGTTGGAAAGTTGTAAACATACATATGCGATTGAAAAGCCGATTATAATTTCAAATCCTGACCAAATCCTGTCAAGTGATTACAAACAAATCCGGTCAAGTGATTACAAACGTTCAAGCAGAGAATGGACCTGGACCTGGAATGCATACATCGGTCTTTTAAATAACAACAAAATCGCTTATTATTATAAGCATAGATAAATATGTAGTTACGCATTAATTCGGTTCACCAAATTGTACAGAGGCAATGCGTTCAGGTTAGATCTGAAATACAACTACTATATACCGTGGCCCAGTCCAAGGACCCAGGTTTTCATCTTGATTTTGGTTGAATTGCGACCCGTGTCAGGCGCATTTATCTTGTCCTTATTAAATATTGGACGTTCTTGATATAGGTTTACAATACACCAACCTCAGTATTTCGTAAAGTCAGGTCTCAATATACTAAAGTATAGTTTATCCTCTCTTTTTTTGTAATTTTTGAACAAACTTAATTCATTATTGAGTTTAATAGTGAACACTAATATAATACTCTTTACTTAGGCTCTTACATTCACTTTTTATACGACCCCACGAGGAGTCTACCTAAAAGGTATACCCGCTAGCCAGACGATAGACATTTCAGTTATTATGACCTTGATCATGAAGCAATTCCATGTAAAAAGAAAGATAAACTGATGGACAAAGTGATTCTCATATAAGCCTTTCTCCTATAACTTCTGGTATACGCGAAGTAAAATGACAAATAACACGGTTAAACTTTCAGCTCATCCCTGAATTATGAACTAATTGCAAAGTAATGAACGAACAAAATAACGTCAACGCTGACGTCATTGCGACGTTACAACTAACTATGATGTTATGACATCGCTGCTATTGGACGACAGCGTCATTTTATCTTGCGCTTTGCCAAGAGATACATGCATTTATGATAGAAGCCTAAAATGGTTTTGTTTACATCGTTTTCGTTCAAGGAAAAGAACCGGTATAGCCATCGTGGAGAGCGTAGTGACGTAGCAGAGTCTGCTATTGTCAAGAAACGGAAACGTTCCGATAGATTCGAGGAACAAGGAATTTCCGCTACTGGAACTGAGTTCACAGAGCGAAAGCCAAAAAGAAGCAAACTTCAAGACATCACAATGTATGCTAATGTATGTTTAAAAGCTGCAGCCCAGAAGGCCAGGGCTAAGAAGAGGTACATTCCTGGAAGTTTCTTGACGCCGGCTGAAAAGGAAGAGCTCCACGACAGAAAATGGAAGCAATTACAAGAATTAAAAGAGCTTCAGTCAGGAAAAGCCAGCGTCGAAATAAGTATTGATTCCATTGTGAGTTTAATGCAGGTCCTCAATATTGCTGATCACGAAGAAGAGAATCGCAAAGCAATTGAAAATGAAAAGCTGGAAGCAAAAGAGAGAGAAATTAGACAGAGAATCGAGAAAAGATTATGGCTGAAGAAACAGTCTGAGCTTGTGGAATTCTCACGAAAAGAGTTAAAAGAAGTTGAAAATCTTCTCAAAGAGTTGGACGAACTTCTTGGAAATAAGAATAACTGTTTCAACATTGCCAATCTTGTGAACATGTCTGTTGCAGATGTTATTTATGATATTGTCAGGGTCCTAGCCAACCACACGATAAAACAAAATGATATTGACCAAATAAAAAGGCCACCGCAACAGAAAAAAGAATGCAAAACAGCCAAGCCTAAACATGATGAAAACAGCCCTCCATCGACAATGAAACCGAAGTTTAAATGTGTACCTATCTCTTTTCCTTGAAAGACACAATATAATACTTTACATCTTTTATTTTATCTTTCGAACGTTTCGGACATACAATACCAAATTCAAAATAAGAAAACAAAACCTATAGTGGGGAAATCTGGTTATTAAGTCACGTAGCTGACTTAATGACCCACCACCTGATGAGACTCATGGAGGGGTCGAAATAGGTTTTGAAACGTTTTATAACACGTGAATTTAGTTTAATTACCATAGCTTAGCTTGTTCTTTGTTAAATAATCTAATATGCATTAGTGACCCAAGCAAACCCCTTTACAATCGAAGGATTGATATAAGTACCTTACGTTTCATTCAGTGGCATGTCTCAAATCGTTAAAGAGTTATATGGAGCGAAAATCCAATTCAAAGACATCATCTTTAAAATATTTGGTCATACATACGATTTGGTCATTAAAACTAATTTCTTAAGTATCTTAGACTGCCAAAGGGTATATATAAATTTACATAATCTTTTACAAAATGTTGTTAATAAATCGGTTGGGGTATACAAATAGGGCCTGTGCGGGTGTAAACGCACCGTAAGTGTCCATATATCGTCGATCTGGCCGTATGTAGAGATGAGATCCAGCGTTCCCTCGTCCTGTATGGTGAGATTGGCGAACTGGTTCTCACGTACACCGTCCGTACCGAGGTTCACCGTGGAACCTGCGTGATAATGGATGCACATGTGATACACGTGCCTTACAAAATTGTTACAGCGGAATTATGGTGCATAATATATACTGGAATGGAGTCGCAACTTCGATATATTTTAGTTCGGCTTAAACTGAACGATATTGACAACCGTTATATAGTAGTATAATTACAAATTAAACGAACAAGTCAGCACATAAAAGGAAACACCTAAACTGTTTATGTACGCATCAAAACAAAATATGTAGAAACACACGAATCATTCCAAAAATAACATGGCACACACAACAAATATGTAATACGTTTTAACAAAGTATTTCCGTAACGTTTAGCGAGACGTCTGACACAAATACTGTTGTACTGCAAAGACCAAAATGAACGTCACCAAACGTGTTTTCAGTATCTCAGGTTAGAGTTGCGGTATGTTGAAATTTCGCCATAAAAAAAAAACTATAATAGGCGTGAAAATGCATGTGGGAAAAAAACAATCCTCAGAAAATTCGACTTAAATACTTCCAGGTGAACGGCATTATTTTATATGAAAAAGGAAAAGTGACATTTTGAAATTCACACCACTTCGACCTTCACGGGAATTCTACTGAACCGAGCACGAGATAACAAAGTTTACTTGTTAATGATGATTGGAGTTACGCCTGGACAATTATAAGTATGTCGATACTCGAATATGACTTTTATATATAGAAAAACATTATTCAGGAACGGTTTTTAAAAAACACGCAGGGACAAAGCGACTTTACTTATACTTCAGCTATAGTTAAACTGGAATGTTTAAACATGTGTAACTTCGTGTTCTATTAGATTAAAAAAAGATTATGCGCTGTTTAAAAGAAAATCAAAGTTTTAAATAAAATGTATGAATATTTTCTTTAAAATTGTGGATTCACGCATGCCAATTTAAAATCTACACTTACCAGTAGATACCAGCAAATGGGAGTTGGTGCCGTCAATCGTGCCCCAGAATCTCCCGGAAGAGGTTCGGAGGACGCTGGCAGCGCATGAAGTGGCAGACGTCGGCATCGCCAGCGCCTGCTGGTCGAGCGGCTTCCTGAACTCCACTGTGGTTTCCGGCCAGATCCACGTTGCGTCCTTGTAAAGGTACACCTCATACGAGACGTTGTGGCGCCTGTACTGAGACACCTAGGAAAACAAAGTGGGATGTATAAAGGGCTTGTTCTTACATGCGCTACATAACATTACTAAAGACCCCTTATTAACGCATTTAGCAAAAGAACAATTACGGTTGCATTAAACTAATTTTAAAAAAAACTCCACATAAAAAGTTGACCAAACAAAAACACCTTTAAAATAGCCGTAACAATTTACGAAAATATAAGTTGAGTAATGTTTAGACTGATCCCGGAACTCGCTCGAGTTTAGAAAACTCAATAATTTCTCGGTACAAACAACGCAGGTCCATTATATCAACACACGACGGCTTGATTTAAAGGGATCTTTTCACGCTTTGGTAAAATGACAAAATTGAAAAAAGTTGTTTCAGATTCGCAAATTTTCGTTTAAGTTATGATATAAGTGAGGAAACAGTAATACTGAACATTTACCATGCTCTAATATAGCCATTATATGCATCTTTTGACGATTTTAAAACCTAAAAATTATAAAGCGTTGCAACGCGGAACGATTGAATAATTTGGAGAGTTCTGTTTTTGTCGTTAAATTGTGTGCAACTACGAAGATTGCATATATCAGGTATAAAATACGTTAAGTACGTGTACTCGGCGGAATAGCTCAGTAGGCTAAAGCGTTTTTACTTCAGGACTCTGGCAGGACTCCAGGGGTCACTGGTTCGAAACCTGCTCCGGGCAATGTTCTTTTCCTTTTTTTAATTTTATTCTTGATTTTTTACTGGAGCTTTTACGATCCAATGTTTACATTTATCAATATAAAGCATTTAATGAATAAGTTAAAAAATGCCAACATCTGTGAAAAGGCCCCTTTAAATTATTACGGTTGATACGGTGTGTGAGTTTGCAATGATCTCAGAAAGATCAGCTTTATTTGTACAAGCAGATCAGAGTGTGTTTTTCGTGAGGTTGCTTTTCTGGGATACATCTTTTCTCTTGATACTACTGGGCATCTGATATGCAGATGTTTCCTTCATTTATTTTGATGTGTTCAGATCAATTGATTGTTATAAGAGGTGACTTGAAAATGTCTTGTTTTTTGTTATTTCCTCAGTATTTTCTCGTTATAATGAATTATAACAAATGGTACAGATAGATGTTTTCACGAGGAAATGAACGTCCATGGACACTTTCAAAATCGACCGTAAAGGAATCAGTTGGCTAAAATGCTTTAAAAGTTCATTCACACGAACTACAGTGTAGCGACCCAGCAGCATTTCAACCATGCTACTCTTTGCCTGATAATACTTACGTCAGTCAAAATAAACTTCTGTCCCGGTCCGATATGCAGATGGCCGGTGTCGTCTCCATACATGAACTGCGTCTGTAGGGTATTTTCGGTTCCGTTGAACGCCAAGTGCGCGCCACCGTACAGTTCCACGTGCGTGAAGTCGAACGTGTAGCTGCCAGTGGTGTCGTCAGGGCGGAGGAAGGCGATTGCACCTGAATGGTGAAGGAGGGTATGGATATCATATTTGAAATAAAGAGGCCTGTTATCAGATTTTCGTTTTAAAAGATAATGTCATAAAATGAATTACCTAATCCAACTGAAATATATCCAATAGTTTTAATCACTGCAATAACAAGGTTAAATATAAACAAAAAGATTTTTGTCTTCGGTTCGAACCAGGGAACTCTAGTAGAAAAAGCTAATGCGCTACAACAACGTCACGATGGTTTTTGCACGGATAATGCTGAATGAATGGCTGGACATAAGAACATAGGTGAAAACAGCAGAAATAAGTTACTTAGAATGTACAAAGTTTACCATCCGAAAACTTTTAACACATGAGGTCAACCTGCACTTTCCAGCAACCACCCTTGCAATTATTAAGACCTTTTGCCTTTTTAAGTGTATCTATATCCCAAAAAGCAAATTCTTCTGCGTTACTTTAAACTCTCACTGGCGAAATACTACAATTTCTCTGACTTTGTTAAGATCTTGACCCCAACTTACACAAAATGTACCACGTATAGTTTATTTTATTAAGTAAGTAGCGCAATAATTTTGCTGAGCTTCAGCTTAACCCTTTGCATGCTGGGAAATTTGTCGTCTGCTAAACTGTCGTCTGCAGAATTTCTAAAATTAGCATTTTCTTCGATTTTTTTTCAAAGAATACTATCAGAATAGCAAACAGTTTGGATCCAGATGAGACGCCACGTTCTGTGGCGTCTCATCTGGATCCAAACTGTTTGCAAAGGCCTTCAAAATTCGGTTCCCGCACTGAAAGGGTTAACTTGTTTTTCTAGCATGAATGCATAGACGTGTTTTTGTTTGTATTGCATCTTTTTGGAAAAATAATAGTTAAAACTACAACATATAGTCCCACCTGTGTTGAGATAAGCATTATACTCAGTGGCCCCAGCCGTTGTGGAAGTAGGCTCAGTTACCTAGGGGATAAAACAATAATCAAATGAAAAACACAAACGAATCTCTGAACTAATCAAAAGAACAGATCGACTCTAATAACACTTTCAATAGTGTGCATGAAATAATAGTGAGAAATTTCTGGATATAAGAATAACTGATTTTGACAGACTTATAAAGCTATGATGTAATTCTAAGTGCTGGTAATAAACTTTTATAGATTACACATGAAACAGATAAAAGAGTTTGTTTTGTCAAAACGTTGATTATCATCAAAGAAAGTTTTAGTCCACAAAGTATTATTATAATTATAGAAAGAATTTATTATTTAAATTATTTAAAGAATTTCAAATAGTCGCTAGTGTAAATTACTACCGGTACTCGAAATCATATGCAAATGATTAACGTTTAATGCAGCTGAAAAATGAGTTAATACGTACGTTAATGCATGTTGATGTCACTTAACTAAATGCTGTACTGTTGGTCAGAAAACGTTCAAAATGTCCAGCAAATCAATAATATACGCGCTCACCTTGGGCTGCTGACAGCGGTTGTCAACCCTGAGTCAATAATATACGCGCTCACCTTGGGCTGCTGACAGCGGTTGTCGACCCTGAGGTTACGGATGTCGGTTCCTTGGAAGTAAGAGACGCCAGGACCACCGGCCTCGCCTTGAGCCGAGGACCCGCCTGCGTAGCATAGGGAGACACGTATGGGGTTTGAATGTAGAAGATAGAGTTGGTACAGGACCAGTGCTATACTTTAGCTTATCATTTAATTTATTTAATTAAAGTAAAATACAAAATCTAAAATATGGCATTATTTCACATACTAAATTTATATCTAAAATGAAGTTAAAGACAGAGACCTATTCATTATGTCTAATATATGATGATAGCAAAACACTAAACATTAAAAAAATCAACATTAATATGTTCAAATCTTCAACATAGAAATGTATTAACTACAAATATCACACCTTTCGCCTCTACGTAACCCGACTGATATTTGCCAAACTTGAAATACGCGTGCACGCGACCGCCGGCACCACCGCCGCCCATGTTTGACGCGGACCCGCCGTTACAGTAGATCCTTCCGGTCAGCTCAAAATTGACAACGCTGTTCATGTAGATATTGCCTCCTGCACCACCTCCCGAGTGACCGTACTAAATGGTGAGAGATACTCAGTTTTAGCAAACTACTGACACTTATGGTTAGAACAATTAATGGATAAGTAATTAATGGATAAGTTCAAGAAGGTTTTTGTCGATATGAATAGAACATTTTTATAACACAGATTTTACGATCAAATTAATAATATTTGCTAATGTTCTTTATTCCAAAAACGCTAAAAAAAAAACTCACAGCGCAGTACTTATCGTAAAAACATATTGATAATCTAAGGTCAATCAGGAAGCATTCGTTCAAAGCAAGTACATATTCGGATGTAAAAAGTATACCGTCGATGCTTTTCCATCCGCCCGGACAGTACCGCTGATGATGATGTTTTCAGTCGCATACATGTGAACGTAACCACCGCCGATGCCGCCATTGTTTGAGCCCGGAGTGTAGCTTCCGCCACCCGAACCCCACTGGCTCTCCCGGAAGATGTCGCCGTACGCCCAGGTGGCCTTCGTGCCTCCGCTACCCTTGCCGCCTCGCCCGCCGTGACTTCCGCCGCTGCCGCCACTGGTGGAGACCACACCCGCACCTGCAAAGTGAATGTTAAAAAACAAATTTTTTTGTGTTCGAAGTTACCTTGTTTATGTGTGCAAAATTGTATTTGGTTTGAATAATTAGCCAATCGACTTACTCCGGAACGGATTAGATTTTGGAAAAAAACACTACTTGTTTGTTGATACAACATTGATATATTCAACGCCTTTTCAAAATTACATACCGTGTCAATGTTATAAATTAAATGAACCTATCAAAGCTGGATAAAATGCGTCCGTTGTTTGTACCGGCATAATAAATAGGGTTCTCCAAAGTATATCTGGATAAAATCGCACACGCATAGTTCAAAACAGTCATGTTGTGGCATATTTAGTCCACTGTAAATTACCCTTTTATTCAGATGTCAGCAATTACTGAAATTTTGCCTTTACATGCTTATCTTCTTTCTCGTTAGCGTTCAGACAGTCTGTATCAACTTTAACTTCCACCTCATAAGTATCATACCTGGTCCTTTGTCATATAGGTAACCACCTCCCGTTACGTCAAGACTGCCAGAAATTGTAATATTCTGACAGAACTGCTTCCCGTCTCCGAGCGGCCCGATGTACAGGGAACCTGCGCGTAGAGTACCGTGAACGTTCAAAGTCTTATACAAGAGCTGCGTAGCTTCGCATCCTTCACTGGTCTTCTCAGGCGTGCGCTGGTAAAACATGCTCATGGTTCCGCCGGACTCAACCGTGCACGTGAATCCTTTCAAGGTGTTTGGACGTGTGTATTCTACCAAGCCTCCGCTCTCCACGGTCAGATAGACGATTTTGGATTCGTTGTACGGATGACAATATAGACGACCAGACACCTTGAAGGTTGTGACGTCCCATACCGTATTTCCGGAAATCCACTGCGATTGAGATTCCATGTCAATGCTTACAGCGGTTACTGCCGATTCTGAAACCCAGTTGGACGAAAGCAGCGAGTCAAATTTGACCGTGCCCTTGGTGTCTATGTGGACAGACAATAACGTTTTAATTGATGTCATATTAACTTTACCGTAAGCTTCAAAGTACCCGTTGACGTACAAGTAATCAATTATAAATGGTCCATTTGGAAGAAAATAGAAGGAACCGTTGACATTGATATCCAGGCGATCCCACCCTGCGTAATCCCCCACGTAATTTGTCAATTTTCCGGCCATGATATCGCCATACAACTTGAACTCGTGAACTCCAATAACGGAAACGCCTGTCCAGGCTTTGGATGACTGAGCCAACGAATCTAACGTGATCTTGCCGCCGTATTCGAGATGGAGAGATCTCAGCTTATCGATTGAGTACCCTATCAACGTCAGTGGCTTTGTTGACGTCATAGTTCCGTTGCAGTATAGTTCGTCGACTTTATAGTCGCCACATGGTGTGAAGACCCAGGATCCGTAAAGGTTGACGCTTATTTTGTCTATTCCTTTTCCAATACTGATGTTAGATGCGGTAAACGTTTTGTCGATAGTCAACGTACGTACATTCAGCGTGCTGCATGTGCTGTCAATCTGAACGCCATTTTTCCGTCCAGGCAACGAATTTGTATTCAATTGCAAAATACCGTTAGGATGGTTGATAACAAATGTGTTTATCCTGTCATCAGCAGTGGTCTTTGATTTAAATGTCGCTAGGTTGTTAACGTACATTTTACCAGAGATTCCAACGGTGTCAGCAATAATTGGGCCGTCGGCTGTCATCGTAAATGTTCCCGCAGTGCCTACCATAAATTGGGTAGCTCCTTCACCGAAAGAAATCACACCCGGGGAGAAAACACCGTTGATGGTTATGACGTCACATTCCATGGTTATGACGTCAATTGTGTTGGGCCATGTGAGAGTACCGCCTTCAAGCAAAAACTGCGTGCACGGGTAGACGATGGACACGTGCTTGCCCAGCTTGACAGAGCCACGAATGTCAATTATTCCGCCAAGATAAAGGTCAGAGGAGCTAGGATTGAACTCAACTGAACCCGTTGTACCGACAGTAAACTTCGTTAAATTTGTAATGCTCATGTTACCACTTACTTTGAACGCGCCGTTCACTAGAATCTCTTTGACGTTGAGATCGAATACATGGTTGGGGTTTGTAATTGTTAACGCGCTTAAAGCACCTACTTTCAGCCCATACATTGTACTACCAGTCATTTCTGTTGAATCTATAGTAACTTTTGCGGGATCTTGTAAGGTCAGCGTTTGATTCTCCGGGAGGCCGAGTAACAACTGTCCTTGTATGAAGGTGGTTCCTACCAATACAGCTTCATTTTCCTTCCCCAAAACGAGACTGGAGCCAGCAAAAACGTGCGCATGTGTCGTGATCTTCTGCGCGACTTTCAGAGCGGATTGTTCGATGACGTGAATCATTGAGCGTCCGTCTCCATAGATGTTATCCACGCCAAAATTATCGGCGAAGACGAGATGTGAGCCGTCAAAGACCAGCACCTCCTTCAGATCGTCGTGGAAGTCCATCAGATATGCAGCGCCTCCTGTAACATATTCATATCAGTCGCGTTGTGAGAAAACGGTATTATATAAACGTGCGCGAAGTGTCGTCCCAGATCAGCCTGTGTAGTCCGCACAGGCTAATCGGGAAAAAAATCCGCTTAAACTGGATTTTCATGAGGAAGAGTCTTCCTTTAAACGAAAAAATACAATAAAAGCGGAAACTGTTGTCGATTATAAGCCTGTGCGGACTGCGCAGGCTAATCTCGGACGAAACTTAATGCATATGCACATGCACTAAACCCCCTTTTCACAGAGCGAGGCTCATATTTGAAATTGTGTCTCTTGCTTTCGTGTCAAGTATTAGGTTTGTCGTTCCTATTTGCGTAATGGATATGTTAAGTTTCGACAATAGTGTTAGGTTTTAATGTGAACCGCTTGGAATTATCTGCATCTCTTAATGATGTGACGAATAAAAAACGTTTTCAACTTAAAAAAGCATTTGGGACTTCAAACAATCTTTTCATTTTTAAGCTAAAATAATCGAATATTCACGAATATATCGAATACATCAATAATAATAACAATAATAATATAATATAATAATAAATATTATTATTATTATTATTATAAGTTTTATTTTAACATTAAATATGTTCATTTTACAATTTCAGAGAAACAGAGAAACGCTACGTCGTATTCGAAGCCGCTATACAATGCATAACAATGCTGATATGAACCTTGTTTGATGACGTCAAGGACAGTGGTGCAAGTGGTGCCATTCTTCGTGTACGGAATGTTGGTAGGCTTGCCGTAGTTGTCGATGACCAGGGTGGACACAGTGCCCTTACGCCAGTGGAACACTGTACCAGGACCTCCGCTTCCGGCTGACAAATAAGGATGCAACGTTTTAAGCCCCTTGCACGTATTAAGTGTGCTAGTGTTTTCATTCCGTTAACAAAGACTTCCTGTTCGGAATACACAGCAATACATTTTATTAAGTGTCGTCCCTGATAAGCCTTTGGGGACTGCAAAAAGGTTGCATGGCACAGCACTTAACGCACCTGTATTAAGCCCCTTTTTCATAGAGCGTGACAAATGTATCACCTGACAGAGTCTACGCGTCTAGTAGAAAGGTATTCCGAACGGTCTATACGAGTGAGTAGACCATTTGTTAACATGATTACGCAGATACGTTAGCTACATGTCTTTTACAGGATTACTTTCTTTGTTCAAAATTAATGTATGCATTCCCCGTTTAAAATGCCTAACAATGGTTTGGGTCGGCTGAAATGAATACTTGTTATTACTTTTGAAGATGAATACGAAACTATGCGTGTACCTTTCGTTGCAGCTGCGCATATCCCAACTGGTTCCAGCGATGTTGTGCCTGTAGGATAGAATACAAAGAAATATAATAGTACACTTAAGGCAATATATTGATTGTTAAATAAGAAAATAAGCAGTTTTGTTGCTTCATACGATACGAGGGCGCTGCTTTTGCCCGCATCAGGAGATTAATCTTTCAGACGTTTGTAGAATGTGTAAGTCCAGTTTCATTATCAAAGAACTCTTAACGCAAGAAATTATTCGCGAATGCCACACCTAAATAGTCAGTGCAAGTTTGACACTATCTGATAATAAGACGACAGCTTGCTTACCGGGCGCATAACCTCGCAGTGCCATGGCTAGCTCGATGGTACCTTGCCAGCTAGCAGGGTAGAGTCGAATCTGTCTGGTCTTTATGGGGTACGGCAATGCTACGGTCACCGTACCGCCGCTATTGATGTTCGCCGTGAAAACGTAGTTTTGATCACCTACTTGGACCTGCATAGAATAATGCACACTATTTAAGTTTAAAATATGTTAAAACCACAGGTGGTTAGCGTGTGGCTATGATATTAATTAGTGAAAACATCATTTTGTATGATAAATAATCATATTATAACGAAAATTCAACTTTTCTGGGAAAAACAACAACAATTTTCATTATCAATCAATCATTCAAAATGATGTTTTCACTAATTAATATCATAGCCACACGTTAACCACCTGTGGTTAAAACACGATTAGCTGTCAACTAAACGAGACACGTATTTCAGACTCGTCAACAAGATTCATAAAACAAAATATAGACGCAATCTTCATCGAAAGGCGAGGATGATGAATGCGCAGTGACAAGTTTTACTTATAATCTAACAAAGGGCAGATTAAATTAAAAACAGAAATTTTTTTTTGCGGAAATATTATTATTTATGATTTTTTTTTAAGAAACATTGTTTTAATTTAGGCACTCAGTTTCAATTTTGAAGGAATGTTTTAAACAAATGGTTGGGTATCACGAGCTTCAGTAATGTACAAAACACTTGAAAACGCTTTGGCATTTACCCAGGACGCCGAGGTCGCGTTATAGTAACGGACGGTGTACTTCGTGATGTAATATCCCGAGGAGCCACCGCCCTTTGTGGACACTGCTGTCACATAGCTGTCAGCGTTAAGTGACGCCTCCAGGTAAGCACCGGAAGTGGATGTCGGCCGCCACCCCCTGTTTGCGTCGTATCCCAGCTTTCCGTACACCGTACCGTAGCTTGACTGAGCGGAAGAGGCCCCAAATCCGCTAATTGTGAGATCGCCCTCGGTTGTGCCTGAATGATTTGTCGGTTTTGTGGGTGTGATTGGACACTTTTTGTTTGAACATCATAATCAGATTCGTTCACACGTGTGTTTTAATTTATTCGTAGTTTATAAATAAAATGTATAAAACCCAATACATGTCATCTTTTAACCTGTTTCTTTCTATTTAAAGTACATGCTTACCACCAAGACCGCCGTCTGCCAGCGTTTTACCCAAGAAAGAGTAAAGTTGTGCACTGTGACCAAGCGATATCCTTCCACCACCACCGCCGCCGCCGTCACCAGCGCCGTTTCCACCGCGAACGGAAATAGTGCCATAACCTGTATACAGTCACCCGTGTACACAAACGAACACACAAACACGTAATATGCCTGTGAAGACCAGGATAACAACACATGCGTAATGTTAATAGACTTTTCGCAAATCTTCGCACGTGAATAGAGTACAAAGTCGTAAATATTTTGCTTTAGACCTATTATCACACCGCAAAAAAGAGTAAAACAAATGACTGTAATACTAACCTTTTATCACGCTTGCTTCAAGATAGACACTTCCACCGCTGCCGCCACCGCCATTCGACATCCCGCTACCCCCGTTGGCAGACAGGACGCCGTCGACAATAATATCTGAGGTCGCCTTTATTGTGACGGCGCCACCTCCTTTCCCAGCCCCGGCGCGCCCACCTGGACTTCCGGGAGTCTGTGGTTCAGAGAAACTACCGTAGGCGACTGCATCCGTGATGCTCAGGAATACTCCAGCGGGGCTACCCCCGCGGCCTCCGAAACTGCCTGAATAGAAAATAATAATAGAACTTAAAAAAAAATTCAGTAAAACAAGTTAAAGTTTTTACCTAAATGACCAATAAATGCAAAACTTATTTAAGTCAGCATTCAGCCATAATTCATCATATCTTGAGAACGTTCCTATTATTGAAAGTCGTTTAAAATGTGTTTAAAATTTTGAGTATGTAAAGTGTATAACTATTTATAATATATTATGTTTTTATTACAAGTAACGTATACTGTTATTGAATAGCGCAAAAAATGTTTGCAACATATCTTAAGTTCTTTTCTAATATCTAGTTAATTTGAAGCATTTACGGTGAAAAAAATCATCCGGTCAAAATATGGACAAGTGGCTTAAACTTAAGTTCTTGTAAGTAGATGTTCAAACTATTACATAACAGCTATATTGACCGGAAGAGTGAAATGCGCTTTTGACCTTGATTAAAAGCAATATTTGGTTATCGAATTAAGTAATTCACTTATTCAAGGTATTGAAATAAATTTTTAATTAATAAACTGACACAATATGTAAGTATCAGCAACTGATAAATTAGTATGTGGGAAAGTTAAATGCAAAACTGCACACAAACAATTTATTTTATGAAAAAAATGCCAGTAAACTCTCAAGAGTTCAGAACAGAGTCCCTTCTTTCCAAAAGTTAATGCAAACAGTGTTAAAACTGTTTGAATAAAAATGCGGATATTTTTACGAGAAATAAGCTACAGCAATATTTACGTTTGGCATTTGTTAAATTTAGTAAGTCGTGCTGGAGTTGAGGGGACGTCTTTAGGAATCGCCCTTAAACTAAGCATAGGGATTTTCTAAAAAGAAAGTACATTGGCCAATTGTTAAAACGCTACCCTTCACAAAGACATGTTGACTGCTCAGTGTTAGCTGGCGTCACATATTTTGCTATCTTCATATGTAAGAATAAATTTGGATACCTTACGGTTTTACTCGGTATAGCATTCAGCCGAGGAATATGAAATAGTCAAGGTCAAGGTGACTCTTACTCAAAATATTATAAACATGTAAATACTAAGCTCAATTAATTGAAAACAATTGCATCAATATACATGAAAAATAAACTCAATAAATAGGTACTTTGTTTAACTTTCTCTAAAGTGCAAAAAGTGTATATTACACATTTATTTCTAGGCGACTTGTTTATAATAACGGGTCGATAAGTCAAGATTTTTCCTGTTACACACACTTGTTTTTTTTTTGCGTTGTTACTCCTTGATCATCATTTACCAATTTTTCATTAACCAACATAATGCTATGTCAAGCGTTATACCTACCTATGCATAACAGAGAGTAATGAAAAAAGTTATGTTCGTATGACAATGTTTTTCCATTCCAATGTTAATATTTGAAATATAACTTAATACGAGTTTCGTGCTTTATAGCTTCGTTTAGACACGTGTTTGCCTAGGTTGATAAATGCGGACATACATGTATATCGTTACTCGTTGTAAAACTTGTATTTGTTAGAAATCTGGTTTTAATTGTAACCAATGGGGTTCGAAGAAAAAAACAATGCTTATACGGAACAAACATTACAAAAATGACGTCTTCGTTACCTCCTGACCCGAGACTGCTTCCGATGCCATCTCCTGAGTCCGACAGAGCGTCAGCAGTCAATTTCCCGCCCGCTTTTATTTCAAATGAGGCACATGATATAAAAGCTTTCGCCGCATTGACACTGATCGTTCCGTACACCGTAACGGCTAAGTCTGCATTATCAATATTCTCTGATAACGTGCACGTCGTTCCGGACGGAACGTCTAAAACGTTATTCGCTACCAGCGTGTCGCATTCGGCGGCATTAGAACCGCCGACGACGAAAATTGCTACAATCAAAGCTGCTACCCAAACGCCTGCTGGCGTTGGAAACATTCTTGAAATCAATGCTGTCGCCGAAATGTTTTTTTAACGTCGAAATAACTAGTTTTTTATATTGCGACCGCTTCTTAAGCAAGTCGTCGCTGTTATGGATTAACAACGATCACTGAACAGTTTATATTAATCATTGATCTATTGACCGATTGATCGGATTATTTGAATGCGCGCGCAGCAAAAAAATGGCCGCGTTTCAAAAGGGCGATTTAAGGAATAAACTACATCAACTCAATTTTAAAGCGGACCAAATCGTCTCTCTCTATATATATATTTCATATAAAACAATACGAGCGGGCGGAAGCTAGTCGGACACGTAGATCTTGCTTCCACGCTATATTTGATTTGTTGCTCTATATTAATGATGCATTTTGTGACATTTGCTGCATGTGTATGACAGAACAAAGAAATAAAGAAAATATATAACTAAAGCTAAATGTGTATAATTTACTTTTCGACATTAGGTAACTAGTTATATATTCGTCGCCTAGACTATTATAAATGAAATAGTTTGCTATCAAATGTATATAAATATTTCATACATAATACATGTTACGTATCCCAAAAAACCTATGCAATACAGTCAAACTAACTAAATAACACTCATGACTAAGAAAACATTAAAAATAAATGTTCGTTTGTTGATAATGTATTTATCGAAATCGGAAATCTCTTTAACCCTTTCAGTGCGGGAACCGAATTTTGAAGGCCTTGACAAACAGTTTGGATCCAGATGAACGTTGCGTCTCATGAGGATCCAAACTGTTTGCTATTCTGATAGTATTCTTTGGAAAAAAAAATCGAAGAAAATGCTAATTTTAGAAATTCTGCAGACGACATTTTAGCAGACGACAAATTTCCCAGCATGCAAAGGGTTAAAGCGTGAGTAGCTTTTCATATGTTGTTAATTCTAGAGATCCAGAGTTCCGATCCCAGACAGGCACATTTATCTAAGACTATTTCTATTTTATTACAGAAACTTAGAACTACAAACATTTTGCTAGTAAATTCATAAAATTACATTTTAAAATACGGATATATGTGAACAAGTTTCTGTAACTTATTAAAATGTATATATAATACGTGTTGGGTATTTTATCCCTATTCATTGACTATTTGGACACTCTTTGTACAAATATTGGTTTAACAGGTACAACTTTCACAATTTGTGTGACAATTTTTATGTACAATTTATTCATTTTTCGTTAAAAAAAATCCCGTCAGCCTAAAAATAAGAAACATCAAGTTGTTATGGTCTTACTGCATTTATGAAATGGTGGTTCGTAGGTAAACGATGTAGAAAAACACTAATATTTATAAATCTAAAATGTTAAGAAAAACGGAGGTTTTTCCGTTTTATAATGAAAGAGATACCGTTTACGTAAAGTATATGTCACATTTCATTATTACGGAATCTATTAGAACAAAAACCCTTACGAAACATCTCTATTTCATAAGCTAATTACTTAAAACCAAATAGTCGAGATTAGAAATATGCGGTTTCTACGGATTACATGTATATATTTTCTGCAAATCACTGACCGGGTTGGTACACTTGTGAATCTTTATAGGCCGCTAATCAGCTTTATCAATCGCGATCTTTTATTGGCACAGAAATATATTTATGTCTCAAAAATATGTTGGTAGTGAAATTGGTTTAATTCGCTTTAGCTGCTGTGTTATAATCCATAATCGCTTTACAATTGTTGCCCTCGCGTGTTTTGGCATTCTTTATAGCGAGAGTCTCGCGGATTAATGCGGTGAACCTGCTTCACAGTTCAAATAACAATAATGTTGTGAAATCGCTTATATAAAATCGTGTTTGATGAACCTGATACATAGTTCAAATAACAAATATGCTGTGAAATCGCTTAAATAAAATCCGTTTTAATTATACGAAACATGTAGTATCAAAGTGGACCGCTGGAACCAATTTAGTAGATCGAATTCGGATTAAGAAGATTCGAGTAGAGTTCTGTTTTCGTTGTCTCTTTTCATTATTTAAGCTGATGAACCAACATGGGTTTACTTGATTTGCATTCATATCTCGTTGACTGTTCACTTCGATATTGAATCCAGAACATGGAAATGGGTAGACTTAATATTGGTAAAAAAATACGCATTGATAAAACACAGTTCACATATCAAAACTTCCAAACTGGTCGTACAAATTTAAAAATGACAATTCGTTAACGTTAGAAAACGTCCAAAAGGGCTTTGGTAAAGTTTGCACGCGGAACGTATTATGTTCTCGCATGAAAATCCGGAATCCATGCTCGTAAAGCTGCCTTAATACCTTCAACTGGAAGGCAAACGACACCCCTCCCCAAACACCCTCGTGTTCCTCTGTTGCAATATTTCCGTGTGCAAATCCCGAGTCCTTTTTATCATTTGACCAAAGCTCAATTCCTTTGGCTCGCTTGTCTTTGTACTGTTCACGCATGTTTTCTACCTCCTTCTTCATACCATCAACATTGCTCTTGTCAGTAATTTGATGAACGATCGCGCGCTTTTTGCCATCGTTGCTACCGTCTGCGGCCAAGAGTTTTCGCAAAGATTGTAAGGAATTGATGGTAAGCATACGCTTGCGTTTTGGCTGATAGTCAGAGATAGTTCCGAAATGAATTTCCAGACTCAGCTGCCTCACTCGGCTAAGTCCGCCGTTTACGAAGATGTCCGACAGCGCGGCCCACTCCCAGCCCTCAATGTCTATCTTAAGGATATCAATGTGCCTCTGAAAAGTATATACAAATACTAGTACATATTTCAAGATTTTAAACGCTTCTATTAGATATCCGGTAAGTTAGATTGGTCTGTGATTTCCTGCCACATCAAAAAGGGGACAACTCTGTATAAGACAAAGAATATCATGTTTGAAAATGTTTGGCATTGTGTAAGTTATACTCGTACACTATCAACATGATAACTCAAGTTGTCAGTCCACATAGTAGAAAACAATGGACATGTTCGATTACTTCTTTACAACATGAACAAACAAAACAAAAATTGCAACAAAACAAAAAAAATCTAAGAAAAGTATATCGCGGTAATCTCAATAAGGCTTTATTAACTTAACACATTAAGTTCATAAATAGTAAAGGCATCATTACACCCGTACATGTGATTCAATTGTTAGGCATCGGACCAGTAACTTGTAGAAAACGAAATTCAAAGACAGTCACACCAGAAACCTTTTCATGATCTAGTTGCTTGACAATAGTGGAGAAGCGACGAACATCGAACTTGTCAGGACCGACCGTGGAATCCTTACCGCCTAGTCCGATTTTGTGAAAGATAACGTACTCGGGAACTTGTACTTGAGGGTTAATACTGTAAAATAATACAAACAAACGTATAAACGTGTAATTTCCCCACTTTCGCGTTTTAAAGAGCTTCTTTCGCTCTATTAATATTGACATACTGTTCTACCTTTATTTAAATTCTTTAAACTACATGGTATTATTCCGGATCACAGAGTTTTTTTTCCAAATTATTCAATTGTTAAATCGTTATGAATCATAACTGCATTAATGTTTGTGACGTTATGACGTCTGAAAACCGACGTCAACAGAAAGCTTATGTCATACCGGAAAGTTCATGAGCAATAGAGACAAAATAACGCTGCCCTTACAACCATGAGAAAGATTTCAGAGAAATAAAGTGACACGGGGCGATTATACGACGAACACAGAATGCAGAGAATGACATACAACAGCTCCGGCAAAGATACGAATTGAAATGGAGAAAGCTCAAAGGAAAGGTAGCTTACCGTAACTAAGAGAACAGCGAACGAAACAAAGAAGCAAAGCCGAAGAAAAAGCGTCATTGTCAAAGCATGAAACATGCTCTGAAAGGACTGGCTAATGACAGCTCATCATAACAAGGTGGCGGAGATGTGTCCCTGGTGACAGATAAAGACATCAAGAAATGCGAGAATTTGTCAGTTGACATCGTGTGCGTCATGACGGATGGAGACGTCAGTATGCTGATAACATTTTCACTGAAACTATTGACAATGACTGTATTGAAAATATGTGTGTATGTATCGTGTATAAGAGTTGTTAAACGTATTACGGTAGTTTATCCGGTTGCTATGGATGAAAAAAATGCAGGTTTATCTGCAACTTTTGTAATTTATTCGACTACGTATAGACATCGTATAAAGAACAACTTGTTAAAGGGATCTTTTCACGCTTTGGTAAATTGACAAAATTGAAAAAAGTTGTTTCAGATTCGTAAGTTTTCGTTTTAGTTATGATATTTGTGAGGAAACAGTAATACTGAACATTAACCATGCTCTAATATAGCCATTATATGCATCTTTTGACGATTTTAAAACCTAAAAATTATAAAGCGTTGCAACGCGAAACGATTGAATAATTTGGAGAGTTCTGTTTTTGTCGTTAAATTTTGTGAAACTACGAAGATTGCTTATATAAGGTATAAAATACGTCACGAATGTGTACTCGGCGGAATAGCTCAGTAGGCTAAAGCGTTTTTACTTCAGGACTCTGGAAGGGGTCACGGTTCGAAACCTGCTCCGGGCAATGTTCTTTTCCTTTTTTAAATTTTTTTCTTGATTTTTTACTGGAGCTTTTATGATCCAATGTTTACATTTATCAATATAAAGCATTTAATGAATAAGTTAAAAAAATGCCAAAATCTGTGAAAAGGCCCCTTTAAATCCAACTTATTTAATTTCTTTCAATGCTTAATGTTTCACTATCAGGTCGATTTCCGAAGTAGAATCATTGCGATGAGTTTCTTTGTGACATTTGTGACATATTAAGAACGCTCCCAGAAAGAGAACCCGAGACCTTCGGACGAAAGGCGAACTTACACCATAATCAGAACGAGACATCCAACGTTCAAACAAATTAACACGGTTTATTACAGCGTAAAAAAAGTAAACATTTATCGGCTCATCTTGACGCACGACTAATTGCTGTTTATATTAGTATTTATTTTGCGTAACATCGCGAAAATTGCGACGAAAATGGCGAGGATGACGAAATTGATAATAATGATGTTGATAAAATATTGATGATCAATACGAAGTTAAATAATATCAGCCATCTGTTACTTTTGTCAATATGATAATTTCATTGTCTTTTCGAAATGCTGTTACTGACCTGGGATCAAAAGTGTGTATCTCGCACTGGTATCTGTCAAACATGTGCTTCTCGAATTCGAAGTCGTAGTTGGATCTGTAAATTAACAAGCGCCGTCACTATAAGTACCGAATTTCCCTGACGTGTTATTTGACTCACAAGTGTAATATTGACCTTCAAAGTTGTGGAAAACACACAAATTGTATAAGTTTTATTAAACAACAGAAATCTAAATGAACTATATTTATAAATTATTTTTCTTTACAACTTCATTAAAAAAAATTGTTTGCAACAAAAATAAATAAATTAATAAAGATCAGCAACTTAATAAATACAAGAAAGAGTTATTGTTCTTGCACTTTTTTCCCTCAAAGTATTCTTTCATCATATGGAGATGCGTGTGTGTACTGTGTCATTGTTCGTCTTTCAAGAAAAATACAAAGGTGTATAACTCCAAAAACACTGAAGAAACTTATGACGTTACGTCTCAATATCTTTAACTGTCATTGAATTGTAGAAAGAAAAGAAAATCATAAAATAAATGTAAATTACTCGGTCAATATTGAAGCAAAAAGTACATATGATCCGCATGTCATGCATGCCAACATATTAATTATTATTGTATTCACTGTCATGCTTATAACTTCATGTCAGGCTAACGAAAATAAACAAAGGGCACTAACTCTACATAATGTCGAGAGAGGTATAGTCCTTAACCTTGGCATTTTCTCCTCAAGCGATCTAGAGTTTAACGTAGATTCATTTTAATACTTTCAATACGTGTAGAGTTATGCAAGAACGTACTTTACAAAAAGCAAAGGCTAATGTCTACGAAAATACTGATGAGATAGTTGTGGTTCTTGTACTCGGCACTTCCTATCAATTCCTCTATAAGTGTACACAGTTTTATTTAAACACATTCTACAATAAAAGAGTTACACCCCGCACCAAAAAAAATGACTAAAAGGCAATAAGTCTGTAAAGTTTGCACTTCCCGTTAATGACCTCTCTAAGTTTATGAAGTTTCATGTGAATCCCTATAATATTTCCTGAGTTATGATGCGCACACAAAAAACGGGAGATACCGAAAGACGTTAAGACGTGAGATGTCCCAAGAGTTATATTTCAGCAAGTAATATCAATAACGAATAAACAATAACAGTAGCATTTATACTGTTTGTCCCTTATGTCCTTTTATATTTCGGAGGATAATAAGCCACGCAGTATCCTATTTAAAAAATAGGAATCGTATCTTTCTTTTATGAGAGCAAGATTTTTGTGTTATTAACATACCAAAGTATTGACCTTCATACCTTCTCATCGCTTCCATTTTTTATCTGCAACTAAAGAAAATTGTTTCTCCAGATCCCTACTCCATAAAAGAGCTTCTTACACGTAATGTCATTATTGTTAAACTGTTCTTTAGAAAGGTACAACCGCATTACATACTGATAATACTCACCCAAAGGAATATACGAGGCATGGATTTCTGGGTTTGTACTTCTTGTCAATGCAGATCTCTTTACCACCATCTCGCATGGAACCGACACGCATTTGGTTTCTACACAACACTTGTATGGTGTTTATGTACCTTAAGTGGAACAAATAAGTAACAAATCGAAGTACTATATTGAAAAAAAAACCTTGTACATGCGGTTTTGCCCAACGGCAATGTGATTTCAAACACAGTTAACAATATTAGAAGCTGATTCATTTGCATACTCAGTATTTTCAAACTAGCCAGTGAATTGTGTTCTTTAAATAATTGAAATAATTCGGAAGGGTCATAAGCCTCGTTAGAAAATGGTTAGCAAAGAAGCAACAATAAATATTATTATTTTTTTTTTTAATTTTAACAACCATATTTTTAAATGTATTTTTTATTCGTTTATATTTGTTCAGTTTTCACTTTTGCAGACGACCGGAAGCATACCTCCAATAAATTAACGACAGTACAGTGTCGTTTAACCCTTGAAGAGTATCGTCATCCGGTATGGTGTAAAAGTCGGACTCTCCAGTATCAATTAACGCGTCTTCATTTGGAGCTTCCGATGGTTTCTTGATAGAAAGACTCGCCTATAAAACATTACGAACAATGTAATATCCAAACAGGATTAGAAACTGTCGAATAGTTTGTGCACACATGGAAAGGACTTCTGCCTATTATCCGGAGGGACTTGTTAGGACAGGTATAAGCGTTATAAATTAATTACCAGTACATACTTAGCGTTGTAAAAAATTAAGCCCAAGCCTCACTATTGCCGGTAGAGCTCCGGTCCATCCCGGTTTGCTAACGGCAAGAACCGGGGTGATTCATATGCCGCCCCGGTTGAAGCCGGTCAACAACCCGGTAGAGTCCCGGTCAATCCCGGACTAGCTACGGTTTATCCCGGTGAAGCCCCGGCAGATCCCCGGTTGTCGCAGATAATGCCCAGGTGGAGCCCCGGTGAAAGCCGGCAGCGTCCCGGCAGAGCCCCGGTATACCGTGTCTCCAGCGGCACTCCCTGGGGCTATACCGGCATCAGACCCCGGCAGAGCTACGGCAACCCTCCGGTTTAACCGCGGTCGTCGCCGGTAATGCCCAGGCGGAGCCCCGGTGAATGCCGGCGGCGTCCCGGCAGAGTGCCGGCTTACCGATGCACCGTAGCTATACCGGGACTCTGCCAGCATTCATCGGGGCTCCACCGGGGCAACACCGACGACAACCGGGGCGTTGCCGTACCTCTACCGGGGTCTGCATGGGCCCCGGTGGAGCTACGGTGCCGTCCCGTAGCTGTTGGTACCGCGCCGATCGTTGCCGGTTCATCCCGGAGATATTTAACATTGTAATAATTTCCCGGCGGAGTTCGATTGTTCCCGGTTTATCCCAGTCGTCCCCGGTTCATCCGGTAGAGCCCGGATCACGCACCGGGGCTCCACCGGCATCATAGTGAGACGGGTGGAAGCTTGAATTCCATAACATTACTAAATCAAAGCGCGACTTAAAATGTGTACTTTGTGCGCGTTGGTAAGAACAGAAAACTATTTACATCCATAAAATTGTTATTGTGAGTATAATGGTAAAAATGACCATCCATCGTCACCATCATCATAACAGATCTCATGCTTCGAAGTAAAATCCTTTTGTATGTGAAATTCACATAGATCAAAGCTTGTATATTGGGACTGCATGATTAAGGCTCATAGTGGATTTAATAATAATCCAATGATGAAATGATGATTACGAGCAGGATGAAAAAGAGGAGAATAATACTGCTTATTATAATGGTAATAATTATGAACGTGACGATCATGATGATTGACTTGTTGAATGCGCTGCAGCTGCTGCTGAAGATGATCATCATTATTTATCATGATTGTTGAAACGAGGATTTACCAGGTACTGTAAAATTGCGTTTTGTTTCTCAATTTATATGTAACAGTGTTACACACTTCAGTGTTGACCAAAATGCAATCATACATTGGCATTGGTCTCTTAAGTTGGGTTCAATTAAAGAGCCTCGTTTGTTTCAATCCCTTCCAACATAAAATCCACAGTAAATTATGTAATAAAGATAGCCAATTCATACTGTACCACAACTAGAAACAGTCGCGCATGAATGGAATTCGTATCAGTAAGAACGTATTTGAAAAAAATTGTTATGTGTTGTCTAAGTTTGTTAAATGACTCTAAAGCAAAGAAATGGTCCAGTTTGTAAAGAATAATGATTTTTGCAATGACTACATGCATGTATACATGTGTAACAGAGGCAAATCAACCTGAAATCTACGTTAGTATTGTGTTTGTTTAATCTGTGTATGTATACCCACATAATTGACTTAAACTTATATCTCAGTTAACCAAGTAATACATCTGAATCATCAAAGTAAAGCGCATTCATCAAACGCACATGTGGTTTTGCGATACACTTAAAAGCACATAATAAGTATTTTCATAGATTGGGATTCATCGCAAGAAACGAAAATGATTATTTTATAAAGCCTCCAATCAACATAGTGGGAATCATGTTGTCCGTCTGCTCGCCCGGTCGTCCGTCGTTTTTAGCTCACATTCCGTCGTCGTGTGTGTCATCCTGTAAGTTGTCGATTCTAAATAAAATTAATTCTATGTCAATGGATAAATAACAATCACTTTAGTTTGTAATCCTCTCATTTTCTGCTTATATAGTTACAATGTCCCAGAAAGCATGTGCTTATATTAAAAATTATGATGCATGTTTAAACGAATGAAGCAAAACTACGTAATCAATAAATAATTATTAGTACATGCTGCATTACTTGGAGCAAATATTGCATGTATTCCACATTCATTTAATAAAAGTAATTGTTGCAAAAAAAACTCTGTCATTAATTGCAAAACATGACATCAAATGTCCCGTAGAATGAAAGACAAAATCGAGCCGTCTGTTGAAATAACGTCATTTGAAATTAAATTAACCCATCCTTATAAAAGATTTGCTAGATTGTTGGTGTTCGACTTTCATGAGCATGTTACATCAGCTCTGGGTATAAAAATGGTTTCCAGATGTCTTTATCGGATGCCCTCGGTGAAATCTAAGCGTAGATGTGAGATTAAGACTTACGAGATCTTTGGTCAAGTTTTACCATAGTAAAAAAATAAGCATTGTTTCATAACAAAGGTTATACTTCATAGCGCCAATATCAAAGTAGAACACTTGATATTTGGCACACGTTTACCTGCTGAGCTTAAATCGCGTGGTTTACTGAAGATTGACCCAAAATATTTTTAATAACCTTTTGATACATGACCATTGTTATTATATAAAAGTTGGTCCATGTTACACAACAACACTTAAAGTTCTAGAAGGTTCCTAAACGTCGATAGACGTACGTACTGTTGCCTCATGTTTGAAAAGCACGTAACTAGATTCATATATAAGCGTACAACTGCATTTTAATATAATTTTGACTATTCTAGGTTAAACTTAAGCCCGGTCCTAGAATAGAAAAGAACAAAGATATGTATACATTTATTAATCTACCAGTAATTGTTCAACGAACTTTTTTCTTCTACTTCTCACAAAATGCATGGGAACTTCGCCATTATATTTTGTAAATAAAATTAAGAAACCATATATTTTACTCACGAAACTTGTATTTCGACTTGGGTTTGACGCGTTGTCCGCTGCATCACACTGACATGTCGATGTCTGGGTTACAGGCATGACGTGAACAACAAAGAACAGTAGCACTGCCGTTACTGTTGCAGACGATACAAGCGCTACGCGCACTTTAAACCGTAACATATTGTTAACAAACAAAAAATTGACTATCGCGTAAATGGAATCTGTATTAATAGTACAGTCTTTAGTGAACTGTCATTGTTTTGTGAGTATATCGTACATTGAAGATATTGATTTATGAACAGAGAAAGACAAAAAATAAATACGCTTTCTTTTATAGCTAGCTACTAGGTTATTGAACTGTTGATATTGTTCAATAATTGTTCTACGAGAATTGTACAATACTTTAATGGAGAAAATACTCTTTTGCAATGATAAATTTATTTCGGTATATAATATCAAAACTAAAATAAACATTGGAAAACTAAAATGTCTGCAGAAATTTCTTCATAAGGAGTTAAGCTCAACTGAAGTTTTGTACAATGGAAAAGTTTCATCAGGCACAATTAACGATAAAACTTGCATGAAAACACGAAATGTTAGATTTTATAACAGAAAAACAACAACAAAAAAAAACCAAATATTAAATCATATAAATGTTACATAGTTATTTATAAATATATATTTGGTTAGATTTAATTTGATTACACAGGATTGAATGACATTTTAAGGAAAACAGTCCGTAATTGGAACAGATTTGGGACAATAAACAAATGCAAACTAACAGTAACACTTAGTCGGCACAATCCAAGATTTTAATACATGCATATTAAACAAAGTTTAATCCAATAAAAATTATACACAAAATAAAATAAACATAATATATCCTGGTTATACATGAGTACCAAATGTAAAGAGTAGTCAGAACATGTTAGACATAGAAAAATTTAGCAAAACATACCTGTGTGCATGTTATTTGAGCAACATAAATTGAACTGATAAATTGATCTGATTGTCATAATTTTGATTTAATTTTTTACCTGGCTGTTAGACACTAAATACTAAATTTGCTATGTGAAAAAAAAGTAAACATTATTTTATACAATTATGTGGAACTATTTCTTAGTCAGTTCATTATGAGTTTAATATAACACAATTAACAAGACTATTGCCAGGCAATATATGTCCCCTACCGGCTCCACCATTGTCAGAAATTTCACCATTGTCATTTTTTTAATTATATTTGTTTCCATAACAACCATAATTTTTGACGTAGGAACAAAATTAAATGACGTGCATAACGTCCATATTGCCATCTATCCATGTTTCAAGTGTCATGAAAAAATATGAAGAAGTTTTAAAGTTATCGCAGGATCCAGAAAAGTGTGACAGACGTCTAGACAGACAGACAGACTCACATACGCACAGAGCGAAAACCATAAGTCCCCTCTGGTGAAACCGGTAGGGGACAATAAATCAGGACAGTTCAACAAATGAATCAGGACACAGATGAAAAAAGACAACATAAAATTTAAGTACAGAAACTATCAAAACTGGATTTTGTTATAATCAGCGTTGTAAGTTGTAAATATTTATATAAGTAGGTAATAAATGTGTGAATAAAACTGAAAATTTACACATGAATCTGCAATCATAACATTCACAGTTTATCACATAATTCATAAAGTTGACTAGAGAAAGATACATAAGCTGTGCTAAAAGACCTAAGTAATGTGTATAACCAACAATGCAATCTTTGCAATGATTTAATTAGCGATAATAAAAGTAATAATATCACTCTGTGGCAAGCAACAATTAGAACAAATAGGACAAGGAATGTTTCAAATATTCAACAAGAGCACTGCATAACGGGTGCCACGCTCGGCTGCAAAAGCTTGTCAGATTTTTTATTTTTAGAGGTCACAGTGACCTTGACCGTTGACCTAGTGACCCAAAAATGGGTGTGGCGTGTAGAACTCATCAAGGTGCATCTACATATGAAGATTCAAAGTTGTAGGTGGAAGCACTTTGATTTAAAAGCCGATGTTAAAGTTTTATATTAGAGATCACAGTGACCTTGACCTAGTGACCCAAAAATGGGTATGGCATGTAGAACTCATCAAGGTGCATCTACATATGAAGTTTCAAAGTTGTAGGTGCAAGCACTTTGACTTTAGAGCCTATGTTAAAGTTTTATATTAGAGGTCACTGTGGCCTTGACCTTTGACCTAGTGACCCAAAAATGGGTGTGGCATGTAGAACTCATCAAGGTGATCTACATTTGAAGTTTCAAAGTTGCAGGTGGAAGCACTTTGATTTTAGAGCCAATGTTAAGGTTTTAGCAGGACGCCTACGGCAGACGATGAGCTGGGTATGACAATACCTCTGGTTTTCTCCGAAAACAGCCAAGCTAAAAAACTTCTTTAATTATTCCAATGAAATGAACCACAGATTAAAAGATCAATCAATGAAAAATTGGCACGATACAATTTAT
Organism: Dreissena polymorpha; assembly: GCF_020536995.1. Lineage (NCBI taxonomy): Eukaryota > Metazoa > Mollusca > Bivalvia > Myida > Dreissenidae > Dreissena > Dreissena polymorpha. The sequence goes on along the minus strand of NC_068359.1, from coordinate 3,698,784 downwards.
ACAAAATTAGAGTACAATAGAAGGTTTAATACTGAATACATGTATGCAAAATATTTAGAATGCATTAAAAGTGAAAATAGTCAACAACAAATAAATCTTGTATGAAACCCTTCATATGTCTTCTATATTTACTTAGTGTTCACTATTTGTCGTTTTCAATACATGCACGTTTGTACATGATGTTTGAATATGTTTCATAATGATTGTAGTTTGTGATTATAAAACATGATTGTATTTGTATTGTACTGATTCACTTTGACAATATTTTGTTCACTTATTTGCAAATGGTCAAAGGCGGTTTGCCGATGTTCCCAAAGTAAATATGAAAAACTTGTTTAATACAACAGGCCATGCACATATTAATCTGAAAACAGAATATTTACAGCATACCACATATATTTTAAAAATGGATGGATATTCTTCGGTTTCAAAAATGTATCATCAAATACTAACAATGAAATTACACATTGTATGGATACAGGATTTCATCAATGTGCAACCCAATGGGAGTTAGTATCAAATGGAAAAACTTTTGCATAAAAATACAATCTTAAAGATACACTAATGTCATAAAACAGGCTTTAATAATAAAAAGGTAAAATATGCACAATAAACTAGGTTAAAACTCACACTGGTTTTTGTTGTAATTTGGTAGGATACTACCTTAGGAATGGCACATTTTCTAAAGAAAACAAAACTAAATTCAACCAATACAGCTTTGAGACAAACTTGATTGATAACACCCCCCCCCACACACCTCTTTGTCAGCTGTGTTCAAGGGCAAATAACTCAGAAATGTGTAGATCACTTGGGATTGCTAAATTCAAGGGCACATAGCTTAGAAATGTGTTTAGAAATGTGCAGGAAGGATATAAAGTGTCTTGCACAACTGAACTAAAGAGGAGAGGAATATATTGAAAAATTTACTTTAATTGATTGTAAAATATTAAGTAATTTGATCTACAAACTTGTACCATTTAATGTGAACAAACAGACCCACAGACAAACAACCTACCTTGAGTATACATCCCTCTCAAACTTGGTTTCCTGTGGTTTAATAAAATAGATGTAACACAGTAAAAAGGAAAACAAGAGATGTGTTTGTCAGAAACACAATGCCCCCTATTGCGCCGCTTGGAAATAAAATGTCAATATATTATTTGGCAGGTTTATAAATTATCTCCCTTTTAAAGCTTATTACTTCCCTTGGATTTTATTTTTTCACTTTTGACCTTGAAGGATGACCATGACCTTTCACCACTCAAAATGAGCCGCTTTATGAGATACACATGCATGCCAAATATCAAGTTGCTATCTTCAATATTGGAAAAGTTATTGCAAAACTTTACTGTAAGGTTAATGTTTTGGGACAGAATGACAGACAGACAGGCCAAAAACAATATCCTGATCATTCGAGGTAGACTCACATACCAAACTCAGCTCAATATCTGCAATATGTTGCATACAAAACCTTCTTTTTTCGAAGTCCAAGGTCCATAACTTCGCCAAAAATCAATGGACCAGAACATAACTCACACTTTATCTGTAAGTAATGCATGCAGACTCTCTTACCAAAAATCAGGTACAAATCTAAAAGCATTTTGTAAATACTCTCCAGAAAATGGATAATGTTGAAGTTCAAGGCCATAACTGTACCAAATATCAATGGAGAGGAACTAAACTTACACTTAATTTGTAAGTTATGTAGGTATAGACTCAGATACAAAAAAAATCAGCTACACATCTGAAAGCATTTCGTAAAAAAAGATCTGGAAAACGGAAAGTTTTGAAGTTCAATGCCCATAACTTCGCCCAAGAAAATGGACCCGCATGAAACTCACACTTCATCTGAAAGTCATGTAGGTAGACTCACATACCAAAATTCAGCTCAATATCTGAACCAATTGCATAAAAAACCTCCGGAAAATGGAATGCTGGACAGACTGATGGACAGACAGTCCAACTTCTACATTGTATTTGCCACCCTACAGGGGCATACAAATTAATTAAAGTACCTGCATTTGAAGGAAAAAAACATAGTGTCTAATGTGATTTTTCGTTTGAAAATTGTAATTAAAATGTCATCATGTTTCTATAACACATAATGTTTTACACAAAGTTGAAGTAAAACCAAAACAAAACAAAAATAAACCAAGGCAAAATAAGTTAAATCATGCCAACCAAAACCCACTATACCAAGATGTATAAAGATGTAAAGATGGATTGTCCAACGCCGCACATCAAATATTTGGCACAGACAAAAACTCACACAACTAATCTGTCTTCTTGGGTACTCCATTTTCTTTCTGTGGGGTGAAATATTTCACTGACTGACGATACAGCGTCTTCAAAGTGTCAGAAAACAACAGAGTTCCAAAAAATACAAAAAATGTCCCGAGCCAGTGTAGAGCTGTGAACGGGTTGTTGAAATACCAGATGGAGAGAATCAGGCTGATGAACTTACGCAGTGTCACCACCAGTGTTACTGTCAGGGCGGTGCACTCTGCGGTAAGTGTAAATACTGACCGTATACAAATATATCTGGTTCAAGGTCAAGGACTAACAGCTGATTGATATCACAGATGGTTACAATCAAATTGAGACATTATAATTTGGCAAGGCATGCACTTAAGAGCGAAGTTTGGGAAAGTTCAGTCTTTCTGCTTTAAAAGCATCGTACATACTGATTTCAATGTGTTGCAACTGTTTTTAGTTTAAAATATATGGTCAATGATATATGGTCAATGGATGGTGAATTTATGTTTGTGTGCAGTTATCCTCCTTTGTGTCTAATTAATCAGATAACTGACATACAAAAAATAGTAAACACTGAAATTATTGCACAATGTTATATATCTTCAAGTAAGTCCCAATTTTTAATTTAAATACAGTCAAATCATTAATTATTGATTGAATGTTCCAACTCAAACAAAATCTTTAAAAATACAACAAGTGAAGGATACTGAGTTATGGTATTTGCAGCCAGGAACACCCACATCTTTGGCACAGACATAAACATCAATGACATTGGCTCTGAAATACAAACAACAAGTTTTAAAAACAGCTTAAACACGTTACATAAATAACGCTAAGAGCAGAACATTATTTTTGTAATAATTATATATTTTGATTGTCTATAATGAGAGCTAATATTAAGGTGCATACAATAACCACTGAATCATGACAAACATGTTAAAAACATTAATAATGCACATAATCAAACAGTTAAACTAAAGCCTTTTTAAATTATTTCACTGACAAATATCCATAAGCATATCTTATATTATGAAAGAATTGTAACTTGATTAACTATTTAATAAAATATTTTTACTTAGCCAAATCATCCATCAGTATTACTTACATACATGCTTTGGAGTTTTAAACTGAATGGACAAAATAGTAATGGACTTGATAAATCGTGCCTTATTTGCATTTGTCAACAATGATAGTTTTCAACGTGTTATTTATACTTAGATCTCCAGGCCAAGTTACTCAACAGCCTAAATTTTTGGATCAAGTATCTATGTAAAATAATTGCTTACCATTTAATCTATGTGTTCATTGAAGACCAAATAAAATTCTCAATTTTGTATGTCTCATTAACAACTAAATTTCACTGACTGTAAGCTGAACTTGCAATTTAAGTTTTCAACAACCAGACCCGGGCCGTAACACTTCATATTCTATCATTGCAAGAGGTATTACAAACAAAATCTACTTTACCTTACTTATATAAGGCAATCATACATCAACTTTCCCTTCCCTGACTTATGAAAGGCATTCACACACAAAATCTACCTTACCTAACTTATTAAAGGCAATCACACACCAAATCATCCTTAACTGACTTATTAAAGGCAATCACACACCAAATCTACCTTACCTGACTTATTTGAGACAATCACACACCAAATCTACCTTACCTTACTTATTAAAGACAATCACACACCAAATCTACCTTACCTAACTTATTAAAGGCAATCACACACCAAATCTACCTTACCTAACTTATTAAAGGCAGTTGCACACCAAATCTACCTTACCAAACTTATTAAAGGCAGTTGCACACCAAATCTACCATACCTAACTAATTTATGAAAGGCAATCACACACCAAATCATCCTTGCCTGACTTATTTAAGGCAATCACACATCAAATCATAATTGCAAGACTTAGTAAAGGCAAATGTACATACAATCAAACTAACCTGACTTATTTAAGGCAATTACACTCCAAATCTACCTTACTTGACTACGTAAAGGCAATCTCACACCATATCTACCTTACCTGACTTGTTAAAAGCAATCACAGCATTGTAGATATCATGGGATACCAGAAGGAAGCCTGGCAGGGGAAGGGCGTGCTGAAATATAATAAATATACATTTTTATAAAAATTCATACTGAATGATAGAGCAATACATTAGTAGACTCAGATTAAATGCCTCTTTAATGGTACTGATGTTAAAGATAAAACTCCAAATTAAAAAAACTTAAATAAAATGCCATTTTTGGAAAATGTAAGAGCAATAACATTCCATAAAGGCAAATCACTCTCATGATTTGCATTATCTGATTCAGGGTGATGATCACAGTTTTATTCATTAGTGTGTGTTTGTTTTATACTTGTGTGTGTTGTCTGTTACATTTGTGTTGTGTCTCACAGTTTTGCAATTGGTTCCTTGCTAACAATTGACCAGTCACCAAATTATTGATCGCTCCGCCCACATAGTCTTGTGGTCTAGTGATTAGAAAACTCTGACAAGCAGATCGCAATGATAGCGGATTAGGCGAGTGAAATACTATATTTGTTATGATGTATCACACTAAACTAAACTGTTTTGTAAAACTTTAATACAATCATAAATGCTTTAGAGAGAAAAGGCGTAATCAAAATAAATGAGAAAACGACAGACTGACTATTTGAAACGTTTCATATACATTATTATTATTATAGGGTGTTGAAAAAAAATTCGTTGCAACATGAGCTGTCTCCATCGGAAGACATATGCCCCTGAAAAACGCTTTTCTCAAAACCTAAATGCAGATTTCAAAATCTAAACGCAGACCCTAAATTCAAGGTCAAGGGGGTCAAAATTTGTGTGCGTATGGAAAGGCCTTGTCCATATACACATGCTTACCAAATATGAAGGTTACATTCGAAACCTAAACGCAAAAGTGTGTTTGAAAGAAAGACAGACAGACAGATCTGTGATCAATATATGCCCTCCTTCGGGGGGCATATAAATGAGCATTAATTTCATATTTATTTTGAACTTGTATTAAACAGCCTTATAGTGAATCTGGTGGCTATTCATATATAATTATTTTTTTGAAAATAATTTTATTAAATGCAAATGACATCTATACATTTGTATCATAATTGGTTTTTTGTTTATTAAAAATGTTTAGATTTTAGTTTCATTGTGTTATTTTTAAAAAGACACTGATTCTTTTTATTTAGATATAAAATTAATTTTGATTGTAACCATAATTTAATATAGGCCTAATTTCGTGGTTTCATTGACAGATAATCTGATATGCATTTTATTTCATGTATTTTTAATGTGAACCAGTTACATTTCACTATCGAAAAATGAAATGTTGGTATAACGGTGCTGTTCATGAACGTTCGAATGGAATATATTAAGCATATTATGCATTGGTTTATTTATAACAAGATGGACCTTATTATAAGCCGTACATTTTACACTTGAAGTCGCTAAAGCTGGCTAAGCCGCATTGAAATCACCTTTTTATTATTTTTACTTTAGTTAAAACAATATTTAAGTTTACAATTTATAATGATTTCCCTTGTTTATGATCCACAGAAAAAAAGTATAATTGTAAATCATTCAAGTAATATATATTTTTTTGTCTTTCTTGTGTACAGTACCTAACAATGCCTTAATGTTCCTTCATTCTGAGATCCACGCAACATGCTGTCATTTATTAATTATCGACAATTACACTGAGATTTTTAATAAGCACGTGTGGCAATTATTATGTTGCCCAAACTGCTTAATATTATTGTGCATCAAATGGTTTAACACGTGTTATATTATAGAACACACAACTGTTGTGGTCAAACTATTTATTGTGTTTGTTTTCTCATTACTTGTTCATATGTTCAAGAAATAAAGGTAAAATAATGACCTTTTATGAAGTATGTATACCACCTACAATTTTGAATAATGATCAAACAGTAATGATCAGGCATTTGATATCAAATCTGTGTAAACTCTTAAAAATTAGGCTCATTCCATATGTACGACACGCTTTGTTTGTCGGACAAAATGGTGGCCAGAAAAGTGTTGCTGAGGGGTGTGTGAAAAATCGATATCTGATTGGCTAATCGGAAAAATTGATTGACAGGTGGCGACTGGTTAATTTAAGACCATATAACATTAAAAGCTTCCCTCCTGCTGGAGCAGCTGATGTTTATCATTTTGTACATTTGAAAACAATCAATAACAAGAGCACCGCATAACGGGTGCCAACGCTTGGCTGTGGGTGCAGTTTTTTAATAAATGAAAGCGTGTCAGATGTGACCTTTACCTTTGACCTAGTGACCCAAAAATGGGTGTGGCATGTAGAACTCATCAAGGTGCATCTACATATGAAATTTCAAAGTTGCATGTGAAAGCACTTTGATTTTAGAGCCTATGTTAAGGTTTTATCATGATGCGGACAGCAGATGCCGGACAGCGAGCTGGCTATGACAATACCTCGGTTTTCTCCGAAAACAGTCAAGCTAAAAATGAAAATCCCCATGGGCATTTCTAAGGCAATAAATGTTACTTATATTTAATGACAATTAACAATTGTACTGTTAAACACAAGGGATTCAATTATGTGGGAATACTCCTTACATTGTAGAAGAGGGACTCGTTGGGGTGTTTGCCATGCTGTTGGTATACTGACTCCTGGTACAGACCCATACGAGCCGTCATTACGAGGGAAAACACCAACAGAGCCACTCCTGCATGAGAAAATCAACAATCTTTGTTAGACATTTATGATTTTTTTTAAAATAATTTTACAGGCTAGCAAATTATTCCTTCAAGATGATCTTTTTTTCTACTGCCTATTCACATGTTTGAATCTGTATTTTGTGACAATTTTTTTAAACTATATTGTTTGTTGAGATTATTTAATTTAACATTATAAGAGTTACAAACAAAAGGAAAAAATATATAAAAAACGGATATTTATAAGTAAAAATGTTGTAAAGACTTCATTATTGATGTATAACTTTTAAACAAGAAGGCCAAGATGGCGCTAGTTGGCTCACCTGAGAGGAGTCGGTTCATTCAATCTTTACCTAATGGCAAACATGACCTAAATATTGACCAGACAAACATCCTGGTCAAGTTTCATCATTATTGAACCAAAACTCTGGCGTAGGGAGTGTTTTTGTTTTTGTAAGATTTGAAATGGTGACCTATATTTTGAGTTAACCCCCCTTACCAAACATCAAACTTTGCTTTAAAGGATTTTGTATAATATAATGAAAATTTGGACAACCTAAGGGCAATAATTATGGCATTAATTATGTGATTTTGCTCATCATCAAACTTGACTGAGATCTTTCAGCAACTTTGATAAAGAATGCTTGAGAAATGTGAATGCTAGAGTGTTTACAAACCAAATGTGGACTGACAGACAGCGGACAAAGACCAATCCTAAAACCTCACCTGAGCAATCAGGTGAGCTAAAAAGTGTGTTTCACCGATCTGAGCCATTTTCCAACTTGTCCAAGAAATCAATAAAACCAATGTATTTACTAAGTTTCACAATGATTAGGCAAAAAATGTGACATCTATAGTGTTCGATCACAAGGTTTCTCTCTATATAGTCACATAAGAAAAACTGCCCTACCCCCCTGGCAGCCATGTTTATTGACCCATCGTTAATGTTTGGTAACTGTTTGGTTACCGTTGGGAATTTCTTACACAGTAATGCGCTGGACGGTCGTGATACTCCGCCCTGCATGAATAAATACTCACAATATGCTAAATAATTTTAATTTTAAAAAGGTAACAAATGAATCTTCTTCAAATTTGTATATACTAGTACTCTAATTCAATGCATTAAATACTTGAAACTTCTATGTTTTTTTTGCCATTCTGATATTTTTATTCATTTTGTCCTTAATTAAAAAAGAGATTTTAAACATTTATTATGAATAAATCTGAAGGAAAAGCGGCTCAATAGACAAGTGTTTTGATTGGCTGTTCAGAAAATGTGTAAACATGTATGTCGAAGTACAAATTGTACTTTGACGTACAAACATATACGTTGAAGTGTTTTTTATATTTGTATGTCGACATACAATTGTTGTACTTCGACGTACATTTCTCTTTTTACCTAGTAGGTCTTCTTGATAATGATTTGCAAACTCATCTGAGATACATATCACCATGTATTTTCACCGATCTGGACCATTTTCGAACTCGTGCAACATATCAATAAAACCAATGTTTTGATTTACTTTCATGATGATTGGGCAAAAATTGTGACTTCTAGAGTATTTACAAGTTTTCTCCCAAAGCCATATAAGGAAAACAGCCACTGGCGGCCATGTTTTTCAATGGACCGGAACCAATTTTGAACTCAACCAACATATCATTAAGACAGACATATAGACAGAGTTACATGAAGATTGGGCATTAAATGTGACTTCTACAGTGTTTACAAGCTTTTTCTTTTTTTTTTACCTAGTGACCTAGTTTTTGACCCAGCATGACCCAGTTTCAAACTCGATCGAGATATCATTGGGACAAATCTTCTGACCAAGTTTCATGAAGATTGGACAATAAATGTGGCCTCTAGAGTGTTTACGAACAAATGTGGACGGACGGACGACGGACACAGACCAGTCACAAAAGCTTAAAACAAGAGCTGTCACCATAGGATGGCATATGCCCCCTATAAACGCTTTGATAGAAGTTATAGCATTTTTCGAAACCTAAACGCAGATTTCCAAACCTAAACGCAGACCCTAAGTTCAAGGTCAAGGTCACAGGGGTCAAAATTAGTGTGCGCATGGAAAGGCCTTGTCTGTATAAACATGCATATCAAATATGAAGGTTATATCTCAAGGGACATAGAAGTTATGAGCATTTTTCAAAACCTATACGCAGATTTCGAAACCTAAACGCGGACCCTAAATTCAAGGTGAAGGTCACAGGGGTAAAAAATTGTGTGCGTATGGAAAGGCCTTGTCCATATACACATGCATACCAAATATGAAGGTTATATCTCAAGGGACATAGAAGTTATGAGCATTTTTCGAAACCTAAACGCAGATTTTGAAACCTAAACGCGGATCCTAAGTTCAAGGTCAAGGTCACAGGGGTTAAAAAAATTGTGTGCGTATGGAAAGGCCTTGTCCATATACACATGCATACCAAATATGAAGGTTATATCTCAAGGGACATAGAAGTTATGAGCATTTTTTGAAACTTAAACACAGATTTCGTAAACTTAACGCGGACCCTAAGTTCAACGTCAAGGTCACAGGGGTTACAAATTGTATGCGTATGAAAAGGCCTTGTCCATATACACATGCATACCAAATATGAAGGTTATATCTCAAGGGACATAGAAGTTATGATCATTTTTCAAAACCTAAACGCAGATTTCGAAACCTAAATGCGGACCCTTAGTTCAAGGTCAAGGTCACAAGGGGAAAAAAATGTGTGCATATGGAAAGGCCTTGTCCATATACACATGCATTCCAAATATGAAGGTTATATCTCAAGGGACATAGAAGTTATGAGCATTTTTCAAAACCTAAACGCAGATTTTGAAACCTTATAACGCGGACCCTATTTCAAGGTCAAGGTCACAGGGGTAAAAAATTGTGTGCGTATGGAAAGGCCTTGTCCATATACACATGCATACCAAATATGAAGGTTATATCTCAAGGGACATAGAAGTTATGAGCATTTTTCGAAACCTAAATGCAGATTTCGAAACCTAAACGCGGACCCTTAGTTCAAGGTCAAGGTCACAGGGATTAAAAATTGTGTGCATAAGGAATGGCCTTGTCCATATACACATGCATACCAAATATGAAGGTTAAATCTCAAGGAGAAGTTATGAGCATTTTTCGAAACCTAAATGCAAAGTGTGAAGGAAAGACGGACAGACGGACAGACAGACAGACGGAAGGACAGACAGTATGATCACTATATGCCCCCTTTTCTTCGAAAGGGGGCATAAAAACGTTCAACCTTGAATAACAATTAACACATAAATGAAACACAACTACACTGTATTATTATGAAAACATTAATAATCAAAGGGGAATAACTACTGTAAACTTATATGCAATATTTAGAAGAGTTGTCTCACATGTTACATGACCTCAATTCATGATTGTTTGCAAGCCTTTTTTGCTATATAAATATAAAAAAAATGCCATGCCCCCTGGCAACCATGTTTTTCAACAGACCAGAACCATTTTCAAACTTAACTCACGAATCTAGGAAGCAAAAGTTCTGACCAAATTTCATGAAAATTGGGCAAAAAATGTGACTTCTAGAGTGTTGACATGTTTTCACTATATACATATAGAGAAAAATGCCCCGCCCACTGGCGACCATGTTTTTTCATCTATCAAAACCGTATTCAAAATCGTCCAAGAAATCAATTAAACCAATGTTTTGACCAACTTTCATGATGATTGGGCAAAATTTGTGACTTCCAGAGTGTTTACAAGGTTTCTCTATAGCCAAATAAGGAAAACTGCCCCACCCACTGGCGGCCATGTTTTTCAACGGACCAGAAACACTTTTGAACTCAACCAACATACATTAAGGCAAACATTTTGACAAAGTTACATGAAGATTGGGCAGGAAATGTGACTTCTACAGTGTTTACAAGTTTTTTCTTTTTTTTTACCTAGTGACCTAGTTTTTGACCCGGCACAACCCAGTTTCGAACTCGACTGAGATTTCATTGGGACAATTAAAGCTCCTGACCAAGTTTCATGAAGATCGGACAATAAATGTGGCCTCTAGAGTGTTTACGAACAAATGTTAACGGACGGACATACAACGGACAAAGACCGGTCACAAAAGCTCACCTGAGCAATCAGGTGAGCTAAAAATAGATGTTTTCATTCCTCCAGTAAAATGTTTCACAACTTACCCATTGAATATTTCACATCTTACCCATTTAATGTTTCACAACTTACCAATTGAATGTCACATCTTACCTATTAAATGTTTCACAACTTACCCATTGTTGAATGTTTCACATCTTAACCATTGAATGTTTCACATCTTACATATTAAATGTTTCACATCTTACATATTAAATGTTTCACAACTTACCCATTGAATGTTTCACAACTTACCCATTGAATTTTTCACATCTTACCCATTGAATGTTTCACAACTTACCCATTGAATGTTTCACAACTTACCCATTGAATAGCTGTACAAGTCAAAAAGCTTGTCCTTTTCATCAGGCTGGAAAACCAAAACAGCTATTAATATTTGTCAGAAAAATATAAGTATATAACTGTAAATAACAAAGATAATACAAAATATCAAACTTTGTCTGAAAAACACACCAGTACAATATGCACATGACAAAATTGGAAAAAAATTGTTTCAGACTTCCGAATTTTTGTTGAAGTTATGATATTTGCGGAGAAACAGTAAAACTGAACATTTTCTATGCTCGAAAATCTCCAGTATATGCACCTTTTGATGATTTAAAAACCTGAAAACTAAAATGCGTTACAAATGCAAAAAAAATAATGATTTCGAGAGTTCTGTTGTAAAGTTATATTTTGTGACAGTACAAGAATTGCTTATATTAAGTATAAAATACAACAATCACTATATGGGCCCATATGGACGAACCATTTAAGTGTTAGACTTTTATTCCAAGGGTAAGTGGTTCAAGCCCAGTTGAGACTTTTTCTCCTAGGGTCAGTAGATTGAGCCCAGTTGAGGTTACTTTTTTTTCTTAGTTAATTTGTCCTTGATTTTTAATGACAGTAATTTATAACAGTTCAAATGTTTACATTTATCAATTTAAAGCATTGAATGACAAACTTCAATACAGGTCAAAATCTGTGAAATGTCCATGTTAGGGTTAAATATCATATCTACAATCACTATCTGATTGTTTACATTTAATTGTTTCATTTATCACTATGTTATTTAAATTCTTTTCTAAACAAGAGGACCAATATGGCCCTAGTTCGCTTACCTGAGAGGAGTCGGTTCATTCAATCTTTACCAAACGTCAAACTTGACCTAGATATTGACCAGACAAGCATCCTGGTCAAGATTCATCATTATTGAACCAAAACTCTGGCATATGGAGTGTTTTTGTTTTTGAAAGATTTGACCTGGTGACCTATATTTTGAGTTGACCCCCCCTTACCAAACATCAAACTTTGCTTACAAAAATAAATATTATGACCAAGATTCATAAAATCTGAAACAAAATTGTGACCTCTAGAGTGTTTACAAGGATTTTGTATAATATAATTAAAATCTAAGGGCAATAATTATGGCATTAATTATGTGATATAAAACCAATCTTTGTACCAAGTTTCATGATGATTGGGCAAAAATTGTGACTTCTAGAGTGTTCACAAGCTTTTTTTACTATATTAATATAAGAAAACTGCCCCCCCCCCCCCCCGGCTGCCATGTTATTCAACTGACCATACCATTTTCGAACTCAACTCTTATATCAAGGAAACAAATGTTCTGACCAAATTTCATGTAAATTGGGCCAAAAATGTTACTTCTAGAGTGTTCACATGTTTTCACTATATACATATAGAGAAAAATGCCCCGCCCACTGGCGGCCATGTTTTTTCACCGATCTGGACCATTTTTGAACTCGTCCGAGATATCAATAAAACCAATGTTTTGACCAATTTTCATGATGATTGGGCAAAAATTGTGACTTCTAGAGTGTTTACAAGGTTTCTCTATAGCCAAATAAGGAAAACTGCCCCACCCCCGGCGGCCATGTTTTTCAACGGACCGGAACCACTTTTAAACTCGACTAACATATTATTAAGGCAAACATTTTGACAAAGTTACATGAAGATTGGGCATAAAATGTGACTTCTACAGTGTTTACAAGGTTTTTCTTTTTTTTTGACCTAGTGACCTAGTTTTTGACCCAGCATGACTCAGTTTCGAACTTGATCGAGATATCATTGGCGCACATTTTCTGACCAAGTTCATGAAGATCGGACATGAAATGTGGCCTCTAGAGTGTTTACAAACCAAATGTGGACTACGGACGGACGGATGGACGGACGGACGGAAGACTGACAAAGACCGGTCACAAAAGCTCACCTGAGCAATCAGGTGAGCTAAAAACAATTCTAATATGTCAGACCGAAAAACAGACAGAAAGACGACCATTATAACAGTATACAAAACATTACAGTGCATCATGGGGTTTAATGAGCTAATGTTCCCCTTCCTAACTGATTTCTGTGTATTAAATAAGCATAACCTTAACCCAGAAATCAAAATAAACAATGCTCAGCTTTCTTAACTAAATGTATCTTGTTCAGTGAAAATTGGGCAAAATAAATTTGCGTAAAGTGTCGTCCCAGATTAGCCTGTGCAGTCTGCACAGGCTAAACAGGGATGACACTTCACGCTTAAACTAGATTTCCGGTAAAAAAGGACTTCCTTTAAACGAAAAACACCATTTAAGCGGAAAGTGTTGATCCTGATTAGCCTGTGCAGACTGCACAGGCTAATCTTGGACAACACTTTACGCACATGCATTTTGCCCAATTTTCACAGAACAAGACACAAATGTGTGTGTACTTCACTAAAACAGCTGTACTCACATGCTCAAAGGTGGCAGAGGCATAGGTGCACAAGCAGATCCCTAGGGTGATCATAATCACTGACAAATACTTGGCCAGTGGATAGCTGAAACCAGTGTTAACAGAGTGTCTTAAGGCTCATTGAACATACAAAGAGATGTTTAAGAGTAATAAATCAAGCGCCTAGCCTCTTGAACCATGTTAGGCCTGTTGCAATTCTGTTAATTCTTTTTAAATCCAATGACAACATTATGTCATTACTAGAAGAATTCAAGTGACTAAATCCCCCAAAATAATAGTGCACTGTCGGGTATTAACGACCTGCTTGCATATACACATGCAACATTCTAGATAACATTGTCTACTCCTCACAAACATAAGTATTTCAAGCATAGTTAATAGTACATTCATGTATGTAAAAGTCTTTGGTTACATCAAGGTACTCTAATTTGTAACCACTACAGATGAATCTCCCCCTATTAAGTGATGAATTTTAACCCAACAAGCATACTTAAATATAATTTTCCTACTTTCAACTTTTTTTATTGCTTTAATATTTCAGAGTTAGTGTTACCTTTTCTTCAATATTATCACTCCAAGTAATAAACTTGCCAACAGAGATCCCTGAAAAATACAACAATCACAAGGGTGGAAACATTGGTTTGCAGAGCATATTCTCAAATGAGACATACAAAAAAAAACCAGAAAAAGTGAAGGAAGGTTAACTCACTGCCAACTTAACAAGAAACCGTTGGAGACGTGTGATGCTCCCCAAAGGTTTTTTTTGTCACAATATTGCACTATAAATTCAGATAAAAGGAAACATCTCGAGGGCACAGTAGTTTGGGGACAAGAATTTTTTTATAGAAAATTTCAAAAGGCCATAACTTTGTGAAAAATCATCCGACCAGAACCCGCTGATAATATGCACATCTCCTCTTGGTAGTGAAGCTTTCCATAAAGTTTCATTGAATTCCGGTCATTAGTTGCTGAGAAATAGCCTGGACAAGAATTGCACTATATGTACAGTTAATGTTAAATTTCAAAGGGCCATAACTCTGTGAAAAATCATCCGACCAGAACTGGCTGATTATATGCATATCTCCTCTTGGTAGTGAAGCTTCCCATAAAGTTTCATTGAATTCCGGTCATTAATTGCTGATAAATAGCCCAGACAAAAAATTGTGCACAGACGGACGGACACACGGACGGACAGACAAAGCGTCGACTTTATGCTCCCCCCAAAATTTGTTGGAGGAGCATAAAAACAAGACAGCCTAAAAGGCCAAAAGTCGCTCACCTGAGATTCAAAGGAACTGACCTGTTCTGTGCAGCCCAAGATGTCATTAGAACAAAATGTTCTTACCAACTATCATGACTAGTGGACACCCTGGCAGCCACGTTTTTCAACAGACCAGAACCATTTTCATACACATCCAAAATATAATTCAAACAAATATTCTGACAAAGTTTCATGAACATACACAAGTCCATATAAGGAAAAATGCCCCTCCCCCTGGTGGCCATGTTTCCCCTCGTGGCCATGTTTTTCAAGCAACTTGAACCATTTTCGAATTTGTCCAAGATATCATTGGGACAAATCTTCTGACCACGTTTCATGATGTTCGGACAATAAATATGGCTTCTAGAGTGTTAACAAGGTTTTACTATAGCTTTATTAGGAAAAATGCCACGCCCCTTTGGCAGCCATGTTCTTCTTCCAAACGAAACCATTTTCGAACTCAGTCAAGATATCATTGAGATAAAACCTCTGACCAAGTTTCATGATGATCTGACAATAAATGTGGCCTCTAGAGTGTTAATAAGGTTTTACAAAGTAATATATAGCAATATTAGGAAAAATGCTCTGCCCCCTGGTGGCCATGTTTTTAAAGCAACTGAAACCATTTTCAAACTCATCCAAGATACCATTGGGACAAATCTTCTGACCAAGTTTAATGAAGATCGGAAAATAAATGTTGCCTCTTGAGTGTTAAAAAGGTTTTATTATAGCCATATAAGGAAAAATGCCCCGCCCCCTGGTGGCCATGTTTTAAAAGCAACCAACATCATTTTGCAAACTTGTTCAAGATATTATTGGGATGAATCTTCTGATCAAGTTTCATGAAGATCGGACAATAAATGTGGTTGAAAAAGTTTCATGAAGATCTGACAATAAATGTGGCCTCTATAGTATTAACAAGTTTTTACTATAGCCATATAAGGAAAAATGCCCCGCCCCTTGGCAGCCATGTTTTTAAAACAAACATAACCTTTTTCGAACTCATCCAAGATAGCATTATGACCAATTTTCTGACCAAATTTCATGAAGATTGGACAATAAATGTAGCCTCTAGAGTGTTCACAAGGTTTTACTAAAGCCATATATAGCCATATAAGGAACAAGAGGGCCATGATGGCCCTGTATCGCTCCACTGCTGAAAAAAGGCTGAAACAAATATTCTCTGCATGTGCAAATACTTAAATATAGGCCCTATTTAAGCACATGTACACTTTTGTGACCCCCTGGGCTTGGTCAAATATAACCCCAGGGGCATAATTTGAGCAAACTTTGTAGAGGACTACTATATCTCACTACATGTACATAAAAAATATGGTAGCCCTAGGTCCTAGAGCTAAGGACAAGAATATTTTAACAGTTTTCACAAAATAATTAAGATATAAGCGTATATAATGTTCAATTTTGTGACCCGCGGGTCTGGGTCAAATTTGACCCAAAGGGCATAATTTGAAAAAACTTGGTAGAGGACTATAAGATGTCACTACATACCAAATTTGGTAGCTCTAGGCCCAATGGTTATGGACAGAAAGATTTGAAAAGTTTTTACAAAATAGACCCTATATAAGCCTATGATCAATTTTGTGACCCCGGGGCAGGGTCAAATTTGACCCCAGGGGCATAATTTGAAGAAATTCGGTAGAGAACTATAAGATGTCTCTACATACTAAATTTATTAGCCCTAGGCCAAATGGTTATGGACGAGCAGATTTTGAAAGTTTTCACAAAATAG
This sequence comes from Dreissena polymorpha, assembly GCF_020536995.1. Lineage (NCBI taxonomy): Eukaryota > Metazoa > Mollusca > Bivalvia > Myida > Dreissenidae > Dreissena > Dreissena polymorpha. The sequence goes on along the minus strand of NC_068359.1, from coordinate 3,681,919 downwards.
GCCTTATATAAGCATATGTTCAATTTTGTGACCCCGGGGCAGGGTCAAATTTGACCCCAGGGGCATAATTTGAAGAAATTTGGTAGAGGACTATTACATGTCTCTTCATACCAAATTTGATAGCCCTAGGCCCAATGGTTATGGACAAGAGGTTTTTGAAAGTTTTCACAAAATAGTAGGGATGGCAAAATTATTCGAATAATCGAATATTCGATTGAATGGTCAGCATTCGAATAATAAAAATGATATTCGCATATTCGCATTTTTTTTCCAAACGTAATTTCACCAATATTTAATGAACTACGAACCGGTTACTAAAAAGCAACCGAAATCACTTGGGAGTAACATGTTTGACGTGACGTTCTTCGTGTCAAACTGTTAACGCGGCCCATATCAGTGTTGATTGCGCAATGCAATATACACGCTCTAAGAAAGGCCCCGACTGTTGTTTGCCAATGGGGTGCCAATTCATGGTTTCAATAGACTGGCAAATAATAATTAAGTTTTGTGATCACAGTATGTACAGCCATTAAAATGTGTGAATAACTCAAATCGCGCAATGCAATATACTAACTATAAGAAAGGGCCCGAACTGTTGTTTGTCAATAAGGTACCAATTAAGGGGTTCAATTTACTTGCGAATAATAATTTAGTTTTTGTGATCACAGGTTGAACAGACATTTAAATATGTAAATTACTCAAAAGTAACAGATGATATAAATTAAACAATCATCAAGGAATCATAATTCAAATCTGAAAATGCCACCAGCCCCTTCTGCAGTATGGAATACTTTACATGGTCTGTGGATAAGAAGACCGCAACGTGTAATGTGTGTAAACTTATCTTTACATATGCGCGGTCTGCTACAAATCTGTGGAATCATTAAAAAAATATAATTCTATGACACGATGTTTTTCATTTTATTTGTGCCCGATTACGGTATCGGTCATAGTAATAGTCGACAGCGATACAATTATTCGATAGCAACGTTAATAAACAGCCTCTTATTTAGCAAACGGATATAACTTACAAATCAATGGAAATAAATACATAACAAGGTAAAATCAATCCAGCCGTTTTATGCGAATATTTGAATATTCGATTGAATGAATTTGCGAACATTCAAATACCGATATTGGTATTCGATGCCATCCCTACAAAATAGGCCTTATATAAGCATGTGTTCAATTTTGTGACCCCCAGGGCAGGGTCAAATTTGACCTCAGGGGCATTATTTGAAGAAATTTGGTAGAGAACTATTAGATGTCTCTACATACCTAATTTGATAGACCTAGGCCCAATGGTTATGGACAAGCAGATTTTGAAAGTTTTCACAAAATAGGCCTTATATAAGCATATGTTCAATTTTGTTACCCCCAGGGCAGGGTCAAATTTGACCCCAAGGGCATAATTTGAAGAAATTTGGTAGAGGACTATTAGATGTCTCTACATATCAAATTTGATAGACCTAGACCCAATGGTTATGGACGAGAAGATTTTGAAAGTTTTCACAAAATAGGCCTTATATAAGCATATGTTCAATTTTGTGACCCCCGGGGCAGGGTAAAATTTGACCCCAGGGGCATAATTTAAAGAAATTTGGTAGAGGACTATAAGATGTCTCTACATACCAAATTTGATAGCCCTAGGCCCAATGATTATGGATGAGAAGATTTTGAAAGTTTTCACAAAATAGGCCTTATATAAGCATATGTTCAATTTTGTGACCCCTGGGGAAGGGTCAAATTTGACCCCAGGGGCATAATTTGAAGAAATTTGGTAGAGGACTATAAGATGTCTCTACATAACAAATTTGATAGCCCTAGGCCCAATGGTTATGGACGAGAGGTTTTTGAAAGTTTTCACAAAATAGGCCTTATATAAGCATATGTTCAATTTTGTGACCCCCAGGGCAGGGTCAAATTTGACCCCAGCGGGCATAATTTGAAGAAATTTGGTAGAGGACTACAGGGCTTAACACTAACTTTTTTTTCAACTAGCCCATTCGGGCTTGTAAATGCAGAACCTACTAGCCCTGACCAATATTTCATGTGCCCTGACCCAAGTATAGCAAAACCTTTATATTTAAATCATTCAACTTGTATTTTCTTGTGCGTAGAGATGCGCAATTATGATTCAATAATTCTTATTAGCTTGCCTTACTAATGCTAATGAATTCAATATTCATCTACTTAAGACATCTATTTGTAATCTTCACGCCATTTCGGGATAAAATTTTTTTTTTTTCCCCTCATACTTTCTCTTACTTTCCTCCTTCCCTTTTCTTTTCTTATCTGAGGAACCCCCATCCCCACCCGTAAAGCCAAACCTTTTTTTACATAGATTGCCGCGGTAACCATCTGACAACAAATGGTAAGTGAATCTTAGGTTTCGCAAAATAACGTGTTACGGTAGTCGTAACAGTTGTACATGGTTAACTCTCTACTAAAAGCTGGGATCGACCATTAATATTAGTTTTGCTAATTGAATTGCGTAAAAAAGATTGTCAAAACACTTCTAATGGATCAAACAAATTACAATTATTTAAAATTGATAAATAACTAATAATTTTATAGTAACTTTGTGTTAATGTTGAGTTGCCTTCATCCACCTCGGACCATCCTGGGCGATCCCGGCTTTTAGATTATAACGTATTTTTATCGAGAAAACACGTCACTACGAGGAAACCAATCAAAAACCGCATCTAGCAGAATTCCGTTTAAAAATAGGTACTGAAGTGTTTTACAAGGAAAACTGCCGGGGATTTTCTGAATTATCGGCCTCTTTTTGATTGCAATCAGGGGGTTCCAAATCTATTTTGAGATACGATCCGTTTGTTGTCTCCGACTTCAATCTGGGATTTAATTGTCATCTGATCGTACTGTATTAAGATTGTTGCATCTTTTAAAAGCTTATTTAAAATGCAGTTTATTGATATAGAACACATAATCCCTCCCATAATACACACGACCGGTCGGGCATGTTCCTGGAACATTGGCTAGCCTGGACCTAGGTTCAGGCAGTGAAAGTCGTTTGGACGTGCCTTAGTGTTAAGCCCTGGACTATTAGATGTCTCTATATACCAAATTTGATAGACCTAGGCCCAATGGTTATGGACGAGCAGAATTTGAAGTTTTCACAAAATAGGCCTTATATAAGCAGATGTTCAATTTTGTGACCCCCGAGGCAGGGTCAAATTTGACCCCAGGGGCATAATTTGAAGAAATTTGGTAGAGGACTATAAGATGTATCTACATACCAAATTTGATAGCCCTAGGCCCAATGGTTATGGATGAGAAGATTTTGAAAGTTTTCACAAAATAGGCCCTATATAAGTATATGTTCAATTTTGTGACCCCTGGGGAAGGGTCAAATTTGACCCCAGGAGCATAATTTGAAGAAATTTGGTAGAGGACTATAAGATGTCTCTACATACCAAATTTGATAGCCCTAGGCCCAATGGTTACAGACGAGAAGATTTTGAAAGTTTTCACAAAATAGGCCTTATATAAGCATATGTTCAATTTTGTGACCCCTGGGGCAGGGTCAAATTTGACCCCAGGGGCATAATTTGAAGAAATTTGGTAGAGGACTATTAGATGTCTCTACATACCAAATTTGATAGCCCTAGGCCCAATGATTATGGACGAGAAGATTTTGAATGTTTTCACAAAATAGGCCTTATATAAGCAAATTTTCATTTTTGTGACCCCCGGGGCAGGGTCAAATTTGACCCCAGGGGCATAATTTGAACAAATTTGAAAGAGGTTCACCCCAGGAACATTCCTGTGAAATTTCATCAGAATTGGACCAGTAGTTTAGGAGAAGAGGATGTTTAAGGAAAAGTTAACGCAAGCACGCAAGCACAGACGCACGCAGGACGGACCATGACATAAGCCCCGCGGCCAGTGGAGCTAAAAATGTCCCGCCCCCTGATGGCCATGTTTTTAAAGCAACCAAAACCATTTTCGAACTCATCCAAGATATCATTGGGACAAATCTTCTGACCAAGTTTCATGAAGATCAGAAAATAAATGTAACCTCTAGTGTTAACAAGGTTTTACTAGTCTGTATATAGGGAAAAATGCCTTGCCCCTTGGCGGCCATGTTTTTCAACCAACTGGCATCATTTTTGAACTCGTACTACATTACGATCGGAAAATAAATGTGGCCTCTAGAGTGTTAACACGGTTTTTCTATAGCCATAACAGGAAAAATGCCCCACCCCCTGATGGCCATGTTTTTAAAGCAACCAACATCATTTTCGAACAAGATATTATTGGGATGAATCTTCTGACCAAGTTTCATGAAAATCGGACAATAAATGTGGCCTCTAGAGTGTTAACAAGGTTTTACAATAGCCATATAAGGAAAAATGCCCCGCCCATTGGCAGCCATGTTTTTCAAGCAAACGTAACCAGTTTCGAACTCATCCAAGATATTATTGAGACCAATGTTCTGACCAAATTTAATGAAGATTGGACAATAAATGTTGCCTCTAGAGTGTTAACAAGGCAAATGTTGACGCCGCACAGCGCACAATGGACAAAAGGCGATCACATTGTGTTCAGGTGTGCTAAAGAGACGCTAAACAACCAAACAAGCAAAAACTAGAGTTTTGTCACAGACATGACAAATACCCTCACATGCCTGATTGACATAGAATATTTTGCATGTCGTCTTCACAAAAAACAGCGGACACCATGCTCAATTTGTAAAACGAAAAACGAACTAAGTGACCCCTTGACCTAGTTTTTGACCCAGAAAGGCCCACGTTCTAACTTGGCCTTAAGATCATCTCCATAAAACTTCTGACCAAGTTTGGTGAAGATCGGATGAAAACTACTTGAATTAGAGAGCGGACAACATGCTGAATGTTTAAAACGCACTTAGTGACCCCTTGACCTAGTTTTTTACCAGGCAAGGCCCATGTTTGAAATTGGCCTTAAGATCATCTAGATACAACTTCTGACCAAGTTTGGTGAAGATCAGATGAAAACTACTTGAATTAGCGTGTGGACAACATGCTGAATGTTAAAAACGCACTAAGTGACCCCGTGACCTTGTTTTTGACCTGGCAAGGCCCATGTTCGAACTTGGCCAAGACATCATGTAGATACAACTTCTGACCAAATTTGGTGAAGATAGGATGAAAACTACTTGAATTAGAGAGCGGACACTTAATACGGACCGACAGACAGACCAACAGACCAACAGACCGACCGACCGACAGACAAGTTCATTCCTATATACCCCCGAAAACTACGTTCGTGGGGGTATAATAATTTCATACTTCATGGCCCATAATAAACAACCACCTCTTTATAATAAAGAATACCAATATTCATACAAGGTTTAGCATGTAGATTTTTTATGGCATATTTGATATGCACAAAACAAACAAATAAGTTGCTGCTTTATATAGCAACTCGCAAAACACACTCTTTCGAATAGATAATGCTTTAAGTTTATGCAGGATGTCACTACCATGCAAGATTTTGATTTCATTTTTCCAATCATTCTTCAGTGACCAAATAACAGTTGGTAATAAAGAATGCAAGGGATGGATTTAAATTTCATCAATTTCGTAAATTAGATATGACCATCTTACAGCTCTGAAGATGATGTGCAGGGTGATGGGGATGTTGTACCGGAAGGACATGTTGTTTATCACCTGGATCACGAAGAACATGGACACCATCACCGCATACACTCTGCAATGTATCCATGGTAACAGGTTCAACACAAGAGCTTTGTCACAACCAAGATAAATAAAGCATGGCAATAAACCATGCTATGTCAGCTTTGCTGTGAGGTTAGGTAGGGATGAAAATTTAGGTGCTCTCAATCTGAGATTGGTAGCGTCAAATGAGGCATAAGCAACAATTGAAATTCTGATTTCCAGAGTTTACAATACGGATATGTTTGACGTTCATCAAATAAAGCTTATAATTTTTAAGAAATGTAAGTAAAATGACAATATTCAACCATGTTAAACAAGAGATTGCCAAGCAATATGGTCCCCTACCAGTGAAACTCTACCATTGTCAGTATTTTTTTTTAAATTATATATATTTGTTGCCATAGCAACCAGAATTTTTGACATAGGAACAAAATGAAATGACATGCATAATCTCCATATTGCCATCTATCCATATTTCAAGTTTCATGAAAAAATACGAAGAGCTTTTAAAGTTATCGCAGGATCCAGTTAAGTGTGACGGACTGACTGACAGACAGACAGACGGAGTGCAAACCATAAGTCCCCTCCGGTTTCACCGGTAGGGGACAATAAATTGTAGACTGAAAAACAGGCATAACTAATGTATATTTGTTTACACATTTTCTGTAATTGAACATGCTTGTGATTCAGAAGTTTGCATTAAAGTTTGAATATTGTTAGTTGAAAAGTGTACAAGTACTTGGTCGGACCAGTTTAAGTCTAGAAACAGACTCGCATGGTAAATCCAGAATTCTTACCCCCACCCCTCTACTTCCATATGAGGTTTATAAAGTAAATTCACAATATATGTAACAACATCGGTACACTTACTTCATGGGAATCTTATTTTTCACAGTCCCAAACTTCGTTGTGCTTACAAACCCCTCACAGGCGATGAAGAGGAACTGCGTGAATGTTACAATCTGACCAGAGGACGGGTACTCACTGAAATATACAGGTATCTTCATATTGGTGTTATCCCTTTGCATGCTGGGAAATTTGTCGTCTGCAAAAATGTCGTCTGCTGAATTTCTAAAATTAGCATTTTCTTTGATTTTTTTCAAAGAATACTTTCAGAATAGCAAACAGTTTGGATCCTGATGAGACGCCATGTTCTGTGGCGTCTCATCTGGATCCAAACTGTTTGCAAAGGCCTTCAAAATTCGGTTCCCGCACTGAAAGGGTTAAAATCAATATAAAAGTCAAGCAATTTAAGCAGCTACTTTATAATCTTTCTTTCAGGAAGAAAAAATAGCTAATTGTGATAAAAAAATACATGTATTTGTTTACATTTATGACACTTTGCCTTATGTAATCACTGTTTAATATGAATTTAATTTTAAAACATCAATTAAACACAATAAAAGATGATGCACATACCTGACCAACAGTTCCAGGAACACCATGTTTGAGCAGCAGCCCACGAAAACAAGGGCAATAGCAATGCCGGGATGCATTTTGGCACAACGTTTGTGATTGTAGCGTAGTCTGAAATAAACATACACTTGTTTTTTACTCATGAACTAGGTTTTGTACACAGAACATGCACTATAAACATCAAAATGATTATGTTTTACAAAAAAAAACAGAAGGTTAGATTTTTACACTTTTCTGTTTTGAAATTATATTTTTTAGAAATATATGTTCAGCACGCGTACAACAACATGACAGTCTGTCTGTCTGTCAATCCTAGCATTTATTTGTGCAAGTCATTCACCAAAATTATTGAGTCAGTCACTACTTTTCACTACTTGTGGATTTTCATGGGTCCGCTAAACCACAAAATCTAATGTTTAACAATGGTTATTAATTAACCAAAGTCTTATATTATACTTTATTAAAAAATAAAAAAATCGGTAGTACCATTTTGAATGCTATGAATTATCTAATAACAAGCACATTTGTTGAACAGATATCCCCCACCAATTTCAAACTTTTGTGAAAGATGGACAAACAGACTGACAGACCACTTCAATTCTAAAACCCTCCTCGTCTTTGGTGGAGGATAATAAATAAGCTCATAAACTCTTTCAGTGCTGGAACCAAATTTTGAAGGCCTTTGCAAACAGTTTGGATCCAGATGAGACGCTACAGAACGTGGCGTCTCATCAGGATCCAAACTGTTTGCTATTCTGATAGTATTCTTTGAAAAAAATCGAAGAAAATGCTAATTTTAGAAATTCAGCAGACAACATTTTAGCAGAAGACAAATTTCCCAGCATGCAAAGGGTTAACCCCTCAGCACTCACAGCATAAGCAGCAGAATGTTATGATTGCTGTCTGTTACACATATGAAATATGATTGCTGTCTGTTACACATATGAAATATGATTGCTGTCTGTTACACATATGAAATTCAGTCCCTATGATTGCTGTCTGTTACACATATGGAATTCAGTCCCTATGATTGCTGTCTGTTACACATATGAAATTCAGTCCCTATGATTGCTGTCTGTTACACATATGAAATTCAGTCCCTATGATTGCTGTCTGTTACACATATGAAATTCAGTCCCAATGATTGCTGTCTGTTACACATGTGAAATTCAGTCCCTATGATTGCTGTCTGTTACACATATGAAATTCAGTCCCAGGGGTGTGGAAATACATGTAGAGGGTATTTTTACTATCAAGAAACATGTTTATGTCTTGTAAGGACAAGTACAATTTCACACAGTGGAATTCATTATAACATTTCAAATTGATTTATTATGAGGTGACAGTATGTTGGGGGCAGAGAGTATATTCAAAAGAAAACATCTAACACATTGTGATTAAATAAACTCCCTGCAGCCACTCATCAAAAACTATTTTAAATTTTATCAATTTATTAGTGTTGTTAGATAAATACAGGAGTGAGCAGGTGGAATATACATGAATGACTTTATTTAGAGGAAATACTTAATATGCCCGTTAAGGCAATTCAGAACCAACCATGTCTGTGATTTTTTAGAGGTTATATGTGGCTGAAATTCATTTACCTGGAAAGCTCAAAAGGCAAACATTTGATCCCCTATATTTAATTACCATGAAATTTCCCTGGCAATATAATATCTATGGCAACGCTTCAAAACCAAGTTTTCAATGTTAAAGTTATTTATTTAATTTACAGAATTGAACAATCCTAAGCCAGTCGTCCTGTAAATTGCATGTACCAACCAGCATAATGTCAGTGCAATAGCTCTATTCAAAGTCAAGTTATTAAGCACAAAACACTTTTTTATTTAAATAATTTTGACCTTGACACAACTGGTTCAAAACACAATCTAAAGCTAGCTCTTCATGCAAGCTTCTCAACATACAACATTTCAAAACAATACCTGCATAAAACTCAAGCTTTCAAAAAAATTTTCATTTTTTGAAACAATGACCTTGACTCATCAAGTGACAAATGACATCCCAAGCTAGGTATAGATGTAAGCTATATACACTCAAAATTTCAGGATTACACCTCCATCCAAACTCAAGTCATTTACAAGAAACCATGTTTTCCATTTAAGAAACAGTGACCTTGACCCAAAATGGCATGTCCAGCTAGGTCTGAATGTATGCTGCATGCACAAAAAATCCAGTGCAACACATCCATTCATACTGAAGTTATTTAGCTTAAGCCATTTTCCTTTTCTTCTTTGGGAACAGTTTCCTTGACATATACCCAACACCGCCTTAAAACATTGCCAAGCTCATAAGTTCTGAATGCAAGATTCCTGTATCATAAATTTCATTAAGATTGGTCAATGAAAACTTAATTAGTGACCGAAAACCACCTGTTTGCTGTTTACTTTTTTAAGTACCAGTGACATTGACCAAGCTGGCCCCAAAGAGAACTAGAGCTTTGTCACAGAAGTGACGAATACTCCCACATGCTGCATTGACACATAATATTTTGCATGTCTTCTTCACAAAAAACAGCGGACACCATGCTCAATTTTTAAAAAGCACTTAGTGACCCCTTGACCTAGTTTTTGACCCAGAAAGGCCCATGTTTGAACTTGGCCTTAAGATCATCTAGATACAACTTCTAACCAAGTTTGGTGAAGATCGGATGAAAACTACTTGAATTAGAGAGCGGACAACATGCTGAATGTTGAAAATGCACTAAGTGACCCCGTGACCTAGTTTTTGACCCGGCCAGGCCCATGTTCGAACTTGGCTTAGCCATAATGTAGATACAACTTCTGACCAAGTTTCAACTTCTGACCAAGTTTGGTAAAGATCGGATGAAAACTACTTGAATTAGAGAGCAGACACTTAATACGGACCGACAGACAGACTGACAGACAAGTTCACTCCTATATACCCCCCTAAACTTCGTTTGTGGGGGTATAATCCGTTTTACTATCTGTTAAAATTATGGGCCACACACTCACATTTACTTTCACTATATACAATATACACATGATGAATATGCAAAAACTCCCATTGTCAGCTGTGACCTTGATCTTTACCCAAGCAGTATTGTTTTGCACAAGACACGCCGTCTTGATATGATGATCATTTGTGCCAATCTATTTTGAAATCTCATAATGAAAGACAAGTTATGAGCCAGAAACATTGGTCCCACACAAACCAACACTCAAACACACAAGAACATGTGTATATATACCCTATATTCCCTAGCTACCGCTAGTTCATGGCGGGGACATAAATACAAAGCTTTGACTTTGTCAAACCAAAGTTTTGTCAATGACATGACAGACCATGACAACATTTCTATGTCCCCCTATGACGATTATCACTGACATAAGTATATACAAGTGATTGTAATAAAAATTCTTCCTTATAAGCATAATGTTTTTTCTGCTCTCCACTTTATACATTTGTATATAAAATATATGAAACCACGTTTTGTCCTGCAAACTGACTGATAAAACTTATGCTACATTTGCACACAACTAAGAATTAAAACATACTTCTCTGCATCAGAAACTCTATGGCCTTGGGAACAAAAAAAGAATAAACACTAAAATTAAACTTTTTGTGGCATCAAGAAAAATAACACACACATTTAAAAACACTAATACAACAGATTCATATCACACTTATAAACCTACACCTATCAAAGCACATCTGTTGAATAGATCCTAAAACTCTTTGTTCAATACAACTGTAAGCAATTGTGAACAGATTGTTATATGTATTATGCTGTGCTGTTACAAGATCATACTGAACATAGCACTGTACCTAAAACTGCAGGTAATTATCTAGTGAGAGCAAATTAGTAATTAATAAATGCTGAGCAAGTATGATACAGTGTCATAAAATCAGTTTTATGTGAGAAGAGAAAAAATGCAAGACGGTTGTGAGCAAATTGTGTAACTTCAGCAGTAGATCTATAATTACTCTTTTTTTTATATAAAACTCTGCAGAAAATTATTAATCACAGGACATTCACATTAAAAGAATTTATTAACTTTTAAACTTATCTAAACTGCATAAATTTAATTCACATTCATCTTATGCAAGTTCAGTGAATTCATTGCAAACAATGAATGTCTAACTGTCTTTCATTCTGCATGTACTGAAACCATAAATCCTTGTCAGATTGTTTAAAAGCAGTAATATCTTTATTACCTTGTGCTTTATTTACATAAATCAACTGCATAACAATACTGGTATTTGTAAACTAAATGTAAAAAACATTTATCTACAAATCAGGAACAGTGATTCTTTTAGCCTTTGTGAAGTTTTACGGGCACTATTCAATATTTTCACACACTGTTGCTGACAACAGATGTTCTTGCACTCTGATTTCACAAGTTTGTTTATTCATTCAAGCGAACAATTTAATTGAATATAATTGACAAAATATAATTGTCTATATTTAATGAGACAAGGTTAACTTCATCACATTACGAAAAATAATAAATTTTGTGTATAAAGACATTGTTATTGCCATATTACATAAAGTAAGAGGTCACTAAAAAAAATAATGGTATACAGTATTCATGGATATAATTCTTATTAGGATTAAATAGAATTATTATTATGCAAAAGTACTTTTCTCCGTCCAGGTAACCTCCAAAAAACAAGGTACCAGTGACCACATTTTTGTTCACAAATAATAAAGTGAAAGCAAAATATTTTTGGCATCAATGTTTCAATCAAATTTACCTGGGGTCGTATTCCAGAAGCATGTTAAGTTAAATTTAATTCTTATCCTTAAATTGGGAAATTATCTTAAGTGTTTCATTTCATATTGCAATTGATTGGCATCAAGATATACATTTAAATAACATCATTATGCCAATGTTATTTTAGAAATACAAAAAAAACATGTGTTTCCTTATTTAGTAAAGAAATACAAAACATTGTAATTTTGAACTTACGTGTAATTATTTAAGAAATGACTTATTAAGTTAAGATGTTTCTGGAATACCACCCAAGGTGATTATATATTAACTTCAGTATGATTAACAAAAATACTTCAAACATCGCTAATAGTATGTTTGACTTCATACTATTTTACATATATTTTAAGCTATTAACTCTTTCAGTGCAGGAACCAAATTTTAAAGGCTTTTGCAAACAGTTTGGATCCAGATGAGACGCCACAGAATGTGGCGCCTCATCTGGATCAAAACTGTTTGCTATTCTGATAGTATTCTTTGAAAAAAATCGAAGAAAATGCTAATTTTAGAAATTCTGCAGACGACATTTTAGCAGACGACAAATTTCCCAGCATGCAAAGGGTTAAAGTTTAATTTTCAGTTCACAAATATATTCACAAATGTTGTGGTTTTAGGACACCTTTTCATAGGAATAAGCATATTTACTGATGGTCTTAAACAATTAGTGAGCAAGGGAGGCTATTTAATAATTAAGGGCTCACCTTAGTTCATGGACACAAATTGGTATAGACTTGACCAGGTGATCTAGGTTTTGACCACAATTGACCCTGATTCGAAAATGACCTTCATAGTGTGAATTTAAATATTTAAATTAAGTTTAAGCCTGCTTGAGACATAATTGTTGCCCAATAGTGGTACCAAATTTTTAGGTAAATTTGACCAAGATTCAGTCTTAGCACAGATATTATTTAGATCAATAATCATCAAGCTTGAGTCTTAAATATTTCCCCTAGAGTAGTAAGTTTTTTTTAAAGTTTCGATGGTGACTTTCTAGCTGAAAGTAACCCAGATTCAACGTGGGCCTAAATATTGTCAAGACAAGCATTTTAACATTCATAAAGACTGAGTAATTAATGTGGCCTTCAAACTGGTGAGCTTTTTGTAACATTTGATCTCATGACCTAGTATTTTTGGACACACATGGCCCAGATTAAAACTCAACCTACACATTGTCATTTTGACTAAGTTTCATCAAGATTTAGTCATTATTGAGGAATAAATCATGGTAACAATGTTTTTGAAAAATTTGACCAAGTTTTTTTGAAGTGCATGACCAGGATTTAAAATCATTCTTAATATTGTCAAGATAAAATTATAATTCTGACAGTTTTTCATCAAGTTTGAGTAAATAATGTGGCCTATTGCGTCACAGTTAACAAGGTTTTTACATGATGCAGCCTATAGTTTTGTATGCATCAAACCCAGATTCAAATACAGCTTAGATTTTGCCAAGATTAAGTTGTCAATTAAGACATAATTGGGTATGCTCTGAAATAAGTTACCAGTTTGCAACTGTCAATTGTTAAATAAACACGTTTATTCAGACGACCCCCTAATGCCGATGACACCTTATTTATTAGGGGCCAACAACGACGGGAGCAAAGAGCGGCCGCATGCAATTATCCGCATATGGCTTTCTTCTTGACACGTGATTTCGATCTGTACTTCGGAGTCTATCACTCTATCACGCGATAGGCTAATTTTATGAAAGTAGGCGTTACCTATTGTTGATAGACAATGGGCGTAACATTTGCATAATCTAGGTAATAAAACTAAACGCTTTCAAAATATCTGCCTATTAGTTTCAATACCTGTCAAACAATACAATTAAGATGACTGATACGATCAATTTTGCTTGTGCATTGATATTACGAACGTAATATGTTTGCAATTGTTAGGGCAAATGATTAAATACGCAATTGTTTGAAATTTTGTTAATTTGATAATTATTTTTATTGCATGAATAATACTTGAAAATAAATTAAAACCCACTAATATATCATAAAATAAACAAATATTATTTACTTTGTTGTTTGATTGTTTTATTTTTTAGACTTGCGTGAATTACTAATTGTATGCAGCGCAAGTTTGAAAAATTCTCAATGTGTTACTAATTGATGATTTCCTTTAACATTCTGCCATTTTTCGGCCGATGAAAACGGCAAAATTTGACCGCGTCTTACATGCGGGTCAGTCTCAAATCCACCCATTATAAAGTCTGAAGTCGGGGTGTGTCTTATAGGCGAGGGTGACTTATAAGCGCAAGTATACGGTAAGCTTTAATCCCACAAAAAAAAAGAGAAATGTGTCTAACGCAGCTTTCAAATTTGCAGCAAAAATGCCAAAAGGTAGACTGGAACTGGTAGACTGACTTCACTCTTAAACTAAACAGACTTTAAAACACTCAGTGCTTTCCACAGGTCATTTAATGGTCCCTTGCTGGGGCGCTTGAATGTCAAAATCAGAGTCAGTGGGGTGTTTGAAATTTACCAATGTGTATTTTTCTGCAACTAGCCCTTCTTAAGATAAAAGCGATATTGTCTTAGCCAAAAAATTTGGGAACCGTTTTATGATCCTCTGTAGTTAACGTTCATCTCTTTTCCCAACTAAAGCCAGTCATAAGGGGGAACGTCAATGTATTGGAAAATAAATATTGGCAAATGAAAGCGCACACTTTTCATGAGCGACAGCACTTGAAGGCAGTCAATACATACAGTAAAATCATGCAGATGACTTGTGACGTAATTGCGCAAGTGTTTGATTTTGTGATAGTTTGTTGTTTTCCATTTCTACCACACTCATTGGTCCCTACAGTGTTCACCTCAAAAAGAAATCTCAGCACATTTCTTAGAAGACTGATGATGGCAACTGGGTGTAATCCTAGTGGAAATTCAGCATTTCATGCATTATACGGTAACAACATTTATTTGACTTGTAACCCGTTTTAAAAGACTATTGTTTAATTCATTACACCCAGCTATATATGTTTTGTTGAATTTATAAATGAGAATAATTTAATTTGTAATCCAAAACACCCGAAGTTTCATGATTAAAAGCCACATTAATTCTAGCTTCAAATAAACAGTACTTCATGTATTTCCTGTTCCTTTGTTTCCATAAAAAGCAAGCAAAAATTATGCAAAGATGTACAACGCCTATTGAAAAGTGTTGGTGTATAAAATCGTGAAAAGCACATCAGGCGATTTACGTATGTTCAGTGGGAAAACCCCTGTTCAGATAATAATTGGACGTTCATTTGTCAAATCTGTAAATACATGTAGTCGCATATGCTTAAATTCATTTGATTCTTAATACAAATGACGAATGTTTGTTTTTGTAAAATTCTCGAGCACTTTTATCCTCAATATTATTTACCAAAATTGGCCTTTTACAATGTATTATTTGGGATAATTATGCAATGAATAGGAACCGAAAAAAGTAAATTTGCAGTAATTTTGATACCGATGTATTGGGGAAGCAAATGAGTGGGGATTATGCGAAACTATGCCTTAAAGGGTTAAAACAATAAAAGAATGTTGTTATGAATGACTTAATAGTCTATTGAATTTTGAAATGAGATACCAATGGTATCTTTTTTATATAAAATTTAAAACGAGATACCAATGGTATCTTTTTATATATAAGAAAAAACGAATATATAGTATCAGTATTAATACATTATTTTAATTACCTGAAATTTGTGACAATTATATTCGAAAAGTCGAGAAAAAGGAAACACGTTTGCTTTTGACAATCTTTCAAAGGGGGATTATTCGTAACAACAACAACAAATACAACAACAACAATTTGTCGTTCAGCTAAAAACAACCACCCCGGCACGAGCAAGGCAGTCCTTTTTCCCACTCATTTAATAATCATTAAACGTGTTTTGTCTTTGATTGTAAGTTTATTTATCATTTACAATCAATTATTGATATTATTATAGAACAAGACTGAGAGCCCCTTAACGATATTTTCGGATGAGTATTTCGGATACACAACTTTAATTGGTTTACAAATTACAGTCAACTCGTACCTTAGTAAACTCGCACGGTAGTCAAACGCACGTTTTTTGGGTCAACTTGCACGGTAGTCAACTCGTACCTAAGTCAACTCTTACATTATTCAAATTGTTGATGTGTAAATTGGTTCTAGCCAATCTAGGTGAGTAATTAGTGCACACAGGTGGTTAGCGTGTGGCTATGATATTATGATTATCAGGGCTTTTCACCCTTATATAACAGGGGCAGAAATTTGGCAACTTCCTAATTGAAAATAAGGTAATTTTTTGACAAAATTGACTGAGGAATTTCCCAAATTGTAAAAAAAAAAAATTATTATTTTTTTACTTAAGACTTATTGAGCATCTGCCAAATTGAAAGAATGAGCTCTAATATGATTAAGAACGCACCACAATGTGTCTTTTAATACTTCTGCACAATGAAAAAGACCCTGTTTCAAAAACTTATAAAAACACCGTCTTCCCAAAATGAGCAGTTATCGCGCATGAAATTCCATATTTGAAAGGCTAGGGCTCTTCCCAATTTCCTGATGAAAAGCCCTGATTATAGGTGCTACCTTATATGCAGGCAAAAGCTTGAAATATGTCTAATTTAGTTTGCATATTGATTAGAAATAAAAGCCGGCACATATAAATGGAACATCACATTTAAACATAACCCAGCAACCAAAAGGTAATTCGTTTTAAGAGAAATGAACCAAAAACATTTTTAATAGAATTTTTTAATAGAAATAGCAACCACAAACTCTTGAATAGATGAAAGTAACTGTGTTTAAAGAAAAATAAATGTTTAAATATTAGGATAAATTTTATTATAAATTGTTGGGCATCTTTAAATCTCTTTCATACTAACATATATTTTATCTATCTTTACATGTGTCTATTTACAGCAGTGTTACATCCATGCTTTCATCTAGACCCTGCTAGAAACCAATAACTGAGTGACATTTTTTGACAAACATGAATACACGAAGTTGTTGTCCACCGAAAAAGAAAATTAAATAAAAAAATTAAATAAAAAAATTAAATTAAAAAAACATTGCCGCCAGGGGGCCATGTGTTGTTCATTCTTTATGAAACTTGGTTAGAACATTTGTTCGATTGATGTCTTGGGCTGCAAAGAACAGGTCATTTCTTTTTATCTCAGGTGAGCGACTTTGGGCCTTTCAGGCCCTCTTGTTTATTTTTTGTTCATATCTTCAAAATATTTGTTTTGACCTCTGTTCTCCATTTTCAGGGTCCACCATGAGTGGAGGTCTGGCACCCAGTAAAAGCACCCTTTATGTCTCCAACTTTCCGTTTTCACTCACCAATAATGACTTGCACAAGATATTTGAAAAGTATGGAAAAGTTGTCAAGTGAGTTCTTGTGGTTGTTTTTTTAGACTTACCCTCTCATCTTTATGTGGTAGCAGTGTATACCATCGTTCTTTTTTAGTCTTTTTGTCTGTCTTTCTGTTTGAAACTTTTATATTTTTCTTTCTCAGCTTGCATCAACACTTTTTGACCTACATGCGTAAATTACCCAACTTATTTTAACAATGATCTAATAAATTGACATTTATTAGTTTGCTTTGTAAAATAGTTGTTTAATAATTATGTTGTCTGCTAAGAGACATATAGTCTATTTGGAGGAGTGAATAATTTCCAATGTTGACATTAGAACACACCTTTAGCCCTGCTTTGTTAGTCCCCTACCGGTTTCACCGGTTTTTGCTTCGTCTGTCAGTCAGTCAGTCAGTCAGTCAGTCAGTCAGTCAGTCAGTCAGTCAGTCAGTCAGTCAGTCAGTCAGTCAGTCAGTCAGTCAGTCAGTCTGTCACACTTTTTTGGATCCTGCGATTACTTTTAAAGTTCTTAATATTTTTTCATGAAACTTGAAACATGGATAGATGGAAATATGGACATTATGCCTGTCATTTCATTTCGTTCCTACGTCAACAATTCTGGTTGCTATGGCAACAAAAAGACTAGAAATACTGCTGATAATGGTGGTTTTCTGGATCCTGCGATAACTTTTTAAGTTCTTATTATTTTTTCATGAAACTAGAAACATGGATAGATGGCAATATGGACATTATGCACATCCTTTCATTTTGTTCCTACGGCAAAAATTCTGATTGCTATGGCAACAAATATATAAAAAAATAATCTGAAAATGGTGGAATTTCTGACAATTGTGGAGTGGGTAGGGGACTTATATTGCTTGGCAATAGTCTTGTTTAATTTGGAAGTTTGCTAGCTCAGATTGTCAGTTTTGTTTAGGTTATCTAGTAATGAGCCTTGTTCTGAGAAAACAGGGCTTAATGCATGTGTGTAAACTGTCATGCCAGATTAGCCTGTGCAGTCCACACAGGCTAATCAGGGACGACACTTTCCACCTAAATGGATTTATGGTAAGGAGGGACTTCCTTGAAACCAAAAATACCATAAAAGCGGAAAGTGTCGTCCCTGATAAGCCTGTGCGGACTGCACAGGCTAATATGGGATGAAACTATGCACATGCATTTAGCCCAGTTTTCTCAGAACGTGGCTCTAACATACTCTAGTATACAAATTAAGACCTGCTTGATCAAACATGTAATTTCAATTACCTATGTTGCGTGAATGCCTATAATTAAAAGACTTCCATCAGTGTCATCAAGAACTCATTTTTAAAATTGTTGGCAGTAATTTTAGCTATGTAATGTATGTTTTAGAGTGACAATTGTAAAGGACAAGGACACAAGGAAGAGTAAAGGAGTAGCGTTTGTGCTGTTCCTACAGAGGGATTCTGCCCACCAGGCTATGAGAGCTCTCAACAAGACACAGGTGAATGAAATGTATTCTGTATTGGATATTTTGTAATTTCAAAATTTTATACATGGTTCACATTACTTTAAAAAAACAACTTAGTTTGATAATTTATCAGTAAAAATGAATGCAAATTTATAAAAGTTAAAAAGTTTGATTTGCACTGACATTCCAAAAGTCTAGTTGCTTTACAGTAACATTAACTATTCAAGAAATAGTTAACTCCACTGAGGTCCCTATGGCATTATAGTGACCAGCCAGGCAGCCACAAACCGTATATGGACCGAAGCCGTAGGCTGAGGTCCATATTCAGTTTGTGGCTGCCTGGCTGGTCACTATAATGCCATTGGGACCGAAGTGTAGTTTACTATTTATAATATTACACCGAAGAGTTTCCCCTTTACCATTGTACAGTGTTGTACGATTGTTTATGGTTCAAAAAAGATAAACTGAAGAATTTCGCAGGAATAATGACGTCATTTCGTTAAAAAATGATGTCATTTTACAGTCAAACAGTGCAAATTTAGTGGTGTGTAACCCCGAATGGTCCATATACAAAAAATAGTGACCGGTCCGTATACTATTAGGTTCCTCTATCGCATTTTACAGACTGAAACCGGTCATATAGATAAAGAAGGACCAATATCTCTGAGATGAAATATTCAAGAAATAGTAAACTCCACTGAGGTCCCTATGGCATTATAGTGACCAGCCAGGCAGCCACAAACCGTATATGGACCAAAGCCGTAGGCTGAGGTCCATATTCAGTTTGTGGCTGCCTGGCTGGTCACTATAATGCCATTGGGACCGAAGTGTAGTTTACTATTTCTAATATTACACCGAAGAGTTTCCCCTTTACCATTGTACAGTGTTGTACGATTGTTTATGATTCAAAAAAGATAAACTGAAGAATTTCGCAGGAATAATGACGTCATTTCGTTAAAAAATGACGTCATTTTACAGTTAAACAGTGCAAATTTAGTGGTGTGTAACCCCGAATGGTCCATATTCAAAAAATAGTGACCGGTCCATATACTATTAGGTTCATATATCGCATTTTGGTCCATATACTATTAGGTTCATATATCGCATTTTACAGACTGAAACCGGTCATATAGATAAAGAAGGACCAATATCTCTGAGGTGAAATATTGTTAAATATTTGTTCACATGACTTTTACCTATATGTACATACTTGTTTTATGATTGTTGTTGATTTTGTTTATGTAATTTCGAATGCTTCTATCAATTTGTGAAGAGCATAGGATATGCTAGCTCACTGTTGCAACTTGAAAGACCATATAACAATGTACTTTGTTAGATACCAAAGGATTGAAAGTTCCACTTTCAGTTCACTTTTTTTTCTTCATAATCTCTGTTTAAGAGACTGAATGTGGTACAAACAAGAATAACATACTGTTTAATTTACTTATTATACCCCCATTACTATTGGTAATGGGTGCTGAATAGGAGTCACTTTGTTGGTCGGTCGGTTGGTCATTTGGCACATTTGTTCACCATCATCGGACAATGTGCCATGCGAAAGAATTACGTAGATATCTCCAAGGTCAAGGTCACACTTTGAGTTCAAAGGTCCAAAAATGGCCATAAATGATCTTTTCCGGGCCATAACTATGTCATTCATTGGGAGATTTTAAAATTACACGGTACATTTGTTCACAATCATTGGACGGTGTGTCATGCGAAAGAATTACGTCGATATCTCCAAGGTCAAGGTCACACTTTGAGTTCAAATGTCAGAAATGGCCATAGATGATCTTGTCGGGGCCATAACTATGTCATTCATTGTGAGATTTTAAAATTACTCTGTACATTTGTTCACAATCATTGGACGGTGTGCCATGCGAAAGAATTACGTCAATATCTCCAAGGTCAAGGTCACACTTTGAGTTCAAAGGTCAAAAATGGCAATAATTGATATTGTCTGGGCCATAACTATGTCCTTCATTGTGGGATTTTAAAATTACTCGGTACATTTGTTCACAATCATTAGACTGTGTGTCATGGGAAAGAATTACGTCAATATCTTGAAGGTCAAGGTCACACTTGGAGTTCAAAAGTCAAAAATGACCATAAATGAGCTTGTCCAGGCCATAACTATGTCATTCATTGTGAGATTTTAAAATGACTCTGTACATTAATTTTGTTCACAGTCATTGGACGGCATGTCATACGAAAAAATTCAAGAGTTCAAAGGTCAAAATGGCCATAAATGATAATGGCATAATAATTCTTAAAAATCGCCCTAAATTAGCTTCTCTTGTTTTGTGAAGAAAGCATGCAAAATATTCTGTGTCAATGAAGCATGTGGGGGTACACGTCCATCTGTGACAAAGCTCTAGTTAACATAGACTTAATTCCTTAGCTTAATTAATCAATGAGACAGTTTGTGATTTGGAGATATACAATTCTCCAACAAGCATAGACATTTGTTGACCTGAACTGTTTACCCTTAAATAACCTTTTGAATGCTTTGAACTTTTATTAGTGCATATGTACAGTGACCAGGAAGTCAGTAGCTTGTAGTTGCATTATTAACTACCCCTGAAATAATTAAGTTTATACTATGCTCCTGCATCAATTAAAACAGGAACGTCGGGAAACGATGAAATAGTCATTTAATGATTTTAGTATATGAATAATTTCAGTTGTTTGGTCGCACCATAAAGTGTATAATTGCAAAGGACAATGGCAGAGCTACAGAATTTATCAGGAAGAAAGACTATCCAGATAAATCACGCTGTTATGAGTGCGGGGTGAGAACACTGAATTGGTTGTTATAGTTACACAATAACACGTTTTCAATTTCAAAAAGTTAACAAAAGAATGAAAATAAATGTTTGTTGTTTAAAAAGCTATTCCAATGACTGATCAGAACAAAAATAAAATGTATGAATTGATTCACAAAATCATTTAATGTACCAGTTTACCTTTTATTCATGATATTAGTCTCTGAATTTTACAAAACATATCTTGATTAATTATTTAGGAATATAACAGAATTATATTTGTTACAAATATATATATATGAACTCTTACATAATTAATATACCATTTTATGCACAAAAATGTTGGGCCATTCAGTCATGGAAGTAAGCAGTTCAACCAAGCAAGCCCAAAATCTTGTAATTCTACAAGAGAACATTTACAGTAAAACTTTGAGTGCTGGAACTGAATTTTGAAGGCCTTTGCAAACAGTTTTGATCCAGATGAGACGCCACAGAAAGTGGCGTCTCATCAGGATCCAAACTGTTTGCTATTCTTATAGTATTCTTTGAAAAAAATCGAAGAAAATGCTAATTTGAGAAATTTAGCAGACGACATTTTAGCAAACAACAAATTCCCCAGCATGCAAAGGGTTAAACGCTACAAGCCTGGGTACATGAAACTGGGAATCTGAGCAAGCCTTCTTCAAAACATGCAGGTGCAGGCTTGTGCTAATGTTGATCACTGGTCATGACTTATTTAATGTCCTTCATAGGAGGAAGGTCACATGAGCTACAAGTGTCCTAAGAATTTACTAGGAGAAAGGGAGCCACCTCCAAAAAAGACGAAAAAGGACAAGAAAAGAGAGAGGGAAGAGAGGGAGAAAAACTTTCAAGATCTGTAAGAATTTTCATGGGCATAAACAAAGAAGTGGAGATTTAGTTTGCTGGTTCATTATTAGTAAAAAGTACTTTTATATTTAAGTTAATGTTGAAACTACTATTATAATTCATTAAATTTAAATGTTGAGCTTTTCAATGGTTTGCCTTCACATGAAATCTACCTTTGTTAAATGATTATCAAAATAATGACCTTTCTTTTACAGTATCGCATTCCTCGTTAATTCATATGTACTGGTCTCTAATAAGCACTCTTTAGATAGCTAATCAGGTACAGTTTATGCGATATAGTTTGTTTTGCGCTCTTGAAAATTTTTACTAAATATCATCTGTAATTGGTTGAGTAATAAACCTTGATATAATGTCTGTATCCTGCTTCATTCAGGACTTACTTTGTCATTTGCCAAGTAATCCAACGTTTACATATTAGCAAGTTTGGCATAAGAAATTTGGCTAGAACTTTTGATGTTCTCCAAAGAAAGCAAAAAAACTCGTTACAAGGTGAGTCTTCCTGTCCCTTACCGGTAGTTCTTATCTCCCTCATTCTCTCCAACTTCTTGTGCTGAGCATAACTTGGGAAGTAGGTATTAAAGGGATTCAAATGAGAATGTGTACTATGAAAGATGGCATGTTAGTTTTTTATGTACTAAGCATAAATTAAATATTATTGAAGGGAATAAATTAAAACTTCATATATTGATAGAGGACATTAGAATGAAATGCAGAATAATGGTACTGTAACTGTTTTCGTCAATATTTACATACCCAATGGCGTTTGTGAAATTGTTTTGCATTCTATTATTTAATTGCAATTAAGGATATTTTGATGAAACTTGAAGAGTGCAAGAATTATGATTCTTTTTAGTGATTTAAGCTATATTTTCTTTGGTATTTCAAAGAGCCCAATTACACAGTGTAATTTTATTTTTCAGATCATAAATCAATTAGTATGGCATTCAAAGGGAATCAAATAAAACTTCATGTAATTATAAAAGACTGTATGGAAACGAATATAATATTTTATTGTAAATTTATTTATCAATAGAGGACATCTAGATTTCTGTTTGCAAATAAATAAATGAAAGTCTGTTTGTTGTACTTTGAAGCTCAAGATCATATGTATGGGTCATGGGTCGAAAATTGTGAGCCAGGGTAGTCCTACCTTATTCTGTTATATTTCCTCCAACCTGTTACATTGTGAGCCAGGGTAGTCCTACCTTATTCTGTTATATTTCCTCCAACCTGTTACATTGTGAGCCAGGGTAGTCCTACCTTATTCTGTTATATTTCCTCCAACCTGTTACATTGTGAGCCAGGGTAGTCCTACCTTATTCTGTTATATTTCCTTCAACCTGTTACATTGTGAGCCAGGGTAGTCCTACCTTATTCTGTTATATTTCCTCCAACCTGTTACATTGTGAGCCAGGGTAGTCCTACCTTATTCTGTTATATTTCCTCCAACCTGTTACATTGTGAGCCAGGGTAGTCCTACCTTATTCTGTTATATTTCCTCCAACCTGTTACATTGTGAGCCAGGGTAGTCCTACCTTATTCTGTTATATTTCCTCCAACCTGTTACAGCTCAGTGAGCCAGGGTAGCCTTACCTTATTCTGTTATATTTCCTCCAACCTGTTACAGATCAGATGAGGATTCAGATCAAGACCCAGGTGAAGATTCCAAACAAGACAGCCTGGCTGCTGCCATACAGTATCAGGTATGTGATGACTGTCAAGCCTGTATGCTTTCGTATTGTTTCACTTTGACTTTGCGCATTGATTTTTGTCAAGCCGCTCATTGAAAACACACTACTTGCTGTCACAATTGTTTACTGTACTGACTGTTACTACAGCATTCATCATGCAATTTTGAAATAACCACACATGGACAATATGTGGATATGTTATGGGGCTTGTGAGACATGTGTCTCAATCTTAAAGGTGAACGTCACACTTGTAGGTGAAAGCCACATTTTGGCATAATCAATTTGTCCTGACTTTAACTTTATCATGCATAAAATTTTCTGATTTCTTCAGGATCTTTAAGTTTAATATACCCGGTACTGTACATTTATAAAATACCTATACAAGATCATTTAGGTGAATCTGAAAATGCATTTTGTGCAGGAAAAGTATTTCTTAAAAATGTATGTCAATTTGTCTTACAATTAATTCACTTGTATGTATGTCTTCAGTTAAATTCTTGTACTGTCCTTCTGATTCTGCTCCTGTAGAATTTAAATGTGAATACCTGTGTTAATTTTAAGAATTATGTTGGGAATTTGCCGTGACGTCGTGTGATGCATAACGTCATGTACATGTACGTCATTTTTTAGCTCACCTGTCACGAAGTGACATGGTGAGCTTATGTGACCGTGTGATGTCCGGCGTGCGTGCGTCCGTCAACAATTTGTTTGTGTAGAGAGTAGAGGTCACAGTTTTCATCCAATCTTAATGAAATTTGGTCAGAATGCTTATCTTGATGAAATCTGGGTTGGGATAGTATTTGGGTCATCTGGGGTCAAAAACTAGGTCACTAGGTGAAATAATAGAAAAACCTTGTGTAGACTATAGAGGTCACAATTTTCATCCAATCTTTATGAAATTTGGTCAGAATGTTTCTCTTCATGAAATCTGGGTTGGGATTGTATTTGGGTCATCTGGGGTCAAAAACTAGGTCACTAGGTCAAATCATAGAAAAACCTTGTGTAGACAATAGAGGTCATAGTTTCCATCCAATCGTTTTTGAAATTTTGTCAGAATGTTTATCTTGATGAAATCTGGATTGAGATTGTATTTGGGTCATCTGTGGTCAGAAACTAGGTCAAATCATAGAAAAACCTTGTGTAAACAATAGAGGTAATAGTTTTCATCAGATCTTAATGAAATATGGTCAGAATGTTTGTCTTGTTAAAAATTTGGGTTGGGATCGAATTTGGGACATCTAGGGTCAAAAACTAGGTCACTAGGTCAAAGTTTAAAATGAAACTTGTGTAGACAGTAGAGTTCACAATTTTCATCCAATCGTAATAAAATTTTGCCAAAATGTTAATGTTGATGAAATCTGGATTGGGATTGTATTTGGGTCATCTGGGATTAAAAATTAGGTCAAATCATAGAAAAACCTTGTGTAGACAATAGAGGTCACATTTTCCATCAGATCTTTTTTAAATGTTGTCAGAATGTTTATCTTGATGAAATCTGGATTGGGATTGAATTTGGGTCACCTGGGGTTATAAACTAAGTCACTAGGTCAAATCATAGAAAAACCATGTGTAGGCAATAGAGGTCATAGTTTTCATCTGATCTTAATGAAATATGGTCAGAATGTTTATCTTGATAATATCTGATGTTGGATTGTATATGGGTCATCTGGGGTCAAAAATAAGGTCACCGGGTTGATTCTAGTAAAACCTTGTGTAGATGAAAGAGGTCACAGTTTTCATCACATCTTAATGAAATTTTATTTGGCCCATTTTTACTTCATGATAAAGCAGATAGAATTTAAGTTGATGTAGCAAGGTTAGTCAGGTGAGCGATTCATGTCCATCATGGCCCTCTTGTTGTTATTGTTTTTATGCCCCTGAAGGAGGGCATATAGTGTTCACACTGTCTGTCTGTCAGTCCGTCTGTCTGTCCGTCACACTTTGCCTTTAGGTTTTGAAAAATGCACATAGCTTCTATGTCGCTTCAGATGTAACATTCATATTTGGTATGCATGTGTATATGGACAAGGCCTTTCCATACGCACACATATTTTTATGCTCCCCCAAAATTTATTTTGGGGAGAGCATATAGTCGCCGCTTTGTCTGTCCGTTCATCCGTGTGTCCGTCCGTGCACAATTTTTGTCCGGGCTATTTCTCAGCAACTAATGACCGGAATTCAATGAAACTTTATAGGAAGCTTCACTACCAAGAGGAGATGTGCATATTATTAGTGGGTTCTGCTTAGATGATTTTTCACAGAGTTATGGCCCTTTGAAATTTTCCATTAACTGTACATATAGTGCAATTCTTGTCAGGGCTATTTCTCAGCAACTAATGACCGGAATTCAATGAAACTTTATGGGAAGCTTCACTACCAAGAGGAGATGTGCATATTATCAAACGGTTCTGGTCGGATGATTTTTCACAGAGTAATGGCCCTTTGAAATTTTCCATTAACTGTACATATAGTGCAATACTTGTCCAGGCTATTATTCAGCAACTAATGACCGGAATTCAATGAAACTTTATGGGAAGCTTCACTACCAAGAGGAGATGTGCATATTATCAGCGGGTTAAGGTCAGATGATTTTTCACTTCATGGAGACAGCTCTAATTTATATATATTGTTATGGCCCTTTGAAATTTTTCATTAACTGTACATATAGTACAATTCTTGTCCAGGCTATTTCTCAGCAACTAATGACCAGAATTCAATGAAACTTTATGGGAAGCTTCACTACCAAGAGGAGATGTGCATATTATCAGCGGGTTCTGGTCGGATGATTTTTCACAGGGTTATGGCCTTTTGAAAATTTTCATTAACTGTACATATAGTGCAATTCTTGTCAGGGCTATTTCTCAGCAACTAATGACCTGAATTCAATGAAACTTTATGGGAAGCTTCACTACCAAGAGGAGATGTGCATATTATCAGCGGGTGCTGGTCGGATGATTTTTCACAGAGTTATGGCCCTTTGAAATTTTCTATAAAAAAATTATTGTCCCAACTACAGTGCCCTCAAGACGTTTCCTTTTATCTGAATATATAGTGCAATATTGTGACAAAAAAAAACCTTTTGGGAGCATCACCCGTCTCCGACGGTTTCTTGTTACCCCTTTGACCTTGACCTTGAACTTAGGGTGCACGTTTAGGTTTCGAAAAATGCGTTTAGGTTTTGAAAAATGCTCATAATTTCTATCAAAGCGTTTATCGGGGGCATATGTCATCCTATGGAGACAGCTCTTATTTATATATATTGTTATACTTGGAGAAAGGACACCTTTAAAATGTAAAACACAACGCCAGCATAACTTATCCATTTCAAGTAGACATGTTGGTGTGGTGACCAGAAACTAAGGATGCCGTCAACAAAAATGACGTACATGTATATGACGTTATGTTGCGGCCTCGTAAATTATGATTGTTTGTCAAATGCATTTCTATAAAAATATGTATTTGGTTAATGTCCACAAAATTATTTGTAGATTTCAGTAGACTGCTTATTTTGAATCTTATTACTTGTATATGTGCATGTGTACATTGTTGTTTCTTTATGACTCGGTGTTAAACTATGTCAAGTCGAGGCATTGAAGTCAGATCCCTTATATGAAATATATGTCTTTGTTTCAATGACCTACAATATTAAATGGTCAACGGCAAACATCTAGCAGTGTAAATCCATTCGAATGAATCTGTATTGCAGCAACAGAAGTTGTCCGAAGACATTACAAAGTTTGGTGGGGAAACTAGCTCTCTTGTAACAATGGACGATTTTAGTGAGCCAAGGAGAAAAAAGTACAAGAAAGACACTTATTTTAGTGATGAAGAGGAAATTGATGACAGTGACAATGAAGACAAAATTTGAGAGAAAACTTGAGTGCATAAGTAAGCTCCATACTCCATTAACATTACCATGTTTTTAGCATGTGTTTGTTGAAGTTGATGGAAAGTTTGTGATATCAGTTACGTGTTGGGTTTGTTAATTTGGCATGCTATGTTACAACCTTCAAATGAATTGAAGAAACAATTTCATAATTTTATCAAAGGTGATATTATCAAATAGTGGTATCTTTGTTCTAAGTGAAGTCTTTTATATTTATATAGCAAAGTATTCTTTTTTTTACTATTGTGAAAAGCAATACATAAGTTGCAGGACTAACAGGGACTGAATATAAAAAAGAAGGGATAGTAAAAGTGTGGTATGCATAGGATATAATTGTATAATTGGAAAAGTTTAGGATGAAATTGTATAATTGGACAAGTATTTTAACTGCCTTTAAACCCCTTTTTGATAATAAAATATTGTCAGAGAGAAGCATGTGGTTTGGAACCTTTGTAAAAAGAATATATGAATCATATTGGAAAAAAGGAAGATAGTAAGACATGCAGTGTTTTATTGCCTCACTCCATTTATATATGTGTGTAGTAATATAATCCAATATATTATCACATTATAAAATGTCAGAATTGGTTGAGCTGCTGGTGAAAATATGTTGTAACATGCTCCTAGAAAAATAAAACAATGCAATATTATGAAGAACAGTTTATTTAGTATAGTTTACAAAAAGTACTTACTGCGGAAAACTATGACTTAAATACATAGGTGTTGTTAAAAAACAAAATTCCTTTGATATTTGCAGATGAGTTTATGTTGAACATAGACCTGTTTATTTAGCAAGGCTCAGAAAACCTGAACCATACGAAATGGTTTAGGTTTTCATGCTGAGCAAATAAACTTGTCTTTAAGCAACGCTTACCTAGTTTTTCATATTGTTCTACAGAGTTTTGCGAAAACTGTCAGTCCGCCGGTCCTGTCCAGCAAATTTTACTCAGGACCAACAAGTGATTCAAGAACATTGGTATAACTGACCGACCAAAATATCTGATCACAATATTTTAATTCGTACAAAAAGCGTTTGGAAGTGACTTAAAAATTTCAACAATTTTAGCACATTTCCATTACGGTCAAATTACTTTACTAGTTTTGGGAGCATAAAAAATAAGGTATTTAAATAAAATATTGGGTGGGATCACATTAAAATACAATAAATCATGTCAAAAGTTGATGTAATAAAACAATAATTAAAATAATAATAAACAACATATCATCTAAGCTCAGCTGACCAAAAAGAGATTTTTCAGATTTTCTTCAAATGGTTTTTAGACCAACATGGACAGGACCATTTTATTTTGGGATGTGATACCTGCATTTAAATTTAATTCTTCTCTAACCAATCGTATACCAGGATTTTCACAAGTTTTAGCGAGATGCCTCCACTTTGAAGGCAATACACTGACTTAACTCTGGTGATACCAGTTGCTTTCATTTTCAAATATGTATTGTTTATTATTGTTTTAATTTCTTATGTTCATTGTTTCAAAATGAGGAACGGTTTGCTGTTAAACTATTATGAAGGTGCTTGGAAATAAACGAAAATGAGCTCAAACGCTACTTGAAAAAGTCTAACAAACATTTGTGAAATTTCATGAATTAAATATAAAAAAAGTAGTTAGGGAATGATCTAGAGCGAAAAAGGAGGAAGCTGCACCCTGCTCCTTTTTGGTTCCTCTTCTGTCTCTTTCGGGTGGTCGACAAAAAAAATAAATATGAATATATGTCAAAATTTACATTTTCCCTCTAATGCTTAATAACAATTGGAACTCCTTTGCTAAAAGCCCTAAACTGCATGCAATTGACTTATGAATACCCTGGTCTGGATATAGCAAATTATGACAAAAATGTCATTGTCTGGTCAAAATGTACACGGTGCTTCTATCCTTACCCTGTACCTTTTGGTATCCTAGATCTTTTCCTAAGTGGTTGAATGTGTATGTGTTGAAGTAATCATACTTTAATGCAATAATAATTTTAATTACATAATAAAAAGGCTACATAAATATATATATGAACATTACAATTAAGCATCTAAAAGGTATTCTCTTTTTTTTCTGTTATAGTTTAGTCGGACTGACAGAAACTGATTCAGACTGACAACTATTTTAAATCAGTCAGTCCGAAAGACTGACAGATTTGTCAAGATTTTGGGAACACTGGTTCTATGTATCCATTAATTCCCATCATTTTCGTCATGCACTGAATTACAGAAGAAAAATATAAGTTAATCAGGAGTTTGACAAAAAAAGAATAAGAGTGTTGTAAAAACAAGTGTGGAAATACACCTTCCTGTTTCCTCTGTACTGCTACCCAGTGCACTACACTGCATAAAAATGTGCAGCTTATAGCATGCAGGTAAACAGATTCAAAATTAGTAGAATGAAGCATTGAAATCCTACCATTTTTAGCTCAGCTGTTTTCGGAGAAATCCCGAGGTATTGTAATAGCCAGCTCGTCTCGTCGCGTCCGCTGTGTCAAGGTTTGTTAAGGTTTTGAACATTGGCTCTAAAATGAAAGTGCTTCAACCTACAACTTTGAAACTTCATATGTAGATGTACCTTGATGAGTTCTACATGCCTCACCCATTTTGGGGTCACTAGGTCAAAGGTCAAGGTCACTGTGACTCTAAAAAAAAAAAAATTCTGTCAAGCTTTCATTTATTCAAAACTGCACCCGCAGCTGAGCGTGGCACACATTATGCTGTGCTCTTGTTATTTCAAAGAAACATTTGATTTCTGTACTAGTTTTGGTGAAAAGTAACTTTAAACAATAATATATATTTTCTTAAATATCGCTGTTTGCAATTTTATGACTTAAATCTATAATGAAACCTTCGTATAATTATCATGAAACAACTGTGCTGGTTTGGTAGATAACACATCAGAATTCAAATGCCTAACACAAAAAAGATGGCTCGGCTTGTTACGAAATACCGTTAGGGCCATCCTGGTTACACATTAAAATTTAAAGGGCGATAGTACGCTGGCGGCAATGTGATAGTGACAATGCGATAGTACGATGGCGACAATGCGACAACGCGATAGTACGATGATGATAGTGAAAGCATACGATGGCCACAGTGCGATAGTACGATGGCGACAATGCGATAGTCATATCGTACTGTTGCCATCGTATCATCGCATTGTCCCCATCATACTATCGCATTATCATACTTTTGTCATCGTATTATCGCATTATCGCCATCGTACTATCGCACCGTAGCCATCGTTTTGTTGCACTGTCATCATCGTATTATCGCATTGTCGCCATCATACTATCTCACTATTGCATTGTCGCCATCGTACTATTGCACTGTTCCCATCGTATTGTTGAACTGTCGTCATAGTATTATGGCATTGTCGCCTATTGTCGCACTGTCGTCATCATATTATCGCATTGTCGCCATCATACTATCGCGTTATCATACTGTTGTCATGGTATTATCACATTGTAGCCATCATACTATCGCACTGTCGCGATTGTATTGTCGCACTCTTGTCATCGTACTATCGCATTGTTGCCATCATACATTCTCATTGTCGCCCTCTAAATTTTAATGTGTAACCACCATGGCCCTAACGGTATTCTGTTGCTTGTAAACAAATATATAAAAAATACACTAAAGATAAGCTTTTATACACAAATAACAAAAATACATTTAAGGTAAGCTTTAAAAACATATAATAAAAATATTCATTATATATGCACCAAATCATTCTATTTCATATATTTCAAATTTTGCACTTTTTTAAAACACAAACTGTCTATACACATGCCCAATATAAAAAAGTTCACTCTTTGTCAAGACCTTTCTTTAATTGTTTCCTCCCATAGGAATTTTTCTCTGTTCCTGCATTATTTAGGTCATAGATCCGACTCCACCAGCATTCTTGCCCTGCGATCGTATGACACAATCTGAAATGCAAATTGATAATTAGTAATGCGACAATTGAACTATTTGAAACACTGTTATTTTGAATCTTTAAACCTTTGTATCTAATCCAGGGCTCAACAGTCTTTTTTTTCACCATTTTGGATATGGGACCGACTCCCTTTGAATTGGAATTCATATCATGTCGTTTTGACTAAATTGGAAAATAAATGTTGTTGATTTTATTCTTACAAATACTTCAAAATTGAACTGATAATACAATTGATTTCAATTTATTTACTAAGATTCAACTAATAGAGCTGGATTTGAAGATGAATAACATCTATTGAATTATTACAAAAAATAATTCTGTTTTGGAAACCTACTAATGGGAATTTTAAGATCCCATTTGGGATTTTTTCCATTGGGTATTGGTTCCCCTACTGGACCCAAATTGGAATGAAAAAAAAAACACTGTTCCAGCTAGAATTCGAAAGGGGCAGGGTGCTAATTTTTCATAAGGGCACTTTTGTACGTGCTGCGATATTATAATTGTGGCATATTTTCAAAATTAAGTGTATAGATTTCATATTGCATGTATTTTCATTAAAAAAATTATTTTGTATAATTACAAACCTTTAATTCAATACCATATCTACTTATAGTGTACGCATATTTACTACACAATAGGTTTGAAAAAATAGGTACTATCGCGTTGTCGCATTGTTGCCATCATACTATCGCATTGTCACTATCGCATTGCCGCCATCGTACTATCGCACTTTCGGATTGTCGCCCTCTAAATTTTAATGTGTAATCACGATGGCCCTTACGGTATTCCGTAACAAGCTGAGCCATCTTTTTTTAACTTATCTTAAAATTAATGTAAAGATACTGTGTTAAACATATTTTGTCATAATTTTGATTAGTATTTTGCTAACCTGAGCACAAAGTGCTTATGGTGAACTTTTGCGATCGCCTTTTTTTTTTTTTTTTTTTAAAGCCTTTCCTGAAATGGGTTTATTTACATAATCAAAATTACGCCCGTAATCTAAGTTACGCCCGTAATTTGTAATTCCGCCTGTAATTTGAATTCCGTCCGTAAACTGCTTTCCGCCCATAACTAAGATTCCATCCCACCTAATTTACATATTTCGCCCCTGTTTTCTGCATGGATTACGCCCGGAATCTGCCCCTCTTAAAATCATATATTAAAAAATACGCCCGGAAATCATGTTTAGTTTGTGATTCCGTTCCAATTCCGGGCGGAACATTTCGTACAGGTTAAGTAACAAGTTTTTTTAGCTTTGACCTGGTGACCTAGTTTTTTGTAGCAGATTCCTTAACAGCTAAAAGAATGTCAAGATAAACATTATGACCCTGTTTCATCAAGACTGAGCCATAAATATGGCCTTTAAAGTGGTAAGATTTTACATTTGGTGATCTAGTTTTTGGATACTGTTGATCCAGATTTAAACTCAGCCTAGATATTGCCAAAATAAAGGTAAACATTCTTGCCAAGTTTAATGAAGATTGAGCCATAAATATGGCCTCAAACGTTGTAGTAATATTTTTCTAAGGTATGACATGGTGACCTTGTTTTTGGACTCACATGACACAGATTCAATATGAGACTAGGTATTGTCAAGATAAACAATCTCACTAAGTTTCATCTAGAGTAGTAAGCTAAAAGTTGATGATGTACGCCAGATATGGACAATTCATGACAACTACCGCTGGACCTATTTGTGCTCAGATGAGTTAAAAAAACACTTTCAATACACAGAAATCAAACTAATCATTTATAAATTGTTTCACACCTCCCTGCAATCAATTTCTCACACAATTAGTCACTCATAACCAAGTGTCTAAGACAGGAAGTTCGTAAGAAAATAATTACACGAGCATTAACAGAGTGCCAGTGATGAGTTATGGACATTTTTTCTGCTCAGAAAGAATAAATTGTTATAACACTCTGTAAACAATCATCTAATTTTACTGCTAGAGGGTTCAGGGTATTTTTCTTTTAATGTTAATAGTGCTAACAGCTGAGTAATTGCCTACCAGATAATGATGAGCAGGGTATGTAAACTAACAACTCATCTTTACCTTTCAGCTTTTTTTTTGGTGTTTTCTGATTATTTAAGCCAATGCAATAATCATAAGATTATTAATATTATTGTGTATATAATAAATGATATCTGTTAACTGTGGTAGATAAGTTCAGTATCTACCTATATGTATTTAAAGAGTGTTCCTATTGTCAAATGGCAATCAATGTTTATTTGTTCTATACTATAGTTATTATAACATATGCAGTGATTGTGTTTACACTGCACGAGGAATAAGTTCTTGTGATGTTCAAAAAGTTTAATGTTTTCTAACTTTAAATGGTGATTTATTATGAGTAGAAAAACTACCTTGACCCTTCCTTACTTAGGAGCAAAGTGAAAATGGCTATGTGAAGTTTGCTGTTATTTTTTGTTGTATTCTGTTTTCTGCTAATCAGTATCTATTAAAGGGTTTGAAATAAAGTCTTTAAAACTTGAATTTAGATAGAAAGGTCTTCAATTAAATTTAGCTTTTTATGGGAATTCAAAGGTGTCAAAAATAGATTTCTAAGTGGTGAGAAGTCTTTAAAATTGCCTCCAAGATTGATGAACAAAGCTATGACCTCACAATCGCAAGTGCTACACAGCCCTTCATTGTCTGTAGCATCCTCTTAGATCTCTTAACTCTTTCAGTGCGGGAACCGAATTTTGAAGGCCTTTGCAAACAGTTTGGATCCAGATGAGACGCCACATTCTGGATCCAAACTGTTTGCTATTCTGATAATATTTTTTGAAAAAAAATCGAAGAAAATGCTAATTTTAGAAATTCAGCAGACGACATTTTAGCAGACGACACATTTCCCAGCATGCAAAGGGCTAAAGGGACTTGCTCACAGAAATCCGTACTTTCAAAAAACGTCATTCAATATGTTTACTAACAAATCTGTACTGTTCTAAATAGTCTTAACTAATTGCAACCATAAGTAAAAAAGTAAATTCAAAAATATTATATTGCCAACCCATGGATTTGATCTCTGAGGCCCTCTTAAAGCAAGACCTAGTGTACCACCACAGGGCCATACTGGCTTGAACATTTATCAGCTAATTATAAAGGCTATTGTTATACTAAACGTATTTTCCAAATTATTGAGGAATAGTGTTACAAACACTATTATTGATTTTGCTTGACGATAATACATTAACGAACCAATATGAGTAAAAGTTTTCTTAGTCAAAAGTGTTATTTTGCTTGTTTAATCAAAATGCATGCATGACTTTTTGAAACTATTACTTTAATTGTCGTTTTGCCGAACTGTGAATAAGTCCCTTTAATATGTGTACTTACAGTCTTAAATTTATCAGTGTTTCTGAAATTAAACTTTTAAATGGTTTTCTTTGAAAATGTAATTGAAAGACCTTGAAATGTTTTTTTATTACAATATAATGGTTGTATAAAACATTAAGATCTCTTGCCTGTGTAGCTTGCAGCTGTTCCAGTGCATGCTTGTTTCTAATAGTGTGCAAGTAATTGTGAATGAAATATTGAGTACTTTTGCACTCATTCTTTCGTTGCTGCTCATTTTCTGGTTGTGAAATACTGCAACAGCACAAAAGTACAAATCAATTATGAACAAATTAAATTTTTAGTTGGTAAGCGTTCATGGTTTTGAAGAGTAATCCTTCATTTAACAATACTGTAACACTTGCAGGCATTGTTGTAACCTACCGGTTTCACCGGAGGGGACTTATGGTTTGCACTCTGTCTGTCAGTCTGTCAGTCTGTCAGTATGTCCGTCACACTTTTCTGGATTCTGTGATAACTTTAAAAGTTCTTCATATTTTTTCATGAAACTTGAAACATGGAAAGATGGCAATATGTAGAGTTTGCCCATCTTTGTATTTTGTTCCTACGTCAAGAATTTGGTTGCTACGGCAACAAATAGATAATTTTAAAAAATCTGAAAATGGTGGAGTTTCACCGGTAGGGGACATATATTGCTTGGCAATAATCTTGTTTACTTCAAGTGACCCACTTTTCAACAAAATATTCAAGTTTGTATTGTAAACCCAGCCCTAGCATTTGTATGATAAGAATAAACTTACATTCCTAGTTTTATTTATAGCTTTATTTTTATTTGGCAAAACCTTTGATTGTTTTCATCTTCCATATGTAAAATAGACGGATTAAGGAGTTGTTAGAGACATACTTATCTTGGTAATTGAGAATATAACTAGAAATGGCGTGGCAGAGGCAGACGCGTATCACCAAGCCGCATGTTTGACCCAGGGGCGCCCCAGGGCTGGTAATGGGGCCATGCATAGTTGAGATTTACCGTATTGTCATAAGAGATGTTCAGTATCAATTTGAAGTAAATAGGTGTAGAAATGAAGAAGTTCATGTAAAATAACCTTAAAAAAAAATGAGTAAAAATCTCTGTCCCCAACCCCCATAACTTTTGACCCAGGGGTCAGATCAAAATTCCAAATAGTGCACTGTCGCACATATGCTCATAGCTACCATGTGTGTAAGTTTCAAGGTTCTAGTGCTTATAGTGTAGGAGGAGATAGTGGCCCGGACAGACAGACAGACAGCGGAGATAACCACATAATAGATTTTGAAATCTAAACGCGGACCCTAAGTTCAAGGTCACAGGGGTCAGAATTTTTATGCGCATGGAAAGGTCTTGTCCAGATACACATATGTACCAAATATGAAACAAATCTGAAGGGACACAGAAGTTATGAGCTTTTTTTTTCAAATCGCGGTTGCAGATTTCGAAACCTGAACGCGGACCCCAAGTTAAAAAATTTCATTCCCATGGAAAGGTGTTGTCCAGATACACATGCGTACCAAATATGAAAGCAATATCTGAAGGGACACAGAATTTATGAGCTTTTTTTTTTATCGCGGTTGCAGATTTCAAAACCTGAACGCGGACCCAAAGTTAAAAAATTTCATGCCCATGGAAAGGTGTTGTCCAGATACACATCATAGCAGCGTACCAAATATGAAAGCAATATCTGAAGGGACACAGTCGGTATGAGCCTTTTTCGAATCGCAGTCACAGATTTCATAACTTGAACGCTGACCTCAAGTTCAAGGTCAAGGTCACAGGGATCAAAAATTGTATGCGCATGGAAAAGTGTTGTCCAGATATACATGCATACCAAATATGAAAGCAATATCTGAAGGGACACAGTAGTTATGAGATTTTTGTATCGTGGTCGCAGATTTCTAAACCTGAACGTGGACCCCAAGTTAAAACATTTCATGCGCATGGAAATGTGTTTGTCCAGATACACATGCGTACCAAATATGAAAGCAATATCTGAAGGGACACAGTAAACAGTAGGTATGAGCCTTTTTCGAATCGTGGTCGCAGATTTCGAAACCTGAACGCTGACTTCAAGGTCAAGGTCACAGGGGTCAACAAATTGTATGCACATGGAAAGGTCTTGTCCAGATACACATGCATACCAAATATGAAAGCATTATCTGAAGGAACACAGTAGTTATGAGCCTTTTTCGAATAGCGGTCTTAGATTTCAAAACCTGAATGCTGACCTCAAGTTAAAGGTCACAAGGGGGTAATACATTGTATGCGCATGGAAAGCTGTTGTCTAGATACACATACATACCAAATTTGAAAGCAATACCTGAAGGGACACAGTAGTTATGAGCCTTTTTCGAATCACGGTCGCAGATTTTGAAACCTGAACGCTGACCTCAAGGTCAAGGTCACAGGGGTAAAAAATTGTAGGTGCATGGAAAGCTGTTGTCTAGATACACATGCATACCAAATATGAAAGCAATATCTGAAGGGACACAGTAGTTATGAGCCCTTTTCATATTGCGGTCGCAGGAAAATCTCTGACCTGGCCACACCCCAACCCCCATAACTTTTGACATAGGGGTCTTATCAAAATTCAGTGGCCGTCACCATCGCACATATGCTCATGGCTACCATGTGGGTAAGTTTCAATGTTCTAGTTCTAATAGTGTAGGAGGAGATAGTGGCCAGGACGGACAGCGGAGATAACCACATAATCCCCACTTTTTCTCTGAAAAGCATGGGGATAACATTAGACCTCAAAAATTCATTACTGTGCTGTAAATTACATTAAGGTTTATATGGATTTCATAGACTAGCTTATTCACATATAGGAACACACAAAGATTTCTTTTTCCTTACAAAATTTATTGATGAGACCAACTGCAGTGTCCGAAACGAAACATAAAAACCTTGTACATTACATAATAATGTATGAAAAGGAACCCATTGAAAATCAAAAACATTTACGATGTGATGAAATGCAAAATTTACAAAAATGAGTGCGATTGAAAGTTTAAACATTTAAATACTTAATTTGGTAAAACTTAACATTATTTCGTTGTTTTATGCCATTTGTATTAAACTAATAATAGAGGTAAACCATGTAATTTGAGTGTGGTAAAGGAGCTGCTGCAAGTTTCAACTCACATTTGGTGATTTATTTTGCAATTTAAAAATATGGAACCTGTAATGTTTGACATATATATCAGCATCATTTTACTTTGAATGACTGTGTAATTTACTCAAAGATCAAGCTCAATTTTTTAGGTCAAAGTCAAATAAGGGAATGATCCAGTTTATCAGTACAGGCTATTTATTTTTTTAAATCAATAACTTGCGAGACATGTTTTCAATTTTGAGAACAATTCTCATTTCAACTTGCTGTTACAATTGCTCAAAGGTCATTTTAACAGCTAAAAGGTCATTTTCTTTATTAATAATAAGGTTAATTATTGGCATTATATAGCTTTCACAGATCGTTATTTCATCAGTATTTTAACAATTTTAAAATACCTTTCAAAAAATGTTTGTTTTAGAGTGATGAAGTGTTGCATGCAAGGACTATGTACCTAGCTGAAAGATCTTAGTCATATCAAAACATCAATACTAAATGATCATCATACACTTTTGGCAAACTGCAATATCAAAATAACATTGCTAGTCCTGTGGAGAGGATGTATTGGGTGTAATGCCTGTGTCCTATCATGAAAGGTTGATGTTGCGCTTACAGAAAAATATTTGCAAAAAGTATGGTATGCTTGACACTGGGCATAACACCTTGCAGATAGATATAAACTGATCACATGCTTTTAAAACACTTTATTATGTTAGTGTTTTTATGCTCCCCCCAAATTTTTTTGGGGGGAGCATATAGTCACCACTTCGTCTGTCCGTCCGTGTGTCCGTCCATGAACAATTTTTGTTCTGGCTATTTCTCAGCAACTAATGACCGGAATTCAATGAAACTTTATGGGAAGATTCTCTACCAAGAGGAGATGTGCATATTATCAGCGGGTTCTGGTCGGATGATTTTTCACAGAGTTATGGCCCTTTTAAATTTTCCATTAACTGTACATATAGTGCAATTCTTGTCCGGGCTATTTCTCAGCAACTAATGACCGCAATTCAATGAAACTTTATGGGAAGCTTCACTACCAAGAAGAGATGTGAATATTATCAGCCGGTTCTGGTCGGATGATTTTTCACAGAGTTATGGCCCTTTGAAATTTTCCATTGTACATAAAGTGCAATTCTTGTCCGAGCTATTTCTCAGCAACTTATCACAGGAATTCAATGAAATTTTATGGGAAGCTTCACTACCAACAGGAGATGTGCATATTATCAGCTGGTTACGGTCGGATGATTTTTCACAGAGTTATGGCCCTTTGAAATTTTCTATAAACTGTACATATAGTGCAATTCTTGTCCGGGCTATTTCTCCCCAACTAATGACTGGACTTCAATGAAGCTTTATGGGAAGCTTTACCACCTTGAGGAGATGCGCATGCTATTTGTGGGTTCTGGTTAGATGATTTATTTAGAGAGTTATGGCCCTTTGAAATTTTTAAGTTGCTAAACCATCCATCGTATTATTTTATCCAAGGTTACGCCCCTCAAGACGTTTCCTTTTATCTGAATATATAGTGCAATATTGTGACAAAAAAAACTTTGGGGAGCATCACCCGTCTCCAACGGTTTCTTGTTATTGTTTGTATTTACCATCACTGTGTAAATTATTCAAATATGGCCTTGACCTTGATAAGATACATTGTAGATGTGTTGTTACACAATTTAGCGCAAGCTGAGTATCCACCACCCATCATCATCCCCAAACTTTAAATAATGTTTTGTCTACTGGATAGTAATCATGTGGTACTTTGGAGGTTGAATAAATGCATTCATTCAATTAATTACTTAAATAAAAAGATAAATTAATTTGATGATTAATCACTGTTAATTACTCCAGTTGAAGATGCAGACTCCAAAAATTATTCTTTAGTGAAAAACTACATTCTGAAAGAGCTGTACATTATAAACATAAGTTAAGGACCTTCCCTTGTACATTTATGTATTCTGAGACCAAACACAACATGAAGCAAAAAAAGCATTATTCATTTATTTTAATTTCAAGATAGGACTTATTTAATCATAGCATAGTTTATTCACCACTTAATTCCAGCATTTCCTAGAGGAAGGTAATTCAAGAACTCTTCTCTTGATAGTGACCTCAAGTCAGTTTAACAATTTATGGAAATTATGTCACATCCGAAAGCCATAAGCAAAGACCATGTTTGTTCAATATACATTATAGATAATTCATGATTCAATTATTTTACTTCAGCTGTTTCAGCTCATGTTTTGTACAGTGTGTTATTCTTGTTAAAATGTGATTGAACGCAAATGCTATATATATTAGTGTTGCAAACTATTTATATCATATTTCAATAGGATTCTAGCATTCAAGGGATTCTAGCATGTTATCCATGTAAGTAAATCTTTATTGCAAAAGTATAATGTATAATAATCATAACAACATAATTATAAAGAATACAAACAAACATTATACTACTTTTTCTTAAGCTGTTGCTGCTGCTTCATGTATAACTACTACCACTACATATATTTGTTCTACGACTATTTGTAGTACATGTACTACTACTACTAACACTAATATTTAGTTGTCCAGTGATACAAGTTTTATATTTGAAGCTCAGTAAAATGCACAGTGAGTTCTACCATGAAGTCTCCTGGTTAACCCTTTCAGTGCGGGAACCGAATTTTGAAGGCCTTTGCAAAGAGTTTGGATCCAGATGAGACGCCACAAAACGTGGCGTCTCATCAGGATCCAAACTGTTTGCTATTCTGATAGTGTTCTTTGAACAAAATCGAAGAAAATGCTAATTTTAGAAATTCAGCAGAAGACATTTTAGCAGATGACAAATTTCCCAGCATGCAAAGGGTTAAGAGGTGTGGCTCCTCCCTGGCCTAATACTTAACTGGCAATTGGAACCTCTTACCCAGCAATATTGGCGCCCATTGCATGCTTTTTACAGCACAGTGATTTTTTTGTACAGGTATTTAGTTAATTGTTTTTGCGTGCTGGTATTGAAGGTTAATTATGGTAAGCAAAAGTGTTTTGTTTTGCTTTCTAATCTCTTTTTTAATTTGGTGTCGTTATATTCAAATTAAATCGTAGTTACATGTTTCTGTATGATATAAGTTTTTATTTGTGTTATGAAAATATATGTTAATTTTTTATTTTTCGTTAAGAATTAAATGTATGGAATTGAGACTGGTATAGTGTAGAAGATATATGAAGATAATATGAAATCAATTGACACAAAAAAGTTTAATACAAATATGATAATAGCAATATTTGATAAATATATTTGTATTTTCTGTTCAACATTTTGGTAATGCAATATTATCATCTCTTTCTAAGTGTGTTTCTAGGGAATCACTTCAATTCTTGGGACAGAAATGTTGCAGATTTTCAATAGCAGATACTTATGCAAGGTCTTAAATTTGTGAAAAGCTGATTTGATTAAAAATTGTTGTACCAAAATAAAACATGGATGCATCTTGGTAAGAATTGTTATTATAGGACCGTTAAATGCTTTAAATCCAAGTAAATCAATAAACTGATATGTATTTAAATATCAATGGCATTGTGCAAATTAAACAAGAAATATCTTTAAAAAAGATATACGGCGTTGATTGTGGTTGCAGTTAATGAAAGGTAAAGACTTCAATGAATGAGATCAAAGATAGCGAATGTCTTTTTCTGTGCAGTTCTTAGCTGCAGCAAACGCAGTACGGGATGATACGCGGAGTTTTCGCGGCTTATTTTACATTATTACATATTGCTGGTCATAAACGTATAGATACAAAACAGAAAACCAAAAGAGGAATGGAAGTGAAATTAAAACATATGAGTCAATCGGCCACACGCGAAGTATCCGTACATATTTTAAATATTTATACGCGCGTTCTTTGAACAAACCTGTTTTAGTGGTTTGTCTGGCGTTGCTATTTGATTCGATTATTAACAGTATCGAGAATCATTGCGCTCATGCTTAATTCATTAGTCAATATGATGGCATAATTCTTGTTAAATTAATTAAAAATAATATTTATCATGGTATTGTTGTAAAACACATTAAGAATCTATTATTTACATACCATATGATATCGCTGAATATCTTCATTTAACATCTGTCTGGTCTAAAGAAAATTCCAGTTCACCTAGTTCACGCTATAGCGTCTTTATTATGTAACGATTATTTTCCTTGCCGCGAACTTCGATCAGCACATAGGGTAGAGACGCAGCGATGACCTGTATGTAAACTCTGACATTCACACACAGTGGCCGCAAATTGACCCGATATACCTCGCGAGTTGAAATGCAATGCATTAAAGTGAGTCTTCGCTTCCACTGCTCTCTATACTTTAACATGTTAACATGTTGACAGGAATATGGAAGTTAGTACTAAATATGAGAACATAGCCTTTAAGTGCAAAAGTTTTCGCGCTGAAAATCTTCTGAAAATAAAAGGTGGACGCACAAACTGTATTGATGTCGAGATTGAGTGTAAAACTGTTCTATCTATTAAGCCTTTTCATTATATATAAAATTGTTTCATGCTGAACACGCAGTAAAACAGTGTTACAAAGACGCGGACATGTTTCCAATGTTCTGGTCGTATTCTCAAATCAGCCAATGCAGTCAATGAAGTGTATTCATCTGTACTTGGCCGCGGGAAGTTTTATTTGAATTCTATTGGACGCTAACAAAGGTCAGGCTAAGGTGAAAAGCTGGTGTATACAGCTAACGCCGAAAAAATTAAAAAGAGTCAGAAATGTGTATCCCTCCCATTCAAGTGACTCCTCAGTAGCTAAACCCATCCATTTGCCCATGTTTTATTTCCACTGTTTACCTTTGTGATGGTTGTGCATGACCCAGGCTAATGTCAATAAGTGGAAATAATTATTTCTTGTCTGCATGGCTTAATGTTATTTTAAAATAACTGAATATGAATCACTTTGAACTGAAGATGTGTGTAACACATAAAAGATTCTTGTCCTTCAAATGTTTAGGTCACAATTCAAGGTCAAGGTCAACATTTTGCTTTTCATATCTGATATGTATCGTTATTCCTTAACTCTTTCAGTGCTGGAACCGAATTTTGAAGGCCTTTGCAAACAGTTTGGATCCAGATGAGACGCCACAGAACGTGGCGTCTCATCAGGATCCAAACTGTTCGCTATTCTGATAGTATTCTTTGAAAAAAATCAAAGAAAATGCTTATTTTAGAAATTCAGCAGACAAAATTTTAGCATACTACAAATTTCCCAGCATGCAAAGGGTTAAAGAATTTTAAGTAATACCCATGATCAGACAATGTGTCAAGAACATGGCCCATGCTGTCACTCAAAAGTCAAGGTCACAATGGAAAGGTTTATTTCATGACCACGCTTAACTCATTCTCTATGCAAATATAGTAAAGATGTAACATGATGTTGTACATGATATTGATTATATCTCTGCAAATAAAGGTTAAGCTTGGATATATT
This sequence comes from Dreissena polymorpha, assembly GCF_020536995.1. Classification (NCBI taxonomy): domain Eukaryota; kingdom Metazoa; phylum Mollusca; class Bivalvia; order Myida; family Dreissenidae; genus Dreissena; species Dreissena polymorpha. The sequence goes on along the minus strand of NC_068359.1, from coordinate 3,638,197 downwards.
GGAGTACGATTTTGGAGACCATGACTTAGGAATGGCTGTGATATAAATAGTTTAAGTTTGTGGAGCTTCTAGCTTCAACCTTTAGAAGGAAATTGCAATTTGTTTGAACCTTGGAAAATGTCATCTCCATGAAGCATAGATGTGCAAATCAGAATTCTTATGAGTCATGATCAACTTATATCTGAGTTATGTGCCCTTGTTATCTACATAATGATAATGAACATATAGAAATGAACCTTTCATATGTTCATTAATAATACATATTACTTATACACAAAGGGTCTGTTGGTCCCTAATGTTTTGTTTCCGAATGTATCATATAAATAATTATGTTTAATCTATATAAGTGGTGTCTGTTAGTTTTGCATATCCAAGATCATTTTGCAGAACAAACTGAACATTTGTATTATGCCCTTGGTAGGGTGGCTAACAGCAGTCGCACTGACTGTTTCATGAGTTTTTATGCCCCCAGATCGAATGATTGGGGGTATATTGTTTTTGGCCTGTCTGTCTGTCTGTCTGTCATTGTATGTGTGTGTTTGTGTCTGTCCCAAAACTTTAACCTTGGTCATAACTTTTGCAATATTGAAGATAGCAACTTCATATTTGGAATGCATGTGTATCTCATGGAGCTGCACATTTTGAGTGGTGAAAGGTCAAGGTCATCCTTCAAGGTCAAAGGTCAAATATATGGCTTCAAAAATGCGCATTGGACTTTTCTCTAGGATAACAGTTTTCTTGACTTTTTTCCTAAACGCTTGCGAATATTGACCTGATGTTTGGTGCAAGAGTCAACCTACATTACTTACAGGTCAAGAACCAATTTTGTTTAGGCCCATGGGCTTTTGACATAAGAACAAGCCTCGGACTAAAGATTTTTCTTTAAAATTATCCTTTTCCAAAAATCATAAATGCTTTCAGATACTGACCTAAATTTTCGGTTTGTGAGTCTACAGTCCAACCTGCCCGAGCGACAGCCTGTTAATAGCGACCAACAGTCAATAACGACCACACCGATTTCCTCCCGAACGATTTCACTATATATTGAACCTGCGAATAAAGCCCACCTGTGAACAAAGACCAACGACCACCCTTTTACATTCCCAAATCTCCATTTTGATAGCTTACAACGACCACTGCAATCATAAAAATCAATGATTTCGCAACTTTTAAAAAACAAAATGGCCACCAGGACGCTGCGTAGTCACGTGATACACATCTTACCAGTGGACTCGTCGGTCGCTATGGACATATTGGCAAGTGACAGTTTATTGCACTCGATAGCAGTTGTTTGTTTATTTAACATGCATTGCTAATTGGTAGTCGCCTGCTTCTTTTATGCATTTGACAGTTTGTCAAAAGTGTAAACATTTGCCTTTGTATTTAAGTGACTCGCGATTAATGTACTAATTGCCGAAAATATCAAAGACAAATTTGGGGCTTTCATAAACTCATTAAGGAAATTAACGGTTTCATATCATTTACGATGTCTATTAAAGACAACCATTTTGATAGTCATTCTCTTCTTAAATTTCTCTGTAATAAGACGTTCATAGATTACAGAAAAGTAAATGGTCAGTTCAAGTTAACCATCATGGCTTCCAAGTGCAAGTTCTTGACGTTGGAAGAACGCGTTAAGGTCATTAGTTTGTTAGGTAAAGGACACAGTTGTAGACAGTCTTATATAAATATCAGATGTCATTTATTGTCGTTTATTGTCATCTTTACTGGTTGTGTAGTAGTGATTCATGTATTTAATGTATAAATGTTTGCTATGTTATGTGTATTTTGTAATTTGTTGTCTGTAGAATTACATGTACATGTACGTATACATGTATGTCAATAGTTATTTAAACAGTATATGATAAATTAAATAAATAATAAAAACATAAGGGAATAGAAATACAACATGTAATAAATATACAAATGTAAAACAAAACTGTGTTTTCAATCCTTTATTTCATTATACATGCATAAGTATTCAAACATTTAAACAATAGAGCACATACATAGATAAGGTACCTGATAAAAAACTACTAGCATATTTTGCAAAGTTTCGAGCGACCCTGCGAATAAAGGCCACCTGTGAACAAAGACCACAACGACCAAATCCCTTGAGTGGTCTTTATTGACAGGTTGGACTGTACCTACATGACTTACTAATCAATTCGAGTTTTGATCCAGTCCATTGATTTTTTAACGAAGTTATTACCGGTAGTCTTGGACTCAACCATTTTCTCTTTAATTACACTTGGTTGCATTATTTTCCAAAATACTTTCAGATACTTACCTGAATTTTGATGTGTTAGTCTACCTGTATGACTTTTTTAAATTCATCATTTCAATTTTAAAACAATTTACCACAAATGACAAACATCAGGAGACTAGATAATGTTCCATGTATCACCTGTCTAATTACCTCAATGGTCAAGGGGGGGGGGGGGGGCATCTGTGCCATATGGACACATGTCTTGTTTACATTTATAATCATTTTTCCTTTTTATTGACATTTTGTTCTAACTGTTGCAGGGTCTTAAACTTTTCTGGATAATGTAACGGTTAATTTGCAACCTTATCATCAGAAGGTGGGTGGCACATCATGGCAGTTTACCTGGATGAGACTCAAAAGTATGTTGTACTGTATTACCTTAACAAAGCTTTCTGGTTAATATTGAACATGTTGGTGTTTTTTTTGGAGTAAGATTATATTTGTTTTGTTTGATAGTTGATCAATACACATACCAAAAAATATGGTGTGCAGCTGAAAGGTAAAGGTCAAACTTGCATGGCTGTCAAAGCAATAGTTACTTCTATTATTCATCATTTAATAAGTGTAAAATATCTGACTACAAAAGTTCTTTACTTGGAGTCAGCTGTGTCCCTGGCTTGAATGTCAAGGTCAAACATAGAGGTCGAATGACATATTTGAGCATAATACAGGTTGCTAAGGTATCAAACAACAAATGTACAATATATGTGGTGATGATGTGTATTATGAAAGACATGTTCCAATTGTTCATATGTCAAGGTTACACTTACTGTATTTTCTTGACTGTAAAGACAGGAAACGTTTCCGATTTCTAAAGAGTTGGAGACTTGTCATTTACTGTGTATCTACAGGGCAACAGAGACAGATCAGAATGGATGCATGGCATGTATGTTATTGCATTCACTTATGTGTGGGCTACGGGTATTTGGGTGCCTGAGTGGTGATTGGCTGATAAGGTTATGTAGAAGATATTTGTTTTACAGCTGGCATCATGTCAGTTAAAAGCAAATGCATTGAGAGGACGTTGTCAACGATGGCATTTACAACGATGCATAATTTTTCATCTTTGAAGTTGGGCAAGTTTGGTTATTGTTTGCTTGCCACATTTTCCGCTGCATATTACATGTCCATTATTATGATGAGTGTCAATCATGGCACAGTCATGGGTGTTAGTGGTTTCAGCAGTTTCCTACATTGGGAGATTAAAGCTCCTTACAAATTCCTCAAACTCAACTCAGCTGCAAGTTTGAACCTGGTTTTAATGTGGTTTTAAAGAAGAAATGTGTCAATTATGCAGTAAATTACAAATAGCTTTTTATGGAGATTTTTTAAACCAACTAATAATCAAGACAAATAAAAAGTCATGACCCTCTCTTACAGCCAAACACCTTAAAACCAAGTAAATAAGTTAGAAATAATTTATTAATCAATTATATAATGATTGGTATTCTTGACAGCATGCGTGACTTATTCCCTATCTGGTTTATAGGAACATTTTGTGACATTTAAAGTACCATGTGCCTTAGAGTGTGACAAGTTCTAGTTCATATTGTATGTGTATGTTTCCTGATTGGCCAATTCGTGTGTTTTAATAAACACATTATATCCATGTTTTATTTTAAATTGTTTTTTGTTGTCTTTTTTTTCAGATACCTCAAAATATATTATGTAAGATGACTTTTCAAGAACGTCAAAGAAAAGAAGGACAAGCTCATATATGACTTATAATGGAACTAGAAAAGGCTTGTTATTGGGCTGGGATATTAAGTGTTTGAGGCCATGCAGACTCTGTGTTCTTGACCTGAGGTTGCAGTTGTGAGATTACCATGGGTCAACAGCTATCCAGTTTCCTTCTGCAGCTCATGCCCCACATTCACATCCAACACATCAGATTAAGACAGCGACTCAGATTTAGTAAGTGTATGCATGGACTCTTTGCTTCCTTTTAGGTAGGGTTAGGGCATATAAGGCATATAGAGATTTTCCCTTGGCTGTCTGTGCACTTATTAATATACATAACTTTAAAGTGGATGATGAAAATGTGCATGACTAATAAATATTATTTAAAGTTGCATGTAGCAAAAACTAAAATTGTATGATATAAACAGTTCTCTGTGCTGCTACCAGTGCAAGGCATAATTCTTTATGTAAATAAAAATATATTCTAGAGTAAAAATGTATGATCTAATATTTAAATTTTATATATATATTTGTATTGAATTGTGGGTAATAAATGGCAATATTAGATCTCTGTATACAAACAAAATGAAGGAACTGAGTCTTAGATACCATTTTCCTGTGTTTTTCTGTCTTTACTCCAAGATTACTACCAGGCTATTGTATGATCTGAAAAGGATGCCACATGTTCACACTAAGGGTGCACTTTTCTGATGTTCTATTCCATGCTTCACTGGAGTGGTCTCTAATTACCCACAACATGTGGTGGCAATGGCAGAGTTTCAAAGCCAAGTTTATTATCCCCATGCTTTCCCATGCTTTTTGAAAAGCGTGGGGATATTGTGGTTATCTCCTCTGTCTGTCCGTCTGTTAGTCTGTCTGTCCTGGCCACTATCTCCTCCTACACTATAAGCACTAGAACCTTGAAACTTACACACATGGTAGCTATGAGCATATGTGGGACCATGCACTATTTGGAATTTTGATACAACCCCTTGGTCAAAAGTTATGGGCGTTGGGGTGGGGCTGGGTAAGAGATTTTCACTCATTTTTATGCCCGGATATGGTGCATTGGCCATAGCTTTTGCAATATTGAAGATATCAACTTGATATTTGGCATGCATGTGTATCGCATGGAGCTGCACATTTTGAGTGGTGAAAGGTCAAGGTCAAAGGTAAAAAAAAACAAATCAAAGGGAAGTAATAAGCTTTAAAGGGAGGTAAGTAATGACCTGCCAAATGATTTTTGTGTAAATAAATCAAAGGGGTGCAGGAGGGGGCATTGTGTTTCTGACAAACACATCTCTTGTTTTATGTTATTTTACATTAACTTTTTCATTTATACACCGATTCACTTCCAATTGATATTGAACATCTCTTATGACAATACGGTCAATCTCAACTATGCAGGGCCCCATTACCAACCCTGGGGTGCCCCCTGGGTCAAACATGCGGCGTGGGGATATGCGTCGGTCTCTGCCACGCCATTTCTAGTATGATTTTGTGATAGAAGTTCATTTGTTGGAGAGGTTTTAGCTTCAAATTATTGTGTGTACATTTTTTAAATCTGGATCATTGTAGCTTGACAATTCAATTAAGTAGAATTATGCCCCTTATTATACTTGCATGAAAAAACTCCATATCATTATATCAGCAACAGATATTTAAAAATAACTTAAACTATGTGTTAAAATCTGTGTCTTTATAAACTGTCAATCATCATGACTAAAACTGTGAGCCCATTGAACAAGGCCCATAATTCTCTTCTGCAATTTAGCAGAATTATGCCCCTTTCTAAGATTTAGTGTAAGGTTTGTGTGCAAGTTAAACATCTCTGTAACTAAACATATTATCACATGAAAATGCACGCACAGTTTCTGGGACAGTATATGGATTTGTTGCTAAAGGCCCATAAATTATACACAAATTGTAAGAATTATTGTACTTAAAAGTGCAGGTCATTGTTTGTTTGCAATAATTTCCGGTAACATTTTGTGGGCAACAACTGTATCTATATATTTTTTTAAGTAAATATATTCAAATAAAAAATCGCACATGACTTTGGGACTTTTTAGGTCTCTGATTGAGGCCCATAATGTATGCCTCATTTTGTACTTTGAACAGTCAGGTTACTGTTTGTTACCAACAATTATTAATTTGTTATCCTAATTGTGAAGATATAACCATAACTTCACACATGTCTTAAGAGTCTTTAATTAAGCAAGACCGAAGACTGAGACAGCATTTAAGCAAAATTATGGATGTTTGTGTTCTAACAAAAGACAAGTTAAAGTTAGCTAAAAAAATCCATATCTCTTTATCAACTCAAGATATTTATTTAAAACTTCATACATGTTTTTGGGGTGATAATTGTATGCTGCTGTCGAAAGAACTACAGATATTCAATGGAAACTTCAAATATATCACTATCAGAAAATGCCCAGTGAGGTTATTTTTAACTACTATTTGGATTATTAAATAAAATACAATTATTTAAACAGTTGAGTCAAAGAATCGGGCAATGAATAAAAAAGTGTCGCAATTTTACCTACGCTGATTTTCATTTTTGCTGGTTTTATTAAATTTTGACCCAACTTATGAAGTGATCATACAAAAAATGGCAAATGTTCGTAACACTTTATACCCCCCCCTCCCCCCCCCTGACTTATGAGCAGGTAGACTTATGACTGAGTCTTTACGGAACTATTAAAGCAGAAGAATTATCAACCAGTGGGGTCTTGAAACAGCTCTTGTTAAATGGCTGGCCTGGTTGGTGAAGTGTTTGACGCTCTTATTTCTCATCTAGGATTTACTCCTCATTTAACTTATATTAGTTGGGTTTGTGGTCACCATATATGAAAGGTGGAGTTTTGTACAGGTAATCCAGGTGTCTACGCATAACACAAGACAACATCAATTTTTAAATTGAACATGTTTCACTAAAATATCAAGAGCTTGCCAAATTTCAGCTGTGATTTAAAATTTAAGACAAATTTTGATAAATATTTGTCAACTCAACAAGGCTATTCTAATTATGATCTTCATGAACTTCGAAGAAAAAAACAAAAAACTATATTGTTATTGATTTTGTTTTACAAAACATTTTTATTCAGGTAAAAATTGGCGGCTTCACACTGTAACATATTCAAGATATGAATCACTGGTGTTAACCTGGTTAATTATCCCCCACCATAGGCGGAGTGATATTGTTTTGGCATTGTCCGTCCGTCCGTCCCGCACTTTTGTGTCCGGAGCCATATCTTGGAAGTGCTTTGGTGGATTTCATTGAAACTTGGTATGAGTATAATTATTATATGGATAAGAGGATGATGCATGCCAAATGGCATTGTACACCATCTGTTAATAACGGAGTTATGGCCCTTTGTATCTTAAAAAAATGCTTTTTTAGCTGAGTGTCAAATATTGCACTTTTGTGTCCAGAAGCATATTGGCGGGGGATATCAATTCAATGTATTTGCTTGTTTTCTTTGAATTAAAGAAAAATGGAGAACGTAGGTTTTGATTTTTTAAAGAAGTTTTATGGTTATAATTCATTTCTCAAAGCTGTAAAAGTCAATAGAACATATCTTTTGGATGAAAGCCATCAAAACATAGAATGCATGTATTCATTTCTTTATAAAAAATACATGTTCAGTTCAAGAACATCTGATACTGTTAGTCTCTAAATACATTAATTCTTCACACTGTTTTGTAGTTGTATCTGCATTGCCCATGGTTCAGTGTTGAACTAAAAAGAGGGTAATAAAGAATAAGAAAAGGGATATAACTTGTTTCAAAATGTTTTACATCCTTGAATTACGTTGGTTGAGTCCCTTTGTTTTGTGGACTAATAGTTAAGAGGTTTTTTTGTTGAGGTACTATACAGACCTGTTTTATTTGCAGAATTGATTAGCAATCTAACACATCAATGCATTAGCCTCTGCTTCTGAGGCTGATAACAATTGGCTCAAAATGTATGTGACTCTTAACCCTTTGCATGCTGGGAAATTTGTCGTCTGCTAAAATGTTGTCTGCTGAATTTCTAAAATTAGCGTTTTCTTCGATTTTTTTCAAAGAATATTATCAGAATAGCAAACAGTTTGGATCCTGATGAGACGCCACGTTCTGTGGCGTCTCATCTTGATCCAAACTGTTTGCAAAGGCCTTCAAAATTCGGTTCCCGCACTGAAATGGTAAAACAGCTGTTGTCTACAAAGTTTATTTTATATTTAATGCATTATTTGAGGAGCTGGATTGTCAATCCAAGGTCTGTGAGTTCTAATGCCAGTCTGGCAACATAACATGTGTGGTGAATGATGGTGGAATTATTTCGATGTATACTAATAACCAGCGCACTGGCACAGGTCTCAGGATGAGTTAAGGTGAACTAACCATCGTACACAAAAGAAAAATGGTTAAAGAAGCAAAAATCCAACATTTGGGCATAATTTGTAGAAATGGGAATGGGCAAGTTGACTTGGACACACATGTGCAGTAATTTCAGACACAACCATGATGCTAGTTACTGCATGGATTAAAAGGTTTGATCATAATCTAAGAGTCATGAATGATCATGGCTTTTAATCATTGTAGTTATGTTATAAAACCATGATGATCTTTTCAATTTGATGACTTGTAGTTCTTTAAAATTGTTACTTTGAAAAGGATATTGCACTTGATGTGAAGTATATGGTAGCCTGATTAAGACATTAGGAAGTGGTGTATGTATGGGTATAATTGTTTATTGATGTAAGCAGTAACTTAAAGTGTAATTTACAATAATCATAACTTAAAGTGTAATTTACAATAATAATTTAGTTCCTTCTTCTGGTTGTTAAAAAATCACGATGGAAAAGTTAGAGATGGAGTTATGGGAAGCTATTCTGAATTCAGATTTTTGGGGTATATTATTTGTGTTACTGTTTATACATCTTGTTGTGTTTTTTGTAAGTAATTAATAACCAGTGTCAGTGCTTATATAATTAAAGTTTATTGCGAATGAACTTTTACTTACAGGAAGTTGAAGAAAATACATGTAGTATTGGGTTTAAAAAAATTGTAACATTTTTTTACATGTGACTTAATTCTTTAAATTGTGCATAAATAAAGGTGAACAATAATATCTTTAAAATATGTTTGCAGAATATATCATATAAACATTTGTTTTTCATCTCTAAATCATAGTTAAAAAGGGAAAGCAAAAACAAACAACAATCACAATCAAAATCTCTAATGTACCATTAAGCATTTCTCAGAAATCAAGCATATATTGGTTACTTTAACTCTCTTCAACTTTTAGCTAAACTATACCCCAATATATATTAAACTTTGACAATAGCTCTCAGGTAAGTAATATGGTGTCTGAACTTTTGATCACTTTTCTGGGAGCTTTTTCAGAAGAAACTTGATTCTGGTTATCATATAAGCCTCAAATTAATTTGGAATATGAACTTACTAAAAACTAACGGTTTATATAGACTTACACACAATTTGAACTGCTGCCATAGTAGCATGTCCGCAAGTTCATTGGTATTGTATTTTTATACTGTTTGTTTTAGATACAGAGGGCTTTGACCTTGAAACGGAGCTACGAAAGTGGCTGTCCCCTAGCAACAAGAGCCCACCACCTGAATCCAGCTTCCTTGGTAACCACCTTGAAGAAGTTGAGGATGATGAAGTAGCTGACAGCGAGTATGATGAATCCCAGGAGGTGTTGCCTTCAGCAGAAGTGGTCAAGTCAGAGTCACAGCATAAGCATGGTGTCAATTTGCTTGGAGAAGGGGATAGAAGGACAAAGCTGGGTTGTTACCAGCATTACAGAACGAGAATTGGGTCACCCTCGGTAAATCGGAGGTCCTTCACAGAAGAAGAAATGAACAGGTTTAATCGTGAGTATCAGGCAGAGTTGAATTTATAGAAAATCTGGTTCTTACTCACTTGTTATTCTTCTATGAACGCTTATGGGGACTGATTTATTTGTCACTTTGTTTTGTTTATATACCAGGTTTGGTTGAAAACCCTGGTTGTTATATTGGGTTCTTTTGGACGGTTTGTCCGGCAGGCAGCATGAAACTGGTAGTTTCTGTACAATAACTTCAAATAGACCAACCTTGATGAAACTTACAATGTATGAAACTTGCATGGAGATCTAACCAGGGATTGTATTTGGAGCATGTAGGGTAAAGATTAACGTCACTCTTACTTAAAATTGAAAAACAGTTGTTGCTCAATAATTTTATTTTGAGTGGAGATATTGTGGACAAGTTTTGTTTGTCTGATGCTTACCGGTACATGAAAACGTACCTTGGAATTACATGTGGGGCCAGTCAAGTCAATATCAAGGTTACTGTTACTAAAAAACTAAAAAGCAGCAAACTGGTGGTTTCTTGTCAATAACTTTAGTTTGACTTTACCAATCTTGATCAAACTTAAGATATGGCAAGCTTGTATGGTGAACTAGCTTGAGATTGTAATAGGAGCAAGTTTGGTTTAAGTAAAGGTCACTGCTATTTCAAATAGAATCAAAGCCCTGAAGGCACTGCCGAAGTGAGCTATAATTGTGTAAACAGAGGGCACTCACTGTAGTACCGCACTTTGTTTTGAACCCATCTCATGTCTTTATCAAAGTGCCGAAGGCACTGAAGTTGTTTGCTTTTGCATAATCTTAGACGCAACTCATTTTTAAAAATTAGGTTATAGATTATTAAATCGCAAGTTTGAAATGAACACAACCCAATTAAATTTATAAAGAGTGTGTCTTAACGAACATGTCGAGATGTGTGTGCACTGTTTATCATCCTATTTATTTTAAAGAGATAACTTAGACAAAATAACAACAACATGTCCCTTTTTTCATAGCACAGAAAATATGATGAAAATAGTATAATGAGAACCAGTTAATATGAAATAAAATTTGCAATAACTATCATATTAAATAAATAATGTTGGGATATCCAATCCTATCACACTTAGTATATAATTTCATGATGGAAATTCCCTTTACAAAACGTTGTTTTTTTGGACACCATATACAAATTCAAAATATACAAGAAGATGATTTATTAAAATAACTAAAACAAGAAATATCTTTAAAAAGATATAAGGCGTTGACTGTGGTTGGAGTTGGTGAAAGGTAAAGAGTTTAATGAATGAGATCAAATATAGCGAATGTCTTTTTCCATGCAGTTCTTAGCTGTACACACGGAGAACGGGATTTATGCGGAGTTTTGCGGCTTATTTTACATTATTACATTTTGCTTATCCTATATCTATAGATACAAAACAGAAAAACAAAAGATGAATGGAAGTGAAATTAAAACGGTCAACCGGCCACATGCGAAGTATCCGTACATATTTTAAATATTTATACGCGCGTTCTTTGAACAAACCTGTTTTAGTGGTGTGTCAGATATTGCTATTTGATTTGATTATTAACAGTATTGGGAATCATCGCGCTCATGCTTAACAAATTGGTCAAAATGGTGGAATAATGCTTGTTTAATTAATCAAAAATAATATTAATCATGGTATTGTTGAACACACATTAAGAATCTATGATTGACCTACTATGGTTATATCTTCATTTAACATTTTTCTGGTCTAAATAAAATTCCAGTTCACCTAGTTAATGCGATAGCGCCTATATTATATAATGATCCGTTTACTGGCCACGAACTGACCCTGATACCTTGCGGGTTGGAATGCAATGAATTAAAGTGTGGTCATGATTCCACTGCTGGAACAACGGCTTGTTTAAAACTTTAAAATGATTAAAAATGGTAAGGCCAAAACGAATATCAGGATAGGGAAAAAACGATACTTTTATGAACTAAAATAAAATAGTACACAGGCAGCAATATGGTAGTAATTACTCAATATGAGAACATAGCCTTTAAGTACAAATGCTCTGGTGCTGACAATCCTCTGAATATAAAGGGGCACACAAAACTGTATTGATGTCAAGAATTGAGTGAAAACTGTTCTATCCATCAAGCCTTTTCATTAGAGATAAAATTGTTTCATGCTGAACACGCAGTGTAACATTGTTACACGGTATATACTACAAATATGCAGTCATGTTTCCAATGGTCTGGGGGATTTTGCTCAAATCAGCCAATGGAATCAATGAAGTGTATTCATTCGTATCTAGCCGCGGGAAATTTTATTTGAATTTTATTGGACACTTACAAAGGTCAGGTAAGGTGAAAAGCTGGCTTAGACAGCTACATCGAAAAATACTTTGCTAGCAATACTTTTTACTCACAAATTAGGTAGTCATAGAAACAGTGTGGTTGACGCTGTTTTGTTGTTGATGCATTACTTGTTACCCTAGCAATTCACACTGTGTCAACCAGTATCTGACCTAAACATCGGTATAGAACACTATTGCTTGTTAGGCGTAGCTGTTTTACCCAGCTTTTCACCTTAAATGACCTTTACATAATGCCAACAGACACAAATGAATACATTCAAATACTTCATAGGCTTATTCGAGAGAAATCCCCTGAACTTTGGCTACATCACTGTGTCTGTGCACAGTGTAAAGGATGTAACACTGTTCAGTGTAAGACATTCCGGTCTACTCTCTGCATGTTCAAACGACACATAAACACAAATTGTGGCCCAGTTACAATTACGCGTTAAAATATATCTCACAGAATTTCAGGGTCTGTATTCAGTCACTAAATGGAAGACATAATAGACTATCTATAAACCCAGTTTTGCTTTCAAAATGAGAAAACAAACACCACCAAAATAGTATAGTGTCGCTATAAAAAGAAACTCCTTTAATTATCTAACCACAAATGTTTGCTGTACTCGGTCAGCGCGTCTGGAAATCGTTCTTGAACACCTGAATAAGCTACCCTTATTTACCAGTTTGATATATTTGCTATTTTGAATTCAATTTTATATTGAAAAGCATTGTGCTCAAATGAGCCATTTACAATTCGCAATAAGATTTTTGTAAACTCGCGTCATCCGAAAATGGGTCTTATGCCTTATAAGCCCATCATAGATACATGTATAACCCAACCAGTCTGCACATCTCTGTCTGGTCAGGAGATACATAATGAGACCATAAAACCTTGAGTTATTTTATATTGGACAGCATCGCCCCTGACCAGACTGCGCAAATGCACAGGCTGGGCTTGAGCTATGCTAGCCGAAATGCCATAAGACCCATTTTTGCAATATGCGGCTATAAAAGTGTGATTTGAATGTGTCGAAAGAACAATGCGTGTTTATCAAATATAAACGTACAATATATTTTGGTGATGAAGAAATAAACTCATAATAAGTCATGTGAGGACACATATGATGTGAATGTGTGGTTTGACTATAATGACACACATTTCATGCGGTGAACATGCGACTAACAAGTGAAAAAAAAACACACAATCGTTAAACTTGTTTGTTTTCAATATAATTGTTTAGAAACATAAGTTTAAAACTTTATTTTAAAGTCAGTATTTATACACGATACCTTTTGTATAGATATTTCTTCTTATATTAAGTTGCTTTTTATATTCAGTTTGAGCGATTAATATAAAGCATTTTTTTGTTATCTATAATATACCTGTAGTTGTTGATGAACTTTTTAGCTCACCTGAGCACAACGTGCTCATTGTGAGCTTTTGTGATCACCTTTTGTCCGTCGTCCGTCGTGCATCGTCATTTGTGCGTCGTCAACATTTTGCCTTGTGAACACTCTAGAGGCCACATTTATTATCTGAACTTCATGAAACTTGGTCAGAACATTTGTCCCATTCATACCTCGACTGAGTTTGAAACTGGGTCATGCTGGGTCAAAAACTAGGTCACTAGGTCAACAAAAAGAAAAACCTTGTGAACACTGTAGAAGTCACATTTGATGCCCAATCTTCATGTAACTTTGTCAAAATGTTTGTCTCAATAATATGTCGGTTGATTTCAAAAATGGTTCAGATACGTTGAAAAACAAGGCCGCCAGGGGGCGGGGCAGTATTCCTTATATGGCTATAGAGAAACCTTGTGAACACTCTAGAAGTCACAATTTTTGCCAAATCAACATGAAACTTGGTCAAAACATTTGTTTCATTGATATCTCGGACGAGTTCGAAAATGGTCCAAATCGTTGACAAAAACATGGCCGCCAGGGGGCGGGGTAGTTTTCTCTATATGTAAATAGTGAAAACATGTGAACGCTTTAGAAGTCACATTTTTGGTCCAATGTTCATGAAATTTGGTCAGAACATGTGTTTTCTGGATATGACGGTTGAGTTCGAAAATGGTTCGGATCGTTAAAAAAAGCATGGCCGCTGGGGGGGGGGGTAATTTTCCTTATATTTATATAGTAAAAACAGCTTGTAAACACTCTAGTTTAGCATGTCAAGGGAAGTAACTGCAAAATGGCTTTTGAAAAATTATGTTGAATTGACAGAGTTGTCTCCCTTTTTAAGCACAAGAAGATTAAGTGGAATTAATTATAATTAGCGTATAATACACGGCTGAGCCGGGCCGGGCAGTGATAATCGGCCAGCAGGGAGCATAACAGCCTGAGGGCTTTAGCCCTCGGGCCATTTGCGACCTGGGGCCGATTATCACTGCCCGGCCCTGCTCAGCCGTGTATTAACGTCTATAATATATATCTTAATTTTATACTAAATTATAGATGGGCACAGGTTTTGAGTCATAAAAATCATACTATTTTGGTCCTTCACAAAAATTTATGAAGAACCAGCTTTCCGTACATATATTTTCATTGAATTGATTACGCAATTTATGACGTATCTCATGTGACGTAATTTAAATGACGAAACTAGCTAAGCGCTTTGGATTTAAGGAGTGACAACAACAAATCGGACATAGAGTGTTTTTATTTAACAGTTAAATATTTTTTATAATTGAACGATTAGTGTGTGTGTACGATGGATTATTATAATATTATGAATGTGAATAACAGTGTTGGGATATAAAACTGGAATGAAACTGGTTAGACTGCATTTTCGACTTCGTTAAAATGTCGAATAACGCGATGTTTTGTTGAATAATTGATGGATTAAATTTAAGAAAAGAGTAAGTGAATTGTTCTTTAACTGTTCTATCTTGGATGAGTTCTAAAATAATTATGTTTGCTTGAAAAACATGGCTTCAAAGGGGCGGGGAATTTTCCTTATACGGCTATAGTAAAATCTTGTTAACACTCTAGAGGCCACATTCACTTCCGATCTTCATGAAACTTGGTCAGAAGATTCATCCCGATAATACCTTGGAAGTGTTCAAAAATGATGCCGGTTGGTTGAAAAACATGGCTGCCAGGGGGCGGGGCATTTTTCCTTATATAGCTATAGTAAAACCTTGTTAACACTAGAGGTTTATTTTTTCTGATCTTCATGAAACTTAATCAGAAGATTTGTCCCAATAATATCTTGTTATCTCAGGTGAGCGACTTTGGGCCTTTCGGGCCCTTTTGTTTATAGATTGAGAACTGTGAAATTATACAAACTTAACCTTATACTATTAGCTTGTTATCACAGTGCAATTAAAAATACAGGAGAGATCGCCGCTACCTGTTGAGAACAAACGAACGTTTCCCACACATATATCACCTGTACTAGCAAGCACTATCAACGAGGTTATGCAACAGACGCGAGATAGTGTATTCCACTCTAGCCGCAGATTTTGAATGACCTGTGCTGCGCACAAATACCACTTAATTAAGACACAGGAAATAGTGGACGATTTTAATCGTTCTTAAACATTTTCATTTGCTTCACGCATAATTAAAATATTGTTTAGTGATTTTTTTCTATAAACGCTCTGTTAAAAAATATTCCATTTAACATGATATTCACATTATGCGTCCATTTGTGAATGAATAAAGTGGAAGAACTGAAACCTCTTGCATAAATGATAAACTCTTTCTTGTTATACCCCCACAAACGAAGTTTAGGGGGGTATATAGGAGTGAGGAGTGTCCGCTCTCTAATTCAAGTAGTTTTCATCCGAGCTTCACCAAACTTGGTCAGAAGTTGTATCTAGATGATGTCTAGGCCAAGTTTGAACATGGGCCATGCCGGATCAATAACTAGGTCACAGGGTCACTTAGTGCCTTTTAAACATTGAGCATGGAGTCCACTGTTTTTTTTGTGAAGACAACATGCAAAATATTCTGTGTCAATGCGGTAGTTATCAAGTTTTTGGTCTCTAACAAATCTGGCTTGCAAAACGTGGTATTAACCTTATTTGTTTGCAAGCAAAAAAACTAAAAATCATAGTGTGTTTGCTTTTTAGTCTACAACAAAGTGTATTAAGAATTGCATAAATATAGTGAAACAAAATGCATAAATGTTCAAATTGGAAAAACAGCTCTTCCATATTCCTCTTAAGTATACTATTGGCACAAAATTGATTTTGCTGCTTTGATCCTTTTAAGTTATAAAATTATTTGACTAAGTTAAGTGGAAATAACAAACATCAAAATATTCTATAATGGACCTATTTTAATGTAAGAAATATATATCTACAAAAAATTTCTGCTATGATCCTTTTAAGTGATACAATTATTTGACCAAGTTAATTGGAAATAACAAACCTCGAAATATTCTATGGACCTATTATAATGTAAGAAATATATCTGCAACAAAAAAACGTTTGATAACTCACACATGAAATGCCCTACCAAGGGAAATCATTTATGTCAAGTGGTCAGCACTCACTCCAGTGTTTTTTTATGGCATTTTCGGGGCCGATATTCGGCCCCATTCCCCTCAAAAAAGAGTATACATTTTACCCCCATTTTGTAAATTGTGTCAATATTTGTTGATAAAATCATTCCAATTTGGTCCATTTTATTGATAATAAATGCTCAAATTTGCCATTTTATCAATTTGAAAGATCCCAATTAAATAAATGCTCAAATTTTCCATTTTATCAATTTGAAAGATCCCATTATTGAAATGGAATCAAATACAAGTATGGTTATTGTGTTCAGTTTTTATGCCCCAGGATCAAAAAATCGGGGGCATATTGTTTTTGGCCTGTCTGTCTGTCTGTCATTAATTCATTCATGTGTGTCCCAAAACTTGAACCTTGGTTAAAGTTTTGCAATAACTTTTGCATTATTGAAGATAGCAACTTGATATTTGGCATGCATGTGTATCTCATGGAGCTGCACATTTTGAGTGGTCAAAGGTCAAGGTCATCCTTCAAGGTCAAAGGTCAAATATATGGCTTCAAAACGGCGCAATAGGGGGCATTGTGTTTCTGACAAACACATCTCTTGTTTCAATTTAAAGTATACATTTATTGACACAATGGCTTAGTGATGTATGCATGTTGCAAATCAGTTTTGACACTGTCCTTTGATTATTACTCTCATTGCAATCCTTTCGAATCATCAACGTCTGCCATTTTGATTGCTGTTGCATGACTGAAAAGTGGAAGGAGTAGTCTTACTACAGAAAAGATCTTTTTAAAAAAGAATAGGGGAGTTTTTTATCAATGTTACACTAAAAGAAATAAGCTTACCAACAAACTTAAAACAAAGTTATTAAGCAAATTAATTCACGTTTGGTTGGGAGATCATAATGGCTAAGGAGGAAACTACGTGTGTGTGAAACTGTGAGAACCCCAAAATGGAGGTCATCGTTTTAAATAATGTTCATTTATTGGAAATAAAACAAACTTTATCAGTGAAATTTGCTTTTATTTTAAAAGTTTTAAATAAAAAATAGACAGACCATGCATTTCAAAATAAGCACATGTTTCCTGATACACATTTCTTATTTTCCACCCCAAATATGTGTTGGCTTCGTCCAACAGCCTAAAAAAAGCTTTAACTTTACAGATAATTATTAATGATACAAAAATGATCAGGATAACATCAGATAAGTAACGAACAGATGGTTATTACAATTTTGAACAGGTACAGTTTGATTCTTTTTCTATGTAGCATTGACAAAAGAACATTTTGAATGAATTATTGAAAGCTATATTGTCTTGACTTAACTCTCTATGCTCTTGGTGGGGGGGGATATAGCATTCGGAACTGTCCCTCCTCTTGGTGGGGGGGGGATATAGCATGCGGAACTGTCCCTCTATCTGTCCGGCAATTGTTTCCAGAGATTTTTTTCGTAAATGTTTTCAGATATTTACTGATTTTTGGTGTGTGAGTCTACCTGCATCACTTACAGATCAACTGCGAGTTTTGTTCCAGTCCATTGAGTTTTGGCAAATTTATGGGCCTTGGATTAAAAAAAAATCTCTAGAAAAAACAGTTTTCCAGATTTTTTGGCCAAAGGCTTGCATATAATGACCTGATTTTTAGTGTGTGAGTGTACCTTAGTATGACTTACAGATCAACTATGAGTTTCATTGTGATAAATTGAGTTTTGAGGAAGTTACGGGCCTTTGACTTATGAATTTTATTTAAATAAACACTTTTCCGGAAATTTAAAACGCTATTAGATCCTGGCCCTTTTTTGAGGTCTGAGTTTTAAACCTGCATGACTTACAGGTCAAGTTGAAGTTTCCTTCCTGGCCAATCATGTTTGGCCAAGTTATGAACCTTGAACTTAGAAATTTTGCTAGAATAACAGTTTTTCTAACTTTATTTCCTAAACACTTGCATATATTACCGTGACTATTGGAGTGCGAGACGACCTACTACTACTCACTGCATATGGCTTACAGATCAAGTTAGATTTTTTTTTGTCCATTGTTTTTTAACGAAGTAAAAGGCCTTCGAGTTTTCTTCTCCAAGAACAATTTTTGTATATGGTATTTGTAAGTATTGAAACATTTCAGGCCCTTTTCAGCTGTATTTATGAGTTTGTTAAACAGACCCATTCCTAAAGGGAAATGGTAAAAAAATCCCAATTAAAAAAACAAAACAAAAAACATTTAGATTTTTTTTTAAAGAAGTCTCAAATGATTTTTATGTCTCACTTTATTATGCCCCCCTTCAAAGAAGAGGGGGTGTATTGCTTTGCTCATGTCGGTCTGTCGGTCGGTCTGTCGGTCCGTTCACCAGGTGGTTGTCAAACGATAACTCAAGAACGCTTGGGCCTAGGATCATGAAACTTCATAGGTACATTGATCATGACTCGCAGATGACCCCTATTGATTTTGAGGTCACTAGGTCAAAGGTCAAGGTCACGGTGACCCGAAATAGTAAAATGGTTTTTGAATGATAACTCAAGAACGCATATGCTTAGGATCATGAAACTTCATGGGTAGATTGATCATGACTTGCAGATGACCTCTATTGATTTTGAGGTCACTAGGTCAAAGGTCAAGGTCACGGTGACCCGAAATAGTAAAATGGTTTCCGGATGATAACTCAAGAATGCATACGCCTAGGATCATGAAACTTCATGGGTAGATTGATCATAACTCGCAGATGACCCCTATTGATTTTGAGGTCACTAGGTCAAAGGTCAAGGTCATGGTGACCCGAAATAGTAAAATGGTTTTCGGATGAAAACTCGAGAACGCATACGCCTAGGATCATGAAACTTCAAAGGTAGATTGATCATGACTTGCAGATGACCCCTATTGATTTTGAGGTCACAAGGTCAAAGGTCAAGGTCACGGTGACCCGAAATAGTAAAATGATTTTCGGATGATAACTCAAGAACGCTTTTGCCTAGGATCATGACACTTCATAGGTACATTGATCATGACTCGCAGATGACCCCTATTGATTTTCAGGTCACTAGGTCAAAGGTCAAGGTCACAGTGACAAAAATCGTATTCACACAATGGCTGCCACTACAACGGACAGCCCATATGGGGGGCATGCATGTTTTACAAACAGCCCTTGTTTAAATTATGTCGAAACAAGTATATAAATATAATTTATATTATTTTGTTTTATTTATATTTTAATTATTGTCAAGAATTGTATTAAGTTAGTTGTCCCATATCAGTGGATTTTTTGGTTGAAAAAAAGTCATAACTTTTAAATTCTGTATCTTAACTTTGTTGTGGCTGTGATTTCCTCCCGTTTTATTTGTTCAACGAGCTTCTGTCCTTAAATTTGGGACAAACTTTAAAATACTCCAGAATTTGAGCACACATTGTCTATCCTTACAGTTTTATTCTAACAACAAAATATAACCAATAATTTAAAGTGTCCCTTTATTTTGTGAGAATAGTTAATAAGGCATGCACTAAATAAGTTTTTGTCCCTCCAGTTTTTCTGGAACTTCTGCTGTCTGGTTTCCGCTTATTAACTTCTCCAGACACAACCAATATTGATCTCTCTGTATCTTCAGTTATCAGGAATTCTGTACACAATTGATCCTTCAATCAGCTTGCTGTGTGACTTGTCCAGTTATAATGGAAATTGGAATTTATTCGGATAGCCGGAAAGTGGTGCATAATTTAGCCTGTCTGTATAAGGATATGATCACTTTTGAGTTTATGGTTGTTAATGGAATATTCAGAAAAGTGCTGAAGAGTTTAATTGACTTGAAGTGTTTTCAATTTCATGAAGGATGTTAATAAGAGATTCTTTACTTTCACTATTACACTTGAGTAATAAACATTAATTTAGAAAACTAAGGAAAATTATTTTCAATTATGAAGGACACTCCGAAGCTTTTTAAACGTAATATGTGTTTCCACACATTTTTTTTTCAAGATTAAGATCGCCTAAATTGGTGTGCTGGTTTCTTAGGAGGAAAGGCCAACTTTCAGGCCAACAGTTTGAAGGTCAAGGTTACAGGTTTTTCAATTATGAAACTTAATGTTAATTTGTTAGAGTGGCTTTAGTATCCTGCAGAAGGAAAATATGTAACTGCTTTTGAGATGACAATTTTTGGTAACTCCCCTGTTTCACTGCACTTGAAATCCCTAAGCAGGGGGGAAAACGGACAACAGAGGCAATCAGAACAGCAAATCAAACTTAACCCTTTGCATGCTGGGATATTTGTCGTCTGTTAAATTGGTGTCTGCTGAATTCTTAAAATCATCATTTTCTTCACTTTTTTCAAAGAATACTATCGGAATAGCAAACAGTTTGGATCCTGATGAGATGCCACGTTCTGTGGCGTCTCATCTGGATCCAAACTGTTTGCAAAGGCCTTCAAAATTCGGTTCCAGCACTGAAAGAGTTAGTTAATTTACCAGTGGACTAGAATACTTAATTTTTATTCATTATATGTTTTGTTTAATTCATTCATCAATTGTTGAATTAGTTTTATCTGTACCTGTATAATAAGACAAAAAATGTCATCAACTTGTCACTAATAAACTTTCTGAATTAAAAAAAATTCTTTGGAACCTGTTTTCTTGAAAGGCAATGAGTTGCATTATTGTTAGAATGTTGTATTGTATATAGAGAAATTGTGCATCTACTATGAGTGTTAACCTGCCTTAAACCAGTTAAACACAGGAATGTCAGTTAACAGCTGTTTTAAAATGTATGCTGTTAACCTTATTTAATCCTGCGAAGATGAAAGTAATATAATCTAAATTGTTGGCAATGCTTGCAGTTGTCTGTTTTAAAAATAGGTGATAAATTATTGTACTTTTTTTCATTTCCAAATGGAGTACATGTGCTAAGATATTCAGGAAATAAAATCGTGATAGTATTGATATCATTATTATGAAATACTTGATATGCAAATCACCAGTCTCTCATTCAGTGATTTTAATTCCAGATCTTCAAATTTTCTGTTACACCAGCTTTTTTCAAATTTTATCTTAGTGACACATATACAATGCCAGTATAATTACACAATTAGTAGGTTTTGTGAGTATATTAGTTCATCATATTTACTTGTAAGTCTTGTAAGTCTTCTGTGCATTAACCCTTTGAATGCTGGGAAATTTGTCTTCTGCTAAAATGTTGTCTGCTGATTTTCTAAAATTAGCATTTTCTTCAAATTTTTTCCAAAGAATACTATCAGAATAGCAAACAGTTTGGATCCTGATGAGACGCCACGTTCTGTGGCATCTCATCTGGATCCAAACTGTTTGCAAAGGCCTTCAAAATTCGGTTCCCGCACTGAAAGGGTTAAGCAATAAATGGGTAAACCACTCTCAAGAGCAACTATCAATTTTGAGAATCATGCAGAGCCATAACTTAAGCAAGAGGGCCTCATTGTCCAGATTATTCACCTGAGACTTGTAGGTAAAAATATTTATGTGCAGACTTCTTGAGGTTTGTATAATAACTAATCTTTATTTAGGCTTTTTACTCAGTTTGACACATATTTGATTTTATATTTTAGTCTGAGACAGTATGAAAACTAATTAAAGTGTTCTCCATATGCATATTTAAAAACAAGTAACTAATGTGGCGCGAATTTAAACCTGTGGGGCATGTCAAATATTAAACCCATAAACTTTGGGTTTCAGAGAATAAGATTTTGTTACTTACTATACAAGTCTATATAAATAATGTGGAATTGGAGCGTGGTTAGTTCTACATGACAGGCATGATTTTTAACAAACTTTCTGAAAACATGAAGCAAACCTTGTATTGATCAAAAGCAATAGCATGTTTTGTTGTATAGTAACTGTATCATTTGAACCTTATTACATGTCTTTGGGGTCATTATGTGAAGTCACTTACCAAGACTCATAAATCTGACCTGCAAATAAGTAGATTTATCCCCTTTTGTACTGAAAAAAAAGAAAGTGTATGTCACTTATATATACAGTAATTTAACTTAGTTAAAATGTTTCATATTTAGTGACCAATCATTATGCCCCCACAAACGAAGTTTAGGGGGTTATATAGGAGTGAACTTGTCGGTCGGTCGGCCGGTCTGTCGGTCTGTCTGTCGGTCCGCTCTCTAATTCAAGTAGTTTTCATCCGATCTTCACCAAACTTGGTCAGAAGTAGTATCTACATGATGTTTGGGCCAAGTTCGAACATGGGCCTTTCCGGGTCAAAAACTAGGTCACGGGGTCACTAAGTGCGTTTTAAACATTCAGCATGTTGTCCGCTCTCTAATTCAAGGAGTTTTCATCCGATCTTCACCAAACTTGGTCAGAAGTTGTATCTAGATGATCTTAAGGCCAAGTTCGAACATGGGCCTTGCCGGGTCAAAAATTAGGTCACGGGGTCACTTAGTGCGTTTTTTAACATTCAGCATGGTGTCCTCTTTCTTATTTAAGTAGTTTTCATCCGATCTTCACCAAACTTGGTCAGAAGTTTTATCTAGATGATCTGAAGGCCAAGTTTGAACATGGGCCACGCCAGATCAAAAACTAGGTCACAGGGTCACTTAGTACATTTTACACATTGATCATGGTGTCCGCTCTCTATTTCAAGTAGTATAAATCCGATCTTTACCACACTTGGTCAGAAGTTGTTACTAGGTGATGTGTAGGTCAAGTTCGAACATGGGCCATGCCGGGTCAAAAACTAGGTCACGGGGTCACTTAGTGTGTTTTAAACCTCACCATGTTGTCCTCTCTCTAATTCAAGTAGTTTTTATCCAATCTTCACCAAAATTGGTCAGAAGTTGTATCTTGATAATGTCTAGGGCAAGTTTGAATATGGGTCATGCCGGGTCAAAAACAAGGTCACGGGGTCACTTAGTGCGTTTTAAACATCACAATGTTGTCCGCTCTCTAATTCAAGTAGTTTCATCCAATCTTCACCAAACTTGGTCAGAAGTTGTATCTAGATGATGTCTAGGTCAAGTTTGAATATGGGTCATGCCGGGTCAAAAACTAGGTCACAGGGTATCTTAGTGCGTTTTAAACCTCACTATGTTGTCTGCTCCCTAATTCAAGTAGTTTTCATCCAATCCTCACCAAACTTGGTCAGTTTTACACATTGAGCATGGTGTCCGCTCTCTATTTCAAGTAGTTTAAATCCGATCTTCACCACACTTGGTCAGAAGTTGTTACTAGGTGATGTGTAGGTCAAGTTCGAACATGGGCCATGCCGGGCCAAAAACTAGGTCACGGGGTCACTTAGTGCGTTTTTTAACATTCAGCATGGTGTCCGCTCTCTTATTCAAGAAGTTTACATCCGAAATTCTTCAACAAACTTGGTCAGAAGTTTTATGGTGATGATCTTAAGGCCAAGTTAGAACATGGGCCTTTCTGGGTCAAAAACTAGGTCAAGAGGTCGCTTAGTGCGTTTTAAAAATTGAGCATGGTGTCCGCTGATTTTGTGAAGACGACATGCAAAATATTATGTGTCAATGCGGCATGTGGGGGTATTCGTCACGTCTGTGACAAAGCTCTAGTTATCACAAGCATAACATAATGTTCAACATTGTGTGTTACCTGCATTCGGAACCATAATAGAATGTACCACATTGTGTGTAACCAGCATTCAAAACCATGACAGAATGTACCACATTTTGTGTAACCTGCATTAAGATCCATAACAGAATGAACATCATTGTGTGTAACCTACATTCAGAACCATGACAGAATGTACCACATGGTGTGTAACCTGCATTCAGAACCATTACAGAATGTACCACATTGTGTGTAACCTGCATTCAAAGCCATAACAGAATGTACCACATTGTGTGTTACCTGCATTCAGAACCATATTAGAATGTGCCACATTGTGCGTAATCTGCATTCAGAATCATAACAGAGTAACAGAATGTACCACATTGTATGTAACCTGCATTTAGAATTATAACAGAATGTACCACATTGTGTGTAACCTGCATTTAGAACCATAACAGAATGTACAACATTGTGTGTAACCTGCATTCAGAACCATAACAGAATGTACCACATTGTGTGTAACCTGCATTCAAAACCACAACAGAAGGTACAACATTGTGTGTAACCTGCATTCAGAACCATAACAGAATGTACCACATTGTGTGTAACCTGCATTCAGCACCATAACAGAATGTACCATATTGTGTGTTACCTGCATTCAGGACCATAACAGAATGTGTCACATTGTGTGTAATCTGCATTCAGAATCATAACAGAAAGTACCACATTGTGTGTAACCTGCATTCAGAACCATAACAGAATGTACAACATTGTGTGTTACCTGCATTCAGAACCATAACAGAATGTAACGCATTGTGTGTAACCTGAATTCAGAACCATAACAGAATGGACCACATTGTGTGTAACCTGAATTCAGAACCATAAAAGAATGTACCACATTGTGTGTAACCTGCATTCAGAACTATAACAGAATGTACCATATTGTGTTTCACCTGCATTTAGAATCATTACAGAATGTACAACATTGTGTGTAACCTGCATTCAGAACTATAACAGAATGTACCACATCTTGTGTAACCTGCGTTCAGAACCATAACAGAATGTACCACATTGTGTGTTATCTGCATTCAGAATCACAACAGAATGTACCACATTGTGTGTAACCTGCATTCAGAACCATAACAGAATGTAAAACATTTATATGTGCAACATTGTGTGTTACCTGCATTCATACCCATAACAGAATGTACCGCATTGTGTGTAACCTGAATTCAGAACCATAACAGAATGGGCCACAGTGTGTGTAACCTGCTTTCAGAACCATAACAGAATGTACCTTATTGTGTGTTACCTGCATTGAAAACCATAACAGAATGTGCCACATTGTGTGTAATCTTCATTCAGAACCATAACAGAATGTACAACATTGTGTGTAACCTGCATTCAGAATCATAACAGAATGTACAACATTGATATGTACAACATTTTGCGTAACCTGCATTCAGAACCATAACAGAATGTACCGCATTGTGTGTAACCTGAATCCAGAATCATAACAGAATGGACCACATTGTATGTAACCTGCATTCAGAACCATAACAGAATGTACCATATTGTGTGTTACCTGCATTCAGAACCATAACAGAATGTGTCACATTGTGTGTAATCTGCATTCAGAATCATAACAGAAAGTACCACATTGTGTGACCTGCATTCAGAACCATAACAGAATGTACAACTTTGTTTGTTACCTGCATTCAGAACCATAACAGAATGTAACGCATTGTGTGTAACCTGAATTCAGAACCATAACAGAATGGACCACATTGTGTGTAACCTGAATTCAGAACCATAAAAGAATGTACCACATTGTGTGTAACCTGCATTCAGAACTATAACAGAATGTACCATATTGTGTTTCACCTGCATTTAGAATCATTACAGAATGTACAACATTGTGTGTAACCTGCATTCAGAACTATAACAGAATGTACCACATCTTGTGTAACCTGCGTTCAGAACCATAACAGAATGTACCACATTGTGTGTTATCTGCATTCAGAATCACAACAGAATGTACCACATTGTGTGTAACCTGCATTCAGAACCATAACAGAATGTAAAACATTTATATGTGCAACATTGTGTGTTACCTGCATTCATACCCATAACAGAATGTACCGCATTGTGTGTAACCTGACGTCAGAACCATAACAGAATGGGCCACAGTGTGTGTAACCTGCTTTCAGAACCATAACAGAATGTACCTTATTGTGTGTTACCTGCATTGAAAACCATAACAGAATGTGCCACATTGTGTGTAATCTTCATTCAGAACCATAACAGAATGTACAACATTGTGTGTAACCTGCATTCAGAATCATAACAGAATGTACAACATTGATATGTACAACATTTTGCGTAACCTGCATTCAGAACCATAATAGAATGTACCGCATTGTGTGTAACCTGAATCCAGAATCATAACAGAATGGACCACATTGTATGTAACCTGCATTCAGAACCATAACAGAATGTACCGCATTGTGTGTAACCTGAACTTAGAATCATAACAGAATGTACCACATTGTGTGTAACCTGCATTCAGAACCATAACATAATGTACAACATTGATATGTACAACATTGTGTGTAACCTGCATTAAGAATCATAACAGAATGTTCAACATTGTGTGCAACCTGAATTCAGAATCATAACAGAATGGACCACATTGTGTGTTACGTGCATTCAGAACCATAACAGAGTGTACCACATTGTGTGTAACCTGCATTCAGAACCTAGAACTTTAATACATTCTGGTAGAGCATTGAAATTGTTACCGTTCACTTATGATGAGGATCACAATGTTTACTTTTTTATTAAAAGCACATACTATTATTTATAAGGTAGGAATGACTGATGTATTTTGTTTGAAAAACACAATACTTTTAAGGAAAATATATTATACATTTGTTGAATCTAAATTGCAACAATTTTTTTGTGTATTTGCTGCATGGTTACTTGTAATTTCGATGTTAAATTACTTTGTTGTATTAATGTTGGTAGAAGGTGGTGGATTTGATTTTTTTTTTTAAAGAAAAACACAACAAAAAGAGAGTTAATTTGAGAAGTTACAAGTATAAAATTGTGAATAGTAAACAGGTGACATGATCCTTATGTTGCTTCTGCTGCTGCTTTTGCTGTAGATGATGATAATGATAATGATAAGATGATATTGGTAATGATGATATTGAGGAAGAACATTACAATTGGAAGTTGGTGATGGTGATGATGATGGTGGTGGTGGTGATGATGATGATGATGATGATGATGATGATGATGATGATGATGATGATGATGATGATGATGATGATGATGATGATGATGATGATGATGATGATGATGATGATGATGATGATGATGATGATGATGATGATGATGATGGCAGTGATTATGTAGATGAAGATAATGATTATTATGGTGATCATGATGGCAGTGATTATGAAGATATTGATGATGCTGATGATAAAGAAGAGGAAGTGAATAATTATTTAATTGTTCTCATATTATTAAGTGAATTATTATTTAATTGTTCTCATATTATTTAGGAAATGAAGATATTTATTTCCTTGATTTGACATGTATAGTATATAATTATAAATTGAAGTTTTTAATAGGATTGACTATTTGCTGGAATTTTAGGAGTTCTAAATTTCCCTGATAATAATTTACACTGACATTTATTAGGCACCAACAAAAAGCACCTGGCAAGGGTTGTTACTGGGTTGTTAGCGGTGGATGCAAGGTGTAAAGGAAATGTTTTAATTAGGGGGCGATTGTTAAATGAGGCGAAGGTATTCAGGAATTCCCAGCTTTGATGGATTTTCAATAGATCATTGTGAACTTGCAGACTTGGAAGACATCTGCAAGTAATTAGAAGAGTGTGATTTTTACATACTAGTAGCAAAATGCATAGAGGAAATGCTGTGAGAAGAAAAGGTCTGTTGCAATCATTTTTTCCAACTTTTTTGCATCATATTATTCCCCAACACTTTTGCCCTGGACTGTTATAAAGAAAAAATGACAGGAATAGATCTGTAACAAATTTTAAGTATATTTAAGCACTCATGCCCCATAATGTTAATAAAAATCTGAAAAAAACAACAAATTTCTCTCTTACAACTGTAAAATATGTTATGTTTAATTATGATAAATGATGTTTGTTTATGAGAAAAGAAAAATGCTTATGGCAGCAAATATTCTTAAATGTTTCTTTCACTATGTATGCCTTTATATTGTAAATTACCGGTACTTCGCGTCACACGATTTACATATGTTCAAGGGGATATCCCTGTACCGATTGGATGTCAAATCGAGGCATACGGGGAAGCCCCACAATTCAGTAATGGAGTGTGTTTACTTCTGTAGAATGGAGAACGCTGCGTTCACGAAATTCTGAAACACATGTATCGTCAAAATTGGTCAGAAAATTAGAGTTTTTGTAAGTAATATACAGACTAAAGGTGGAATGAGTGATCGTTTTAGGTGTCCTCTCTTTGGTCAAATTTCCCAACAAGTTTTTAATGGAATGTCCCGATCCGGTCATGAAAAATTCTGGCATGTAAGGATTTCGGATGAAATTGTTCGAATACTTTTTCCTCCCATCTTAAATCCGGACCGATTGATGTTGTGGGAAAATATGATCCCTGATTGTAACTATTTTTTTTGCTAACCATTTGGCTTTTGTCAGCACTTCATTTTTTTATGATTCTTTGTCAGTCCTATTTCAGCACATGTATTGCTTTAATTGTTTATAGTTAGTTCTTGATGTAGAACATACTGGTATGCTGGCAGACCCAATACACTGTTCCAATTTAAAGTGCTCCAATATTTCAACCATGAATCCAATATAACATGGATGGGTTTGGCTCCCTTTTGTTCTCCAACCTTTTATTTCTATCTCATTTATGTTTTTGAAATTCAAATGCGGTGTTGGCCATCAATTGATTGATTATATAATTGTTCTATTATAATCAATTAGAGACTTAACTTATAATCCACATATTCCTAGCCTTGTTTTGGGAATGTCAATAAATTGTCATCATGATTATCACTGAAAACGAAATTGAATCTTGTATATTGAGAACATTAATGGTTTGAAAGTTTTAAAATGCAAACAGAAGAAAACATGTTATGAAATCCAAGATGATCTAGGCTGCAGTTAACAGTGTGTCTTACCAAAACATACAAAATCTTGTTTTTTGAATACTATAATTATACATTCTTATACCAGGGTTCGGTTGTCTGTTATTAGTCAGATGGGAAAATAAAGATGCTATTGTACTTGCATGAAATAAATTTTGACAGGAGGTGAACTTAAATTCTTTTTAATTATTACTGTAAGAGCACACGTTTATTAATACAAATAAAAAAGCTATTGTCTTCAGGCTCTGGGCATTAGGTTTTGGTTGTGTAGAGAAGATGGCTGAATATTAATGACTTGTTTTAAGAAAAATAATAAAAAAGGAAACATGAACAGATGCTTTTTGGTATATTCATGAGAAATACTGTGAAAAAATTCACTCTGCAAAAATGAAGTTTGAATAAATATGATGCACTGGCTGATTTATATAGCTTTTTGAATACTGGTAAATGTTATTGTGAAATTGATATGACAATTTCCCAGGATCCTATGCTTGTGTGAAACTTTGTGAAGCAGAAAAAATATTTATAATATTTGGAATGTATCAAGGGTTCAATTCATATGTGTGAAATCTACTGGAGTGAAAATTATCTTTGTAATTTTAATATTTTTAATTGAAACAGATTATGAATAAATGGGATTTTGTGTTGACTTTTAACTTTTAATTTTTAATTGTATTCATTATAAGTGTTTAAATAGCACTGCATGATTCAACTGCCACAGTCTCTTTATGGAGATTAAAGAAATATTAAATTACCTCTACTCATTTTGGAAAACAGCAAAATTAGTTATGTTTCAGAGAAACAAATGCTCAGTCTAAACAATTACAAATACAACTTTGAGTAGAAAAATCTCAGAATTTTCTTTCTAAATATCAATGTTTTAATTAAAACATGTTTTGAGTAATGTATATAACTATTATAAATGCATGTTTTCAGCATAGAATATTTATTTTGTATAAACAAGCACACAAAAAGCATTATCATAGACAAGTAACAGAAACTTTTATCAAAATCTAAAAGCATTCTGCGAGTATATAACATAGCTCTGGAAAAATGTAAACAAAAAATCTGTAAGAGTCTGCAGAAAAACAATCTGCAGCTAAATGAAGCAAACAGCTCTGTGTTTAAGTATTAACAAAATAGATCTTTCAGCAACCATTGGAAAAGCAGTTCTCGGATGATTTGCTGTGAAATTCAGACTAGTTTGTAATTGCTCCACAAAAGTTTGCGCAATATATCAGAACCGATTTGGTGCTTGCTTTTTGTCTGAAGCTTCACAATTAATACTGGTTTTTCCCAGGACCAATTGAAAACTCCAAGTTTTGCACTAATTTAATTACATTCTGTCACATGTTATGAAATGAGATCGCATGCATGGAATTGTGTGCAATATTTTGAAACAGAGTTGAGTGATAACAGTTCAAACAGCAACCATTTCTGCTGGCGAGCCTATGGAGTTATGAAAGACTGCATATTCTCAAAGTGCATTCAATTTATAGCAGACCAGACAAGTTGAAGTCTATGAAAGTTCATTAGTTAATTAAAACCAGAAGACATTACTTCTCAGTTGACTGAGATTGAGGAGTTTCTCCATAAAAATTATTTTGAATTATTTTGCATTACATAATTTGCTACTTGTACAACAAATTTTTGTGCTTGAAGACTTTCATTTACATTTGGAAATGAGTTTGAAAACAACACCAACAAAACACAATACAATATGATGGTCTTATGATCTTGTGCAGTTAAATATTGAAAGTTTTTACAAATACTAGAAAACTTTTGCTCACAAAATGTTTTGAAAGTAATACATGTATATTCTGTTATTTACATGCCAGAAAATTATTGAAGAAATCACATCTGTTTACTCTTTGGGATGCAAACTGCAACTTTGAAGCACTTGTCAGTAATAGTATGCACAATCAATAAATACAGCCAACTTTATTTAGTTCTTTTAGGATTTGTCAATCTCATAAACAATGACATGAAATGTGAATTGGAAGAAGTGATTTTGAAGACAATAGTGGATAAAGTTTCTTCATCAGATAAAAGTCCAAACTGTGCCAAATGTGTAATCAAGGCGTTTTAAAATTGATTTTGTCTCATTATTTAGTTCCTATCTGGATATATTTTTCACACCTCTGCACAGTTTGCAATGTGAATTTTCTAGGGGTCGAATGTGGGCAAATCACAAGGAAGTGTAGTAGCACATAATTTGAAACGACTTGGGAATTTAAAGAATGGAAGCTATGTATAAGAGAATAAAGGATAAAGTGGGCAAAGGCTCTGGGAAAATGCCTTCAGGTAAGCATACTGTCTTAACATCTTGACATGTTTTATTGCTGTTTAACTTTTACAGAAGGATGTGCATATTGAAGATTACAGTTGTTTAATTGCACTTACAATAAACCTTGCTGCTTTATTGTGCTTTTGTAAATAAAAAGAGTGCAATGTTACAACCTGAAGTGTAATAACGACCTGAATTGTAATAAACTTTATTACATTATTACAATTGCGTGACAACCTGAATTTTAATATCGCCCGAAGTGTAATAAACTTATTTCTTGGTTTAAAAATTGCATCTAATTGCATTTTCAAACACAATTATTATTGTAAAGTATAATGCATGCATGTATATAAAATTTATATTAATTATGGTCTTTGACAAATCTTTCATAATAATTTTCTAAGTAAATAGCAAAACTGCCACTGCATCAGAGTAAATTGTTGTAATTTTTAGCTCATCTATTTTTTGAAAAAAAATTATGAGCTATTGTCATCACCTTGGCGTTGGCGTCGGCATCCGGTTAATTTTTGCGTAAGGTCCACTTTTCTCAGAAAGTATCAATGCTATTGCATTCAAACTTGGTACACTTACTTACTATTATGAGGGGACTGGGCAGGCAAAGTTAGATAACTCTGGCGTGCATTTTGACAGAATTATGTGCCCTTTTTATACATAGAAAATTGAAAATTTGGTTAAGTTTTGTGTTTAGGTCCACTTTATTCCTACAGTATCAAAGCTATTGCTTTCATTCTTGCAACACTTATTAACTATCATAAGGGGACTGTGCAGGCAAAGTTATGTAACTCTGACTGGCATTTTGACGGAATTATGGGCCCTTAATACTTAGAAAATTGAAAATTTGGTTAAGTTTTGTGTTTTGGTCCACTTTACCCCTAAAGTATCATAGATATTGCTTTCATACTTGGAACACTCACAAACTATCATAAGGGTACAGTAAAAGGACAAGTTGCATAACTCTGGTTGTCATTTTTACGGAATTATGGCCCTTTTTTGACTTAGTAACTTTGAATATATGGTTAAATTTTGTGTTTCGATCCACTTTACTTCTAAAGTATCAAGGCTATTGCTTTCAAACTTCAAATACTTTCATGCTATCGTGAGGTTACTGTACCTGGCAAGTTGAATTTTACCTTGACCTTTGAATGACCTTGACCCTCAAGGTCAAATTATAAAATTTTGCTAAAATTGCCATAACTTCTTTATTTATGATTAGATTTGATTGATACTTTGACAAAACTACTCTTACCTGACATACCACAATAGACTCCACCCAAACCATCCCCCGTGCCCTCCCCCCCCCCTCCCCCCTATTTTTTTTTTTTAAGATCATCTCACAAATGACCACCACACCCTCACACTATACCCCCCCCACCCCCCACCCCCCATTTTTATTTTTTTTTAAACGGTTAAAAAACACAAATATTTATTTTTATTATTTTATTTTTGAAATACCGTCCAACCATCGCACCCAAGAATCCCCTCCCCCCCACCCCCCCCCACCCCCCCACCCCCGAATTTTTTATTTATTTTTTGCATTTTTTTTTTGCATTTTTGGAAGATAATGTAATAAATGTCCACACCCCCACACTATACACCCCTCTTCACTCCACCCCTCCCTCCTTTGTGATTGAAATTGAGAGTCCCTTCACCTTTAAAAAGAAAATAGATGAGCTGTCTGCACCCGCAAGGCGGTGCTCTTGTTATCATTGGCATAAGACTAAAGTTATTTTTAATGTGTTGGTTTTAAATTGTATATTGTGTTTTTATTCACTTATGATCAATATTTTGTGGGTCCAATTAAGTAACAACAATGTTAAATTTCATAATTCATACCAGTAGCTATTAGGTGTTAGCTGTGAGTTTTGTGAGTTTTCAGAGCTTCACAAAGGTTCTGCACACTGTTTGTCTGTTTAAAATATTATATATTGCATGGTATAAATATTGCAGGAAGCATCTTGGCAGACATAATTAATTTTGCTGGCAAACATGATTAATTACTAGTGTTGTGACTTTATAGAGGTATGAGGTAACCTCTAGTTAAAAAGGGGAGTAAAAAAAGGTAAGACAAAACTTTCAAATTAAATAGTGCCTGAAAAAATCCTTGAAAAAATCCTTTTCAATAGTAAAATGATCACCACTTATTGGGATATTCTTCACTGAAATTCATTTTGAAAAAAAAATATTGAGAAGTTTGTTTCTTGTGTAAGCCATACTGAAAATATATGATACACTAACTCGTTAAGGTACATAAATTACACAAAAAGACATTTTTACACCTGTTTACATCTGTTGTTGAATTAGTTTGTAAGGAAGACAATCCAGTATGACAGTTGATTTGATACTTGCACAGTCGCCTCTCTTAGTAGTTGCCAGAAAACCTTGAATCAAATTGCAATAAATCAAAAATGCCTCTGGCCATTCACAATTAACAGTAAAAAATGTAAGTGTATAAGCATCATAAACTTATTGTCCATAATTAATGGCTCTATTGTTAAAGTGAGTGTACAAATGTTGTTGTCATTATATAATTTTTCAGTACTTTTATGCTAATATATAATTTATTAGTAATTCTTCAGTACCGGTAATTTATTTATAAACAAAGTACATTTTAACAGAAAAAGTTTAATATTTTAAATGCTGTTTATAAGATAAAAAAGGTTATGTTTCATTGCCAGGCTTTGGGAAGGTGAATAATATGACTTGTTAAATCACATAGATGATGCATGTTTATTGAATGACTTTTATTTAATGAAATTTGCTTAGTTTTTGCTCAGGTAGTATATCTCCCAGATGTCCGTAAATGATGTAAGGAATTTTGGTAATTTGCAGGATTACCTTGCGTAACATTAGCTTTCACTTGGGGTGTGAAAGGTGAGTCATAATTATAGAAAGATTATATTCTTCTTTATGAAAAATTAATGAACCTTTACAAGAAAGTTTGTGAAATGCATATAACCACCACCCAGTCTTCACAATGCATTTGAAGTTAATGAATATTGCCACTATGCATTTGTGAATCTAAATTGGTTAAGTTTGTATGCATTAGAATTGTAACTGAAACTGTAAGTGACTTTTAATACTTGATAATTTGGAATTGACTGCACAATTTAATATAATAGATGGGATTTCATGTTTGAATAACATTAAAAGGTCCTGGCATGACTGATTACATCCTTAACTAGTAAACAAACTGTTACAATTTTATTGAAAATTGATTTTCTATTTTTCAAATATATTTTCTACAAGTAAAAAAAAAGAAGAGTTTTTTTTATCATGTAAATTGTAAAACTGTACGCAGTGGCTGTATACAAGAAACTGGCCTGTTTGGTTGGGTTAATTTAAGAAAGGGATTCTCATCTTTTATAAGTTAAAGGACAAACATTTATACCAGTAGAAAAAGCAATAGCATGCATGTATAGCTACATTTGTAAACATATTATTATCTGTGTCAGAAAACTTATAGTCATCTTGATAAATCAAGATGGGGCATAGTTTTAAGGATGTTATTAATCGCTAACTCTGGATTTATAAATTGAGGTATTTCACTTTCAGTTACGGATATTCTTTCTAATGCAATTGAGTAAAAAAGTTGAATAACTTTATGCACTTTAATTGTAGAATTTTGCTTATAAATGTAATCTTTAAGAAATAATCTTTTAATTTCAATTTTGACTTAATTAAACTTTTAACTAAATGTAATTTGAATGCAAAATGAATCATATTTTTGATTGATCGAGCTTCAGTTTTATTTTCAAATTCAATAAGTTAATAGTATATCATTGGTTTTTTAGCTCGGCTGTTTTCGGAGAAAACCCGAGGTATTGTCATAGCCAGCTCATCGTCCGCATCGTGCTAAAACCTTAAAGGGGCCTTTTCACAGATTTTGGCATGTTTTGAAGTTTGTCATAAAATGCTTTATATTGATAAATGTAAACATAAGATATAAAAAGCTCCAGTAAAAAATCAAGAATAAAATTTAAAAAAGAAAAAAAGATAACCCTCAGCACGGCTCGAACCACTGACCCCTTGAGTCCTGGAGTAAAAAGTCTACCACTTAGACCAATCGGCCATCCTTCCGGATACAATGCCAGATGTATTTTATACTTTTAGAGCATGGTAAATGTTCAGTATTACTGTTTCCACACAAATATCATAACTTAAACAAAAATTTGCGAATCTGAAACATTTTTTTTCAATTTTGTCAATTTACCCGAACGTAAAAAGGCCCCTTTAACATTTTGTCAAGGTTTTGAACATTGGCTCTAAAATCAAAGTGCTTCAACCTACAACTTTGAAACTTCATATGTAGCTGCACCTTGATGAGTTCTACATGCCACACCCATTTTTGGGTCACTAGGTCAAAGGTCAAGGTCACTGTGACAAAAAAATAATCTGACAAGCTTTCATTTATTCAAAACTGCACCCGTAGCCGAGCATGGCATCCGTTATGCGGTTCTCTTGTTCTATTCATTTCAGTAAAATATGTGAACTGTTGTATAGTGTCACTTATTCATAGTTCATCTCAATCTATAAACTTACAACTAAAAACCACTTAAGAATATTTGTTTACTGTTGTTAAACTCATTGGTGCAAATGTGCACTTCTCCATGTTCCATCTGCAATTAATTAAATGTTAGAAAATCTAAGGCTAAAAAATAATAGGTCTTCCTGCTTCATTCAATGAACTGAGATTATGTGAAAGATATCAATATATAGATATTAAAAGACTTTTTCACACTAAATTCATACATTGATCACCAACATTTTCGTCAATTACCATTCTTGTATCCCGAAAGGCTGACTGTCAACTACTTTTAAATTGCTTTTTTAGAGCAAAAACATATCACAGCCCTGTGACTAATTTATGCAAAAAGTGAGTCAGCCTTCAGTCATTTTTGGTGAATTAATTACCTTACTAATTACATGTAATTGAAATAAAGGGACTTCTGTTATTATACTGTAATAAAATATATTAAGAAGGATTGCTATACTGTTTTTTCTCAGACAGTTTGTTTTCATTTAAGAGAAATATCAATATGGCTAAATAAGGGTTATCAATTAGTATCAATTATAGTTTGACTCATACTGATAATTGATATAAATGCATGATTTAATTACCATTAATACCACCACATGTTGCATAAGACTTCTTAATTTCTTTTAAACATTTTGGAGACAGTACCAAGTCTTTGCAGAGATGTAGATAGTTATCTACGTCTCTGCTTTTTGTAATAATGTCAATGTTGTTAATTCTGACTGAAAAAGTAATTCTTATAAATTAATAATCATTTCATGAACAAATCTGAATCAAAATCTCTAATTACATTGTCCAAATTATTCATTTGAGGATGGCAGTTTTGTATTATAAGAAATCCCTAAATTTGTCCCTAAGTGTGGAATTGGAATTGGTATCCAATGTGAAGGTCAAAATTAATGTAAACCTACATGTATAAGACAAAGTATAAAATGATCATGATCAAGGTACAGAATACTAGCCCTTTTTATTGTAGAATGTTTACATATTTGTCTTAACTAGTCTCTGAGGTCTAATTGTTTCAAGTCAGCTCTGACCTATGTAGTTAGAGGTCGTTACTAAGGTCAAGTATAGCAAGGGCTTAATTTGGGTTGAGTTGCCTACCTACAAACTAGTATAACACATGAAACTGATTGCATTTCTGCCAAATGAACAAGAGTAGTGATTTCAAGTTCTCTAGTTAAAGTAGCGTAAGTAAGACGTGCTAGCTGTTTAAGTCATGATTGGTTACAAGATTATAAACAAACACTTAACTTAGATTTCAGTCATAGACGCTGAGTGCAGAATCCACTCTAGAATTCTATTTGGTGATAATGCTGTATACAATGAGATATGGCAAATTTATAAATAAAAAATATGACATGGAAATAACAAAGTTTTGACCTAAGCATACACTGTCTTAATAAAGCTTGATCGGTCATTGTCGGCTCAGATACTACTTTTATGTACCACGGATAATCTTAAGTATACTAAAATGTACCCCGGGTACGGAAAATATACTAACACGTTTATTCCCGTCCAAAATGTTGTAAGATGTAAAACGCGCTCATAATGGAATACGAAACAAAATTCTATTTAAACAAAACCTGCTTCAACATACTGTTTAAGTAGGAGTTTTGATTAAATAGAGGCCATTTTACAGAATGTTGACATAAATATGACAAAATCAATTTGAAAAAATTAGTCAACAACGACACATTTAGCGTTAGAGTTCCCAGGTAAGTTTCAGTATATTTACGGTACGGGACACACATTTAAGTATACTTAAGAATATTCCCGAGTACATTTTTGTAGTACCCGAGTCAACTATGACCAATCAAGCGTTCATAGATGTATGAGCTGTAGGCTTTTGATGTATTTTTTCTTTGTGAAATTATTATCTTAAATTGTTAATGAATTTCTTTACCTCTTCCTTACAAACTTATGTTGTGTGTAAGTTTAATATGATAAAAATGATTTGGGGTTTAAGTGTGATTTATTATTAGTATCCAGCAATGTTCCCCTTTCAAAAGATACTGTATTCAAAATAAAGTCATTTTTCTGATAAGAGGCTGCTCACAAATGGGACATGAATGGGTGATCTATGCATGTGATCTAGTAACACTTTCTTCACTTCCTTGTTTAGCTTGTTGATTGACTGATTATAAACTAACTACTGTTATGATTGCTTGATAGGGTAGGATAATTTTTGTACCCATTAAGGGGACATATTGGCAGGTATTATCATGAACCAGTTTTTAGTTTTAATTCCTGTAGTGTTCATTAGAATAAAAAAATTACTGATAATACTGATAGAAATAGAATAACACACATTACATTTAGTCATTATTAGAAACGGAACAAAATTGTCCAGATACAATGAATACGATCTATAGCTGTACATCATTGACCTGGCAATCATGAAAGCCATGACGCAGACATTTAACGAATGAATTGTGTCCTAGTTGAATTTTGCTTTGTTAATTAAATTGTGCCCTTTTTGCACCAGTTTAATGAGGCCATTACAGTATACTTTAAGTGAGGAATGGGTCCATTGACTAAAATCATTTTTATTAGGGAAATTAATTTATTCTTTGTATCATTACTTCAACTTATTCAATCATAAAGGTCAGTGCCAGATTAATATTGGCCAGCCTGCTATAAAAGGTTATATAATGTCAACAATGCAAATTTTATCAAAATAAAAACCTTTATCTTAAGAATACAAGTACTACTCTCATTGACATTATGTCGTTAATGCTCTCTCACAATAGATATGACCCATGCTCTGTGAAAAGGGGGTTTAATGCATGTGCATAAAGTCTCCTCCCAGAATTTAGCCTGTACAGACTGCACAAGCTTATCAGGGATGACACTTTCCGCCCGAAACTGGATTTTTGCTCAGAAGCGACTTTCTTTAAACAGAAAATATCATAAAAGTGAAAAGCTTCATCCATAATTAGCTTGTGCAGACTGCACAGGCTAATCTGGGACAACACTTTACACACATGCAGACTGCACAGGCTAATCTGGGACAACACTTTACACACATGCAGACTGCACAGGCTAATCTGGGACAACACTTTACACACATGCAGACTGCACAGGCTAATCTGGGACAACACTTTACACACATGCAGACTGCACAGGCTAATCTGGGACAACACTTTACACACATGCAGACTGAACAGGCTAATCTGGGACAACACTTTACACACATGCAGACTGCACAGGCTAATCTGGGACAACACTTTACACACATGCAGACTGCACAGGCTAATCTGGGACAACACTTTACACACATGCAGACTGCACAGGCTAATCTGGGACAACACTTTACACACATGCAGACTGCACAGGCTAATCTGGGACAACACTACACACATGCAGACTGCACAGGCTAATCTGGGACAACACTTTACACACATGCAGACTGCACAGGCTAATCTGGGACAACACTTTACACACATGCATTAACTCTTTCACTGCTGGAACCGAATTTTGAAGGCCTTTGCAAACAGTTTGGATACAGAACATGGCGTCTCATCAGTATCCAAACTGTTTGCTATTCTGATAATATTCTTTGAAAAAAAATCGAAGAAAATGCTAATTTTAGAAATTTAGCAGACAACAGTTTAGCAGACGACAAATTTCCCAGCATGCAAAGGGTTAAACCCATTTTCACAGAGCATGGCTGATATATAAGTTTCTATCATTTTGAAATTTTCAATGACAAAGAAATTATACTTAGTTTCCACGATTGACCTAGGCACCATGCAGATCAACAAATATATATTGGCTCTCCAGTCTCCCGGAGAAAATAATAATATTATTGTCCCCTACCGGTGAAACCGGAGGGGTCTTATGGTTTTGTGCTCTGTTTGTCAGTCTGTCTGTCTGGTCAGTCCGTCACACTTTTCTCGATCCTAGCTGCGATAACTTAAAAAATTCTTCATATTTTTTTCCATGAAACATGGATAGATGGCAATATGTAGATTAAGCACGTCATTTCATTTTGTTCTTACGTCAAGAATTCTGGTAACTATGGCAACAAATATAAAAATATAAAAAATCCTGACAATGGTGGAGTTTCACCGGTAGGGGACCATATTGCTTGGCAATCTCTTGTTATTATTATAACTGTTATTGTATAGTATAAAATGTACGAATATTTATGGTATAATGCTTTGTTGTCCTAACATTATCATATACCAGCTGCTGCGATGCTTACTAGGGTATCATTAACCCTTTCAGTGCTGAAACCAAATTTGACAGGCCTTTGCAAACAGTTTGGATCCAGATGAGACGCCACAGAACGTGGCGTCTCATCAGGATCCAAACTGTTTGCTATTCTGATAGTGTTCGTTGAAAAAAAATGAAAAAAATGCTAATTTTAGAAATTCAGCAGAGGACATTTTTGCAGACGACAAATTTCCCAGCATGCAAAGGGTTAAATCTAATCCATGAGCTTAATGAGGAGTCATTGAAAAACATGGTAAAATTATAGCATTTGTTATTTATGTCTAGGAAGTTTTGATGAAATTTAATAGTGATTGCAAAAAAGAAGTTTTTTTTTTTTTAACCAGATGATAATGCATAATAATGTGTGTGCATTTCAAGTGTGTGCAATAGAGTGGATTATGACATTAAATCTTCTTTGCAAAGACAGACACTTTGACATAATTTGATTGCATATTGTAAAATATAGGTAAGGTCATGATGTATGAATATAAATATTAGGGTTGAACTTTGATTGATAAATTTAGAATAAAAGTTTGAAGGAGGCGGCATAAAGCAGTTGAACTGCCCATCAGAACATATCTTTGCCCTGTATCAACGGATATTAAAATAACTGCACAAATGCCAATAGCCATAAGATAAAGTGTAGTTTATAAAACAAACACCTATTTCCTTACCACAATGGTCAATTGCACACTTACCTAATACCCCCGTCACACCGGACTGGCGTCCTTACAGCGTCCTTACGGCGACCTAGGTCGCAGTGAGGACGCCATAGACGTCGGAGGAAGGCAGTAAGGACGTGAGAGGATGCAGTGTAGACGCCAAAAAATGCTCAGGACGTGAGCCCACGGAGACCACTTTGAACATGTTCAAAGTAGTCGCCGAAGTCCGGCATTTTTACGGCGTTCTGTTAAGGACGCAATAGACGTAGTAGGGACGTGGTAGGGTCGCTGTAAGATTGCCATGGACGTCCAGTGGTCGCTTCATTGCGTCCTTATGGCATCTATTGCGACCCTACTACTTACTTTGACGTTCCTACTGCGACACCAGCGTGTCTTTAGTGATGTATTAAGGACGCCATGAGGACGCGCAGAACGCCATAAACCAGGACGCTGGTGTGACGGGAAGGCGAAAAACAGCATTATTACCGAAAAAGTCATTGGCGTCCTTACTAGGACAATCAGAAATTTCCAGAAACGCAATCTTAGGTCGCCGTAAGGACGCCAGTCTGGTGTGACGGGGCTATTAGATTTTGAATTAACTTACCACAAATAACCACTGTCGCAATACTAAGTGTTACATGAAACACTTGTCTCCCTTATTCAAAGGGGAAGGTCACACTAAATGGTCAATGGTAAAATTTTGCCTTAACAAATCTTTAACATTATTTTCTCTGCCATAATTCAGGGCATCGATTTATGGAATGTTTTATTAAGGTAGCGCACCCCTAATGATTTCCCGCGATTTATTTTACGATCATTGCCGATCTTCAATGATCGGTTATTTCCGAGAGATGCATTATATTTTTTTCCAACTTCGAATTTGATATATGTTTACGTAATTCCTTTAGAATACATTATTTTCACAATAAATATTGACTTTGATCAAAATATCATCTGAAAAAATACGATTTCACAATTTCTTCAAAGATTGACGAGCCTTTTTACCTGTTTACTTATGGATATGTAATTTAAGCTAGCATAAATGTGAAGTTGTCGTGGCCGAGTGGTTAAGGCGATGGACTGCAAATCTTTTGGGATCTCCCGCGCAGGTTCGAATCCTGCCGACATCGCATACTTTTTGCGACGCGTTTTATTTCTTTTCTAACGTAATTTGATTTAATATAGCATATATGCTATGTTTATTTTTAAATATGTTGAAATTTTTATGCACATCCTTCAATTTTTAAAATTAAAACAACGTTATGACTAAATTGGGTGATTAACTGCTGAAAATACGAATGATGCATGTTGCCTTTTTATTTTTATTTCAAAAAGTAAACGGTAAATCTGTCTATTTCTTGGTGTTTTTGCTGTATATAGTGTTTCTATAAAAACTACGTTTAAAATATAACTTAAATGATACTATTTTGAATTTTATGACACTTTGTTTTTAACCGACTCAATTTTTACTTGGCTGATAACTTTCATGGCGCTCTTCCATAGATAAAAATTTGTAAAAAATAAATGTCTGTACATGGTTATCCTGGATATGGCAATAGTCATTTTCGCAGGGTGATCAATATTATTTACAATTTACCACAACAGCAATGGTCCTCTTTATATTTCTTTGTTAATAACCATTACTTTAATTTCTCATTTGTTAATTAATAATAATAAAATTGAGGAATTGCTGGAATGAAATGGAGACGTTTGTATAGATAATGGCTAGTTGTACAGTCAGGATTTAGGTCAGTGTGTATGGACAGATATATGGTGATTTTATGATCCCCATATTGACAATTATGACAGGATATGAAAACTCTAATCGATGGATGAACACTACTAGTGCAAGCTTTAAAATAACTTGTGACAAAATGGCCTGTATCATAGGCCTATTATATTAGGTTCTTGATTCATATTACAGATGTACATACAAGGATGGTTAAAATATTTTTATGAGAGTGCATTTTTATGCAAACATTAAATAAAATTTCAGTGAAATAATTTATAGCTGTGGATAGAAGGGGAATTTGGTTTCCTTGACATTCATATCACCTGAGGTAATTGATAGTTTAAACCTTGTGCAATGGTTTTGAAGGAGACATTAGTGTTTTGCAATGATTTTTTAGGATAATTTGTTAGATACAAGTGAAAGCAGACTTTAAATGGATTTGACAGTAAGTGAAACATTTTAGAGGAAAGGAATGCCATTCACACTAACTGGATTTTTTTATTATACTCATATTTTTTTCCTCACAACATTACACTTAACATTACATTTCCAGGAAAGTAATTTAATTTGCAGTTTACAGGGACCTTTTCATGTTTTGGTAAATAGACAAAAATAAAAAAAATGTTTCAGATTCACAAATTTTCGTTGCAGTTATAATATTTGTGAGGAAACAGTAATACTGAACATTTACCATGCTCTAAAATATCCATTATATGCATCTTTTGACGATTTAAAAACCTGAAAATTATAAAGCGTTGCAAAGCGAAAGGATTGAATAATTTGGAGAGTTCTGTTCTTGTTTTGTGACAGTACGAGGATTGCTTATATAAATTGTTAAAACACCACTCATTGTATCAGCACAGATAGCCAAGTGGTCTAAACATTAGACTTATACTCCAGGGGTCGAGCCCAGTTTAGGGTTACTTTATTTTCTTTCTTTAATTTTGTTCTTGTTTTTTACTGGAGCTTTTTAGATCCAATGTTTGCATTTATCAATATAACGCATTTCATGACAAACTTTATTATCTGTCAAAATCTGTGAAAATGTCCCTTTAAATTTTGCTCAAAATGAGCATATAAACTGGGTCTACGCTGTTTGCTTAAAGGAATTTCAGTAAGTAATATTCTAAATATAAAAATTAATATACTAGACATCCCTAATTTTGGAAATAAAATGATCAAATTTAGAAGAATGGGAGAGTCCACTGGGCATAAATGGGTTAATTTGATTGGGCTTTGCTTTTGGAAAGCTGAGTGTAATGCGTGTAAAATGTTGTCCCAGACTTTACTTATGTAGATTCATTTTCCATACATGATATGGCTTTCAGAATTATTTTTATGCTCCCGGTAGGGTGGCATATAGCAGTTGAACTGTCCGTCAGTCCGTCAGTCAGAAAACTTTAACATTGCCCATAACTTTTGCAATATTGAAGATAGCAACTTGATATTTGGCATGCATGTGTATCTCACGGAGCTGCACATTTTGAGTGGTGAAAGGGCAAGGTCACCCTTTAAGGTCAAAGGTCAAATATAT
This sequence comes from Dreissena polymorpha, assembly GCF_020536995.1. Taxonomy (NCBI): domain Eukaryota; kingdom Metazoa; phylum Mollusca; class Bivalvia; order Myida; family Dreissenidae; genus Dreissena; species Dreissena polymorpha. The sequence continues at coordinate 3,593,898 of NC_068359.1, read as the reverse complement.
GGCTTCAAAGCGGCGCACTAACGGGGCATTGTGTTTCTGACAAACACATCTCTTGTTTATTTACTGCATGACAGATTGTCTGTATACGTATCAAATCAATAATGCAAAAAAGTGGATTTTTTCTATTAAATATAGGATCTTGCATGTGTGGTCGTTTGGTATTGAATTTATTAAGTCATCTAAATAAGGATAAAAACGAGGGTTGTATTTAGATGACGAGTTTAATTAAATCAATACAAAATTACCACAAATCTAAGATTCTATTTATAACATGACCAACAAATTTTCTTTTTATTATACCCCCCTTCGAAGAAGAGGGGGTATATTGTTTTGCACATGTCGGTAGGTCGGTCGGTCCGTTCACCAGATGGTTTCCGGATGATAACTCAAGAACGCTTAGGCCTAGGATCATGAAACTTCATAGTTACATTGCTCATGACTGGCAGATGACCCCTATTGATTTTGCGGTCACTAGGTCAAAGGTCAAGGTCACAGTGACTCGAAATAGTAAAACAGTTTCCAGATGATAACTCAAGAACGCTTATGCCTAGGATCATGAAACTTAATAGGTACATTGATCATGACTCACAGATGACCCCTATTGATTTTCAGGTCTTTAGATCAAAAGTCAAGGTCACAGTGACTCGAAACAGAAAAATGGTTTCCGGATGATAACTCAAGAACGCTTACGCCTAGGATCATGAAACTTCATAGGTACATTGCTCATGACTGGCAGATGACCCCTATTGATTTTGAGGTCACTAGGTCAAAGGTCAAGGTCACAGTGAATCGAAATAGTAAACAGGTTTCCAGATGATAACTCAAGAACGCTTAGGCCTAGGATCATGAAACTTAATAGGTACATCAATCATGACTCGCAGATGACCCTTATTGATTTTCAGGTTACTAGGTCAAAGGTCAAGGTCACAGTGACTCGAAACAGAAAAATGGTTTCCGGATGATAACTTAAGAATGCTTACACCTAGGATCATGAAACTTCATAGGTACATTGATCATAACTGACAGATGACCCCTTTTAATTTTCAGGTCACTAGGTCAAAGGTCAAGGTCACAGTGACAAAAACATATTCACACAATGGCTGCCACTACAACTGACAGCCCAAATGGGGGGCATGCATGTTTTACAAACAGCCCTTGTTTTATGCTCTTTTTACCATTTATTCAAATTGTAAGAGTTTAAATGAAGAAATTCGCTGGAATATTGACATCATTTCGTTAAAAAACATGATATTATGAATGTTATTTCACAGTTTTATAACTAGTGTAATAAAACCCGTGTAATAAACAAAAATGAGCTTTACGTTATTTCACTTCTGGAGCGTAGTTTATAGATAAACAATTGTTTATGTTGTAAAGTGCAAATTAAAATCCAAGATTAGGAGAGTTTTGTTTAGGTGTGAAGTTCACATATATAAAACAGCACAATTCGGTGAAAGCTTCCTTATGCCGACCATTAAAATATTTAATCTGTCTCTTGTATGAGCACATGGAACAGAATTTTTTTCATTCATATCATTTAAACTGTATATTAATGTATAATAAATAGATAATCATATAATGACCCTTGCATGTTTTCCGCATCTCTTCTAGAGATGATTATTTTCTCATGTAAATATTTGATTTTGGTACTGTAAATCTTCTTCTATCATCTTTCATTTCTATTGCATATTGAACATTCTACCACGGCACGTGACTTGTTTTCTATGTACAAAGAAGGAAAACTACCGTGGGTTATTACCCCGATATACCAATGGATATAAGTATGACGTCACTTTGATTGTCCGCACACTGTTTATGAATGAAGACGACGTCATTTGATTTTGATTGTTGTGGTGACGTCGCGTTTTCGCGGAAAATTTGACGACAATCGGTCAATATAATTCTTATTTATAACCGTTAAATCGCGGATAACTTATGAATGAAATCGTGTTAGAATCAAAATAATGTACGTGTAAGCGTTGGTTATTGCGGTAATAACCAACGGTATGTCGTTCCGATGCTTGTTATCAAACCACTCAGGTTACGCCCTCCTGGTTTAATTCCTACGCATCGGAACTCCATACCATTGGTTATTACCGCAATAACCAACGGTTACCCATCGATTATTTCTTAATTAATGTCATAACTCAATCTTTAATCATAAGATTTTTGACAAGACAGGGCAAGAGATGTTTTGCAGTCAAACTGGTTACATTTATTATTATAATTATATTGAGTAAATGCAATTAAGAGGTTCCAGTAAACAATTTTTCAAACTCTGATTTAAGTTTTGACTTATTTTCGCATGAAGTAAATACAAGCATACACAACTGTATAGATATGCACCATACGGTAGTTCTGATGCAGATTATCCAACAGCTTTAATTGTGCAGTTATTTGCAGCCTGAAGTGGACTTACAGATAATGTCATTGTTTATTCCTTCCCATGTAATTTTCATATTCCTGTCCCTTGATTTTGTACCCATGAAAAACTGATGCTTTGTGTAAACAAGTGCATAACAGATGTATCTTCTTCACTTTTTTGGTTGTTTAGCAAGTTTTTACATAAAAAAATAAAATGTATTTGGTTGAGATACCACTAATGTCATCAAGAATTCAATCTGCTCTGGTTGATGACAAATTGGGCGCCTTGAGATATAATCTATGTTTTTGCTTGTTTGTTTTAAAGAACATCTGGCATATGCAGACTGAAAAATTATATGTTCGTTTCCCCACCAGCAAAAGACCTTTCACAATGTGAGCAAGCAAAATTTTCATAGACAAAGGAGAAAAAAAAGTATCAGTAAGTGAAAAAAATATATACATATATGCATTTATTATCATGTACTACAGTGGACTGGGATGCAAACTTTACAAAAATTACACAACAAATACAGTGTCAATAAACACACAATATTTGTGATTGCGAATGCACAAAATACCTTTACAAAAACACATAAAATATAACAAAATAACTTGAGAATGTTTATAAATTTTCATTTTCATTGGTAAAATAACACATTAAACAGTTACAGCCTTTTACAGATTGAAATCTAACAAAGTGAAACCAGTTGTGTTAACATGTCAAGTATAAGGAAGTAAGTTAGTTTGTTCAGGACTGTCTCGCGAACATATTGTTCTGGTTAAGTACTGTTTTCCGTGTTTTGAACCAAATATACATCACCACTTGTGTTCCCATTGGGGATGAAATGGATAAAAAATTTAGCAAGTGTTCATTGAACATTGTTCTACTATCACTGATAATAGTTGTACATTAAAGGGGCATATGTTAAAACGTATTCCCACATTATGCCCAAATATAAACATATTTTCCTATCAGAAATCACATTAATCGAGACAATTGCACAAACAATATTGACGATATAACATCTTTTTTAATCAGCCTGTATGACATCAAAAATATTTTGAGCAATGAATAATCTTCTTTTTAATACCCCTGGCTTTTTACAAGGGGATTGTATATATTGATACTCACACAAACGAAGTTTAGGGGGGTATATAGGAGTGAACTTGTCTGTCTGTCGCTCTGTCGGTCGGTCCATATTAAGTGTCTGCTCTATAATTCAAGTTGTTTTCATCCGATCTTCACCAAACTTGGTCAGATGTTGTATCTAGATGATATCTAGGTCAAGTTTGAAGATGGGTCATGCAGGGCGAAAGCTAGGTCACTGGGTCACTTTTTAAACATTGAGCATGGTGTCCGCTCTCTAATTCAAGTAGTTTTCATCCGAGCTTCACCAAACTTGGTGAGATGTAATTAATTGGTTAACACTCTATAGGCCACATTTTTATGCCCCCCTTCAAAGAAGAGGGGGTATATTGTTTTGCACATGTCGGTCGGTCCGTCATCTGTCGGTCAGTAGGTGCGTCCACCAGATGGTTTCCGGATGATAACTCAAGAACGCTTAGGCCTAGGATCATGAAACTTCAGAGGTACATTGATCATGACTGGCAGATGACCCCTATTGATTTTCAGGTCACTAGGTCAAAGGTCAAGGTCACATTGACTCGAAATAGTAAAATGGTGTCCGGATGATAACCCAAGAATGCTTAGGCCTAGGATCATGAAACTTCATAGGTACATTTATCATGACTGGCAGATGACCTCTATTGATTTTCAGGTCACTAGGTCAAACGTCAAGGTCACAGTGACAAAAAACGTATTCACACAATGGCTGCCACTACAACTGACAGCCCATATCGGGGGCATGCATGTTTTACAAACAGCCCTTGTTTATCTAATCTTCATGTAACATGGTAAGAATGTTTATGTTGTTTATATGTAGGCCGAGTTTTAATCTTGGTAATATGCATCAAAAAAACTAGGCCACCAAGTCAAATCTTAGAAAAACCTCGTAAACACTATAGAGGCCAAATTTTCCATCTAACCTCATTTAAACATGGTCGGGATGTTGATGTTGACAATATTTAGGCCAAATTTCAATCTGGTTCATGTGCGTTCAAAAACTTGCTCTTTACTTAAAATAAAAAAACAAAAAACATGTTTCTTCTCTGAAGGCCTATGATTGTTTAATCCAATCTTAAAGAAACTTTGGTCAGATTGATAATCCGTAGCCAATTGTATAAATCTGGATATCTCTTATCCGGGTGAATATTTGATTAGGTTCCATTTACTGTCCATATTCAACAATTATCTTAATGTTAGACATTAACAGAGATAAGTTTCATAATTACAATGTTAAATAATATGTTAACAATATTAGATAAGAGTTCTTAGCAGATCACACGCTTAAAGCAGTTTTATGCTTTGTCGAAGCAACTAACCCCCATGTATTTTAGTAACGGTGTGTTGTCCGAATTCGTAAAGGGTAATTTTCTTGATTGTTTTATAAAAGAATGTCAAACGAAAATAAAAAAAAACAACCATTTGGAGCTAAATGTATTTAAACTTAACTGAATAACAGTTACATTTAGTAGCTTTATATGCAGAATATTTATAAATGGTCAGTTATTGCTCTGTCCCTAATTTTTCAAGTCGACACCGTTACGAAGAAAATTTCATCTACCGCACGGGAATGATACGGGGATACAACTTTTTCCGAAAAGTAAACATTCTTTCAACCTTTTACGTCATAATGAAGCAATGAACAGAGCGCGAAAAATGTGAAAATCATTAAAAAGTAAGTAAAATATTGAACGTACTTTTATTCAGTGTCAACACCGTTCTTCCATTTTCTTTGCTATTTCCACTTCCTGTTCTTTTAGGATTTTCAAATATTATGTATTCTTAGATGCCACAAAATAATGTGTGCGTAATGTGTTTTTGAGACAAGTAGCCTGCTGTTTGTGGATGATCAAATGCCTGAATGTCATCACCGTTACGGTCCACACCGTTACTCTGAATGAGTAACAGTGATGACAACATCGTAACGGTGTGCACAAATATATACACACATTATGGTGTGAATAAACTTCGTTTTCATTTCGCCGATTGTTTTTCAAACAACATCGCAAATTTTACATGGAATTTATCAGACAAAAATGGAGAATTATTACAATTGGAATCAGTTCTGTCAGAATTCCCGAATGTCATCACCGTTACGTTCCACACCGTTACGATGAATGAGAAACGGTGTTGACAACATCGTAATGGTGTGGACAAATTTATACAAACAATATGATGCAAATAAAGTTCGTATTCATATCGCCGATTGTTTTTCAAACAACATCACAAATTTTACATGGAACTTATCTGACATAATTTCTAGTAAAAAACACGATGCGAATAAACAAGAATATGAAAGTATATGATAATCTGTCCACACCGTTACAAATGTTAAAACACCGTTACGCCGCATGAAAAGGAGACTTTTATATACATACAGATTCAACAAAAACTGCAAACGTGTTTTAACATCATAAAGTCTTCAAAAAGGTGTCCGATGAAAGAAGAATTTAGTATATCAACATGTACCTTAACATTTTATAGAAATTCTTAAAGTTGTAAAACGTAATTAAAATGTGTATTTACACCGTTACGCGCTTAATGTTCTTATAGTCACTTAATAAAGTCACTGACGATTTGGAATTGATGTAATAGCCACTCATGATCACTTTATACAATGAAACAACGCCGAAAAATTCATTTAAATTAAGTTGAAATAAAATAATATTATGAAACAAATATTTATGTCCGTAATGGTGTTCTCTTCACAGCTTTTGACGTGCGTCAAATAAGCCTTCATAATCGCGATCTGGGTCACATTAGGTCGTGCCCAGCTTAGGTTGACGTCCGTCTGACATGTACCTAACTGATAAACGGTCTGCCGACACTGCTTTACTAAATGTTTTTTTGAATATTTTTTTATTAAGAATGGAACCTAATCAAATATTCACCCATCCAGCGGATAACTTTTGGTTATCTTCAATTTTATTATAGGATAACCAAAAGTTATCCGCTGAATAAGAGTTATCCAGATTTATACAATTGGCAGCTGAGAATATCTAACCAAAGAGGCCACATAACTTACTAAATCTTGATGAAACCTATTCAGAATGTTTCTTGTAACAATAATTAGGTTGTGTTTTAATCTGTATCAAAAGTGTCCAAAATCTAGGTCACCAGGAAAAACCTTAGACCTACTCTAGAGGCCACATTTTTACTAAATCTTGATAAAACTTGGTAACAAAGAATATATTGCATGACAATATCTAAGGTGATTACAAATATTGGTCAGATGCGATTAAAACTAGAACAAATCTCAAAAAAACCTTGTCACAACACTAGGCCAAGGCCAAATGGAGGCAAAGTCTCAATCTTGTTCATATGCATCTTAAATTCACCAAATGTTAACAAAACTTTATTACCAGTAAAGAGGCCAAATTCACTTTAAATGAAACTTAGGCCAACATTTTTGAATAAATTGATTCACAGGATTTTTTTATAAAAATAGGGTCGAGGGGTTGAAATAAAAATAAAAGAAAAAAAATCACAGAGTCTACAAAAAACGTTTAAACTTTTCATTTTTTTTTAATTTTCATAACCCAACTTTTTACGTTACTTTTTAACTATATATCTTAATTATGAAAACAGTTAGTCACTAAAAGCAATAGAAATAGTGTTATTAATGCATTTTTCAAGAACATTTCTTTTTAATCTTAATTCTTGTGGAATGTCTTCATTGTCTGCTATTGAATAAAAAATTGTTCATTAAAACATTATTAAATGAAATCACTCAGTGCTTGTTTATTATCAAATAAAGTGTAATCTGGCACTTTTTTGTTTTATTGTTTAGTTTAGTGTCCTTAATAAACCTTTCTTGAGTGGAAATCAATGTTGAATACTAGTAGCATTCATGAAAAAAAAGATTCCAACACAAGACAACTTTAAACTGTCAAATTGAAAAGAACCTTAAATGTCATTTACATAAACACAACAGTAGAACACTATAATTATGTATGTTTCTGACTAGACTGTTATAATCTGAGGAACGCTTAACAGTATAGCACCATATTAGTGTTTTTTCACAGGAGGGCAAAGGTGCATGGTGTATTACTTTCAAAAAAGGGATTTTAACGCACAGTTTATGCAAAAAAGGGCAAAAAAACATTCTGTGGATACCTGGTTTTGAGAGAAACATTCAATCACATTAGAGGCAGTTAAGGGAAAAACATAAACATATAAACAAGCACATTTACTGGTAATTGATGTATTTAACTATCTTTATTTAATATTAATATATTTATCTTGCTTTGTCTTTCATTAAAGTTTCATGCTGTTTCAGTAAACTGTAGAGCATGACAAACATAATAAAGCAATATATGCATATGAATCTGATTAAAACAGATCCACTAACATAATAATGAAACCATGTTTGCCTTATCCAATTTGTTAACGATAATCCTTCCAGATGTTTTAACTTAGCGAGTAAACTGAATGCAAACACTCTTTTCCATTACATATATCCACTGAGTCGATTACTAATAAATATGTTGTCGGCATCGAAAACGTTTTTAGCATCGTTCGTTATCACATGTTTTAATTTGCATTTCAGTAGTCCCTTCTAAATGTATGATCTCCATCGTTTATTTGATCGTTATTTGCCATTTTTCCCGAGAGTCACAATTTATTTGTTCTGTATTGTCCGCCATCGTGTTGAAATGATGTAATCGACAGGTGCGCATGTCTACGTAAAAATGTATAATATGTCCATCTAATACGCAATTCGCATTTAATTCAATATTCTTAATGTTTGACTTGACCATGTAATTTTCGACAATTTCTATTTTGAAATAATGCCGCGGACGCTGTTCATTATTATTGTTGTTAACCCAATCTTTCGAGCACGCCATTTTGCATGCCCAAACAAAGCTTTTACTTTAACATAAATACGATTGGTGTATTCTATTATAAATAGCAAATGAAATTTGCCGATAATAAAAATACGGATCCGATAAAACGCTTGCGAATATAAATTTTGTTTTTTGTCATTGACAGTTGGGGTTTTTTCACGCGGCACTTAAACACTGTCGGCGGAATTTATGAAAATAAAATTGCTGATAGCTACTTTTATTTTTATTTCATTTTGACATAAAAATACGGTCGGCGCTCCCGTAAATCAATTTATTAAAAAATGTTGGCCTTAATCAGAATGTTTATCTTGATATCTAGGCCTTATGTGAATTTTTGTTTAGAAGAGCCAAAAACTGGATCACCAGGTCAAGTCATCAAATATTGGGGGTACCTTGAATTCAGCAGCGCAATTACTCGCCATCATGGCCCTCTTGTTTTATGCTTAAAGATGAAAATAACATGAATACATGTCTATTTTCAAAAGAAAATTATCAGCCTTTAGCTCAAACATATGCGTTTATTTTCAGATGAAAATGATGGTTTTCCCTTGCCGTCCACAGAAGAAGAACTGAAGGCATTTGACAAGCAAGTGTTCATTCAGTCACCTGAATACCTTGACAACAAAGTCAGCTGCAAACGGACCAAAAAGAAGAAGGACCGCGCCCGATCTAAGTCAGCAACCCATGTACCTGATGTGAACACCATTCGTCTGAAACTTCAGAAATTACAGGGTATGGTATAAAGTTAGCTTTATTTGATTCTTTTGTTCACACACAAAGCTTTTAACTGTGTCACATTTTTTTGTACTTTTTAATAGGATATAGTTTGTCAATATTTTACTTGCACTGTTTTTGACGATACTGCGTAGCAGCTCGTCTAAGTTATCATACCATGAAAAAATTCTTCACAATGGCTGTCAATGTAAAAGACCGAGCCAGTTCGATTGAGATAGCTTGATTTTTCTAATCGGCATACCTCGCTGATTATCATTTATAAAGGTATAGGAAGCTCAGCTATAAATAGGACAGCATATTCTGGGAAAAAGATTTAATAATAGTTTGAAAACAATAATTTTAAATCAGTTATATTCAATCCATTATATGTTTATAGATCAATGAAACAACTTTGCATTTTCTGTATTGTATTTGACATTTGTCGTGATTCAGTAAATAAATTGCGAATTAAAACGTGTATTATTAACTTTCAACGCGATCATGAGTGTAAAGATAAAGAATTATTTTGAACCTGCCATTTGTAAACGTTGTAGCGGACTATGGTATATAAACAGCATAATAGCCTAATGACATCTGTGATACTCGCTCTTCTGCGTGCTTTCTCATTTTGCATATTTAATAAACTTTTCAAACAGAAATTACAGAGCCACATCAGTGCACATACTATGTTTGATAATTCATTCGTTTGTTGGATATTGTTTGCTGTTTTAAACACATATTAGGTCATATCGCGGAGATTTAGTTAACCTTACCATGTGTTCATGGACGAACTCACGTATTCAAGTGCTCTTACGACTATGTGCTCATACCTACTTTCGGGAATCATCATGAAATTTTTGCCGTACTTAACGAACAAACATGCCTAAGCTTATTGAATTAGAGAAAAAAACAATAATCAAAAGAGAAAAATTATATGTTCATGCACATGGGCATATGAAATCACGTACGTACACATAGTATCATTAACTTAGGAAAGGAAACTACGAAATATAAAGTTTGGTATGATATACATGTGAAATTAAAGAGAATGCTGTAATTAAAGACCATGTCAAGTTGTGAATTTATATGCTGAAACGTAATGTTATAATCCACAAACGTTTTACTGTAACAGAACGTTTTTTTAAGATAAATGGTACAGAAAATACACGTTGAATATCTGTTTAAAGATATTTCTTGTTATATTTGATCGAGAATGTAACCCGCCTCCCAGTTTCACTGAATGGATCAAGTTCCCCACGGGTACTTCTTCCCTGTACCCCCAATTTTTTTTTCGTACCCTACATTTTGCGTACCCAATTTTTGTTCGTACCCAATTTTTGTTCGTACCCAAATTTTTGCGCATACCCAATTTTTTTTTTGTACCCAATTTTTTTTCCTACCCATTTTTGTTTCGTAACCAAATCTTTCGTACCCAATTTTTTTTTGCCATAATTTTTGTACCCAAAATTTTCATACCCATTTTTTTTCCTACCCAAAATGTTCTAAACCCACATACACAATTGTGGTGATGTAGATAAACTTAAATAGATGCTTTTATATCAATCCTCTTCAAAAGCATCGTCACACCAGAACTGTCAGTACTTTGATTTATATATTTAAGTAATGTTATGAACAATACATTACTTTTCTTACTTGAAGCAATCTAAATAGACTTGTATTGCACCAAGCATACTGTTATTGTCTCGTTATATTAGTGCAATAAAACATGCAAGGAACAATACTGATTGAAATATAGGTAACAACAACTAATATAATTTTAATTTATGCATACATGTATTGAGCATGCAAGTGCTAGGTTAATTTTTCCAGCTATAACTGACTTATTTGGCTGCTTTTTTATGTTGTTGTTATCATGGTAATATTTCATAAACAACACATTTGAACAAGTCCTTTGGATGTTTTATACAAAGAACAACAAAATGACCTGTAAATTACGACTGCATGAAGTCACCTGCATGGCTGGCCCATGCAGCGACATAGACTGTCATCATTCAAACTGGTTTGTTTTTGCTTCACTAATAAAATGACATTGATCAAATAGCTGTTATATTACCTATACTAATAGTCATTGAAAAAAGATATGTATGCATGGGCTTTTGGATATAGCTTTTCCTCTAAATTGATATTAATTGAATTGCAAATAAGAAGTTTGGATGCTGGAAAAATATATACGGGAACATCTTACATCTTTTGAGACTAAAAATTTAGATACAAGTGCCACTTGACATTAATTAATGTGAAAACAGGACATCATGTGTGTTTAAATGGTATTCTTGTCTTATTATGTGAGTATGGAATATGAAAAGAAAGATGTGACAGCAATATACATGCAGAAAAACGTAGCGACACAGTGTCTAAATGTAATTTAAAAAACACCACAATGTGATTAAAACTACATGTATACTTCTTAAATGTCATGATTTCTTATGAAGTATGAAATCAAGTATATTTTCCTATGATTGTTTGATGATAATTAACACTTAAATTTAAGTTCCTTTTAATTTAAAGTCTAAAATATCTTCAGAGTTGTTAGTCATGTGTAAGAACAAGAGTCGCAGATTGTGAACAAGTAAAAATAGTTTAATTTGAGGGGCCATATTCTTTGAAAGAGAAATAATTAACATAGATCATAAAAGTAATACAAAGTAAAACTTTTTAACAACAAGAGTGCACAAGATGGCTTGTTTAAAGGACTTGTAAGGAGTTATACAAATGGAAGGTTTTAAAATAAGAGACTCAGATAAGGATTGCCATCGCCAGAAAAAAAAAGAAATATGTAGAGTAAAGAAATCTTATGGATGCACAGGCTAAATGTGTATTACTTTGCAGCTGGCAGACTTAAAAAATCTTTGAAAACTTAAAACATTACAAAAATGTTTTGTGGACATTTTAAATGGAAGTTACCTGATTCTTCTTATTTTTTAACAAACATTCTTGACCTATGAGTTTTCTAAATGGGTTGCTTTCATAGCATTCATTGTGGTTGCAGTGTTGAATGCTTTTGTCCAAACATTCTTGGCATTCGAATGGCTTCTAGGCGCTTTGCTAGAGTATGTAGTGAGATGTGCGAAAACCTGAGAGATATCTACCAAACTGGAGCATCTGACGTGCAGGAGAATCTGGGTTCTTGTTTTGAACGAAGTTCTCCTACAGATGAAATTATTGACACCTTTGATAATGCAACATTTGTAGACACTACAAATGAATGCTCAGATGATAGCAATGCGGAAAAATGTGTGGAAAGGAATGGTATACCTGACACAAGGGTCACAACTGACCTAATGAAATGTTTTAATGAACTGCTAGCACTAGGAATCAATGCAAGAAATGAAACAGATAGGGTTGATGATGATGAAGGGAGTGGCGGTGGTACTAAGGTTGCTGCTTCTGTATTGGACTACGCTGATGATGATAATCCTTATGATGATGTGGCCAATGTAAAGTCACAGCTTAAGTGCAGCCAAGACATTGAGCTAGACAACAATGGTAAAATAGTTTCAGTATGTTCAAAGAAAGTATAGAAAATTTTGTTATTTATCAAGTTAATATAATACACTACTTATTATCTTTGTCAGGTTTATTTTATTTATATATTTTGTTTTCTTGCTTAAGCCAGATAAACATTTTCGTAGATACAAACTTGCTTGCAGCAATTGTCACTTCCTGTTGATAAAGCTGTCATATTTTAATTGAAATGAATAATTTTTATGACGGGATGTACATTGTGGTAAGGGAATTAAAGGATGTTTCAGTATTAATCAGTACAGTAAGTGGGTTGCTCCCCTTTAATATCATGAACTTAATTTATTATGCTCCCTCAAAAGTTATTTAGAGGGGAGCATATAGTCACCGCTTCGTCTGTCCGTCCATGTGTCCGTGTGTCCGTGTGTCTGTCCGTGCAAAATTTTTGTTCGGGCTATTTCTCAGCAACTTATGACCGGAATTTAATGAAACTTTATGAGAAGCTTCACTACCAAGAGGAGATGTGCATATTATCCGCGGGATCTGGTCGGATGATTTTCCACAGAGTTATGGCCCTTTGACATTTTCTATAAAAAGTTCTTGTCCCCCCCAACTACTGTGCCCTCAAGACATTTCCTTTTATCTGAATATATGGTGCATAATTGTGACAAAAAACCATTGGGGAGCATCACCCGTCTCTGACAGTTTCTTGTTTTTATTATGTCCCCCACCACTTAAGTGGGGGACATTGTTTTTGCCCTGTCTGTTGGTTTGTGTGTTTGTGTGTTTGTTTGCGTCAAACATTAACATTTGCCATAACTTTTGCAATATTGAAGATGGCAACTTGATATTTGGCATGCATGTGTATCTCATGGAGCTGCACATTTTGAGTGGTGAAAGGTCAAGGTCATCCTTCAAGGTCAAAGGCCAAATGTATAGGGGACATAGTGTTTCTGACAAACACATATCTTGTTTAAATACTTTATTTGTGAGATATGAAGGATTAGTTTTAAGAACCAATTGTTACCATTGTACAAACAATTATGTGCAGTTTTCAGGTTTTATATCCACATTATATTACTGATTGAGCCGTTTATTCAACCCTGAAAAAAAGTGATCAAAAGCAAGAGGAAACCGCATTTATATATGGACATTTTTATTTGTTTGGCAGCATTTCTACAACACAGCACATCCTGTTGCTTGTAGATTTTAGCCTCTTTGAAATATTCATTTGAGCTCTACGCAATCCCCCATCACCCAATATTGGTTTCCAATATTGTCACATTGGTTTCGCATCTCTAATGAAAAATCATGTAAATAGGAGGCATTGTGTTTCTATTTATTTTTCAAGAGTCTTGGCTGTTGAAAATGTCATTACTCAGCGATGTGCTGGTGATTCTGTACTGTTGCTACTGTGTCATTGAGTGAGTCATGAATTCTATTGATCCATTCATTGACCTTGGCTAAGGTTACTGTTAGACTTTTTTCAGAGAATCTCTTTTAAGGGCGTGAAAGTACATTTGATATTGATTTCTGGCATCATTAAGGACGTTAGTTCTTAGAGGCTCACTAAGGGAGCTTTATAGGGAATTGTTTTTTTTGATGATTTTGACTATCGGGAGAATTTATTTATTGATTTATTTTTTATTTTATTTTTTCAGGCAGTTTTACGAGAAGATGAGAATGTTGAGCACAGTTTGTCTTTATGGGAATCATTTACATTCATTATATGAATATGTTTCACTGAGTGTTTTTTTTTATTCAGCATTAGAATTTTTGCTTTTTGAGTTAAAGAAAGAAAAACATCACTTACCTCGTCATAATTTTTCCTTATTTATGATCCAAGTTATGTTATATTTAATTTTGATGCATTGTTACTTCTCCGCCAAATACAGGATTTTTATCAAAATAGATCTTCACACTTTGAATGAAAGTAGGGAAATTCAATTTTCCGGACTAGTGTTTCTTAATGAAAAATATATTCATACTAGATATATTGAAGATGATGATATCATCTTGAAAAAGAAGAGTTCAATCTTGGTTATAAATGACATATTTTATTGATTAAGTTCCTCTCTGTCTGGGTTGATCTTGTATACTGTTTCTGAGAACAGAGAAATTTGTTTCCAGTAGACATCCATCTAGAAGGCTTGTTCAGCCATTATGATTCCTTACAAGGCCCGTTTATTGATTTGTATCCTATTATCCCTGTGTCTGGCCTCGATCAGGAATCCACATTGATTCTTGGCCATAATAAGTGCAATGTGCCTCAGAAAAATGCATGCACGACATTATGGTAGTTGTGCTCTAATATTGCCTCACTGCGGAAGTACTGGATTCCATTGATTATTGAACTTAACGCTATATGCTAATGCCTGTTTATGGTTTTTTTTCCATAATTTTGTTCAGATTGGGCTTTGGACAGTTTTGCCGCATTAAAATGAATAAAAGATGAGCGAAGAAGGAATCCATAGTGTTTTTTACCAGATATTCAGATGTTGTTTTCAATATTGGATCTTAAGGCTCAGGAGGCCGTTTTATCAACAGATCTTATCTTAGCGGATCTTATCTTAAATCCTTGACTTACGATTTCTCCAGATCAAGATAGACATTGCACAAATGTGTTTGTGTATACAAAGCAAAGGTGCATGTATCACCTAAGGAAGAAAATTAAAGTTTCAGTTTGGTTTCACCAAAAACTGCCTAAAAAATTAATTTTGTTAAGTTCATGGCTTAGAAGAACACGGCCTGGCATGACTTTGGCATGAAATCTGAGGATCAAATTAAAGTTATTAAATGTGTCAACCAGGTACAGTGAATATGGATGTATTATTTATACTACAAAAACTAATAATGGCAAGAGCTTTTTAAAGTATAAAAAACTTGTTCTCAGAAAGGATTAATATTATCACTTCTATATTATGGATAATATCAATAAGTGGCTTGTACATCAGTAAGTTTATGTTCTAGGAACATTTAATGCAAAGAAGGATTGGTGTTGAGGAAGAAATCATTCAGAAGTTCATTGACTGAGTTTCTTTCAAAAAAACAGGAAATGAGCAATTAGATGGAACCGATTTCATTGTAATAAACATGAGTGTTCATATACAATATGGTGATCGTCAACTGCAAAGTCAACATAACTGACCATATTTTACAGACTGAGTTGTGAGTGTTTTGCAGCAAAGTGCTAACAATTTGTTAATACAGATTGACAATCAGGAAGAGGACTTTTAAGATTTGGAAACTGTTATCAGTGATCAACAATAAACATTTTAGATTATCATTTAAGGCTAAAAGAAATATATACTTTTTTTGTTTTGTTTTTTACACAACAATATGATACACAATGACAATCATGTTTCTCTGTATTTAAATAGGATGTTTTACAAGAACTTGTGTCACTAACAGTATTACAATTTTACTAATTAATTTTTTTTAATACTTTAAACATTAAATTTGTGTTTACCTTATTGAAATAGTTCTTTTGCAGTATTTAAACTTGTCATTACATGTTTATATAATTTTGGAATGATAACATTAACATCATACAAAGTAAATGGATTTTTGAATATGATATGAGAAGGGAAATTAAATTACAGATTGCTTGCAGCAGAACTTTACATGGAAAAAAATAAGGAAAATGGTATGAGATGTCTTAGTGATGGTGATGCTACCATGTCTCAGTTTTGACAGGAAATCTGTGGATTTGTGGGTCTGGATTTGGATAGTTCTCAAGTTGGTTGTTTTCGAAATAGTCAACATGTGTATGTGGGGTAGGTGGTCATACAATCGGTAGCTGTTGTTGTTGTTGCTGTTGTTGTTGTGTGTTTGATTGCAGTAAATTTTATTTCTGGAAGTCTCAGTGTTTTGTTTTTATTTCATCATAACCATTTGTGATAAAAAAAAACTTCAGAACTTATCGGTGAATGACTGACTCATTGTATAAAAAAGCAGATATGAAGTGAAGCAGGAAAATTAGATATGAACAGTTATGAAATAAAAACATAGAGAAGGTCTTGAAACCAGAAAAAACACAGTAGCTACCGTTGTTTCATTATTATAATTCAGTTATATAGTTTGTCAAATGTTGCAAGACGGTCAATTTGCAGGTACCTCAAATAACCGGTTAATAACCTATAAAATATGTAACTTGAGATACATTCACTGTTTGAAAAAACATATTTCCACAAAAATTGGTTCAGCGGGTGTGTGAAATCTGAGCAGTTTGATAGTATTTGATGTTGAATCATTTTGGCAGGGAACAAAGACCTTTTTACTGTATGTGTGACTATATTTTCTTTATATTACCACATAATGGACATGGAATGTTTTATTTTCATCATTTAATGTATCCGTTATAATTTTTCAGGTGGTTTGATGTGATGTTGTAAATGGTTATGTTCCTGTGAATTGACGACAGACTTTACAGCATAAACTGTTATATTTTATTGCATTCGTATTAGGACAGTAAGACTTGTACTCCATACAAAATCATTTTAAACCAAACAGTCTTGGATAATGTCAATCATTTTAGTGATTTAAACAATTGTGGATCTACCCGTTGACTTTCATCAATTCCATTAGCAATAATAATAATATTTAAAAAAATAATTGAAAATTAAAAAAAATCCTCAAGTATCATATTGCTCTTTAATATGATAGTAATAAGTTGTGCATTGATTTTTACAGTGTAAATTATTATTGAATATATCTTTGAACAAGTTTTCCATATGTTGCCTGAATGGATGTAATTTTCAAGTAATGGGGTGAATTTTCGCTGTATGGAGTTTATTTTAAATTTTGAGAACATAAGGAAGCAAATCATGGATGCAAATGACCTTCATGTACTTCCAGTATGTCTGAGTTTGTGTGGATGAAATACCAGGACCCCTAAATAATGGAGAGATAGTGTTATCATTAGATGCACATAGGCTCTTTAGTAAAAAATAATAAATCATTCGTAATACTGTGAATCTGAAATATAAAATTCTAAAAGTTTAAGCTTTTTTAAAATGGTTTTACTTAAATTGCATAAGAATATAACAGGAAAAAAGGAAGATAATTATGGTTTGAGGATATCGGTATACAATATCAGCAAGTGTAGAATTGCATACATGTGGGGACTTATTACAATTTTTTCCTACCAACAATAATGTTTGCATATCCTGTCAAGGAAAAAGTAGGTTTTAAAGTGAAGATTTCCCCAGGATTTTTTCAAGTTTCAGAGGCTCTTGGAATCTTGAAATTCTTCCCAGTACAAGGTGGAACACTGTGCTTGTGTCCTTCATTTACTTTGTTATTTCGAAGTTTTCATATTATGTTTATATAAATAGTTTCTATGTTTTTAGCAAAAAGTGGTATGCTTTAGACTAATATTGCATATAATGTTTACTTGAAAGTTTACATAAAGTGTTCTTTTGTTCTAGATAATGTCTTGGAATATATAATACTGTGAAGGTATTAGCTCACAATAATGTATAAATTTCGAACTTTGAAACATAAATATCTTCATTAAGAATATTTACACTATGACAGGAATTTTACATATTCCTCATTGAACTCCTTCACAAAGCTCTGTCAACATTTATGAGCATGTTAAAAGAACCTAAATTATGCTATCATAGATAAAAACAAAATAAATAAACTTAATAAGTAATAGTGTTTTCTCAATGTCTGTTTCAGCTCCGGGCAGACCAAAGTTCCTTGAGCACCTACTCAACCGTGTGGTGTCCAGGAAGATTGGCAGGAAGGGAGCTAATGGTCTCATACCCGACACGGAAGAGAATCCGGACCAGCCTGAAGAACCACTATCCCCGGACACAGAGACCTGTCTCCAACATGCAGAGGCAATAGTTGAGGAGCTTCTCGTGTCTTCAGTGCGACCACCAAGTGGGGACTCATCAGATTCTGGGAAAGGATCATTGCTGGAACAGACAAGCGATTTTTCTCCGACTGGAACAAAGCAGAAGTGTTGGTCAACACCTGCTTCACCAACACTTCAAGGAATTGTTAAGGCGCGTCTTAAGAGTTTTCAGGCCTTGCGTGAGAGCGATGCGGAATCGGTCGATTCTCAGCAAGATTTGTCTGCCTCGGCATCGAAAGGAAAGACATACAAGAGTGAGGAGTTTAAGTTAGAAATCCAGGAGATTAATAAAAGTATTAAGGCTTTTTATACATCTTTTTCTGATGATGAACGATTCAACTCTAAAGTCATGGAAAGTGGATATGTTAAAGCGTTAGTTTCTAAAATTAATGAAAACAAGATAAAACAGGCAAGTAATGAAAAAGACAGTGCACAAATAGAAAATGGTGCTGCAAGTGTATGTGGTTCTGATGGGATTGAAAGTGCAGAAACTGAAGAAATAAAGTTTCAGTTAGGAAAAGAAGACTCAGGTTGGAGTGAATATGACCAAGAAATTGGTGACTATTACACTGCAGAAGAGGACAATGCTGGGCAGGACTCTATTTTCAGTGCAAATGGAGTCACTCAGAGGTCAAAAGAAGGGTCACCAACATCCTCGTGTATGTTGCTTCGAAATTCTTCAAACTCTTCCAGTTCCCGACATTCCTCTTCTAGTTTGCCAAATGGTAACTCAGTCAGCGAGAGCAAAGTAAGTAAAGCTCTTAGACGCTTTAACGAGGAACGCAGTAAAAGCATCCCACAATCTCGCTTGTCCTCTGTCTCTCATTCTAGTCCATCCTTTTCTTACACTCGGTCACATATCAAAATACCGCCAAATGTTCGTAACTTACGGCTCCACAATGGTGACTCAAAGACTAATGCTAAAAATAGTTATAACACATCAGGTGCTTCTCCTAGTGCTAAACTTAGAAACTGTGTGTCATGTGATATTGAAAACTCAGTTGACCAATCAAAATCGCAGACTGAGTCAGCTGACAAAAGGGGTTGTGTCTCTCAGAGCTTTGATTATGGACTCCCTCTTAACCCTGAAGAGCTGTTTGACGAGAGCTGGTCCAAGTGTGAATTAAGCTTCGATGACTTTGGCCTTGATGACACATCCAAACCAAAGCAGGTAACATGGTAGTTTCGCATTGGATGTTGTAGGCCTTTTGTTTGGAATGAAGACACACATGGCTGGGTTTGTTTTAGGGCAGATGTTTTAGTTTGGCTAAATTTTGTTATTTGTGAGCACCATTAACCTGTATGTTTGTAGTAAAATTTTGCATCTTGCACAATAATGTTAATGTTTTGGTTAGGTTTGGAGCTAAGAATGTATTTTCAAACCAATCACAACATTGATAAAAGTCACCATTTTAAGGTTGTTTTAATTGATACTATTCCTTGTTTCCACCAAACAGTTTTTTCTACTAAAATTGAACGTCTTTGACAATGTAAAATTTTACAATATTTTTCTAGCCAGTGTTACAGTTTCTACAATTGTAGAAACTCCCAATTTGTTCAGTTGTCAAAAATGTATTATACCAAGGGAGACAACCTTAACATGCCTAACAATAACCCGCATGAGTTGTATGCCTTGAATTAGTATGTATCCAGCTTATCCTAGTTTGCATGCCTTACTTACTTTCATAATGCATTAAATTTGTAATTGCTTCAATGACCAGCTGTGTACGTTGTCTTTAAGTACAGATTCCAAAGTTTAAAAAATCTTAGTGAATATATTAAAATTTTACAGTGAACATAATAACTATCAAATATGTTTTATTATTGTAATAGAATAGATTAACACTTGCATTATTTTATCAGATTACACTCAGGAAGTACTTTGTAAGAATATGAAACACTTCAGACCAATTTTGTGGGCTGTTTTAAGGGATTTGTTTTCTTCAATAGCTGTCAGAATCATCAATACACTTTAGAGTGGTATGTAAATGTAACATGATTCGGATCGGAAAAACAATAAAGAGTGTGAAGTAACTTTCAACAGGAATATGTTATGGAAGGTGATCATATTTGTTGACACTTGCCTTAGGATAATTGTGCCTTTTGTATGTCCCATCCAACTGGTCAGGAATGTTGCTATTTGTGTTTGCATGCATATCATATTTTGTTTGGTGTGTGCATTTATCATCATATGTGTTGATCCACGCATCTGGGCACACACAACTGAATGTTTGCAGGTATAAGAACATAATGCAGCTGACTCTTTGATGGAATTTTTTTTTGAAATTACTAAAAAGCTATTGGCATCATACAGTAGCTCATGCTACTGAAAGATTAATATATTGAATATCAACATAATAATAACTGTCAACGGAAATATGTTGTTCATTAGTCTAGTTTGTATTAATAATTCAGAATTAAAAGATTCAAAGTGAAAACAAAGCTTTCATTTCAGTGCCAAACAAATGTTGGTCATACATTTTTCAGAGTTTTGTTTAATAGGAAATATTTGCTTCTTTTGCAAATTATTTAAATTTTAATAATAACAGGTGCCTCCTTTAACTTATCTACGAATGCATTTCTTTGACTCACCCACAGATGTTCAATTGATACAATAATAATTTACCTTAATTTATCGACACAAATAAATGGTTTCTTGGAAAATAATTAATGAATTTATAGACATTGTGGATTGAATTCAATATATTTTAATTCAGTGATTCAAGGAACATACAATGAATTTACTTTGTGTATATATGCTATTTTAACAATAGAGGGGTATTATATTAAAACCAAACTGTTCTATTTGATGAAGTATTTTATCTAAAAGAGTGTATGATAACCAAATAAACTTAAGTATATACGCACCTGTATGTATTTGCAATGTTAGAGAACAATGTACCTTTTCTCATTATATAATATCGTTGATAATAGTTTTTTATTTGATAAGTTTAAATGAATTTTACCAATGAATTTTTTCTTCCAGAATCTTATCTTTATAATTTATAGAGAAGAACATGCCAGGTTATCATATCTTATTTATATTTAATGTAAACTTCAGAGGTGTTCCAAAGTTTAATTGTAACTGGGTAACAGATATTTCATTGGCCCTAATGGTGTAGTACATGTTTCAATATGTTGGCAATATTTCTTTATAAATGCCGGAAATCTCTTATCCAAGTGTCTTATCTTGCGCCCTCCCCAGTGTTCCACTTTTGATTTATTTTGTCAATAAACATACCAGCTACTGTTTAAAAACAGTACATTCTGTAATTGTTTTTAAGTTGTGTCTCTTAAGAGAAACTTCATTTTAACAATGTAGCAACAAATAAAATTTAAATTTAATGGATTTACTAGATCCTTCATTTATTAGTTTGTTTTGTTTATTAGTGATTATGTGTTGTTTGTTCATTTGACTAGTTATTCATTTGACTCACAAAATCCCACTTTTGTTGGTTACTCACTGAGTCACTCACTCACTTCATCCTTCATTCACTGATTTACTTACTCAGTCACTCACTCACGCATTGATCCACACATGTAAACTTTACTATATTCATAGACTCACCAATTCATTCACTTATTTTCTTTCTGTTCTATAATCATTCCCAATCAATCTACTTTTTCATTTATTCTCATCTTAACTGTTGTTTTTCCACTACCCATGAAACATGCCAGTAACAAGTTTATAAAATGGTCATTTTTTATGATCTTTTCATGTGCTCAGAACATTTAAAAATTGTGTTGTTGTAAATTATTTCAGGGCTTGTTCAAAAATGATTATGGTGTTTTAAAAAAACATGGCAATCAGCTATTTTAACCCTTTTCCACTTACAAGCTAAGTGAAAATAGCTGTGTGCAAACAGCATAAAACCAGAACAGCCTGCAAGTACAGTCTGCGAGTAACTCGCAGTCTGTTCTGGTTTTATGCTGTTTGCTGCTCATCAGTATCTAATTAAGGGTTGGAACTGAAACCTTTAAAACTTGGATCTAGTAAGAAAGACCTATAATTGGACTTAACTTTGTAAGGGACTACAAATGTGTCACAATAGTAACCTATCTAGGTGGTAAAGTGTTAAGCCTTGTGAACACTACCGACTCAGACCAGTTTAGGTACTTGTGATCTCAGGTGAGCATGTTAGAGTGTTGGGCCCTCTTGTTTATTTCAAGTCTCAATTTTCATCAAGACTTAATGTAATGGAGCATGTGTGAAAACCCATGATCTTAAAGATACCACCATTAAATCATAAGTTCTGTTAGTGTGTTAAAGAAAGCATATGCATCTGTAACCCATGGGGCTTTCTTGAAGGGATATCATCAGGAATTGCCTTAGATTTGTGGATGTTTGTTGTATGTAATTTTTCCCTCACTATATTTTGAAGATTTTATTTATACCAATGGCCGTTTAACCAAAGTAAACAAAATTTGAGAGTGGGTATGTTGTAGTTATTTGCAGAAACTGTTATTTTAAGTTGTGGAGTGATTAGTATTTCCACATAAATCAAGTTATTAAATTGAAACTACCACTTAAAGTGTAGGTATGCCAGAAACTTTTCAAGCCCAATGATCAACACATTCCTTAGTTACTCGCCCTTAAACATAGCTGACAAAGCCAGGGCTTGGGTATTTGACAAAGATCAAGTTTGTCAATCATGTTATTCCGGTGCAATAATAAAATTAAATAAATCTAAATAAATAAATTTATTTAATTTTATTCAATCATGTTATGAAATATATAAATTTAGGATCCCATTTTTTACTATAAATGTATGTTTTTTCTTCTTTATAAAGAATACAGCAGTCACACTATCTGTAAATCTTGGGGACAGGATGTGTTGCTTGCAACATATGGGTCGAAATCTCAAAGGGCAAGGTCACACTTTTATTAGAGGGCAAACAACAGAAATGGAGAAGAATGTGCCTTGCAATTTGTGTCTCAGCAATAACTTTACTATTTCAAGATGGATTTTATAAAAATAACACAAATGTTAATCTTGATAAGGGGGTTTTTCTATAAAAAAAAAACTGGGGTGCCACACAAAAGGTCTCATAAAGAGGTCAAATAACAAAAATAATAATGGTTGATCTTGGGGGCATGGTGTTTGTTTGCACATCTTGTTAATCCTGGCATTTTAGTTAAGATATAACAAATACTGCCTTTACTTAAACATTTTAAAAATATTATTTGGGATTAGGATTTGTTATGATCATGTTTTTAAGGGTGCATTAGTCTCAGAATTTAAAAAATTTCAATTTTAAATATATAATCATGCATGGCATACTTGCTATTATATTGTGAAGTACCCTATTAACACCCTTGTAACACCTAGGTTTACCTTTTGTGTACATTATCATAGCACTTATAGGCAACAACATTGTAAGAATCAGTATTAAGTGCTGGAAAACAGCTGCTTTCAAATAATAACCTGTCTACAGTAATCACCCAAGTTGCCTAATGAAGAACACAGGCATCATTCAGACATAAAAGTGAGCAGTATTGATGTTCAGCTGAAACTGTTAGTGAAAACATGTAGCGACTGTTAATTGTGTGTGAAATTTCTTTGTGGAATGTTATTTGGGATGTAAAAATGGTTAACTTTAAAGTTTCATTGGTAAGTTGTTCATTCTGATTAGAAAAATAACAAAAAATATGTATGATTTATTTATAAAACAAGACAAAAATATTGGAAAATAAATGTACAAAGGCTATCATTGTACTGTGTTTAGCTGACTCATTCACAATTTGTTTCATTGTAGTACAATATAGTAATTGTAAGAGGCATACTTGATAGTGCACTAGGTGCGTATGTTGACTTAATGTTTCATTATGGTACTGAACCTCGCAGAGAAGCTGGGCCCTGATTATGACACTCATAATCAGTATATTCATCAGCATTAATAGCGTGATCATCTCACCATCGTTTTCATCATTATACTCGCTGTGCTTTTATGAAAATTACATAATCAATATCAACCTTATAATCATCTACATCCTCCTCCTCCTCCTCCTTCTTCTTCTTCTCCTCCTTCTTCTCCTCCTCCTCCTCCTCCTCCTCCTCATCATCATCATCATCATCATCATCATCATCATCATCATCATGATTAATATGTACATTTAACGATGATCATCAAAGTTATTTTAGTCATAATTACCAAATCATCATCGTGAGCAGCATCCTCATTATTTTATTTACAGCATCATTTACTCATAGGATTTTTTTGTTTTCTGTTTGTATTATTCTGAAGAAGAAGTGTCATAATTGTGTGTTCTTAATTACAACATTAATTTGCTAATAGTAACAATAATACTAGTTAAAGTAATAAGAGATTCAAAAATGGATCACAAGATATCTCTACTGTATGGTGGCATCGAGGTGACATTCACTTCTCTTTTTTTAAATTGCTCTCCTCTTTTTGCTATCTCGTGGCCACGAGTTAGCTATGTCGTGGCCACGAGATAGAAAAAATGAGGAGTGCAAAACTAAATAAAAGCGGAGTGCAATTATGTTATGTTATATCAGAGCCTTGCCTGCTTCGACCAGCTATATATATGCGTACAGAATATTTACACATGTTACGCAAAATTTGATTGGCTGACTAACTCGGGATCTGGAGATAGCGAAAATTTTCTCTCCTCTTTTGTTTAATGCAATCTGCCTTTATTTACTGCACCGCTCTTTTTTTAATTGTACGCCGCTTTTATTTAGTTTTGCACTCCTCTTTTTTCTATCTCCTTGCCACGACATAGCTAACTGGTGGCCACGAGATAGAAAAAAGAGGAGAGCAATTTAAAAAAAGAGAAGCACTTCTCTTTTTTTAATTGTACACCGCTTTTATTTAGTTTTGCACTCCTCTTTTTTCTATCTCCTGGCCACAACATAGCTAACTCGTGGCCACGAGATAGAAAAAAGAGGAGAGCAATTTAAAAAAAGAGAAGTGAATGTCACCTCTATGCCACCGTACTACTGCGATAAAAACATACTGTATTAATACCGATACATTTTCAATTAGGAGTAATTAGGCCTATCATTTTGAAATTTTAAAATTATAAAGAGTTGCAACATCTTATTGAGAAAAACATCTTATTGTTCAGGTTGTTTAATCTGTTGTTTTTGTTGAAATCTTGAACATCATGTGGTTCACTTATGTAAAGCAATAAATGCATAATACAATATGAAAGTTTGGATGGTCCAGAGATATTAGGCAATAGACATTAAATCTGAAGAACAGTGGTTCGAACCTCTGTGGTGCTTTTTTTAAGGTTCACACATTCTTTTTATGTTATTACTTATTGACTTTAATTCTGGAATAATTTTGTTTAACTATCTTAATTTGAGGCATTTAATGATCAACAGTAACATAAAAATGCCAAAATTTGTGAACAAGCCCCTTTAATTCAATGAAAAACGACACAGATATATTTTGTAAGAAGTTATTTTTTATGTTCAAGTGAACTGTTTTCTTGTTGCTTGTTATTAAGCAATCAATTTAATGTTGTATTAGAATAAAGAAGCCCTATGGCAGATATTTAGCATATAGGAAGTGAATACTTAAGACAAAGCTTAAGATAATTGGATTTACCAAACTGAAATAGGATTTAAAGATAGTCTTAATCCTACTTGCAACCCATTTCAACAACTTCCTGATTTTAGGCATGGATATAATGCAGACTTGAAAATCTCATTTCCCACTTCATATACAAATGATATTGCATAGAAAATATTATCGGCAAAATACTTTATTAAAGTAACATTAATACTCAAAATCAACAAATATTTCGCAAAAATATTTCATAAAATAAAGTTAACCCATAAAAAATCAGTGTTCTTTATAGCCGGCAATAGCCAAAATTTCAACGCTAGATGTGATGTGGCAAAAGACAAAAAAATTATTTTGTGTCTTATTAAATCTATGTTTTCAGACCACATGTAGCTTTAAAATTTTGGCTATTGCTATATTTAAGAACAATGATTTGTTATGTGTTAACGCTATTTTTTTTAAATATTGTATGAAATATTGGTTGATTTTGAGGATTTATAAGCTCTAAGTAATACTTACCCTAGGTATTTTGGCTTGGCAGTTTAATATTTAAAATTTTAAACAGGCCAACTTGGGTCAATTGCGTTGAGAATTATACTTGTGAAACTTTCACATGTAAGTCACTGGTATGAGCATTTTACTTCTTAAATTTCTACATGTAAGTCATATTTGTGTGAGCATTATACTTGTGAAAATACACATTGGTATAAGCAGTATACTTGTGAATTACCCACGCAAAAGATACATTTGTGAGGCTTATACTAGTGAACCTTTTACACATGTGTCATTGGTGTAAGCATTGAATTCAAATAATCACACAATCACACAAATAAATCCATTTAGTGGGCTTTATACTTATGAAATGTTCACACCTTAGTCACTGGCATTGAAATCACATGTAAATGGCAGCTAATCTGACCTGCTGATACATTATAAGTAACTCAGTTTGATGAAGCCCCGCATGTATCAGTGATTACATGATAAGTAACTTTGCAAAATCTCACTCTTTCATTTACTAAAAGCATGTTGAAACCACACGCATTTGTCAAATGTAGAAGAAACATTTTTTCAGGCAAAGATATGATGAATGCTTATACATAACATGCATGTAGGGATCAGTATTGACTGAAATAATTTTATATTGTAGATCTATTTATTACTTGTACTTCTATTTTTAGTTTTATGCATAATTTCTTGCATGTGTTTGGATGCAAGTTAAAATAAATAAAAATGTTCTGCCATTAATCTAATAAACTTTTTATTCATACCAACTTGAGGTGGGTTGGAATATTTAACTTCTTTATCTACGTTGCAAATAATTATAGATTATCTCTGAAATTTATAACAAAAAGTTGTGTTTAATGTACATTTTAAGTGCTGTTTATATTATAGTTTTTACAATTTATTTTATAATATTTAAAGCTTTAATGAATATTCAACTGTGTACATTATCATGAAACTTTGCATTTAAAAATGTTAAAACAGCTTTTATGCTTTTTTGTTATTCAAATGAAGTTATAACATTTTATTTTTTATCATAATGTTATAGGCACATATTGCAGCCTTTACATGTGAAGTAAAGAAATGTGCTTTCTTAAAGTTGTGTTGGGCTGTTCTGACCACACTTATCTGAATTACAAGGAATTAGTGAAATCAATGTTGGGCTTTTGTGTATAATGGTTTTCTTCACATGTCTCCAGGAAGAGGATGAGAAACCAAAGGACAAAGTACACCAAATTGCGTACGAACTTCTGACAACAGAGCGCGCTTATGTGGCCAGACTACGGCTGCTGGAAGAGGTAGGTTACACAACACTATGATCTAATGGGTAATCACATACATTCTGCAGAAGCACTTAAAATGCATTAAAGCTCTTATGCTGTGTTTAAATTTACTTATTTTCAGATGTCAATTACCTCTTAAATTTTATAATTCCTGTACTTTATACAAAAAGACAGATTTATTGAACAAAAATGTATGTTAACTTCCAACCGTGAAACTATAAAAAAAATACATTGAACAAAATACACTGCAGCTGCCGAGTCTTTGTTATGGTATTTTATTGTTTTATTTTAGTCACATGTACAGGATAATTAACAATCATGACATGAAGCAACGAGTTGGTTAAAAAAAGTTTGGTTTTCATTAAGACCAGTAACGGTAAATCAATATCCTTCATGGCGGTAAATCAATATTCTTCATCCCACTTGAATTAATGTGTTGATGTGAGCTCGGTTGGTTCAAGTTTTGAAGAAGTTTTATGTTTTAAAAAATGAAATTAAATCTAGGAAACCACTTGTTAGCTGCAGGTCACTGTATTATAAGTCAGATCTGATAAATATGCTGAAAAAAATGTATGACTAATTTTCAAAACAAAAAGAGTTTCTAGATTGTAGGATTTGCTTTCTCCCAATTAAGTCACTGTCTGCTGTTGAAGTTGCTAAATTCAAGAAAACCTGGTCATAGTTCATGGCTCTCTGTATCCAGCTTCTGTTTTTGGTTTAAAATAACCATAAAACATACTGAAGAAAGGGTATACAATTTAAAGGTTAAAATTTTGAATTTTTTGTTTCGTCTTGTCAATTTAAATTTTTATTAGGAGTATTTTTCATTGTCATGTAAAGATGGAAATGGCAAGCACCAGAAGCAATGTAACTTGTTGTAATAAAAGACTGTAATGTTGGACAGAAACAAAGGCATAATATCTAATAAATCAGACAGTGCAGCTTATCTTGCCAAGAGGGCACTGATGATTATCTGTCAATATTGAGCAATGAATCCCAGTTGCCCAGTAATGTGCTTATCTCCGACCATCTCCCAGCCTTAATTGGGGCTGCCTGACATACTTTGGTCTCACCTTGATGAAACACTCAAAGAATCAAACAGAAGCAGTTTGTGGACCTCTGGACTGTGAATTTGAGGATCAAAGCCTGAGAGCTTTGACTCCTGAGTGATGTGGGGAAGGTTGGCAACAAATCCACACAAAGAAGAATCAAAGCCTGAACATGATGGCTTTCCAGCTTAAAAGTGAAATGTACAAGCATTAATATAATCCACTGATTCACATTTGTCAAACTATACTCATTACTGATTCTATGTTAACCTGTTATATATTTCACTAGTCCTGAGCTATTTAGTAAGACAGCTGAATAACGAATAACATGTCTGTCCATTTTATATGGAAAATGTACTACCTAACAAAAAAACACTTATTTTATGCAGGTGTTCCATACAAGAATAAAAGAGGAGAACACCAAGTCAAGCTTTATGCCTTCTGAAGTGGTGGTGCAGATGTTCTCGGCCATCAAGCCCATCTATGACTTTCACATGCAATTCCTCCTCCCTGACTTGGAAGACAGAATGAAAAACTGGTGAGAAATGTTGTCTAAAGTTTCAGGGCTTTTCACCTCTGGAAACATGCCTATTAATTGCATTGGTGTGGTGGGGAAAAAAGCACTGTTAGAATTTGGGGTTTGGAATTTTCATAGCTGTGGAGATGAGGAATTTTTCTCTGACAAGCATTGCAAATATGGGTTTTTGAACCATGTAAATATTGGTTATGTATAATGTGATAATGGGTCATAGAACAATGTGATAATGGGTCAAATAACATTTGAGGAAGTATCATAGAACATTGTGAATATAGACATAGGACATTGTAAATATGGGTCATAGAACAATGTGATAATGGGTCGAAGAACAATGTGAATGTGGATCATAGAACAATGTGATAATGGGTCAAAGAACAATGTGAATGTGGGTCATAGAACAATGTGATAATGGGTCAAAGAACAATGTGAATGTGGGTCATAGAACAATGTGATAATGGGTCAAAGAACAATGTGAATGTGGATCATAGAACAATGTGAATGTGGGTCATAAAACAATGTGAATGTGGGTCATAGAACAATGTGAATGTGGGTCATAGAACAATGTGAATATGGGTCATAGAACATTGTGAACATGGGTCATAGAACAATGTGAATGTGGGTCATAAATCATTGTGAATAAAGGTCATAGAACAATATGAATATGGGTCATAGAACAATGTGAATATGGGTCATAGAACAACGTGATAATGGGTCATAGAACAATGTGAATATGGATCATAGAACAATTTGATAATGGGTCATAGAACAATGTGAATAAGGGTCATAAAACATTGTGAATAAGGGTCATAGAATATCTTGAATGCAGTAATTGAACTACCATCTTATACGCTCAATGTCTGGTACCCTTTCTTACTCCGGATCTTTTCTTATCATAAAGCAAGTAAATAATGAAATAATTATACTAGGAAGTGTGTAAATAATCATGTCTCAAGGACACTTTGAAAGCCAATAATTAATTGTTGGGTCACATTGTATATAAACAGGAATGTGATGGGCTTGATGAAGATTATCTCTTAATGCAGTAAAATCAAATGATGGGCTTGATGAAGATTATCTCTTAATGCAGTAAAATCATTGACCCTCAGCGTTTTTGCTTGTTATTTTATTTTGACCATTGCGATTTAGATGGCCTTGAATGATGTTTTGTAAAATTTACATTGTGTTCATTATATTATGTTATGTTAAAAGTATGTATCAACATCACCCTTTTGTTTTGCAACATTTAGGTCAACCCAGCAGAAAATCAGTGACATAATGGCGAAACTGGCCCCTTTCTTACTGCTGTATACTGAATATGTAAAGAACTACGACAACACTATGTTATTGATAAACAAATGGACCTCACAATCTCTGAAATTTGCAGGCATTCTCCATGAAATTCAGGTAAAAAAATATTTTCCTAATGCAAACAAATGTACTCAATTAAAAAACAGTAATCTGCAATAATAAAGAGACTAGTTTGTTTATTTCTATTTTGTGAATGTTGTCACCTGAGGATTATACTGGTAAGCTTTTATGAGACATGGCTTTATTGAAGTAGCAGATTTGACCTTGTTTCACTTATGTGCCAGTTTGTGCATGTGTACTTAAGTACAGTGACGTAAACATTTAAACAGTATACATTACGTTTAAGCTTTTCCAGTCTTATTCAAAAGCATAAAATCCTAGCCTTCGCTATACATTAATGATGTGACTGTACAGTTTTGCCCTTGTTATAGTCTGATAGGGCTATAAAATTGAGCTTACTAGAGCTTATCAATAGAAACAATTGGCTCACAGTTTTTAAGTATGAAATTATGAAAAATAGGACCTAGAGGAGGATATAGATTGATAAGTGATTGATCTCGATATGAATTGCATCATGTAATTTTATCCAATTATAATGCGGTTGAATATTAAGTGCATACAAATTTAAATTTGGTACAACTGTCAAGAGCATGGTGATGTTGAAGTGGATTGAAGGGACTTAGCTAAAGCAGTCATGAAGGATACACTGCATGTTTTAATATATAAAGCCAGTTGTGAAAATCATATTATAGAAATTGTAAGTTAAAAAGGGGGCATAACTGTAGCAATGTTTAGTAAAATAATAACACATGAACAACTACATAACATAATGAACAATATCTTCAAGTATGGAAATCAAAAATTGACAATTCTCCTAAAGCATTGCATTATAGATTTTTTTAAACTGATTTGTACTGTGAACCATATCTGAATATAAATTTGTCTTTTGTTTTAAGTAAAACTTTGTCAAGTTTTCGTTGCTCAGCACATGATCTCATGATTGAGAAAGGTCGACATTTATCAATAGATAGACATTTAAGATTTTGTCCATTACGTGTAAAAAATAATATAAGTGTAGTTGAAGATGAATATCATTTCTTTTTTGAATGTAATGAATACGAAACATTTAGGCAAACATTCTTCAACCTGACTGGTTAAGAAACCGATCTCATCAAATGTTTTTTGCTATCTTATGCTTAAAAGATGAACATAATATAATAAGGATTGCTAAGTTTTTGCATAAGTCGCTTGTGAGAAGAAATTTTTTTTAAAACATACATACTTGAATATATTTTTGAAATGCTCTATCTAACATTTTAATCATGCGTATCATTTCAGAAACTTTTTTCTTTTTTTTTTGCTTAAATGTTCATAATGTATGATTATATGACTATGTATCACTCTGCCTGATATATTTTGTAAATGCTGTATTTTGGGCCGGTGGCCTATATTACTTAATAAACATGTCTATGTCTATGTCAATACATGCAAGTTAGAATGAGAAAAAAAAGAGGATGGGAATAAACATTGTTTAGGCACTTTTTGACACAAAGCAATATTGTAATTAGTAAACAAGCATGGTCGGAAAATATGATACCTGTACTTGTATTTGAATATAAGACTTTAAAGCAATAATTTGCGCTTTAAATTTCTTCATGGGTCGTAGTAAGAAGTAGCATACAGTAAAGCTTTGAAAAATTACTTAAATGTCAGAGACTTTCAAATAAATTTAAGAGTCATAGCCATAAGTACTTACAATGGTCTTCAATAACATTACATTTATTGTAAAAATCTTTTCAAATGCAGACCTGCTATAATGAGAGTTATTCTCCCTTGATTAGTTGACACAGCGGTGCTGAGGTCATAAGTCATATTTGTGACAAAGCTCTAGTTATGCAGTGCCTTATGAATGTTTCAGCGTCTGCCAGAATGTGGTCAGCTGACACTTCAGCATCACATGCTTGAACCCATACAACGAGTCCCTCGGTATGAGCTCCTCTTAAAGGGTACGTGATGTTTAATATGAATGCTGTTGTTTCTTTCTATACATTTTCCAAACATTTTATAAACTGATCCCCGGGGATATTTTAAATTTTAAAATGTTAAAACTTTGATTTGTATTACTTTTTGACGAGACAGACAGTATGCATGTTTGGCTATTGTTTTTAAAAGATTTAACAAAGTTTATTCATGTAGGTATGAAAAAATATGTAGTGCTTTTTACTGGAAACAATAACAATTGTATCTGCTAACATTTCATGGAAAATCATCAACAAAAGTATACAAAGCCATAAGTACCGACACTTTAATTCTGGCATATATGAAGTATACTTCACTGCACTGTTTGCTGTTGCAGCCTACATCAAAAGCCTCACTGCAGAAGCACCAGACAGGAAAGATGCAGAAAGTAAGGAAGATGATTTGAGAAATGAGCAACACTCTGTGAAAAGGGGGTTTAATGAATATGCGTACAGTGTCGTCCAAGATTAGCCTGTGCAGTCTTCACAGGCTGATCAGGAATGGCACTTTCCACCTTAACTGGATTTTTGCTAAGAAGTGATTATCTTGAAAGGAAAAATATCATAAAAGCGGGAAGTGTCGTCCCTGATTAGCCTGTTCAGACTGCACAGGCTAATCTGGGCCAGCAATGTATGCACATTCATTAAACCTCCTTTTCACAGAGCATGGCCCAAATATTTGTTGTCCAATATTTATGGGACTTGGTTAGAACATTTGTCCCAATGGTATTGTGAGCCGAGTTTGATACTTGGTAATGTAGGAATACAAAACTAGATCACTAGGTCAATAGTGAATGAAAATCTTATGAACAGTATCAATGTCACTTGTATTACCCAATCTTTATATTGCTGAGAAGATTTGTCTCAGGGACTTTTTAGTCAAATTCTAAACTCTGTCATATGAGTCAAAAACAAGGTAGCCTTGTCAAATTGAAAAAAAAACACAACAGCACAACAGGTTGTCAACAGGCATATTCAAATTTGATCAGATTATTTGTTCAATGATAATTCTTATATTATTAAGTTCAAAAATCTTAAATGTGGGTAAAAAGTAGGTCACAAGTTCAATTTGAAGAAAAAGCTTGTAAGTAATCAATTGCCAAATGTTCATGAAACTTTGATAGGACAGTCGCACAAATGATACATGGATATTGGCCGAATTAAATAATTGGATCACTTGGGGTAAAAACATGTATACCTGGTCACCATAACAATGTTTTTCACAAATAACTAGGATCATAATCTCAGGTGTGAAGCATGGGGTCTTCAGGACTCTCTGATTAGATATTGCACAAGGTGCAGGTATGAAATATATTACATTGAATACATTACAGATAGCAAATGAAAACAGTTTATAGAAATAAGATGTGATGAAATATTATTTCACAAATATATTGTTTCCATGTTCAACGCATGATACTATTGTAACTGTTACATCCTTACATACCGGTATGCATACTGACATAATGTTGTGATATTTCAGAGGCCCTGGATCGTGTTACTCAGGCAACCAGTCATGCAAACACAGCAATAAAGAAGCTGGTGAGCTGTACCCAACATCTGTGAATTAATAACCTCACTGTTATATAGGTCCTGCGTTCAAAGCGCAATCTGGAATCAATTTCGTTTGCATTTGTCATTGATTCTATTTTTTTGTTGTCATTGATTTTTGTAATTTATTATTAATTATTAATGTTCACAGCACAAAATAAATGTCAAAATGAACATCTATGTCACAGAGCGTTACATGAAGGTGTAATTTTTTACCAACCCAAACCCAAATGATAATTGCATTATATGTTCTATAAATCACTTTATTCTTTAATAGAGATGAATTCAATCAAATCCCAATGCCAAAAAACTCACTTTTTATTGTTTTGCACATGTGGGTCGGTCCGTCCACCAGATGGTTTCCGGATGATGACTCAAGAACGCTTAGGCCTAGGATCATGAAACTTCATAGGTACATTGATCATGACTGGCAGATGACCCCTATTGATTTTCAGGTCACTAGGTCAAAGGTCAAGGTCACAGTGACTCGAAATAGTAAAATGGAGTCCGGATGATAACTCAAGATTGCTTAGGCCTAGGATCATGAAACTTCACAGGTACATGTACATTGATCATGACTGGCAAATGAACCCTATTGATTTTCAGGTCACTAGGTCAAAGGTCAAGGTCACAGTGACTCGAAACAGTAAAATGGTTTCCGTATGATAACTCAAGAATGCTTATGCCTATGATCATGAAACTTCATAGGTACGTTGATCATGACTGGCAGATGACCCCTATTGATTTTCAGGTCACTAGGTCAAAGGTCAAGGTCACAGTGACTCGAAACAGTAAAATCGTTTCCTGATTATAACTCAAGAATGCTTACGCCTAGGATCATGAAACTTTATAGGAACATTGATCATGACTGGCAGATGACCCCTATCGATTTTCAGGTCACTAGATCAAAGGTCAAGGTCACAGTGACTCAAAACATTAAAATAATTTCCGGATGATAACTCAAGAATGCTTACGCCTAGGATCATGAAACTTCATAGGTACATTGATCATGACTGGCAGATGACCCCTACTAATTTTCAGGTCACTAGGTCAAAGGTCAAGGTCACAGTGACTTGAAACAGTAAAATGGTTTCCTGATGATAACTCAAGAATAATTAGGCCTAGGATCATGAAACTGCATAGGTACATTGATCATGACTGGCAGATGACCCCTAAAGATTTTCAGGTCACTAGGTCAAAGGTCAAGGTCACAGTGACAAAAAACGTATTCACACAATGGCTGACACTACAACTGACAGCCCATATGGGGGCATGCATGTTTTACAAACAACCCTTGTCGTGACTTTCTGTTTGCATTTGTATCGGTGAAATTATTTTACAATTAAAAGAATGCCTTGTTTGCTGTGCAGGAGAAATTCCACAAGTTGCTGAACATAGTACAGAAGTTACGAGGGGAGGAAATTGATGACCTTATCCTCCCCACAAGGGAGCTAATCAAGGAAGGGACCATCACGAAAATCTCAGCAAGGGGTGGAGAAAAGCAGTCAAGATATTTGTTTTTGGTGAGTGTCTGCACAAATATTGATATATTTGGATGGTGTAGATATATTTAAGAAATAGCAAGGGCCCTATGGCATTATGGCATGTGTTTCAATAGTATTTGCCATCTTAATGAAAACATCTAAATATTTTAAGTTAAAAGATTGAAAAACATGCATAATAATACACCAATCTATAGTTTACTGTGTATTTTTCATTACTTCAGTAAAATCAGCAATGTTTTGACAAAATACTGGCTAGACTAAGCTTCCTGTAGTAATCAGTATCATGTATAAAGTTTCTCATGATATTGGCTCTTCTGATTGGTTGCTAAGGTTTGTTACTATGCGCATGTTCTTGTTCTACAAGTAGTTTCTTAAGAGAAAAACTTAACATTTGCTCATGTTTCTCTTAAAATATGTTAACATTTTTTTTCACAAATAAGTGGCTTATAAAACATTTGGTAAACCTACTAATAAACCAAAAAACAAACTAACACAATTGTGTGTAATCATAACATCGGCTTGGGGTAAACATTAACAACTTTCCAAGTTCAAACTGGAAATCATGAGAAAGAACGTTGTTATAGTCATTTATGAACAGAAATAAATTTAAATTCTAAAAATGGAAAAACATTTGACTGTCAAGCACTTAATTCTCGAGGAGTTTTCATCAAAGTCACAAACAATGAGGAGGGAGGCTTTACTATTAGGATAAGAGCTAGTGACTTTACAGGCAGTCACACATTTGACTAGTCCTTTTTAGCTCACCTGATTGCTCAGGTGAGCTTTTGTGACCGGTCTTTGTCCGTCCTCTGTCCGTCCGTCCTCATTTGTTTGTTAACACTCTAGAGGCCACATTTATTGTCTGATCTTCATGAAACTTGGTCAGAAGCTTTGTCACAATGAAATCTCGGTCGAGTTCGAAACTTGGTCGTGCCGGGTCAAAAACTAGGTAAAAAAAAAGAAAAAACTTGTTAACACTGTAGAAGTCACATTTCATGCCCAATCTTCATGTAACTGTGTCAAAATGTTTGGCTTAATAATATGTTGGTTGAGTTCAAAAGTGGTTTCGGTCCGTTGAAAAACATGGCCACCAGTGGGCGGGGCAGTTTTCCTTATTTGGCTATAGAGAAACCTTGTAAACACTCTAGAAGTCACAATTTGTGCCCAATCATCATGAAAGTTGGTCAAAACATTGGTTTTATTGATATCTCGGACGAGTTCGATAATGGTCCAGATCGGTGAAAAAACATGGCCGCCAGTGGGCGGGGCATTTTTCTCTATATGTATATAGTGAAAACATGTGAACACTCTAGAAGTCACATTTTTGGCCCAATATTCATGATATTTGGTCAGAACATTTGTTTCCTTGATATGAGAGTAGAGTTCGAAAATGGTTCTGGTCAGTTCAATAACATGGCTGCCGGGGGGTGGCAGTTTTCCTTATTTGGCTACAGAGAAACCTTGTAAACACTCTAGAAGTCACAATATTTGCCCAATCATCATGAAAAATGGTCAAAACATTAGTTTTATTGATATCTCGGACGAGTTCGAAAATGGTCCAGATTGGTGAAAAAACATGGCCGCCAGTGGGCGGGGCAATTTTCTCTATATGTATATAGTGAAAACATTGTGAACTCTCTAGAAGTCACATTTTTGGCCCAATTTTCATGAAATTTGGTCAGAACATTTGTTTCCTTGATATGAGAGTTGAGTTTGAAAATGGTTCCGGTTAGTTTAATAACATGGCTGCAAGGGGGGGGGGTTTAACCAGGTTTTCCGAAGGAAAAAACTGGTTATTAGATTGGCGAATGCGGGCGGGCTGGCTGGCGGGCGGGCGGAACAAGCTTGTCCGGGCCATAACTATGTCGTTCATTGTCAGATTTTAAAATCATTTGGCACATTTGTTCACCATCATTGGACAGTGTGTCG
Organism: Dreissena polymorpha; assembly: GCF_020536995.1. Taxonomy (NCBI): domain Eukaryota; kingdom Metazoa; phylum Mollusca; class Bivalvia; order Myida; family Dreissenidae; genus Dreissena; species Dreissena polymorpha. The sequence goes on along the minus strand of NC_068359.1, from coordinate 3,556,280 downwards.
CGCGAAATAATTACGTCGATATCTCCAAAGTCAAGGTCACACTTTGAGTTCAAAGGTCAAAAATGGCCATAAATGAGCTTGTCCTGGCCATAACTATGTCATTCATTGTGAGATTTTAAAATCATTTGGCACATTTGTTCACCATCATGGGACGGTGTGTCGCACGAAAGAATCACGTCAATATCTCCAATGTCAAGGTCGCCACGACTAAAAATAGATTTTTAAAAAAAAAAACTTACAAAGGGGGTTAATTTTGTTTGTTCATTTCAAAAGTTCAGTTTGAGTTTTCTCCCTTTATCAGATTTTTTTTTCACAATGAAAACCTGGTTTTGTGACAATTTTGTCCCTTGTTCTCTATATGTATTTAGTGAAAACATGTGAACACTCTAGAAGTAACATTTTTGGCCAAATTTTCATGAAACTTGGTTAAAAGATTGGTTTTATATATATCACATAATAAATGCCATAATTATTGCCCTTAGATTGTCCAAATTTTTATTATATAACACTTCAACACCGTTATTTCGAAGTCGTCAGGACCGTTAAAAAAAACTTTGGATTAACGATAATTCAAAATAAACATTTGACAGAAGACTTCTTTGATTTTATAAAAATAAAACGTTGGGGAATTCGCATGGTTCGGTAACACACTTACCTAAAAAAGTAAACTAGTCAGATAGCAATAGATATCTACTTATAACAAACGGTGGAATAAAACGATTATTTTTCTTGTTTTTATTTTTTCTCTAATTACAGAACATATAAAATATAACGAATAGCACAAATTATCAGACATACATACATATGCATACATTTTCGGAAATGAATTAAAATTTCTTTGAAATAATACGCGATGTCTCTCTGAACACCGGCGTTCGCGCAGGCGACAAAGGTGTAATAATCGGCTTTTTACGCGCCAGGACAAAGGTGTGAAATTACGCTCAGTATTTTGCAGTTTTGACTTCGGATTAAAGATTGATTATTAGGTGCAAATTATAGTGTTGGGACCAACAAAATCACTTCGGTTTAACGAACTTCGGATTAACAATGAAATTTTACATTAAACAAAGAAGAACCAAAATCGGGACCCAAAAAATACTACGGTGACTTCGGATTATCGGTGTTCGAAATAACGGTGTTGAAGTGTAAACAAAATCCTTGAAAACACTCTAGAGGTCACAATTTTGTTTCAGATTTTATGAATCTTGGTCATAATATTTATTTTTGTAAGCAAAGTTTGATGTTTGGTAAGGGGGGGGGGGGGGGGGGGGGCAATTCAAAATATAGGCCACCAGGTCAAATCTTACAAAAACAAAAATACTCCATATGCCAGAGTTTTGGTTCAATAATGATGAAACTTGACCAGGATGTTTGTCTAGACAATATCAAGGTCAAGTTTGACGTTTGGTAAAGATTGAATGAAGTGGCTCCTTTCAGGTGAGCAAACTAGGGCCATCTTGGCCCTCTTGTTCCCTTATATCACCTGTTAAATTTATGCTTGGTGCACAAACTTTACCCTTGACGTAGTTTTGAAAGAAAGTTTCTGTAAAACAAGATAAAACATTCGAAATAATTTCAAATTGATTGCAAAATTATCTTTGAAAGTTATGAAATAATACTTTTTGCCCAAAAGTTTATATTGCTTTCTTTCAGTTCAATGACCTGCTGCTGGTATGTTCGGAGCAAAACATCACCAGTACGTACAAGGTGCGAGCTACTCTCAAGGTGGACGGGATGGAGATTCTACCTGGAGAAAACTTCAACATCAACAACACCTTCTGTGTGAAAGGCATAGAGAAAGCCATAGAGTTCCTAGATGAGTAAGTGCACCATTAGATTTGTATTATCTGAGTAGGTGATTTATCTTTGTATTTACTTTTATTTTTGGGCATTTCTGTATAATTTAAACCTGTCATTTAGATGTGACACAATTTTATATGAAAATTAATCTTACATAAGAATTTACAATTCTGCAGTATGTTGCCATGTATTTGTTTTTCCGAGTAATCAATACTATGTATGGACATGGGTATTGAAGGCACATGCTCGTTGTTTGGAAAAATGACGATTTTCTAAGTAAATGTCAAAGATTAAATAAAGAATGTATGCATTATGTTTAAACAAGCGAAATAATACTTGCAAAGCATGAAAACAATTACCCTAGGATTAAACCATATATCAAGGGAATTGCACCCATCCATAAACAAGCTTTATTTGGCAAGGATATCAATTGAACAAATGTGCTTTTTTCTGATTTCAGGTCTAATAATGGAAATGGATCGGACTGGTTAGCTGTAAGTGGCTCCTGTTTGCTTGTGTTTTCTTTCTTTTTTTGTCCCCTACCGGTGAAAACGGAGGGCACTTATGGTTTGCAATCTGTGTGTCAGTCAGTCAGTCAGTCAATCAGTCAGTCAGTCAGTCAGTCAGTCAGTCAGTCAGTCAGTCAGTCAGTCAGTCAGTCAGTCAGTCAGTCAGTCAGTCAGTCAGTCAGTCAGTCAGTCAGTCAGTCTGTCACACTTTTCTAGATCCTGCGATAACTTTAAAAGTTCTTAATATTTTTTCATGAAACTTGAAACATGGACAGATGGCAATATGCAGATTATGCACGTCATTTCATTTTGTTCCTACGTCAAAAATTTTGGTTGCTATGGCAACAAATATATATATAAAAATAAAAAAAAATCTGACAATGGTAGAGTTTCACAGGTAGGGGACCATATTGCTTGACAATAGTTTTGTTTTTTCTTTTTTTTCTTTTTGCTTGTATTTACTTTGAGAAATGTATCAATGTGTTCATAATGAAATTACCACATTGTATCCGGATTGTAAAAGTTATTGTGTTCTTCTTTGTGATGGGAAATGCTCATGTGATAAGAGTCTTAAAAAAATAATGATCCAGAAAGCGAACCTTTAATTGACTTCAATATTTACCACAATATCAGAAACATTTGATTAGTCCCCTACCGGTTTCACCGGAGGGGACTTATGGTTTGCGCTTTGTCTGTCAGTCAGTCAGTCAGTCAGTCTGTCAGTCAGTCTGTCTGTCACACTTTTTTGGATTGGATCCTGCGATAACTTTAAAAGTTCTTAATATTTGTTCATGAAACTTAGAACATGGATAGATGTCAATATGGACATTATGCACGTCATTTATTTCGTTTCTATGTCAAAAATTCTGGTTGCTATGGCAACACATAGACTAGAAATACTGCTGAAATGGTGGTTTTCTGGATCCTGCGATAACTTTTAAAGTTCTTAATATTTTTTCATGAAACTTGAAACATGGATAGATGGCAATATGGACATTATGCACATCATTTCATTTTGTTCCTACGTCAAAAATTCTGGTTGCTATGGCAACAAATAAAAATAAAAAATATTCTGAAAATGGTGGGATTTCTGACAATGATAGAGCCGGTAGGGGAGTTATATTGCTTGACAATAGTCTTGTTTGTTCAATGTTTTTTTCAAGGATAGTTTAGTTCAGCTAAAATATTTGTATCAATTTGGGGCAATCAATCTTATATACAAAATAAATGGTCAACCTTCGATTCCTCTAGTGTGTTATGATATTTTTGCAGGTTTTCCAACAAGTCACCACAGACTTTCATCAGAAAATGAAGCTAGGCCGGTTAGTGAGCTGGGAGAGTGAAACTGCACCTGAAAAGGTATTTTATTGTTTTGTAAATTTGTGCAACATTTCTTCCTTAATTCTTTAGTCAAAATGGTGTTTTCACATTTAAAAATGAACAATACTGTACTTGTATGCCTTATAGTTGTACAGTTTTTTAAAGTACTCAATTGCTGCCAATGGCAGGAATGCTCATTGATAACTTTGACACATCAAGTCGAAGAGCATGCATTGCAAGGACAACTTTTTATAATGGTTTTGTGTCAGTTTAATTAAGAACCAGTATTGATAAAGTATGCACTTGTTATATTTCTCTTTCTTTACAGTTCAGTTGGTCCACATCAGGTTATATTAGTTACTGATTCAATTATACTTTTCTAAAAGTCAAAAATGAAGAAAACTATTATTTTAAAACCAATTGTTAAAAAAAAGATCTACTTTGAAATAACCAGAATTGCAATATGCTTAGATTTAATTTGATCATTTATTTGACATGATTCTTAGTATTAAACTTAATTTCTTTCAGCCAAAACCAGGCACGAAGGCACCAAGATGGATCAAAGATGATGAAGTCACCATGTGTCACGAATGTAAGGACAAATTCACTGCAATCAAGCGGCGTCACCACTGTCGAGCTTGTGGAGAGGTAAGAAGTGGGCTTTCACAGAAGGCTTATCGGAGGGTTAGTCTTTTGTTACTCATCTTTTGTTACTGGTACTGGTGCTTGTGAAAACTGTGTACTGGCCATCACCTGAAAGCATTCTGTTGGTTTCCACTCATCCTTGATTCATGTTTCACATTATTATGCGCCCATTTGAACGTAAAAAAGTTAAGTTAAGGTTTGCATGAAAGTTGAAATTCAGTTTAAAGTTTGCATGTAAAAAGTACATTCATCTGTAACTACATCAGATATTTAATTGAAACTTTACACATCTCATTGAACTCATCCTGTGATGTTACCAAAGAAGGCCAATAACTTTTACATGCAATTTATCTGTTTTTGCCCCTTATTATATGTTGTGTACTTGTGAAATTCATGTTAAAGTTTGCTTACTGCAACTCTTTAAGAGACATGCAGACTTAGTATCGGGCTGCATTTTGGGCTGTTGGGTCAATGTCAAGGTCACTGTTGCTAAAAATAGATATATAGTTAATGCTCAATAACTTCAGTTAGAATGGGGATATAGTACAGAAATTTATCTGAAGGTAGGTTACATGCTGATTCAGGGAGGGATTCTTTTTGGGGCAAGTGGGGTCAAAGTCTCTGTTACCAAAAATATAAAAAGAGTTCATTGTCAATAACTTTAGATTGGATGAAGTTATTGTGGTGTTATTTTGTTTGTAGGTAGCTTACATGCAGAGTTATGTTGGGCAACATTTTTGGATAGATGGCTCAAGGTCATTGTTAGTCAAACAAGAACAATGAGCTGCTCAATTAGCTAACCATTTGCATGCTGGGAATTTTGTCTTCTGCTAAAATGTAGTCTGTTGAATTTCTAAAATTAGCATTTTCTTGGATTTTTTTCAAAGAATACTATCAGAATAGCAAACAGTTTGGATCCTGATGAGACGCCACGTTCTGTGGCGTCTCATCTGGATCCAAACTGTTTGCAAAGGCCTTCAAAATTCGGTTCCAGCACTGAAAGAGTTAAGATGGCAGTATTGTGCTGTAATTTTGTGTGAACATCAAAGTTAACTAGAAATGGCGCGACGCGTATCCCCACGCCGAATGTTTGACCTAGGTGTGCCCCAGGGTTTGTAATGGGGCCATACATAGCTGAGATTGACCGTATTGTCATAAGAGAAGTTCATCATCAATTAGAAGTGAATTGGTGTAGAAATGAAGAAGTTATAGCAAAAGGCAATTTTGGGTGGGTGTGACATATGTGGGCAGGGCGCCCCAGGGTTGGTAATTGTGCCATGCATAGTTGAGATTGACCGTATTGTCATAAGAGAAGTTCAGTATCAATTTGAAGTGAATCGGTGTAGAAATGAAGAAATTATAGTAAAAGGCAATTTTGGGCGGGTGTGGTCTATGTGGGCGGGGCCCCAGGGTTGGTAATGGGGCCATGCATAGTTGAGATTGACCGTATTGTCATAAGAGAGGTTCAGTATCAATTTGAAGTGAATCGGTGTAGAAATGAAGAAATTATAGTAAAAGGCAATTTTGGGTGGGTGTGGTCTATGTGGGCGGGGCGCCCCAGGGTTGGTAATGGGGCCATGCATAGTTGAGATTGACTGTATTGTCATAAGAGAAGTTCAATATCAATTTGAAGTGAATCGGTGTAGAAATGAAGAAATTATAGTAAAGGCAATTTTGGGTGGGTGTGGTCTATGTGGGCGGGGCCCCAGGGTTGGTTATGGGGCCATGCATAGTTGAGATTGACCCTAATGTCATAAGAGAAGTTCAGTATCAATTTGAAGTGAATCCGTGTAGAAATGAAAAAATTATAGTAAATGGAATTTTTTGGTGGGTGTGGCCTATGTGGGCGGGCGCCCCAGGGTTGGGATTGGGGCCATGCATAGTTGAGATTGACCCTAATGTCATAACAAAAGTCCAGTATCAATTTGAAGTGAATCCGTGTAGAAATGAAAAAATTATAGTAAATGGAATTTTTTGGTGGGTGTGGCCTATGTGGGCGGGGCGCCCCAGGGTTGGGAATGGGGCCATGCATGGTTGAGATTGACCGTATTGTCATAAGAGAGGTCCAGTATCAATTTGAAGTGAATCGGTGTAGAAATAAAGAAGTAAATGTAAAATAACCTAAAAAAATGAGTGATAATTTCTGACGCAGCCCCACCCCAACCGCTATAACTTTTGACCCAGGGGTCAGATCAAAATTCCAAATAGTGCAGGGTCGCACATATGCTCATAGCTACCATGTGTGTAAGTTTCAAGGTTCTAGTGCTTTTAGTGTAGGAGGAGATAGTGGCCAGGACGGACGGACAGATAGACAGACAGACAGACGGACGGACGGCGGAGATAACCACAATATCCCCACCTTTTTTTCAAAAAGCGTGGGGATAATGAAATGCAACTATATTATTTGGTAAAGAGTTGAAATTTAGTTCCTTGGCATGTTCACATTTTTTGTTTTAATAAGTTAATTGTCAGTTTTATGTTAACATATAATACGCAACTGCTAAAGATATTCAACTTTAAGTATGTTTTTATGGTCATTATATCGTTGACTGACAGAAAATGTGGTCGTATTAAACAGTGGAAGAGTAGTCCCGCTTGGGGTAACTCTTGTTATTGAAATATTTAGTTATTGTTAATTAAAGTCCTGGTAAAATATTACACCTTGCAGGCTGGATATATGTTCAACATAGCATAAAGCAGTTCCCTTTCTGTTTCTTTTGTACAAAGTGAACAAGATAAATTCATATTACTGATCAATATATTATCTCCAAATTTATTTGTTTTAACTACTATTTCACCCTGTTTTTAATTCGGTGAATTCATTAAAGGTACATACTTCATGAAGATATTGCTCTTAAATTGCATGCATTCCTTCCAACAAATTTAGGTGCCATATTGCTATGGCTGCAAAGAAAGGTTCACAGTAATCAATAGACGCAAACACTGTCACTCTTGCTGGCAGGTCAGTGGTTGGTATACATGGCATATATCATATAATGTATCATTCTTATTTTATTAACACACAGAGAGGATTTTATTTAAACTAAACATCCTGAGAAGTTTCATATGTAGTCCATTCAGTCTATATGTGTAACCTTCAATCTATTTCTCTGAACAAGCTTTGCATGTGTGCTTCCTTTTATTGTCTAATAAAACCCTATTGCGATTTAATAAACAAGAATCTTTCTGTAACTAGTTTTTGTCGATCATGATTGTTGTATAATGGATAAAGCTTATACAATGGCTGAGTTCATGTGTCCATGTAGTCAATCATCAAGCAATTTTGCATGTTAAACTTTTGTCTCTGGCTGGCTCATAGGTCAATGTAAAACTTAGAGTTCAAAGATCAAAATAAGGAATGGTATAAAAATGATTGCTGAAGTGGACTGAAACTTCATAATTCTTGAGGCAATTATAAATAACATTTCAGTAATGTTCAGCATTTGGAGAAAGCATTTTGTGTAAATGACCTTTAACTCAAGCTTATAGGTGAAGTTCGTGTGTAGTTCAAAAATTAAATATTCTTATGATGAATCATGTTCTAACACTATCTTGTTCAATCATGAGGAAGTTTTTCAAATACTTGCCAATACATTTTAACAATGTAAACCCAGCATGACGAGTGCAAGACCTGTATTTGAGCTTAAATGTCAAGGTCACACTTAAAGGTCAATGCCCATTTATGGACACCATCTTGTTGAAAGGATATCTTACCATTTATGCCTGTGGTCAAATGTCAAGGTTATACTTATTAACAAGGTTGCACTTCTTTTTTTTTTAAGAGCTAACTAAAGATTTACATGCTTCTAATATTATATTAATCAGTGGGTTAGTAATCCTAGTTGAGGACTACAGAACCGTTGTTAATTGTAACATGGAAACATTTAAAAAAAAACACAATATATCTAAATTTCATTTGATAATAAAATAAAATACAAATTAAAATATTTCATGTATATAAACATCATATTTACAAGGACATTATTACTCATCTAACAGGTTTGCAGTTCCTTCTTCATCGCTGAAATGTCTTATGTATTAAATCTTTATCTTTTCAGTTCTCAAAATTGTTGTATGCATGTAGTCTGCTTTTCGTGGCTACACTATATACTATATTGTACATTATTGGAAAATAATTATACTTTCAGATATTCTGCAACAAGTGTTCGTCGGATAGAGTGTTTCTTCAATGGGAAAATAAGGAGAACCGTGTGTGTAAGGAGTGCTACAATCAAATTCTTGGTGAAGAAAATATTCAGAAGAAAAAAGCACCAGCGGTAAGATCAGTTTAGCATAGGGATATAGAAATAAAGAGTTAGCATAGGGATATAGAAATAAAGAGTGTAAGATCAGTTTAGCATAGGGATATAGAAATATCTGTAAGATCAGTTTAGCATAGGGATATAGAAATAAAGAGTTTCAGATGAACAATTTTAAGCCCAAATTTTGTAATTGGATTTTTTGTTTATTTTTGTATCTTAATGATTAGGAGGAATTAAGTATTGCACTTGTCAATTGGTTTGTTCAAACATCCCTAAGCTTGTGTTTTCAAGTCCTCTTTAACTACTGCACCGAATTGTATAAACACTTCAACCAGCATTTATTCAAAAGGGCGCTGGTAGATTCTTGCTCAATCTTTGATAATTTGTTTCACTTTAATTTGTAAAGGATCTTACAGAAAATAATGTAGGCTATATCAAGTTTATGCTGAATCATTGCCTTTTGTCTGTTTTGCACTGAATATATGCATGTTACCCAAAATAATGTGTACTGAATTCCTTTTCAACTGCATACATATATATATATATGAAAGGATATCTTATATACATGTATATATATGCTCATACAGAAAGAAATTTGTGCTGCAACCAATTTTTGCAGAAGTATGATTTTTTTTGCACTGTAAAATATTTATTGGTGTCCAAAGATGATTTGAGAGGGCATGTGTGGTGTGTGAGTCTGTTACATAGGGGCATGTGTGGTGTGTGAGTCTGTTACATATTGGGGGCATGTGTGGTGTGTGAGTCTGTTACATAGGGGCATGTGTGGTGTGTGAGTCTGTTACATATTTCCAATTTTTGAGGATGTGTGCAAAGAATTTGATTTTTTTAAAAGTATTCTACTATAGCTTAGGCCTCATGACTACAAATACTTTTAAGCTTTGTCTTTATCTGATTTAAAACAAAAGAAAATCCAAGCTCAGTTGTTGCAAGCATTCTCTGTGGTCAATAATTTAAGTTTAGGCTTGGTTCGAGATTTGAGAAAATTTGTATATAATATGCAAACATTTATTGATATTTGCTAGGAAGCATGGTAGTGTTCAACTTACATTGATATATATATATATATATGGTGTATAAGATGCAAAGAAAGAGTCTTGTTCTTGGAAAACTGGGCTTATAAACATGTACTTCCTTCAACAGAAAAATTTCATAAGAGCAGAAAGTGTTGTCTCGGATAAGCCTGGGCAGACTGCACAGGCTAATCTGGGATGACTCTTTACGCACATGCATTACGCCCAGTTTTCTTAGAGTGTGGCTCAAAAGTTTGTTGTTATTTCCAGGAGGTGAACCCCGAGAAGGACTCGGTGATGTCTGGTTACATGCACATCATGGGTAAGGACAAGAAATGGGACAAGAGGTGGGTGTCCGCCAAAACTGACTTTGTCATGTACATCTACAAGAAACACAAGGTAAGGGGTCACTTAGTCTCTCACAATATGAGCCTTGTTCTGGGAAAACTGGGCTTAATGCATGTGCGTAAAGTGTTGTCCGTTATTAGCCTGTGCAGTTGGTGCAGGTTAATCAGGGATTACATTTTCCACTTTTATGGAATTTTTCGTTCATAGGAAGTAGTTTCTTAAACAAAAATCAAATCTAGGCGGAAAATGTTGTCCCTGATAAGCCTGTGCACACTGCAAAGACTAACCCTTTGCATGCTGGGAAATTTGTCATCTGCTAAAATGTTGTCTGCTGAATTTCTAAAATTAGCATTTTCTTCGATTTTTTTCACAGAATACTATCAGAATAGCAAACAGTTTGGATCCTGATGAGACGCCACGTTCTGTGGCGTCTCATCTGGATCCAAACTGTTTGCAAAGTCCTTCAAAATTCGGTTCCCGTACTGAAAGAGCTAATCTGGGATGACACTTTACGCACATGCATTAAGACCCATTTTCCCAGAGCAAGTCTCCTATTATTCATAAATAAACAAATATGGGCAAAAAAAAACTTTAAAAATAAAAAATCTCTTTACCTTCAGACTGGTCTTTTCATGACGCTTTGTGTTCCTCCCGTAAGTAAGCGTGAAAGTGAAAATTTTCTCAAAATATGGATTAAATTAGTTGGCATTGATGTCATATAGCAATCATTGAAAAGAACAAAGTATTGGTTATTTTGAGTGTAACTTTATTCTTTGTGTTTTAACCTGGCCAAGGTATACAAATAAAACATTTGAATTGTACAAAATAATGTGCGTGTACAGAATTGGCCTCATCCACTCAAAACATGCATGTATTTGATGCAACAGTGTACACTGAAATGGTGAACAACAAAACAACAAGTGACCTATACATATGTGGCACACATTCATGGCAGACACTAGCAGTCGAAATTTTGATTTGATTCCTCAGTGTACACCTTAAGATTGATAGCAGAATTCTAACATTCACATGTATTTCTGTCCACAGGACCCAAAGGCCATACAAACCATCCCCCTGCCAGGTCACGCAGTTAAAGGGGTGGGGGACTGCAATGACCGCCAACACGTGTTCGCATTGACCCACAAGGAGATCACCGTCTGCCATTTTCAGGTGGATTCTGAGGAAGATATGAACCAGTAAGACATTCTTCTTAGCAAATTTTCATGACTGAATTGTATCTGTTGTTTGATTCATTTTTATTGACTTGACTTTTTATTGAAATTTTAGTGCTTTAAAATCACATTATGTTGGCATAACGCTCTGGTAAAGGTTTTCAACTTCTTCATATCTCTGTCTTCCACAAGGCTTGTTATGTAAATTAATGTCCTTGAGGTTAAAGGGTAAGGTCACTGACCATGGCCCAAAACTTGTTTAGAAGAATATTGCCCATTATTGAACTTTAACAATGTAGGTTATAGATGGCGTGTAACAAATCCATTTCTCTTTTTCTTCTATTAAATAGTCAAGCAAAACTTAAATACATGTCTGAGGTGACCATCAATGAAGCAGAAATATCCCTCTTTTGCACTTAGAAATACCACTAGTAGAACCCACTGGATAAGAATTGCTCTTTTTATTCTGACAACATTCCAATAAAAGGTTTGTCTGTTGATGAAAATTGTACCGCCTTCATCTAATTTTGTTTACCAAGGTTTATTTATTATATTTTTCAACCATGTGCTGTGAACCACTGAAAGATTTCATTTATTTTAAATGCCTTGACAAACTACCTTAATGGAAAAATAGTACGGCAGAATGATTTTTGTTTGTCTGGTAATCAATGCAGTGGCAGTTTGACTGAAATATATAATAGACGTAAGTTATCTTTTTGCAGATGGGTTCATGCCTTGGAAAATCTTGCTCTTGCTGAAGTTCCCACTGACGAGCCCAAACGTATTTCCACGCATAGCGACAGCAGCAGCCAATCAACGCAGTCCTCTAACAGTTCCGACCAATCATGTCCCTCCTAGCAAGCTCATCCATTCATATGTCTTTGTATTGTTTGTATACATTTATACTGGAAACCAACACATTTGTGTGTTTTAAAAACAATTCAGGCCTTGACCATAGTTGCAAATCTCCTTAGCGATATCTTAAGTGTATTCCTTAAATTCATAGAATTCCTGAAGTATGTGGACTTTCTTTTAAACTTTGTTTTAAACAGAACAAATGTTACTTAAATGAGTAATATTTCAACGTTTTGTGAACATAAAACAATGGATTTTGTGTAGATAAATTTATATGAAATTTCTGGTAAGTACATCTCAAGAAATTCATTTGGACATTTGTGAATACTAACTCTAATTCAATATTCATGGAGTATATTATTGTAGCCCTGATTACGTTTGTTTAAAAGTTTTGCAAAATGTTGGACTGATAATCTTAAAAGTAAGTGCATTTCCATCTGATGTTTTGATTTTAATTATCTTCTATGTAAACATATACTTTTTAAATAATACCAGTATAGTTTGATTTTGACAATCAACCATTTGATATTTTGTTACTAAATTCAAAATGCATATATATTATTCAAGATGTACCACAACTGTATTGCATATTTCATATGTTTTGTATTTAGACTACATAGCAAGAGAAATTATACTTTCACAAATTGCAATTTATATTGGAAAGAACTGTTATTATCAACGACAATAAATTTAAATAAAAAGCTGTGCTGTGTATTCAACAAATCTTCCATTCTTTAAATGCGTAAACAAACATGTAAAATTGTGTGGAAAATGTATAGCTGTACATAATTCAATTCGTTTTTGTTATGCAACAATCAATTACATTTCTAAAAATATAATCGTTGACATAGTACTTAAATTTTGAGTGGGAAAAAAGGTCAAAAGTTAAGTTACCGGTAATTTTTGCAATTTATGTATGCTTTCTTTTTAATTTGATGCTTCTTCTGTGATAACTATTGTGTGATTTAGTGTACTGTAGAACTCTAGGACTGCATGCCATAGCATGTAAAAAGAAAATGCAGAATACATTTTTTTTCAAGTCACCTTTTAATTACTGATATATTTTTGTTGCCAAACTTTTGTTATAAATGAGCACTTTTTGCCCTTCCTTGATTTGAAAATATTATACAAAAAAGCAGAAACGTTTTTGCAGATTTTTGTATATGTATTTTTGTTTCTTATGTGTTATATTTTAGTGAGATGACAAACCAAGATCTTAATAAATGTTAAGTTTGTGACATTGTTGAACGAAATCAAATTACCAGCATGCATATGCGTTGAGTAATAAAAGCCAATAAAAAAATGCAGTTCCTTGAGAAAAAAAAGTTGAAAACAGTTTTTCCAGGGCTCACTTTGCTATTTACTAATTTAGCCACATTTAGAAGTATTCCAACTGGAGACAGCCTTTGCTTATGAAAACTAAACAAATTCTTAAGATAGATAGCTATGATTGTCATGAATTCCAATTGACAAAAGGATTGTTCAGTAAGAGGAAGCCCTGTTATGTGTCAGTCTGTTTTGTCAAATTACATTATATGTATTATGAAAGTCCATTTTAACAGATAGAAAGGTTATTGGCTGTAACATTATTGAACAATAGCGCTCTTTCAACAGTGTAATTGGTTATTTATTGTTTTACAGTAAGTCTTTTTATAAAACATTTACTTTAAGCATGTTGTTATAAGTTAACAGCTTTTATTGCATGTTTATTTATGTTTGTTTTTATTTTGTTGTGGATTTTTGTTAAAAGCTGTTATGATTAAAATCAAATAAAATTAATTGTTTATTTGTTAGAAAAAACTGATGACCTTTGAATTATTATATATACATGCATACAATAAACTTTCAATTTTACATTTGATTTGCAAATTCCTTTGTATTTTGCATATATATTAAACATATACAAATAATTATGAAAGTGCTGTAGCATCAATTAATGGGGAACAAATTTGGGGTACAATATAATATGAAACTGCTTGTTGAAAAAAAGCATAGCTTGTTAATTGTTTCATTTAATGGTGTAAATATTTATTAAAACTAAATTATCTTATCATCCGAACAAACTTGTTTTAAGCTCACCTGAGCTTAATATGCTCATGGTGAGCTTTTGTGATCTCCTTTTGTTGTGCGTCGTGCGGCGTCAACATTTGCCATGTTAGCACTCTAGAGCCACATTTATTGTCTGATCTTAATGAAAATTGGTCAGAAGATTCGTCTCAATGATAGCTTGGACGAGTTCGAAAATGATTACGGTTGTTTGAAAGGGGCGGGCATTTTTTCTAACATGGCTATATATGGCTATAGTAAAACCTTGTTAACACTCTAGAGGCCACATTTAGTGTCTGATCTTCATGAAACTTAGTCAGAAGATTTGCCCCAATGATATCTTGGACAGGTTCGAAAATGATTCGGGTTGAGTGAAAAACATGGCCACCAGGGGGCGGGGCATGTTTCCTTATATGGCTGTTGTAAAACCTTGTTAACACTCTAGAGGCCACATTTATTGCCGAGGTTGAATATGGTTCCAGTTGGTTGAAAAGCATGGCCACAAGGGGGCGGTACATTTTTCCTTATCTGGCTATAATATGGCTATAGTAAAACCTTGTTAACACTATAGAGGCCACATTTATTGTCCGATCTTCATGAAACTTGGTCAGAAGATTTGTCCCAATGATATCTTGGACGAGTTCGAAATTGCTTCTGTGTGGTTGAAAAACATGACCGCCATTTGGCAGGGCATTTTTCCTTATATAGCTATAGTAAAACCATCTTAACACCCTAGAGCCCAAATGTATAGTCCGATCTTCATGAAACTTGGTCAGAACATACGTATCAATTACATCTTGGATGAGTTTGAAAATGGTTCTGGTCTGTTGAAAAACATGGCCACCAGGGGGCAGAGCATTTTTCCTTATATGGCTACATAGGGCTATAGTAAAACCTTGTTAGCACTCTAGAGGCCACATTTATTGTCCGATCTTAATGACATTTGGTCAGAAGATTTGTCCCAACAATATCTTGGATGAGTTTGAAAATGGTTTTGGTTGGTTGAAAAACATGGCGGATGGGGGAGGGCATTTTTCTTTATATGGCTATAGTAAAAACTCTGAAGTCACATTTATTGTCCAATCTTCATGATTCTTGGTCAGAACATTTGTTGTAATGATATCTTGAACAAGTTTGAAAATCATTCCGGTTGCTTGAAAAACATGGACGCAATGGGGCGGAGCATTTTTAACCAGGTTTTCCGAAGGAAAAAACTGGTTATTAGATTGGCGAATGCGGGCGGGCTGGCTGGCTGGCGGGCTGGCGGGCTGGCTGGCTGGCGGGCTGGCGGAATAAGCTTGTCCGGGCCATAACTATGTCGTTCATTGTCAGATTTTAAAATCATTTGGCACATTTGTTCACCATCATTGGACGGTGTGTCGCGCGAAATAATTACGTCGATATCGCCAAGGTCAAGGTCACACTTTGAGTTCAAAGGTCAAAAATGGCCATAAATGAGCTTGTCCGAGCCATAACTATGTCGTTCATCGTCAGATTTTAAAATCATTTGGCACATTTGTTCACCATCATGGGACGGTGTGTCCCACGAAAGAATCACGTCAATATCTCCAATGTCAAGGTCGCCACAACTAAAAATAGATTTAAAAAAAAAAAAAAAAACTTACAAAGGGGGTTAATTTTTTTTGGTCATTTCAAAAGTTCAGTTTGAGTTTTCTCCCTTTATCAGATTTTTTTTTCACAATGAAAACCTGGTTTTGTGACAATTTTGTCCCTTGTTCCTTATATGGCTATATATTACTATAGTAAAACCTTGTTAACATTCTAGAGACCACATTTATTGTCTGATCTTAATGAAACAAGGTCAGAAGATTTGTTCCAATTATATCTTAGACGAATTTGAAAATGGTTTGGGTTGGTTTAAAAACACGGTCGCCTGAGGCGGGGCATTTTTCCTTATATGGCTATAGTAAACAAGATGTGTTTGTGAAACACAATGTCCCCCTATATGACGTTTGACCTTGAAGGATGACCTTGACCCTAGAATGATGACCTTGACCTTTCACCACTCAAAATGTGCAGCTCCATGAGATACACATGCATGCCAAATATCAAGTTGCTATCTTCAATATTGCAAAAGAATTCATAAAATAAGCGTTTTTGGCCACATATATTTGACCTCTGACCTTGAAGGATGACCTTGACCTTTCACCACTCAAAATGTGCAGCTCCATTAGTTACACATGCATGCCAAATATCAAGTTGCTATCTTCAATATTGCAAAAGTATTCATAAAATAAGCGATTTGGGCCACATATATTTGACCTCTGACCTTGAAGGATGACCTTGACCTTTCACCACTAAAAATGTGCAGCTCCATGAGATACACATGCATGCCAAATATCAAGTTGCTATCTTCAATATTGCAAAAGTATTCATAAAATGAGCGATTTTGGTCACATATATTTGACCTCTGACCTTGAAGGATGACTTGACCTTTCACCACTCAAAATGTGCAGCTCCATGAGATACACATGCATTTTAAATATCAAGTTGCTATATTCAATATAGCAAAAGTTATTGCAAAATGTTAAAGTTGGCGCAAACCAACCAACCAACCAACAGACCAACCAACCAACAGACCAACAGACAGGGCAAAAACAATATGTCCCCCACTACTATAGTGGGGGACATAAAAATTGTTAACACTAAAAGTCACATTTATGGTCCAATCTTCATAACACTTGGTCAGAACATTTGTTTTAATGATATCTTAGAACAGTTAAAAAAAACCTCTGGTCTGTTGAAAAACATGGCCGCCATGGGTCAGGGAATTTTTCTTAATATCGCTATATATCGTAAAACCTTGTTAGAACTCAAAAGTTACATTTAAAAGTCACTCTTCATGAAACTTGGTCAGAACACTTGTTTTAATGATATCTTGGGGCTGCACTAAGCAGTTCAGTCCCTTTGTATCTCAGGTGAGCGACTTTGGACCTTTCAGGCCCTCTTGTTTGTTTTATGAACTTAATTGATACAAATTCAATAATGTTCATAAGTTAAGTGAAGTTTGTTGCCCATAGAACATATATGGTATGATTGCAAGTGTAATAAACTTGTTATGGTGAATGTGAACATTTTATTTTATACACTATTTCATTGACATTTGGTAACAGTCTTTTTTTACCACAAAGTAGAGAAGATAACAGATCAAGATATTGGCCTCTGTGCAAAAGGAAATAATTTGACAGACTATTAATACATGTTGCTGAATTTTCTGTTTTGTTACCTACTTCTCATACAAAATAAACTATTTAGTATAAAAAAATAGAATAATAACTGAAGTGTTATTTTGTGCAATGTTCTGTCAAATTTGAATAATTAAGTGTGCAATAGATAAATCAAAACTAACATAACATCACAAAATGTTTTCAGCTTAATTCAACAAAGTGAGGGACAACTGCCTTGTAAACAAATGTTACAAACAGTTTGTTAAGTAAAATTTTTGTTCTTTTTGTTTCCAATTTACCTTATTAAAGTGTTTTTGTTTTAAAATATAACAGTTTCAAGAATACTTAACCAATGAAACGTGCCATTTCTATACAAAGTAAGATAAATTAATCATATAATGTTCCTGAAATATTTTATACGCAATTGTGTAGGAACAATTATCATAACATAGTTAACGTTAAACAAAATGTATATTTATAATTGTATATATTTTGCTGATTTTTTATTTATTGAAATTCTCCAATTGCTGTATATTTGTATTTTTATCATACAGATTCATTTCTAGCCATGTGTATTCATAAAATATCATGTACAATATTGTATAAAATGTTGCAAAAACTGTAGTTCTTTTTCCTTGCACTTGTTTATTACCACCCTTTTCACCTGACCTGATGGCCAATTACCTATCAACATAGTCAACATCTTGAGTTTTAACATAAAAATTTACACATACTCTTTTGAATGTACAGTGACACATATATCTATTAGTGAGTACAATGTGTAACTTGACATCATGTAATGAAATGAAAATAAAAAGTGATGAACATAATTATGGACTGTGTGTCCATGAATAAAAAATGCACATTATTAACAATAATTACAATGCAAAATGCATAAAACAAAAGATAATATTGAATACAGATAAACCCACCACGACAACAAACAAGATGCTGCATAAAATGAACACTGAAGTGCTGATTCATCAGCACATTTGAGCTAGTCTTAGTAAAAACAAGATGCGTTAAAACACAATGTCCCCCTATATGACGTTTGACCTTGAAGGATGACCTTGACCCTTCACCACTCAAAATGTGCAGCTCCATGAGATACACATGCATTTCATATATATAAAATTGCTAGCTTCAATATTGCAGAAGTGACATTACATGAGCAATTTTGACCCATATATTTGACCTTGAAGGATGACCTTGACCTTTCACCACTCAAAATGTGCAGCTCCATGAGATACACATACATGCCAAATATCAAGTTTCTATCTTCAATATTGCAAAAGTATTCATAAAATAAGCGATTTGGGCCACATATATTTGACCTCTGACCTTGAAGGATGACCTTGACCTTTCACCACTCAAATTGTGCAGCTCCATGAGATACACATGCATGCCAAATATCAAGTTGCTATCTTCAATATTTCAAAAGTATTCATAAAATAAGCGATTTGGGCCACATATATTTGACCTCTGACTTTGAAGGATGACCTTGACCTTTCACCACTCAAAATGTGCAGCTCCATGAGATACACATGCATGCCAAATATCAAGTTGCTATCTTCAATATTGCAAAAGTATTCATAAAATGAGCGATTTTGGCCACATATATTTGACCTCTGACCTTAAAGGATGACCTTGACCTTTCACCACTAAAAATGTGCAGCTCCATGAGATACACATGCATGCCAAATATGAAGTTGCTATCTTCAATATAGCAAAAGTTATTGCAAAATGTTAAAGTTGGCGCAAACCAACCAACAGACCAACCAACCAACAGACCAACCAACAGACAGGGCAAAAACAATATGTCCCCCACTACTATAGTGGGGGACATAAATAGGTCAATGTTAAGGGTCAAAAGAGGTGAGATGATGTAAGTGTGCTCAGAGTTGAATGGAAGTATCAAAGCTTTTTAGTTTGTAGTATTCATAAAAAGTGAATGGTTATTTGGGCTCACCAAGAATTTTTATCTTTTTAGTAAGTCCAAAAGTAGGTAAAATTTAAATTAGATCAGGTGATGAAAGTGTTGTGATAGTGTTCAAAGAGATCATCCATACAATTATAAACCTTTGTAAGAATCATTATTGATGCTAGATGATACACGTCATTTGGGGATAAACAGGAATTTGGGCCCTCTGAATAAGTCTAAAATTAAGTCAAGGTCAATACAAGGTCAGGTTATGTTGGTATGTTGAGTGTTCAAAGACATCATCAAGGCATGTAGCAAAGCTTTTTAGCAATCTGTACTGATGATGCAATATTACATAATCTTAGGTTGACAAAGGTTTATCAAAGACTGGCATTTCTGAATAAGTCCAAATGGAGGTCGATGTCAGGGTTAACCCTTTGCATGCTGGGAAATTTGTCTTCTACTAAAATGTCGTCTGCTAAATTTCTAAAATTTGCATTTTCTTCGATTTTTTTCAAAGAATACTATCAGAATAGCAAACAGTTTGGATCCTGATGAGAAGCCACGTTCTGTGGCGTCTCATCTGGATCCAAACTGTTTGCAAAGGCCTTCAAAATTCGATTCCCGCACTGAAAGGGTTAAAATGAGGTCAGGTGATGTGGGCGTGTTGAAAGTGTTCATAAAGTAAATAAATGAAAGTACCAAAGCTTTGTAGGAACCATTGTTGATGTTGTAGGAATCCTGTCATATAGGTTTAACCTCTTAGAAACGGAAGAATGAAGGAAGCTACAGGCCAATCCCTATACATGTATGCCTCACCAACAGTAGATGCCGGGCATAGAAAAGATGAATATGTTTCACAAAATGCTTGTAATTACACAAAATGTATTTGCTAGACATTATGCTTATGTACATTTAAGTTATTATACCGCTGCGAAAGAAGTTTAATATGGGGTATATGGCCTTTTAGGAGTCACTCTTTCAGTTCGTTGGTCCTTTCACTGTATATAATTTTACAAGTAAGAAGACCGAAATACTTCCACTTGTCTCAAGCGATGGAATTGAGACTTGACATATGTCCTGGAATGTATACAGTGTACTCTGCCAATACCGGACTCTCTGAATACTGGAACTCTCCCGATTCCGAACGGTCGGGCCAGTCCCGTATTTCTTCCTTCTATTTCTTTGTTAAAAAATGTTGAATAAACCGAACTCTCTCAAAACCGGTAGCCAAACGGATATCTCCGTGAATTTGGTCATTGTCAACGTAAAATACTTTGAGTACACCGGACGGTCCAAATTCTCAAGATGCCCTAGGCGTGAAAATTACAATACCTAGTCAGCACAGCGCGTGCGGTGTCACACATTTTGCTCGTGCAATTATTGATAATCCGATTAAACATACCATAAAGGTGTCAATTTGTTACCGCGATAAAGATTAAATAATTTAAAACAAACTGTGAATGTCTATAATAGACGTGCAGTAACACCAAAAAGTGATTGACTCGATCGTTTTATTAAGCTTATGATAAACAATTTAATTACAAAATTAATGCATGCCGTTGCGAAGATCACTTTCTTGTGATCTTCTCGGGTAGTTTAAAAGATCTTATAGCCATGTTTTTAAAGCTTGAATTGTTGTTTGTTTGTCAGATAAAACTGTGAGAAATATTACCGTTAAATATTCATCCATCTGTCTGCAAATTCATTCATTGCCTTTTCGTAATTTCAAATGCATCTTCAGCATATATAGTCTCAAATCTACAAGTCTTCTCAAATGTAAAATGTCACAGCCTCCAGCTAAACGCAGACGCGTAGAGCTTACGTTAGAGGAGAAGATTAAGCTGACCAAGGAATCAACTTCTCAACCAAAATCATCTCAGAAGGCTTTCGGCGAGTGTGTGTGGGTGTGTATGTTTTGTAAAATGTGTTATGTCTTGAATAATAAATCATGTGTCCACAACAATCGTATTTGTGTCGTTATTCGTCAAAATTGTCTTTGAGGTTTAATTAATTCATAGCCATTTATAGCAAACTCGAACACAACTCACTCGCCTATATGACAAATGTCACGTATGTACATGTATAAAGCACCAGGCTCACTTTGGGATTAATCAAAACAAGTTGGTATGGAATGCTTTTTGGTTTTATTCGAATAAAAACACATTTTTTTAAGAATGCTTTAAACATAAACATTACATGAGTGCAGTTATCACATAGTACATGTAAATGTATATGGTTTGTTTTATTCTTATATGATTTTGTACACAATGTATATTTCGGCAATATGCATACTCTTGGTAAACCGGAACTCTCTGAAAACCGGACGATCAGGCCAGTCCACAGACCATCCGGTTTACAGAGAGTCTACTGTATATGCATGACTCTTTTTCATTCTCAATGATTCACACATTTGAATTCCTGATTTATGTACCCTTGAACTTTCCACTTACATTGCCATATCATAGAATATAATAAGTTGCTGGAGCATACAATTTTCTTAAGCTGTTAAATTAAAATTTCAAATATGTCATCACCATGAAGAGTTGATGTAAAAGACACTTTTTGCATGCCGAATTATCCACACATTCCTGACTAATGTGCCCTTGAAATTACCAGTAACTATGGGCTACCAGGAGCATAAAATGTTATAAGTTTGTTGAGTACATTTCTCAAGCGATCAAATTGAAACTCATAACATGTGATATGTGATGATTTAAACGCATAATGATTTATTAAAAAAACAACAACAACGTAATGATTTTTTCAAAGTCTAAACTGTGTAAATGATGGACAAGGTGAACAAAACTATGCTAAAATAGCTAAGCGTCATATAAGCTATGAGTACATTCCAGCTATGAATGAGTTTACACAGTTCTTGTTGGTATATTACCAGATTAAGATAAATGGCATCACAGACAATAACTGAATATCAAAAAATGATTCCATTTTGTTTCCACTACCATAGGTTGGTATCATTATTTTTGTTGTTTTATGTTGTTGTTTTGTGCAGAAACATCACCAAAGTGAAGCTGGACATTCAGTCACACTTAGTTCAGCTTTTTTCTAATGTTTGCAAGCAGAATATTTTCATTAAACTATGATTATACACATATATGTGCTTGTATCTTAAAGGCTTTCCGATTGTCCAGTTATCACTCATTTGTTGCTGTAAGAAGTAAGAAATATAACTTCCTGGCATTTTGTTTGTCATCCATAACTTCACATAATGCCACGTTTTTTGCACAGTTTTGTTGAAATTATATTTGCTATTTACTTCATTTGTTTGACCATTGTTTTTGTCACCAAGTTTCAGATATTTTAAATTATAAAAACAACGTGCCAACATCAGCCTAGGTGTAATTGTCCTGCGATATTGTAGTTGTTGCAGTGGAGGACATCAGCCTAGATGTAATTGTCCTGAGATATTGTAGTTGTTGCAGTGGAGGACATCAGCCTAGATGTAATTGTCCTGAGATATTGTAGTTGTTGCAGTGGAGGACATCAGTCTAGATGTAATTGTCCGGAGATATTGTAGTTGTTGCAGTGGAGGACATCAGCCTAGATGTAATTGTCCTGAGATATTGTAGTTGTTGCAGTGGAGGACATCAGCCTAGATGTAATTGTCCTGAGATATTGTAGTTGTTGCAGTGGAGGACATCAGACTAGATGTAATTGTCCTGAGATATTGTAGTTGTAGCAGTGGAGGACATCACACAGCTTGGATAATTCTGGGAATCCTGGGACAGTTTTGAGGGGCTCGAGAAAATTTGGCTACTGACAGCAGATTGAGAAACAACAATATTGTAGGTATTGATTCTCAGAATTGTGGCCTGCCTTTGTATTAACTTGCTAAATGGAGTAAAATGTGTAAGGAAATGCAAACGAGCTTCATCAAACCATACGTTGAATAAAATACCATGAATAAGAACGCTCAAAAGGCATAAACATACTGCGCCAGAACTTTGTTGTTCCATTATATTCCAGTGGGGTAAAACTTGGAAGAGAACCATGGACAGCAATTGCAAAGGGTAAAGAAAAAACAGCATTCCAGAATTACGTCTTTCAGATATACTTTGCATGTACCTTAGAGGCAATCCCATTTGCCTGATTGTTCTTGATAGCTCACGTTCATTGGCCAAAATGTGTAAAATGATGAAGATAAAGCAAATTGTTGACAGTAGGAAAAGAAAGGTATTTGCACCAAAAAAATTACAAATTGGGGTATTGTGCTTTTGACTAGTTTGAACAAGCTCAGTAACTGTGAACCATACCACCATAGTGAGTAATGGCAGAACAATGAGGACCACAGTTTCCTTGTGGCTGTTTCTGAACAACAGGTATCTAAGCGGACATTTCAGAGCAAACAGACGCTCACAGGTCATCAGACAGATCACAATGTTCACCATTGTCCAGCCTAGACTTTCAACATCAGCGTCGTACTGTTTTAACACATCGTGCATCAAAATGTCGAAGAATAATGCGAGAACAAGAAATGCATCAGAAGTGAGCAAGAAGCACGCCAGCACTTTGTAAGGGCCTGGCAGTTTGGTTGAGTATCGCAGTGATTTCAAGGCCAAAAGCAGGCTGAGTAGAACAAATATGGCTGCAATGGCTATTGAGATGAGCTTTCCCTCAGGGAAGTCTTGGTTCCGTTGTGTGACGTTCATTCTTTAATGGGGAATTTACGTTATCTACAAAATAAGTAAACAGGAAGTTGCAATTCAGTTATACAAAACATGGATCTTACATTTTTGACATGAAAACTAAGTTCCTACCTACTTATTGTCAAGTAGTATTTTTCATTCTTCAAAAATAACAAACTTCCTTTATGACCTTGTGTGAAAGTAACAAACTACATGACATTTGTAATCATTTCAATGAAATGGTTAAACCACTTAAATTGTGATGTCCACATTTGATGGATTATTTTGCAAGATAATTTTAAAATGATTGCATTTTTGGAAGCCTCTTTAGAGAGAGAGAGTATGATTTAAATCACCTCTTAGGTAGAATTCAAGGATCATTCTCTTAAGAGGAATGATAAATAGACTAATTCATTCTTAAGCTTATCATTTTGTTAATTGTCTACAGAGTTTTAGTGATTGAAATATGACTTGTTATCAAATCAAGAGTCTTGTTTATTAACATAAATAACAATTTTAAAAATCGATTTAATTGTTCAGCATACATCTCTGCATGAATATGATTTTCTGTCAGTAATTTCTAAATAATTACAATTAGTTACCATAAGTGCTTACATTTTGAACTTCAACAAAAAATTCAAAGTCTTACCTGTCTTTTGGCAGTACAAGTCTGTTTTCTTCAAATTTGAAAGCTAGCACTAAATATTGTATCCTAACAAGGTAATATTAAAGAAGATTTCAATCTTGTATGCTTCCGTGTGATTAAAGACTGTGGACAGACACTTTTAGCAGAGGTTTTTTAATCTGCCTGCAATACAACACGTCATTCTCAGTGCCTACATGTGAATACCATGGTAACACAGGAGCTGCTAATAAGTCTATCTCAGCAAAGAGCCAAACTGTGATGGACCTGACACATCTTGCTAACTGAAGCAAATGCTGATTTCCTTGAATCTGGAGAAACAAACAAGGCTTCAGAAATGTTCTGTTTGGTCTGCAGTGAGTCCCAATACTGCTTGTTGGCCATTCCTACATTCTGTACCATTTAGTACGGTGAATTCAAACAAGATATGGTCTACATGCCCACGAGTCATGACAGTCCAGGAATGCATTGTAATTAATACAATTATTTATTCATATTTAAGTAGTATATGGTATCAAATTATTCCAACTGATGAACTTTAAATCCTTAAGCACAAACTTGCACAAAGGTAGAAATTTACTTCTTGTAGAGGGATTGAACATAGTGGTAAGGGTGGTCTGCTCTGTTGGATCATCAGTATTCTATTTTCCAGGGGCCCCTATGGATTTAGAGCCATAGATACTGTCTGGAGCATGCTACATCACAGACAAGGTTGCAAAGGTGGGGCAGCAAAGTCCTATGGTTGCATCTGCATTTTTTTATCCCTAAAAAATGAGTTTTTATTATGTCTTTGTATCTTTGAGTAACTAAACATTCCATTCTGGATCAACTACTAAAATGCTAAACTAGATGAACAGAAAATGCAAAAATACTGTGTATCATGCATGCTTTTATTATTTCCATTACAAAGGAAATCACTTTTAAAAAAACATGCAAGGGATATACATAATGACATATATGAATTACAAAACATATGAACAGCAATCAATAAGCTATTAATACAGTATTTGCTGAATGTAATATTTTTACATAGAATTTAATAACTCATTAATTGCTTCAATTATTTGTCCAACTATGCTGCCTTGTTATCACGTACACAAAAGGCTTATTATTTAAACGTACGTGTATTAATGACCAGCATCAGTTTACTAAATACATAAAATTGCACCATTGTTTATTATTGTAATACTTCATGCATCTATTGCAAAACTAGCATATAACTTGAAAATACACACATTCACAGACACTACTAGTCATGTTCTTATGCAAGAGAAGACATATTTAGTTCCAATTTTAAATCACAAAATGTTACTGATACCTTATGACTAACAATGATACTTTTAAAATCTGTCATGTACACATTGTTCAGTACCAAGCACCAGGATTGAAGTAAATAATTTACCGAATCATTAGTTTCCCTTTCCCCTCATCATGCAGCTTAGTTATTTTACCTTTTGCATGCTGGGAAATTTGTCGTCTGCTAAAATGTCGTCTGCTGAATTTCTAAAATTAGCATTTTCTTCGATTTTTTTCAAAGAATATTATCAGAATAGCAAACAGTTTGGATCCTGATGAGACGCCACGTTCTTCAAAATTCGGTTCCCGCACTGAAAGGGTTAAAATACCTGACTGCTTGTAATTAACATACTCAGCATTAGCACTCCTATTTCACATCTTCAGTTTCACAATTACATCGAGTGCTGCAGATCTTTCCAATTTTTAAAAAATATTCTTTCTTTTTACAACCACATATAACAAGAGGGCTTAAAAGCCCTTAGTTGCTTAAGAAGACATGTAGAAACTAACCAGTTAGGTGTAGATTTAGTGAGGTTTGAGTAATAACTGTAGTTTTTATTTATAAAAAAATTAAACTGCATGACACAGACTTATAAAAGTCTGAGACAGTTTTAAAACAAATACAATTTTCGACTACAAACAGTAAATCTTATAGTGGGGGCAATTTTTACCACAATGGCATGATTTAAACAAACTTGGTGCAAGACCAAAATAAAATGTTAAACACCAAATATCAAATCCCTAATCATAGTGTTGTCTGAGATATTTTTTATAAAGATATGAGATAAGTTTTATACTATATCAGTCTATCTATAAACCTTGTGACCCATGGGATGTGGCCAGGGGCATGACTTTTACAAGCTAATTAAGAGGACAACACGATGATGTTACACAGCAAATATTAAAGCCCAGACTCATGTGGTTTCAGAGATTTTTAAATGTTGCATTTCTAAAATCTATTTTAAGCTTCATAACCTACATATGCATTGGACCCGAACAATTCGAACAACCTTGTAGGATGGTCAGCCAAGGATCATTCCTGTGAAGTTTCAAATAAGCCCAGCGATAAAGGAGGAGAAATAATTGGAAGAAAATTGTTATTATAGGACAGACACTGTCCGTTGTTCGTCACTGTGTTCGTGCATGTGTCTGTGATAGACACATGCACAAACACAGTGACGAACAACGGACAACACAATATCCTAAAAGGTTTCCATGAGAACTATATGCTCATGCCACCTACAAATGGTATAGCTCATTCCCATCATCAGGTTCCAGACCTCTTTTCTCATCAACATCTAATTCATATCAACAGATTTCACATCAACAGATAATTAAACTATTCTCAGTATGATCATCGTAAGAAAATGCTAGACAACATCACAGTCATTAAGTTCTTGAAACAAATCATATACAAACCTACCTTTATACATGTAAAGAAAGATACACAAAACAGCTGCATATGCAAGAAAATGACGAGGCATATAGTATTCAAACTTATGAATTTTTTAGTTTTCCTAATTAATCTTCACTTACAGTATAGTTTGATAATGTCTAAATACAATCATGCAGGTCACCCTTGGCCAAATACTCAATAAAACAAACTGAAATTTCAACCTGTCCCCTAAGTTAACATAGCTAAAATGAGCTTTCGACTGATTTCAAATATTACCTTGGAATAAATTAACACAAATTTATTTTCTATGGCAACTATGTATTTTTTTCATGCAACACATTTCCATGATAAGGATGGTCAATCACCTATCCATTAGTCTCCAAGTCAGCTATTCACATTTCACATTTCTATGATTAGTCAGCTATTCACATTTCTATGATTAGTCACCACATCAGCTATTCATATTTCACATTTCTATGATAAGTCAGCTATTCACATTTCTATGATAAGTCTCCAAGTCAGCTATTCACATTTTTATGATAAGTCTTCAAGTCAGCTATTCACATTTCTATGATAAGGATCACAGTCAGCTATTCACATCACCACACATATATACTGATGCCATGTTCACCCAAACTCTTCCCATTGTCATCACAAAGCGTCCTGTTCCTTTTTCTGCTTCTGTTTCTCAGCTGCAGTGAGTCCAAGCAGCTCTGCAAAGTTGTGGTGATCCTCAGTGAGCAGAGCAGGACTATACAGGCCTCCTTTCAACAACACACCATCTCCCTGCAAGTACAAGCAGGACTATACAGGCCTCCTTTCAACAACACACCATCTCCCTTCAAGTACAAGCAGGACTATACAGGCCTCCTTTCAACAACACACCATCTCCCATCAAGTACAAGCAGGACTATACAGGCATCCTTTCAACAACACACCATCTCCCTTCAAGTACAAGCAGGACTATACAGGCCTCCTTTCAACAACACACCATCTCCCTTCAAGTACAAGCAGGACTATACAGGCCTCCTTTCAACAACACACCATCTCCCTTCAAGTACAAGCAGGACTATACAGGCCTCCTTTCAACAACACACCATCTCCCTTCAAGTACAAGCAGGACTATACAGGCCTCCTTTCAACAACACACCATCTCCCTTCAAGTACAAGCAGGACTATACAGGCCTCCTTTCAACAACACACCATCTCCCTTCAAGTACAAGCAGGACTATACAGGCCTCCTTTCAACAACACACCATCTCCCTTCAAGTACAAGCAGGACTATACAGGCCTCCTTTCAACAACACACCATCTCCCTACAAGTACAAGCAGGACTATACAGGCCTCCTTTCAACAACACACCATCTCCCTTCAAGTCCAAGCAGGACTATACAGGCCTCCTTTCAACAACACACCATCTCCCTTCAAGTACAAACAGGACGATACAGACCTCCTTTCAACAACACACCATCTCCCTTCAAGTACAAGCAGGACTATACAGGCCTCCTTTCAACAACACACCATCTCCCTTCAAGTACAAGCAGGACTGTACAGGCCTCCTTTCAACAACACACCATCTCCATTCAAGTACAAGCAGGACTATACAGGCCTCCTTTCAACAACACACCATCTCCCTTCAAGTACAAGCAGGACTATACAGACCTCCTTTCAACAACACACCATCTCCGTACAAGTACAAGCAGGACTATACAGGCCTCCTTTCAACAACACACCATCTCCCTTCAAGTACAAGCAGGACTATACAGGCCTCCTTTCAACAACACTTCATCTCCCTTCATGTACAAGCAGGACTATACAGGCCTCCTTTCAACAACACACCATCTCCCTTCAAGTACAAGCTGGACTATACAGGCCTCCTTTCAACAACACACCATCTCCCTTCAAGTACAAGCATTACTATACAGGCCTCCTTTCAACAACACACCATCTCCCTGCAAGTACAAGCAGGACTATACAGGCCTCCTTTCAACAACACACCACCTCCCTTCAAGTACAAGCAGGACTATACAGGCCTCCTTTCAACAACACACCATCTCCCTTCAAGTACAAGCAATATGAGCCTTACTCTGGGAAAACAGGGCTTAATGCATGTGCCTAAAGTGTCGTCCCAGATAAGCCTGTGCAGTCTGCACAGGCTCATCAGGGAAGACACTTTCCGCCTCAACTGGATTTTTGCTAAGAAGGGACTTCCTTTAAACTTCCATTACCACACCATCTCCTTCAATTACAACAGCAGCTATATGATTGTATAGTAATATTTCCCCATTGGTGCAAAAAGGAACCATGTGACATTGAAAAAAAGGCACATGGTACCTTTTGTACCAATTGGGCGATATAGTTTAACCACTTCCCACTCAGATACATACTTTGATGCGTTTGTAGTCCCTTAAAAAATCAAATTAAATTAAAGACCTTCCTTAATAGGTTCAAGTTTTAAAGGCTTCATTTTGAAAACCTCAGATACAGATGAGCAGTAAACAGCACAATAAAAAAACTTAAACAGACTGCGAATTACACTGCTGTTCTGGTTTTATGCTGTTTGCATATAGACATTCTCAATTACATCCAAATCATATGGCTTATTGAGACATAATTGAGTCCATTTGTGGGTATAGCCATTAACCTTGTATCTTGTGAATAAATGACCTAGAATACCCTGATGTCTATGCAGATACCCAAATTCACTACATAACAGCAAAGTAAATGTTTATAAGATTATGACATTTTACAATTGGTTTTACCCATTCTGGATGGAAAAAGTAAAATCTACTACATTAATATCTATAAAATAAATATTACAATTATAATGTATGTTCTCAAAAGTTCCTTTAAGCGCTGTTTTCTGATTTTATAAGGTGTCTCATATGCAAAACAAATCCATGTTCCCTAACAATTTGTACATTATCACGAGTAAACATACTTTTGCAAAATATTGTTCAGCCAAAAACAATTTATTGGTCTATTCACTTTCAGATTCAAGGCAGATATGTTGACTTTAAAAAGGCACACTTATGATTTGTAAAGTTGGCACTTAATTAGTATCTTCAAAAATTCTAATGCAAATAAATTTAACAAGATAACGAGATTATACTTCAAAACCATCTACATTTACCCAGAGAACAATACTTACCAAAGTGATCTCCTTTTTCTGAAGAGTAACACAGTGTGGCTTGAACTCTGCATGGGTCCCTCGACATCTGAAGACCTGCCCTGACTCACGCAGCTTGTCACTGGCTACAGGATACACAAACTGTTCCTGAAAAAAAAAATCATGTTTGCATTAAAATGTTTTAAAACTGTACAAATTGTTAAAATTTATATGATTTTGTCATTTGTAAGCACATAAATCATATAAGTTTACAAAAAAATATTTTGTTTTTGTTTTGTTCAATAAACAATTTCCTTCAAACACTTTTAATTTCAATGAAATTATTACACAATCTGGTAAACAATTAGTTTAATGTTAGATAAATGTTGAAAAATTCTATGTGTATTCTGTTCTACGCTTTCATCTTCAGATTCACTTTTTTCTGTCAGTTTAAAAAAATAAATAGTGACTCAAACTTATATAGTTTTTATGTACTTATTTCTGTGTTCTATATTCTCATATTTCTGCGTTCTATATTCTCATATTTTTGTGTTCTTTATTCTCATATTTCTGTGTTCTATATTCTCATATGGAATAGAAACAACTGCAACATTGATTGATTTATTATGTTTTAATAAGATTTTTTTTTTATGCCATGAAAATAAAGTCAACAAGAAACACATACATTTTTAATGGTTAATTTATTGTTAAATGCCACAATATTAATCTGAATATTACAACGACAATACTGTACCCCTGCTAATTTCAGCACTGACATCAGAGTTTTTGACATTTGCAGGGCATTCTTAGCGCGGGTTACAGCCACATACAGGAGATTGTTCTCATCTTCAGATATCTGTTTGTCTGAAAATGAAACCTTTTATGGATTATCTCGTCAAAGATAGAAACTGTCATTTCAGTTTTTCCTTGAAGGGACTTGTTCACAGTTTTGCTATATGAAAAAAAGGCATATGTTCATAAAAGAATGTCTTTGTTATGTAAAAATAAACAAATAAGTTTAAAAATGTTAAAAATATAGATTTTTTATTAAAAATTATCAAACAAAATCAGTAAAATTAAACAGCATATAAAATACTTTCCAGTGATAATGTGAACAATATGTGTACTACTTACATTGATTTTTAATAACACTTTTAATATCAAGAGTATGAGTGGTCTAGTAGTAGAGTGTTAGATTTCTGAATCAAAAAGTCCCTTGTTCAAATCACAGTGAGGGCAATCTTTTTAAGTAATCTTTTTTCTTGCTATTATTATACGAGTCTATTCCAAATATTATAGATTTCTTAGTTTAACCATTTAAAGACCTTTTGTAAAAACATTAAAATATGTGAGCAAGTCCCTTTAAAACCCCAAATTTAGTTCACAACAGTAAAGATATTTCAAAACATCGGATTCCAGCTGTGGTACACATACAATATTGATCTGACTTTGGAGCAGTATATGTAACTTATTTTTCAATATGGTTGTTTAGTTTCATTGGAAACATTCATAATATAATATAAGTGTCCCAAATTTGCAACTTGCTTGCTTGCTCATATAATTTAGGTTCTTGCTGTTGATGAAAAAACACACAGTCAAGTCTATTTAAAGCTTAATTCACCAGGACAGAAGCAGCTAGAAATGCTAGAAATGCTTTACTGCCAGTCAGCAACTATATTTGTTATACATTTATATTTTTATTTGGATTTTTCCCCTGCTTTCAACATATTTCAATCACATTAACCCTTTCAGTGCGGGAACCGAATTTTAAAGGCCTTTGCAAACAGTTTGGATCCAGATGAGACGCCACAGAACATGGCGTCTCATCAGGATCCAAACTGTTTGCTATTCTGATAGTATTCTTTGAAAAAAATGGAAGAAAATGCTAATTTTAGAAATTCAGCAGACAACATTTTAGCAAACGACAAATTTCCCAGCATGCAAAAGGTTAAGCCTGCCAATCAACCTTCTCAACCTTTTCATGGGAAAGCTTGTTTACCAAGTTAAGTGCACATTCCAAACTAGTTGCTGAATACTGCCTTTTTTAATCAGATGTAAGGGTGGTATTGTTCTCTTAATGCATGCAATGCAACTCAAATATATCTCAGTCAGATATATCGCTATATCCAATATATCGCGCCTGGGGCTATGGCTACAAAAAATCTGACGAGCTTGATTACTAAATGACAGATGAGAATTCGCTAATTTAAGCAAAAACCAGTTCAAGCTTGTTATTAACACCCTATATTTCGCAGCTTGCTATGGCACAAAGTGTAGCATGTAAATTAGTGACAGTGTGGTTTGCACACGGTTTGGATTGATTTTATTACTTAACAAGGGCTGTTTGTAAAACATGCATGCCCCCTTTATGGGCTGTCAGTTGTAGTGGCAGCCATTGTTTGAATACATTATTTGGCACTGTCACCTTGACCTTTGACCAAGTGACCAAAAAATCAATAGGGGTCATCTGCGAGTCATGATCAATGTACCTATGAAGTTTCATGATCCTAGGCGTATAAGCTTTCTTGAGTTATCATCCGGAAACCATTTTACTGTGTAAAGTCACCGTGACCTTGACCTTGACCTAGTGACCTGAACCTCAATAGAGGTCATCTGCGAGTCATGATCAATGTACCTATTTAGTTTCATGATCCTAGGTGTAAGCGTTCTTGAGTTATCATCCGGAAACCATTTTTCTAAGTTGAGTCACCGTGACCTTTACCTTTGACCTGAAAATCTATAGGGGTCATCTGCGAGTCATGATCAATGTACCTATGAAGTTTCATGATCCTAGGCATAAGCATTCTTGAGTTATCATCCAGAAACCATTTTACTATTTCGGGTCACCGTTACCTTGATCTTTGACCTAGTGACCTAAAAATCAATAGGGGTCATCTGCGAGTCAGGATCAATGTACCTATGAAGTTTCATGATCCTGGGCATAAGCGTTCTTGAGTTAACATCCGGAAACCATTTTACAATTTGGGTCACCGTGACCTTGACCTTTGACCTAGTGACCTGAAAATAAATAGGGGTCATCTGCGAGTCATGATCAATGTACCTATGAAGTTTCATGATCAAGCGTT
Organism: Dreissena polymorpha; assembly: GCF_020536995.1. Taxonomy (NCBI): domain Eukaryota; kingdom Metazoa; phylum Mollusca; class Bivalvia; order Myida; family Dreissenidae; genus Dreissena; species Dreissena polymorpha. The sequence continues at coordinate 3,523,007 of NC_068359.1, read as the reverse complement.
CTTGAGTTATCATCCGGAAACCATTTTACTATTTCGGGTCACTGTGACCTTGACATTTGACCTAGTGACCTGAAAATCAATAGGGGGTCATCTGCGAGTCATGAACAAATTTGGTAGAGGACTATTAGATATCACTACATACCAAATTTAGTAGCCCTAGGCTCTATAATTATAAACAAGAAGATTTTTAAAGTTTGCACAAAATAGGCCTTATTTAAGCATATGTTCATTTTTGTGACCCCCGGGGCAGGGTCAAATTTGTCCCCAGGGGCATAATTTGAACAAACTAAGTAGAGACCTATTAGATGTCACTACATACCGAATTTGGTAGAAATAGGCCCAATAGTTATGGACAAGAAGTTTTTTAAAGTTTGCACAAAATGGGCCCAATATAAGCATATGTTCAATTTTGTGACCCCTGGGGAACGGTTAAATTTGATCCCAGGGGCTTAATTTGAACAAACTTGGTAGAGGACTATTAGATGTCATTACATACCAAATTTGGTAGCTCTATGCCATACGGTTATGGACAAGAAGATTTTTAAAGTTTGCACAAAACAGGCCTTATATAAGCAAATTTTCAATTTTTTGACTCCCCGGGGCAGGGTCAAATCTGACCCCAGGGGCATAATTTGAAGAAACTTGGTCGAGGACTATAAGATGTCACTTCATACTATATTTGGTAGCCCTAGGCGCAATGCTTATGGATGAGAATTTTTTTAAAGTTTTCACAAAATAGGCCTTATATAAGCAAATTTTCAACTTTGAAGACTGAAATCTTCACGGAGTAAAGGGCATCTTCCCAACAAAGTTCATGTACCTCGATACCATAATTCAATAAAACGTATGAAAAAACATTATAACCGTTCTTGTCGTTACATTATGCATCAAGACTAACTGTCCAGCGCCGTTTGAAACCTTTGTTTACATACATTTCAACTAACTGACATTTCAAACACACGAGTGATTTCATTGGTCCAATGCGGAGGTGTGTCTTTACAACTGGAGATTTCATTCATAAAGACTGCATGATCATTGTCAACTGGGTCATGCGAGTTGTGTATCGTGTTATTTCTTGAAAGTTGACCCAGCATTTGTAAAAATATTGCAAGACGTACATTTCCAGAAACGAAATTCATTTCTGCGTTGAATAAGACCGAGATCGTGAAAATCGCTGCACAATTGATGAAGATATGGCTGTTCAAAGCGATGCACCCCGTTTGGGGTGATTTTGAGTTGCATACCTTGTTATATATATATTTGATTGTGAATTTTTTTTTTAGAAAAGTTAATTTTTCGATATAATATGATTATTTATCATTCAAAATGATGTTTTCACTAATTAATATCATAGCCACCTGCTAACCACCTGTGTATGAAACCTGGATCAGACACAAAAATAGACAGGGTTTTGACCTTGAAGTGTGACTTTGAACTTAACCTCGCTTGACTGACTTAGCCCTCTTGTACATCGCTTCATGACCTCAACAATTGATGTGAGTTTGTTGAACATCCATCAAAGGTATCAGAAAAACATCACAGGCACAAAAGTGTTGCGGACTCAAAAGTATTACGAACAGATTAAGGAAATGACTATAATACAATGTCTCGCTTCGCAGCCCCGGATTATAAATAGTTTCAAAATAACTGGTTCAAGTCTGGAGTGACTGCTCGCAGAGTTATGTTTTGAGTTATGATTTCACATTGAATTGAATACATCATCCCAATTTGGGACATTACTGATTCTTTTTTACTCTTTATTATACACTACATTGATATCTGCCTGATATAACGCTGCCTGCTATATTGTTTAATATCATATCAAAAGAAAGTTGTAATATCAGCCAATATTTGGACATATATACATAGGTAATATTACTCAAAGTAAACAATAATCATTTTTGGTACAATATAATCAGATTCAAAAAAACAAACAATTGGATAAAAGGTGTAATATATTTTTTACACAAAAATGTTCAAACACAGCAAAACACATATTTTATCAAGTATTAAGTGCAAGTGTTAAAGACGTCATCATTGACACGTCAAATGTCAAAAATTATAATTATTCCAACTAAAAATGCAGCATTTAAGCGATTATATTTCATTATTTCTTTTAAAATGGAGACAAAATTATGATAAACAGAAAAACAGACAACTGCCTGATCGTTTTGTAATATATCAGGCTTGGTGGGAATAAACTTAAGGTTTGGCAAGCTTCAACATTATTTTAAGCCTTGCCTGATATCATACAAAACGAACAGGCAGTAACTTGTTTTTCTCTCTCTCGATGGAACACAATTATGATAATCAAAACAAAGCACAAAATGATGGAAAACAATAATACAAACTGTAAAATTATCACATTAATTAATGGATTTAAAAAGTGTTTAAATTTGAAAACTATCCGTTAATTACAAAATATTGGCTATATTATATCAGCCAATATTATCAATTGAAAAGTTTTTCCATAGACTAAATTCTATCCGAGCCTTTTAAAGAGCAAATAAAGGAATATATCAAGTAATTGTTACAAATCTAATAAATCAAATTCTAAACATACCACGAGTAAAAACATTATTTAAGGAACAAGAGCTGTCTCTGAAGGATGACACATGCCCCAGAAGATGTTCTGATGAAAACCTTAGGTTAAAACGGGATATTTGTCAGTTATTTATGATATCAGTACCATTATAAATGGGTTATATATTTGACAAATATTTTACATTTGGCCCATTATGTGATATGGACATGTAAGCTTCACATATCATCTTTTTTTGACTACCGTAGGTTTCCACGTATAGCGCGCTCCCGTGTATAGCGCGCAGGCTGTTTTTTAAATGCAAAAATGAAGAAAAAAATCTTTAAAGACAATAAAACCACCAAATCGGACCGAAAATTGCCGCCATTTTACTATTGCACAATCCAATAATCCAGGGCATTGGAAAGCTTAATTAAGCATTCAAAATAGGAAGCGTCATTATGATTAGGAGCATGGGTTGCATAGCACTATACTTTTCTGACAATTTTGTAATTTTCTAGCAAAAGATTAACAGTACACGTGCATTTCATGAAACGTTAGAAAATAAGAATTAGTGTACATCGTGTGATTTTTCCTCGGGAAAAGCATGGGCATTACCGGTAAATTTGAATGTCGCATGGGAGACGGGGATACAGTTATTGAGGTACACCACTGTTGAACATTCAATATTTATACACACAAAATGCAATTGCATATCTTCACATTCTCAAGTGTCAATTAGTGTCTCAAATGTCAATTAGCGTCTTAACAAGTCGTGGCACATATTACTCAATAACATCTGCCAATTACGAAGTGCAAAATGACCCCCTTTCACACCTACCGTTACCCGCAAAAAAGACCTCGTTCGCACCTACCCTTGCCTGCTCTCCGGAATGTCGACAACAATCCCCATCGGAATTCATCAATAAAGAAGTGTAAAAACACAAACAAAGAAATGTCCGCAAGTTTATTCAAACAAATTTATTTTTGACCAAATCTTCTTCTACCGCATTCATATCTACCAGTAGCAACTTCTTGTTGTTTCGACAATGGCCCCTCAGTCTGTACGATTATAGGGTGGTAGTTTTCTAGAAAAAAACATGGCGGCCATTTTGATTATTTACGATTACACAACATATTTTTTACCAATTTAGCAGCTAGGTTAGCGTTGTATCAATGTATAGCGCGCACCAGCTTTTTAATTTGAATTTAGGAGGTAAAACACTGTGCGCTATACGTGGAAACCTACGGTAGTTAACAACTCTTGAGAATGAATTTGATAGCAACAATTGAAACTGTATCACTCAGGAAAATGTTTAAAACAATATCAGTCCATCAGAGTTGTTGGCCAATTCCACATGAAACCCAGGTTTACTTGAGTAATTGAGAGGAAACACAATTTTTTTTATGATTCAAGGGCCGTAACTCAAAAGTGCCTGGGTAAATTTGGCTGATTATCAAACTTAACCTAGATTTTATTGCCTTACACATTTTTATAAAGTGTGGTGAAGATCCGATGACAATTGCTTGAGTTATTGAGGGGAAACGAGAAAAACTATTTTTTTTTATGATTCAATGGCCGTAACTCAGGAGTGTCTTCGTCAATTTTGCTGATTATCGAACTTGGCCTAGATCTTATGACCTTACATTTTCATGAAGTGTGGTAAAGATCCTATGACCTTTGCTCGAGTTATTGAGTGGAAACTAGAAAATAACACAACTTTTTGATGATTTAAGGGCCATAACTCAGAAGTGTCTGGGTCATTTTGGCTGATTATCAAACTTGACCTAGATGTTATTGCCTTTCACATTTTTATGAAGTATTGTGAAGATGCAATGACAATTGCTGGAGTAATTGAGCAGAAACAAGAAAAAACGCAATTTTTCAATGATTCAAGGGTCGTAACTCAGGAGTGTCTGGGTCAATTTAGCCCATTATCGAACTTGACTTAGATGTTATTGCCTTACACATTTTCATGAAGTGTGGCGAAGATCCTATGAAATTTGCTAGAGTTATTGAGCGGAAATGAGAAAAACCAAATTTCAGATGATTCAAGGGCGGTAACTCAGGAGTGTCTGGGTTAATTTCGCAGAATATCCAACGTGACCTATATGTTATTGCCTTACACATTTTCATGAAGTTTAGTGAAGATCTGATGACAATTGCTTGACTTATTGAGCGAAAACTGATTCTGACAGACAAACTAACTTAACTGACGGTGCGATTTTAATATGCCCCCAGAACCGCATAAAAATATAAGTATCCACATTTGCAATCATTTTTGCGTTGAAGCATATCACTATTACATAAAACAACTATTGTCATTTAGATCACTTATTCCTACACATGTACAGTATAATTATTTATTTTTTTAAAATTGTTGCACTGTACCAAAGCACTAATTGACTAACAGCACTTGTAATTTGTATCATTATTATACTAATTATTATTATTATTATTATTATTACACAAAACAGATACAAGAATTATAAGCTATTTCACTTTGTACACCAGGATCTTGTTGTTAATCTGTCCCACAATAACAGAGTCAGTGTTGCTGTTGTAGCAGACTGACAATGGGTTCTTAAGCCCATCTCTCCTTGTAGCCAGAGTGGCCAGCTTCCTACTGCCACTACTGTCAACCTGTAGGATAGCATCGGAATCATTTCCACACACCATCACATGGCCTTCAGGTGTCACATACAAACTAGTTGGCCATGTCAGTTCAAGGTCCTTGAAAGTGTCAAGGACTGATCCATCCCTGGCCAAGGTGAGGAGCTTGTTCTGTGTGGAGTTTGTGATATACAACTTGTCACCTGTTGGGCTCACTGCACAACACCGTACTGCAAAACAGAATACATGATTACAATCTTTTGGCAAAATTATGAGTGAAAATCACAAAAACATACTGCATACATGTATGTGTAAAATATTATGAATTAAGTTGCGTTTGTAACTTTTACTTAAGGACTATAAATTCATGTAGAAAAAAAAAACAATCATGAAATTTTTCAACCAGTTACAAAAGCAACCAGTGCTAAAATTATAATCACATACATGAAGTGTAGTTTTTTATTCTTGTTTGCTTGTTGTTTTCATCAATGAAGGACACATTATTGCATATAATATATAGAAATAAGTTTAATTACATAGCATATTATACTTGTATGTTCATTTGATAAGAACGAAATATAAAGAACAGGTCAAAAACTGTTTTTTCACAGCCTTGCACTTTCTTTTCATAGACCTGTCATGAAGTGACAGTCAATATATATTAATAACTATTTGTATGAGTAATACTGCAGAATTTGAAGGGTCTTGCTGCTATAATGATATGTTCTTGATCATAGAGATAAATCCAATATGATTCTTACCTGACTTATTCTTGTGAAGTTTGCTGACTAGTTTACCATCCAGCGAGTAGTTGTATAGTTCAGTACCAGAGGTTACAAACAGGTCTGCCTGGTGGGAGGCAATACCCAAACATTCATGTTGAAACTTGAGCTTTCTGTCTTTCACCAGCTGGCTGATGCTGACTTTGATAAACTGGACCTCTTTACCAACAGTAACACCAACCTCACCGGGTGTGATCTGACATATGCCCAAAGGCAAATCAGATACACTACAGTGACTCACAACCTGGTACTGCTTGTTCAACAACTTGACTTTCTTATTACCGCAGTCAACAACAAGGACTTGTCCACTTGGGAGAACACATATGTCTGTGATACTGCAAGTTGAATCACCCTTTACCCATACACCATACTCAGACTTCCCATCAATCCTCATTACTCGGTCTGCATTTTCCACTGCAGTCAATGACTGGGCATAGTGTTCAATCTTCCCATGACCTGACAACTGGGAAAGGTACTGCATTATTTCACTATTAGGCTGGAAAGTTATTGAAAATTTTAGTTGAGCAGAGTTCTTATTCTGATAGTTTTCAAACTGCTGTATTTTGTCCTTGCATTAAATGCTGGCTATAAAAGATAATTCTTGTTTGCTTTTATCACTTATGTCATAAATAGCGTCTCCAAGTTGTTTTAATTCCTTTTGAAAAGTGATACATTTGTCAACATCACTTTTTAGAGAGGCTTGCAGTTTGGTAAGAGTATCTTTCATTTCCTGCAGTGTCTTCTTTTCAAGCATGTCTAAGGCTGCAAGTATTTTTTGCCGACTTTCCTGTATCTTGTGTAACTGCTCATCATATGAACTTTGCACAGACTTAATGCTAGCCTCCTGATTGTCTTGAAGCTTCTTCAGTTCTGCCAGAGTAGTTTGGATAGTAACTGATACTTGTTTAAGGTCTGTGGAGGTATTTTTAACCAAGTCAGATAAAAGCATCACCGTTTTGCATTGCCTGTAAGAAAACATTTTATCTTTGTTAAAAGCAATAATTCAAAAATGATGCAAATGTACTAATTTTGTACAGATTGATAAAATTAATGTAAATCTGATAAAAAAAAGCTTGGTAAAAAAGACACATTTATTGATTATGTACATGTATTTGGTAAATGATGTGTGAATCTTTGTTATTTTGTAGCATACATTAACTTTAAAGGCTCATATCATACAAAATAGTGTGACAAGTATTGAAACGTCATGGCTTCTATGATCTCTTTCCTTTTTTAATATTTAATAAGTATATAAGTGACATTAATGTTGGAAGTGTCAAATTTCACATAAATTAAATCACTGGACGATCTAACTGGTTTAGTTTACCTCTAACTTAACTCAGAACTTAAATATACATGTCCATAATCTTAAAATAACATCAGTGTTATTAATATTATTTACTTGATTTTTTAATGAGTATTTAAGTTCATTTCAAAGTAGTTTAAAACAATACACTTTTTGTCTTAAAAGTTTTTACAACAAATATCATATAAATACCTGTGATAATGGAAAGCACAAGTATTGCAGCACAGCTTGCTATGGTCTTTGCAAAACCTTACAAGGTTTTCTTCTTTGTGAACATCACATTTAAGAAGAAAATCTTCCACCTTCTTGACCACTGGCCATTTCTTCATATCACTCCTTCCATGAGTGGAATGTTTCTTAAACAAATGGCCGTGCATGTGAATACATTTTCGGCAGTAAAACTTCTCGCAAGAGTCACAGTAGAAATCAGCAGATTCGTCCAGTTTCTCGTCTTCGCACGCCGAACACAAAAAGTCTTGGACCCAGTCATTTCCTTTTTCAATGGTGGATTGCGAAAAAGCTGCCATTTTGCTGACCACCGAATATTTTATTCAGTACATCTTTGATTTAACTCAAATCATAAGGCATCTAGGCTCATTGACAATTAAACAAAAAAAAACACACTCCATCTAGCTATAATGTCCAATGTCTATCAACACTTAATGTTCAGCTAAACAGATTTAAATAAATATCATTTTCTGTTTGTTGGCAAGTTTATATCTCCAGCAAACAAAGTATTAATGTCACCAGTCATGTGACATGGTAAAGATAAAACCATATTGGCCCACAGAGCTTTAACAACTAGTTTATGTGTGCATACAAAGAGGAAGTATCACAACTCAATCAATAAAGCAATGAGGCCAACTTGATAACATGAGAATCAACAAGAAAGTTTATCTATGAACTACATGTACTTTAATTTGATAACAGGCCAATATTGGACTTAAAAATTGTGATGAATGTTCTCTGTTAAAATCAAAAAGAAATACATGTAATTGGTTTGCATTAAAGATAATTAGTTATATGAACAGTATCAAAAGAGGACCATGTGCCCTAAGGTGCTCACCTAATAGGCAAAATGAACTAAACTATTCTGAAAAGATGGACTTCAGCAGGATAAGCATTGAGAGAGTTAAAATGATAAAAGTCCATTTTAAAACTGAATATATTTCATGATTGTTTCATATTGGATTTATTTTCATGTTATCAGGTTAAACAAAGTTCACTTTTCTATACATTATCAGGTTAAACAAAGTTTACTTTTCTACTGAAATAAGGCAGTCTATTGAAATAAGGCAGACAGCTATATTCCATTCTGCCATCCTTCTGACCTTCAGGTGGTCTTCTGGACCTTTTATTTATTTAAGTGGTTTAACTAATACTTCCTGCACATTGTTCATACTTCAATTGTTATAGGAGATAGGTAGTGGACACAAACCTTTGACCCTCTGCACATTGTCTCCATGACATAAACTTTTCATGCACATCCTTCAATCATTATAGGATATAACGAGCGGACACAAACCTGTGACCTTCTGAAAATCTTTTCAATGATCTTTTAGCCAAATTTTATGAAAATGCTTCAAAGAATAAAGGAACCTGAATAAACCATTAAATGATGTGCATAACATACCTACCTACCGGGGGCATAAAAATCTAACCAGTTTTTTATTCCTCAATTTAGAATAATGGGGCCCAGAGCATTTGGATTGGGAACCATCATATTGCTAAGACTAATAACTTGGAAAATCAAGATATTTGATAGGGTTATGAATAACACATTATAACATTATATCATGAAATACTATGGTTTAATCCGCTTGTGCCAGTCAAACACTAAACTTCATTAATTGCAACATTCCCATAAAAAATCCACGCATTAGAGAATTCCCTTCAAAACCCTTGTCCGCCCACAACTTGAGTATAGTAGCTCAGTGTGGAACCCACATACAGTACACAATACAACATCAACAAGATCGAGATGGTCCAACGCAGGGCTGCTTGATGGGTCACCAATGACTACTCATACCACAATAGCGTCACACATATGATAGAAAAATTAGGGTGGTGTTCCCTTGAGAACAGAAGGTATGACTCCTGGCTACTGATGTTTTACAAAATTGTCCACGGACTGGTTGCTGTACCAATGCCTCCTTTCGTCACTCCTCCAACCTGGCTCACTAGACACCAGCACCCTCTCTCATTCAAATTCCCACTCCCAGCAACTATTATAAATTGTCCTTCTATCCAGCTACTATCATCCTATGGAACTCCCTGCCAGCCAATATTGTACAGGCACCTACCCTGGACCAGTTTAGGCCGGGGGTGACTAAACAAGACCACAGTTTCTAAGCGGCTTGGCTGTTTTTAACCTTTTAACTGTATATTTCTTCTTTTAATTAACACTTTCATCTTTGTTTCTAAGTCTCACCAATACATTTTGTATTACTTTTATCTCCTATACATTTCTTCCTTAAATTTTCTAGCACTGACACGCGCTTGCTTGACATGCTAATTGTTGGCGTCTAGCAGTATATATAGATAGATAGGTAACCATAATAAAAATCTCAAATTTTAGGGTAATAAAGAATATTTGTTGAATATGGTGAAATTTCGATTTTAATTCACTCATGATCATAGAAGAAAAAAAAATTATATTAATACCTATATAATTTCTATAACTACCTCCCATTTTTCAGCTGGGGAAAATTCAGAAATTTGTTTTGTTGTTTTACCTTAATATGCTATAATATATATATGGGGCCAAATACCGGACTCCATATTGAACTAAAATAACACTGAACAGTCTGAGAGAACACCGGACTCCATATTGAATTAAAATAACACTGAACAGTCTGGGAGAACACAGGACTCCATATTGAACCAAAATAACACTGAACAGTCTGGGAGAACACAGGACTCCATATTGAACTAAAATAACACTGAACAGTCTGGGAGAACACAGGACTCCATATTGAACTAAAATAACACTGAACAGTCTGGGAGAACACAGGACTCCATATTGAATTAAAATAACACTGAACAGTCTGGGAGAACACAGGACTCCATATTGAACTAAAATAACACTGAACAGTCTGGGAGAAAACAGGACTCCATATTGAATTAAAATAACACTGAACAGTCTGGGAGAACACAGGACTCCATATTGAACTAAAATAACACTGAACAGTCCTGGAGAACACAGGACTCCATATTGAATTAAAATAACACTGAACAGTCTGGGAGAACACAGGACTCCATATTGAATTAAAATAACACTGAACAGTCTGGGAGAACACAGGACTCCATATTGAACTAAAATAACACTGAACAGTCTGGGAGTACACAGGACTCCATATTGAATTTAAATAACACTGAACAGTCTGGGAGAACACAGGACTCCATATTGAATTAAAATAACACTGAAAAGTCTGGGAGAACACAGGGCTCCATATTGAACTACAAGGGCTGTTTGTAAAACATGCATGCCCCCCATATGGGCTCTCCGTCGTAGTGACAGCCATTGTGTGAATATGTTTTTTGTAGCTGTGACCTTGACCTTTGACTTAGTGACCTGAAAATCAATATGGGTCAGCTACCAGTCATAATCAATGTACCTATGAAGTTTCATGATCCTAGCCATTAGCGTTCTTGAGTTATCACCCAGAAACCATTTTACTATTTCGGGTCACCGTGACCTTGACCTTTGACCTAGTGACCTGAAAATCAATAGGGGTCATCTGCGAGTCATGATCAATCTACCTATCAAGTTTCATGATTCTTGGAATAAGCGTTCTTCAGTTATCATTTGGAAACCATTTTACTATTTCGGGTAACCGTGAACTTGACCTTTGACCTAGTGACCTCAAAATTGATAGGGGTCATCTGCGAGTCATGATCAATGTACCTATGAAATTTCATGATCCTAGGCATAAGCGTTCTTGAGTTATCATCCGGAAACCATTTTACTATTTCGGGTCACCATGAACTTGACCTTTGACCTAGTGACCTCAAAAATCGATAGGGGTCATCTGCGAGTCATGATCAATGTACCTATGTATCATGATCGTAACCATTAGCGTTCTTGAGTTACCATCCGGAAACCATTTTACTATTTAAGGTCACCGTGACCTTGACCTTTGATATAGTGACCTGAAAATCAATAGGGGTCAACTGCAAGTCATGATCAATCTATCTATCAAGTTTCATGATCCTAGGCATAAGCGTTCTTGAGTTATCATCCGGAAACCATTTTACTATTTTGGGTCACCGTGACCTTGACCTTTGACCTAGTGACCTGAAAATCAATAAGGGTCATCTGCGAGTCATGATCAATCTACCTATCAAGTTTCATGATTCTTGGAATAAGCGTTCTTCAGTTATCATTCGGAAACCATTTTACTATTTCGGGTAACCGTGAACTTGACCTTTGACCTAGTGACCTCAAAATTGATAGGGGTCATCTGCGAGTCATGATCAATGTACCTATGAAATTTCATGATCCTAGGCATAAGCGTTCTTGAGCTATCATCCGGAAACCATTTTACTATTTCGGGTCACCATGAACTTGACCTTTGACCTAGTGACCTCAAAAATCGATAGGGGTCATCTGCGAGTCATGATCAATGTACCTATGTATCATGATCGTAACCATTAGCGTTCTTGAGTTACCATCCGGAAACCATTTTACTATTTCAGGTCACCGTGACCTTGACCTTTGATATAGTGACCTGAAAATCAATAGGGGTCAACTGCAAGTCATGATCAATCTATCTATCAAGTTTCATGATCCTAGGCATAAGCGTTCTTGAGTTATCATCCGGAAACCATTTTACTATTTTGGGTCACCGTGACCTTGACCTTTGACCTAGTGACCTAAAAATCAATAGGGGTCATCTGCGAGTCATGATCAATGTACCTATGAAGTTTCATGATCCTAGGCCTAAGCGTTCTTGAGGTATCATCCGGAAACCATTTTACTATTTCGGGTCACCGTGACCTTGACCTTTGACCTAGTGACCTGAAAATCAATAGGCGTCATCTGCGAGTCATGATCAATCTACCTACGAAGTTTCATGATCCTAGGCATAAGCCTTCTTGAGTAATCATCCGGAAACCATTTTACTATTTTGGGTCACTGTGACCTTGACCTTTGACCTAGTGTCCTGAAAATCAATAGGGGTCATCTGCGAGTCATGATCAATCTACCTTTAAAGTTTCATGATCCTAGGCCTAAGCGTTCTTGAGTTATCATCCAGAAACCATTTTACTATTTCGGGTCACTGTGACCTTGATCTTTGACCTAGTGACCTGAAAATCAATAGGGGTCATCTGGGAGTCATGATCAATCTACCTACCAAGTTTCATGATCCTAGGCCTAAGCGTTCTTGAGTTATCATCTGGAAACCAATTTACTATTTCGTGTCACCGTGACCTTGAGCTTTGACCTAGTGACCTCAAAATCAATAGAGGTCATCTGCGAGTCATGATCAATGTACCTATGAAGTTTCATGATCCTAGGCCCAAGCGTTCTTGAGTTATCATCCGGAAACCACCTGGTGGACGGAGCGACAGACCGACCGACATGTGCAAAGCAATATACCCCCTCTTCTTCGAAGGGGGGCATAAAAATAACAAATTAGTGTCACATCGTTAGTAATAATTGTTGTTTACTGGTATATAAATCATTACATTTTGCTACTGTGCATTCTGTTTTCCAGCATATTAAGTGAACTAGAAGGAAAACATACACAATAAAAACTTCACCTATCATACTACCCTCAAACAAGCCCAAATCAAACACCCACCAGCCCTCACAGCTATCACGTCCTGCATTCCCCTTTCCTCCCTCTCATCATCTTCCATATCCAGGCCCAGATTCTGCAAGGTTACGAACATGGATTGTTGATCGCCTGCCATGAAGTCGTCTGTAAGTCTCACTGTGCTGAACTCCAGACCTTTTGCCTTGTGGGCAGTGCTGAACACATAATCTACAGACAAAATGAGCAAGCTGAGAAGTGAGACGAGATGCATAAAAGTCCAATAACCCCAAGTTTTGTGCATTCCAGATAGGCTGCTTTTTATTTATAATTATAATGAAGAATTTTCTTAATTTAGAGCTGTTAATGTGACTGTGAATTTAACCCTTTGCATGCTGGGAAATTTGTCTTCTGCTAAAATGTCTAAATTTCTAAAATTAGCATTTTCTTCGATTTTTTTCAAAGAAAGAAAAGATGTTAGATTTACATTACCAAAATCAAATATTGAGTGTTTTTACATGAGAAAATAATCATCTCTAGAAGAGATGCGGAAAACATGCAAGGGTCATTATATGATTATCTATTTATTATACATTAATATACTGTTTAACACTTTGCATGCTGGGAAATTTGTCGTCTGCTAGAATGTTGTCTGCTGAATTTATAAAATTCGCATTTTCTTCGATTTTTTTCAAAGAATACTATCAGAATAGCAAACAGTTTGGATCCTGAGGAGACGCCACGTTCTGTGGCGTCTCATCTGGATCCAAACTGTTTGCAAAGGCCTTCAAAATTCGGTTCCCGCACTGAAAGGGTTAAAAAAATATTCTAGTTTTAATGTCCAGACACGTCTTGAGTGTTAGTCCAGGCATCAGAATGCCAACAAAACTATCAACTAATATAAATTATATTGTGTATATTATTTTGATTCACACAAGATTGTTTTTAAATATTTGAGCAATTATTAATGGAAATAAGAACTATATTTTATGATTACATGCAACAAATCAAGATTTCTTTCAGCACTGTTCATGAATAATTTGGTTATACTTAGTTCAGGACGTATCAAGATATTTCATTCACAAAATCATTTTTATGGAAACTATATCGTTCTAGTTAGAAATATAATATGTTATGTTTTCATGAAATTCACATCATATTTTTGTTTGCTAACTTACAAGTTTAAAAACCATGGAATATCTCAAATATAATATAAATACAATTTTATTAAGCAATTATCAAGAAATAATGTGGTGAAGAAGGAACATGAACCACATAATAAAGAGACGTGTTACATTTTCGTAGAAGTTTGTACCCAGAATTACCTGCAGTGCGTTCATCTTTCACACATTTGCTGTCTATTTTCCTGATCAAGATGGGCAGATTGGTGTGGTAGGTTTTCACAATTTTGATTTTCCCTTGAAGTTCAACGTCCATGGACTTTACTGCAAACTTCTCCAACTCCTTAAAGTTTGGGAACATCTTGATGAACTTGTTCTTGATCTCATAGCCCTCTAGAAAGAAAACCAGGTATTATAGTTAAAAGAACTTGTTCAAAGTTTGTTGTTTTTTCAGAAAAATGTCATATATATTTAACTTAAAAAAATACAGTTTTCGGAATTAGAAAGAATAGTTACAAATGACATAACTTAAGTTCAAATTTGATGTTTAGCTTCTTTGTAAAAAGTATATCATCTCTTTTTGGTTTTGAAATTATGAAAAAATCAACATAGCCAAACATGGGCCTGAATGTGATCAAAATCAACTATTGATTGTCCACCGGGATTATTGGGAATGCGCCAATCATGTCTAATTAACCACCATAATTACCACTCTCGTGTTCTTATATACCTGATAAATCAATAATGTTACAATAGCAGCAATATTTCCTTCAAATCAACATTGTCACCAAAACAACATTATGCCAACTCTTCTACCAACCTTTTGACCCATTTTGAGGACACAGCAAAGAATACATGTCCATCAACATCGGAAAACCAAAATTGTCAGTGCCCTAGAAATACAATATGGTATGATTAAAGCAAGTATATAAGATCTTATTCACATTTTTTCAAATTTAACATTAAAGAATACAAAACTACAATAAAATCTAGACTGAAGTTGCACAAGAACATCATATTGTTTTATGCCATTGCAAATAATTTTCTTTTGAACAGTAAATTATTCATAAATGACATTATTTTTGTTTATGCAAAACCAAAACGAGAACACATGTGGTATCAGTGTTACCTGCTAGATATGAATTTAATTGTAGTAAATAACATTTGACTCATGGAACCATTAAGTTAATTACTTTTATTATATACCTGTTTAATGCTTTTTACAAAATACAGGTTGTATCAATGTTGAAATAAAAAATCCCGTATTACACTACTCGCTGTTTCCAATTCAGTATTACCATACTAGCCGGACTACTTCGACCCATTTAACGACGTCACATTACGCGCACCGAAAACAGAAATATTTTATATTACGAAATATATTACGTAGTACATCGTGTGACGTCATTTTTGTGGCAAAACACAATGGTTTTATCTAAACTCTCTGGAATTTAAGGACATGTCGGACGTGGTGTTTTTTAACAGTAAACTATTTGTTAAAAACATAGAACGAATTCAAAACGTATTTTGGAGTGTGTGTTTATCATGCATAAATGTATATTTCGATAGGAATACAATAAAATAGTGTGGTTTAAACTAAGTTTCGATAAAGACATGGCAGATAGAAGTAGAAGTGCATATCGTTTCAACGTTTTTGTTATAAACATCAGATTAAGTTGTCAACTTAATTGTTATAAACATTGGATTAATTATGGCATTAAGGTAAGCGTTTCAGAAACCTGTGTTTTCCCGGTTCGAATGTTTACACGTAAATTTACATAAACTGTATTCATACGCGTCTTAAATAAACTTAAATGGCATACCAAACTTTTAGTCATTGTTTTGTCAGTTTTGTTATGTCAGTTTTGTTAAAGTAAAAAATACAATTGTTAACTGTTTTCGTTAGTTGTTGTATATAATAAAAGGAATATTACGCCAGTCAATTGTTCCAAGAGTTTGTTTCACTCTCGTGGCTTGTGCTATTTTGCATCACACTCGAGGCTCCGCCTCTCGTGTGATACGTCATCACACAAGCCACTCGAGTGATACAAACTCTTGGAACAATTGACTAGCGTTATATTCCGTATTTATTTTACACTCTGCATGCATGTTCTTTAAATGTGTTCAAATCAACAAACTAAACAAATTAAGTCTGTTGAAATAAAATAGAATTATGTAGTTTTGAATCATTTAAGTTTTGCAGATGAGATAAATTCACATCATTCATTAAATGAAATATGACATTGTTACTAATCATCAATAATATCTGTGTAATAAATTTAAGCATATCTCAAACATAAGCATTTCAATCTTTTGAGAAACTACCCAAAACTTGGCATAACCTTTTTTATTGTACATGTATTCTATTGATGTGTGTTACATTATATTTCAAAGTTAATGAGATTCTTTTGCTTCTGAGGCTGCATCATGTGAAAATCTAGACTGTGTCCCAGCATTCATAACTAATAAATTTACTATATCCACAAAAGTTGGGACTTTTTTCTCATGAAGCTGCAATACCTCAGCTGTTTAGTGCATACTGAAGTATGTTCTAATGTTGATGTTGTCTTACTCTAACTTATACCTCAGTCACAAATAGACACCGATCACCGTCCGATCAGCGGCCGACATATTTTTCCCCTCATCGGGCTGGCGACCGGCCGATGATCGCACGGAAACCGGGCCAATTTGTAGCATCGGGCGGCGTCCGGATTAATTTTAAGTCTCACTTAAAATTTTACCCAGCGTCGGGCCCAAGAAGGAATCGAGTTAAGATCTAAACAAGATCAGACGATCAACGCACGGGTATCGCCCGGCAATCGCCTGACATCGGATTCATTGAACGTGCATCGGAAAAGTAAAGGTATTTCCCAGAGATATATACATCGGCCAGCGACCGTCTGATTGCCGGAGGGCCTCCGCACAATTTCCGACAGACGCCAGACGATGCTCGTTATGATACTCGTACAATGAATCCGATGTCGGCGCACGCCGGGAGATAACCGTTCGTTGATCATCCGATCTTTTTTTATCTCAACTCAATATCTTCCCGGGCCCGATGTCGTGTAAAACAAACTGTGATATAAAAAATTAATCCGGATGCCGCCCGATGTGCGTGCGATCATTGGCCGGCCCCATCCGATGAGCGGAAAAAACCGCCGGCCGCTGATCGGACGGTGATCCGTGTCTATTTGTGACTGAGGTTTTAAACTTTGTCACTCATCAGACGGCGGACGGCTCCAACGTGTCCAGTCTTCCCGATGCCTGGAGATCGGACACATCAGCCAGCGACCGGATTATTTGTGACTGAGGCATTTAGCACATCTATCCAGTAGAGTGACCATCAACATTCACTTGCCCCAGGAAAGGATATCAAACATTGGTCGCCTAAGCAATGCATATATTTACAAGTCACAGAACTAAACAAACAGTCAATAGATGTTTTACAGTTTACAATTACAATAATTCAGATTGACAGAAGTTCAACATACTCCAACGAACGCCACTTTGCATTCCTCCTGCGTGTAGCAGCACTTCTTCACGGCCTCACTGAACACTGTGAAGTTACAGCGACTTATAATGGCCACCTGTCCTAAGGATGTACCGTCCACTGTGCCTTGAAATACAACAATTTAACACTGTGAAGTTACAGCGACTGATTATGGCCACCTGTCCTAAGGATGTACCGTCCACTGTGCCTTGAAATACAACAATATAACACTGTGAAGTTACAGCGACTGATGATGGCCACCTGTCCCAAGGATGTACCATCCACTGTGCCTTGAAATACATCAATATAACACTGTGAAGTTACAGCGACTGATGATGGCCACCTGTCCCAAGCATGTTCCGTCCACTGTGCCTTGAAATACAACAATATAACACTGTGAAGTTACAGCGACTGATGATGGCCACCTGTCCCAAGGATGTACCGTCCACTGTGCCTTGAAATACAACAATAAAACACTGTGAAGTTACAGCGACTGATGATGGCCACCTGTCCCAAGGATGTACCATCCACTGTGCCTTGAAATACAACAATATAACACTGTGAAGTTACAGCGACTGATGATGGCCACCTGTCCCAAGGATATACCATCCACTGTGCCTTGAAATACAACAATATAACACTGTGAAGTTACAGCGACTGATGATGGCCACCTGTCCCAAGGATGTACCGTCCACTGTGCCTTGAAATACAACAATATAACACTGTGAAGTTACAGCGACAGATGATGGCCACCTGTCCCAAGGATGTACCATCCACTGTGCCTTGAAATACAACAATATAACACTGTGAAGTTACAGCGACTGATGATGGCCACCTGTCCCAAGGATGTACCCTCCACTGTGCCTTGAAATACAACAATATAACACTGTGAATGTACAGCGACTGATGATGGCCACCTGTCCCAAGGATGTACCATCCACTGTGCCTTGAAATACAACAATAAAACACTGTGAAGTTACAGCGACTGATGATGGCCACCTGTCCCAAGGATGTACCATCCACTGTGCCTTGAAATACAACAATATAACACTGTGAAGTTACAGCGACTGATGATGGCCACCTGTCCCAAGGATGTACCGTCCACTGTGCCTTGAAATACAACAATATAACACTGTGAAGTTACAGCGACTGATGATGGCCACATGTCCCAAGGATGTACCCTCCCCTGTGCCTTGAAATACAACAATATACCACTGTGAAGTTACAGCGACTGATGATGGCCACCTGTCCCAAGGATGTACCCTCCACTGTGCCTTGAAATACAACAATATAACACTGTGAAGTTACAGCGACTGATGATGGCCACCTGTCCCGAGGATGTACCATCCACTGTGCCTTGAAATACAACAATAAAACACTGTGAAGTTACAGCGACTGATGATGGCCACCTGTCCCAAGGATGTACCGTCCACTGTGCCTTAAAATACAACAATCTTGCTACCTTTCTTATCAATACCACAGGCTCTTTCTATCTTATGATCTTGTGTTTGATCTTGGATCTTTTATGATCATGATCATTATAACTTAGACCCCTATCATAAAAACACTGTGGTGTGAATGCCTGATAAAATCGCCAATACGGTGTCAAAAACAACACTGGTGCACTCGAGTAGCAGAACCGGGATTTTAATGGGGGGCAATAATGGGATAAAGGATGGTAAGTTTTAGCCAGACAGAGCTTGAATAGCGAATTTTATTGGGAACTTACAGACTTAACATCTTTTTTACGAATGTCAGGACAGAATCGGACCGACTGTTTAGGATTTTCAATCTGTCTTTCATGACCCCAATCAGTCTAGGACCGACAAAACCTAAAAAAATATGATCTCTGATTATAAGTACTATTGAAAGAGCCATGCTGCAATACTAAGTGAATATACTAGAACTGTTTTATAATATGGAAAAAAATTAGATTTGATATTCTCAATAACTCAACCTTTTCCTGCTAATGTCTTATCAATCATCAAATAAAAACAAAGCATTTTATAATGGAACTGACTTCAGTGTTATAATATTGCATTTCTTATTTTATTTATAGCCTCCGAACTATGAAGCAAACAAAAATGTAGCTTCAAAACCCAAGGTCACCGTGGCGTAGTGGATATGGTGTCCGTCTTGCCACCGGGAGTTCACGGTTCGATCCCCACGTTGGGAGCATTCTTTAGATCTCCCCCATAGACACCAAGGACTGGTTCTAGACCCAGGAAACACGAACTTGAGAGCATTTCAAATAAGCCTTAGGCTTTCAATGCAATCAAGCTAAAATAAAATAGGATTGAACTAAAACCCACAGCCAAAGAAAAAGATTTTAGACAAGAAAATTTTCTTTTGCTGGCATTAAACATACAACTCAAGTTTAATGTATTTTCATAATCAAATATATAATGTTAATATGATCATCATTCGAATCATAATCAAAATATTCATGATCACCTTCATCACCTTTGCAATTTTTAATAATTGATCATCTGGAAATTATATATTTTCTACAACAAAATGCTACATCAAGTTCCGCCCACTTTTCTTGCCACTTCCCACCAGTGTTTTCTTTGTCTCCTTCTTCAACACTTCGAGGCAAGACATGGCAACGTGTGCAATCTCTGGTCCAAATCTGAACGACTGAAAATATGCAAGAATATGGCTTACATAAAGTTCTTAGAACCCAACACTACTTGGCACATATCTTTAACCAATATGACTTTTAAGTATACATGAATCATGCAACTGAAAAATAGTGAACCAGTTTTAAAATATAAACTTTATACTACCATAGAAAGCAAGAATATACTCATTGAATGACCACAACATAGGCTGCCAATTATTCTGATATAACAATTTGAAAAATCCTATAACTTTTTTTGCACTTTTGATAGCAACACAGAAGTCTTCATTATCTATTCTTCAACCTTTGAAGAATATTTCATCCAAGTCTGTTAACCCTTTCAGTGCGGGAACCGAATTTTGAAGGCCTTTGCAAACAGTTTGGATCCAGATGAGATGCCACAGAACGTGGCGTCTCATCTGGATCCAAACTGTTTGCACTTCTGATAGTATTCTTTGAAAAAAAATCGAAGAAAATGCTAATTTTAAAAATTCAGCAGACGACATTTTAGCAGACGACAAATTTCCCAGCATGCAAAGAGTTAACTGTGAGATCTTGTGTTGTGCCAAGATTTGCTCACCACTAAGGCAGCATCATCAACATCTTCTCAAAGACTTTAAACATTGGTTCTCCTAAGAAACAGCCTCACTAATATGTCTCTCAGCCTAACTTCAGCTTACATAACAATCAAAAATGAAAAAGGTTTAAACTTGTCACTTAATAATTGTGTAGCCTACTGCCAAATCAACACTGGAGAAAGAACATAACCTTATTTGGAGGTAAAATATTTTAGGAAAGTCTGCTTGGCATGCCAATCAGGTAAAATAAAGAACAAAGACTACCAATACAGGTTTTGCTCCATAGCCCAGTCCAGCTAGATGGTCATAGCTATGGCCATTCTCCCAGTACTGATGATCTGCTCCATAGCCCAGTCCAGCTAGATGGCCATAGCTATGGCCATTCTCCCGGTACTGCTCCATAACCCAGTCCAGCTAGATGGTCATAGCTATGGCCATTCTCCCAGTACTGCTCCATAGCCCAGTCCAGCTAGATGGTCATAGCTATGGCCATTCTCTCTAGCTCCATAGCCCAGTCAAGCTAGATGGTCATAGCTATGGCCATTCTTCATAGCCCAGTCCAGCTAGATGGTCATAGCTATGGACATTCTCCCGGTACATAGCCCAGTCCAGCTAGATGGTCATAGCTATGGCCATTCTCCTGGTACATAGCCCAGTCCAGCTAGATGGTCATAGCCATGGCCATTCTCCCGGTACATAGCCCAGTCCAGCTAGATGGGCATAGCTATGGCCATTCTCCCGGTACTCCATAGCCCAGTCCAGCTAGATGGTCATAGCTATGGCCATTCTCCCGGTACTGCTCCATAGCCCAGTCCAGCTAGATGGTTATAGCTATGACCATTCTCCCGGTACATAGCAAAGTCCAGCTAGATGGTCATAGCTATGGCCATTCTCCCGGTACTGCTCCATAGCCCAGTCCAGCTAGATGGTCATAGCTATGGCCATTCTCCCGGTACTCCATTGCCCAGTCCAGCTAGATGGTCATAGCTATGGCCATTCTCCCGGTACTCCATAGCCCAGTCCAGCTAGATGGTCATAGCTATGGCAATTCTCCCGGTACTCCATAGCCCAGTCCAGCTAGATGGTTATTGCTATGACCATTCTCCCGGTACTGATGCCAGTCCAGCTAGATGGTCATAGCTATGGCCATTCTCCCGGTACTGATGCCAGTCCAGCTAGATGGTCATAGCTATGGCCATTCTCCCAGTACTCCATTGCCCAGTCCAGCTAGATGGTCATAGCTATGGCCATTCTCCCGGTACTCCATAGCCCAGTCCAGCTAGATGGTCATAGCTATAGCCATTCTCCCGGTACTCTATAGCCCAGTCCAGCTAGATGGTCATACCTATGACCATTCTCCTGGTACTGATGCCAGTCCAGCTAGATGGTCATAGCTATGGCCATTCTCTTGGTACTGATGCCAGTCCAGCTAGATGGTCATAGCTATGGCCATTCTCCCAGTACTCCATAGCCCAGTCCAGCTAGATGGTAATAGCTATGGCCATTCTCCCGGTACTCCATAGCCCAGTCCAGCTAGATGGTCATAGCTATGGCCATCCTCCCGGTACTGATGATCTTAAGGGACCTTTTCACAGATTTTGACATGTTTTGAAGTTTGTTATTAAAAATGCTTTAAATTGATAAATCCACAATTTTTAAAAAATTATGTCCATTTACCAAAACTTGAAAAGGTCCCTTTAAAAAGGGTCGTTGTTACTTACCAGCATAAAGATCTGCACTAATTATTACTTAAATGCTTAGATAAACGCTAAGCTTGCTCAAGAAAATTGTGAAATTACACCAAATGCTGTTCTCTGACTTAAATACTGATAATTACAAAAAAAATGGAAAAACAAAACAAAAACAGACATATGTCTGTAGCGCATGGATGCTCCCAAAATTGACTTTTATCTCATGTTTTCAGAAATGAACCAAACTACCCAGATAAGAAAGTTCAGCTGCTGATAAGTAAATGTGTAAAGTTTAAACAATCAAGTAGTAATACTTATTAGCAACAAAAGTTCAAATATGGATTAGTGTATATCTGTATTCTATGCCTACCTGTGTGAGATAGAACACCGTGTCAGCCTGAATCATCTCCATGGCGTTGACAGCCCCTCTGAACGAGTAGATCTGCTGGTGGGGGTCCCCTACCAGGATCTTGCCCTGGGGCTGCCCCAACAGGATGTCTGTTATGGCTGGAGAAATACATGAACAACACAAATTACTCAAGGAACAATTTATTAGAGCATCCTATATGACTTATTCTTTTTTTTTCTAAGCTCTATTTTTCTCTATGCTCTATTTCCAAGTCAATTTGTAATACTTTTTCTTGAGAAAACAGTGAAGAAAACATAATTACTAAAAACAACACTTATATTACAGATAATAATCAAAGTACTTGCCAATACTCTGTAAATAATTTGGTTATCTTTATGTAATAAACCTTGTGCATTTACCATAAGTGAAAGATCTAGTGTCACAAAAGGCAGAGGGTGCTGCTAAATAGGGACAAGTTGGAAAGTTTGGTAAGTCAGGAAACTCTTCAAACCTTCAATTTTGATCTAACACTTGTTATAAATTTATAGTACATTTAAAAAGATTTACATACTTTCTGCGTTAATAAGACAGGAGGGGTAGCAGGGGGGCAAAACAGTGTATGGTCGAGGGCCAGACTATTTCACATTTTACTCTAGATCTTTAAAATTGTTCAGGTTCTCTCATTCCCTGTTTTTTACCATTTGAGCCTTGTTCTGGGAAAACTAGGCTTGATGCATGTGCATATAGTGTCGTCCTAGATAAGCCTGTGCAGTCCTCACTATCTTTTATGACATTTTTTGTTTAAAGCTAGTCTCTTCATAGCAAAAATCCTGTCAAGGCTGAAAGTGTCGTCCCTGATTAACCTGTGCACCTACATGCATTAAGCACTTACCATTTCCTGTGAACTAGGTGACACTTGCCTGGTGTGAGATCCTGAGCCTATACCATTTCCTGTGAACTAGGTGACACTTGCCTGGTGTGAGATCCTGAGCCTATACCATTTCCTGTGAACTAGGTGACACTTGCCTGGTGTGAGATCCTGAGCCCTTACCATTTCCTGTGAACTAGGTGACACTTGCCTGGTGTGAGATCCTGAGCCCTTACCATTTCCTGTGAACTAGGTGACACTTGCCTGGTGTGAGATCCTGAGCCCTTACCATTTCCTGTGAACTAGGTGACACTTGCCTGGTGTGAGATCCTGAGCCCTTACCATTCCCTGTGAACTAGGTGACACTTGCCTGGTGTGAGATCCTGAGCACTTACCATTCCCTGTGAACTAGGTGACACTTGCCTGGTGTGAGATCCTGAGCACTTACCATTCCCTGTGAACTAGGTGACACTTGCCTGGTGTGAGATCCTGAGCACTTACCATTCCCTGTGAACTAGGTGACACTTGCCTGGTGTGAGATCCTGAGCACTTACCATTCCCTGTGAACTAGGTGACACTTGCCTGGTGTGAGATCCTGAGCACTTACCATTCCCTGTGAACTAGGTGACACTTGCCTGGTGTGAGATCCTGAGCCCTTACCATTCCCTGTGAATTAGGTGACACTTGCCTGGTGTGAGATCCTGAGCCCTTATGATTCCCTGTTAACAAGGTGACACTTGCCTGGTGTGAGATCCTGAGCACTTACCATTCCCTGTGAACTAGGTGACACTTGCCTGGTGTGAGATCCTGAGCACTTACCATTCCCTGTGAACTAGGTGACACTTGCCCAGTGTGAGATCCTGAGCCCTTACCATTCCCTGTGAATTAGGTGACACTTGCCCGGTGTGAGATCCTGAGCCCTTACCATTCCCTGTGAACTAGGTGACACTTGCCCGGTGTGAGATCCTGAGCCCTTACCATTCCCTGTGAACTAGGTGACACTTGCCTGGTGTGAGATCCTGAGCCCTTACCATTCCCTGTGAATTAGGTGACACTTGCCCGGTGTGAGATCCTGAGCCCTTACCATTTCCTGTGAACTAGGTGACACTTGCCTGGTGTGAGATCCTGAGCCCTTACCATTCCCTGTGAACTAGGTGAAACTTGCCTGGTGTGAGATCCTGAGCCCTCACCATTCCCTGTGAACTATGTGACACTTGCCTGGTGTGAGATCCTGAGCCCTTACCATTCCCTGTGAACTAGGTGAAACTTGCCTGGTGTGAGATCCTGAACCCTTACCATTCCCTGTGAACTAGGTGACACTTGCCTGGTGTGAGATCCTGAGCCCTTACCATTCCCTGTGAACTAGGTGAAACTTGCCTGGTGTGAGATCCTGAGCCCTTACCATTTCTTGTGAACTAGGTGACACTTGCCTGGTGTGAGATCCTGAGCCTATACCATTTCCTGTGAACTAGGTGACACTTGCCTGGTGTGAGATCCTGAGCCCTTATCATTCCCTGTGAACTAGGTGACACTTGCCTGGTGTGAGATACTGAGCCCTTACCATTCCCTGTGAACTAGGTGACACTTGCCCGGTGTGAGATCCTGAGCCCTTACCATTCCCTGTGAACTAGGTGACACTTGCCTGGTGTGAGATCCTCAGCCCTTACCATTCCCTGTGAACTAGGTTAACTTGCCTGGTGTGAGATCCTGAGCCCTTACCATTCCCCATGAACTAGGTGACACTTGCCTGGTGTGAAATCATGAGCCCATACCATTCCCTGTGAACTAGGTGACATTTGCCTGGTGTGAGATCCTGAACCCTTACCATTCCCTGTGAACTAGGTGACACTTGGCTGGTGTGAGATCCTGAGCCCTTACCATTTCTTGTGAACTAGGTGACACTTGCCTGGTGTGAGATCCTGAGCCCTTACCATTTTCTGTGAACTAGGTGACACTTGCCTGGTGTGAGATCCTCAGCCCTTACCATTCCCTGTGAACTAGGTGACACTTGCCTGGTGTGAGATCCTGAGCCTCATCTATGAGTATGCAGTCATACTTGGAGAGGCGTGGCCTAGACAGCTGGTACAGCTTCAGGTACCCATCGTGCGTCATAAATACACTATTCTCATTGAAATCCTTCATCTTCGCCCAGATTATATTAGCGTCAGAAACCAAATTCTGCGACAAAAAATGAGTTGGTAGGTAACACAAGAATTGTCACATTTTCATATTTAAACATGATTTCTGACAAATTGTACCAAAAAAGGTTCATGTCAGACACCAAATGCTTCAGTCTTTCATATGGACACTTACAAGGTCAGTAATTCTAAACTGTCGACACAACATCTAGCCAATTTATGAGTTTAAACATCAAACTGCACATACACAAATGTAAATATGAAACAGCCTAAGACTTAGAGACATGTGTACAGTGAAGAATACATTTTCCAACAAGAGTTCAACAAAAAGGCCCTGATACATCAGCAAACTAGGCTGACTAGAAAATACCAACCTGTTTTGTTTGAATGTCTATCTGTTCCTTCTGTCCGGTCTTCTCATTTAGTTTTGTACTTGGGACATGACTCACAGAGATGTGATCATCTGCCGAGGCAAAGAATGCCTCCAGGGTAGACAACACAAACTTGGCCTGCAGGAATAGGTTCTCTCCCTTGCGTGCTCTCAACGTCTGGGTCAGAGTGTACACCTTCAGATTTCCTAGCTTTTTTGTGTATCTGAAGTGTGTGGACTTTTCATTATTTTTGTACAAATTTCATTATTTTGTTCATGATGTGTGAAAACATTCCTATTAAAGGTAAAATTCAACTTTATTGTAAAAAGCTCTTTGTGGTTACATACATTTATCATTGATTTCTTGATACTTGTCAATATCAACATTACGTCATAAATTGTAAAATGTCTCAAAGAGTTACCCAAAGCATTTTACAAATCACAAAAAAAACGGTTTTCACAAACTGCTGGTTTTTCCATACACAATAATAAAATTTAATGTTAGGCTCGCAAGACTTACACATCCAAAATCAGGTAAATATCTGAACGTGTTGAGCAAAAAATCCAGAAGTGTTATTTCAGAGAAAATTGTCGAGTCCAAGACTCGCAATTTCGTCAAAAATCAATGGATCGGAACAAAACTTGAACTTGATGGGTAGGTCATGTAGATCACATACAAAAAATAAAGTCAGTATTAGAAAATGTTTCTGAAAAAAAATACAGAAAAGTAAAACTTCAGAGTAAATTCCTAAGTCCAAAGTCTGTAAATTCGTAAAAAATCAATGGACCAGAGAAACTCATCCTTGATCTTTAAGTCATGTAGATAGACTCGCACTCCAAACGTCAGGTAAAAAACTTCAAGTGTTAATAACTTAAGTCCAGAAAACTGTTATTGTAGAGGAAATTTTAAGTCCAAGACCCATAATTTTGCCAAATATCAATGGACGGAAACCTAACTCTAACTTGATATGTAACTTATGCAGGTAGTACTAGACTCACACACCAAAAACAAGGTAAATATTCAGAGCATTTTGTATTTTGTGTGTGGAAAAGTATTGTTTTAAAGAAATTTTGAAGTCCAAGGTCCATAATTTTGCCAAAAATCAATAAACCCCAAAAATCTTGATCTGCAGGTCATGTAGATAGACTCACACACCAATGGTCAGGTAAAAAAACACAAGTGTAAAAACAAAAGTCCCGAAAACTGTTATTGTAGAGGAAATTTTTAAGTCCAACACCCATAATTTTACCAAAAATCAATGGACGGAAACCAAACTCAAACTTGATAATTTATGTAACTCATGCAGGTAGACTCGCACACCAAAAACAAGGTAAATATTCAGAGCATTGCAGAGTTTGTTGGGGGGGGGGGGAGTATTGTTTTAAAGACTGTTTTAAAGTCCAAGGCCCGTAACTTTGTAAAAAAAATCAATGAACCAGAACAAAATTTGATCTGTAAGTCATGTAGATAGACTCACACACCAAAAATCAGGTAGATATCTGCAAGCATTCAGCAAAAAAGAGTCAGAGACCCATAACTTTGCCAAAATTCATTGGACCAGAACAAAACTCGAAGTTGATCTGTAACTCATGCAGTTAGACTCACTTAACAAAAATAAATATCTCAAAGCATGAAGGAAAAATACTTCGGAAATGGAATGCTAGTTACACTCAGACGGAAAGCCAGACAGACAGTCCAACTACTACATGCTACCCTACCAGTGGCAAATGAAGTATGAAATAAACTCCACTAACATTCTGTTTGTCAATATTATGTACTTGCAGACTTACAATTTTAAAACTGATGGTACCTGATTTGATATGACTATTTGATTATCTACACATACCTTCGTCCCACTGCTCCAAAGGCCAATGAATGGCCAGTCCTACACTCAACGTTTGGAGGGAACTTTGTTTTTGCATAGTCACAAACAGACCTGAAAAAAATATTTAATGGTTCAAGCAATAAATATCAATGCATGTCTTTTCAGTCTCAACCCTTGCTTTTAACTGGATATAAACAAGGGGTGATGCTCCCCAAAGTTTTTTTTGTCAAAATATTGCACTATATATTTAGATAAAAGGAAACGTCTTGAGGGCACAGTAGTTGGGGGGACAATAATTTTTTTATAGAAAATTTTTAAGGGCCATAACTCTGTGAAAAATCATCTGACCAGAACCCGCTGATAATATGCACATCTCTTGTCCTCTTGGTTGTACAGCTTCCCATAAAGTTTCATTTAATTCTGGTCATTACTTGCTGAAAAATAGCCCGGACAAAAATTGTGCAAGGACGGACACACGGACAGACGAAGCGGCGACTATATGCTCCCCCCAAAATAAATTTTGGGGGAGCATAATAAAACTATTACTTCATGCTAGCCATTTTTGTGACAAACTTTGCATTTGAAATTAAAGTTTATTTCATATGATTATCATATCTATAAATTTCAAGCATGTTATTTCTTAACCACTCCTTACAAAACACTTCAAACTTGTAACTTTTATAAAACAAGAGGGCCAAAGCTGGTGATCTAACCGGAGACCCAAAAAAACTTAATTTATATGATTTGCTTTTCAGTGATTGTGATATAAATTTGACTTCTAACCATGCTTTTTATCCCTTATGACACAGATTTCATGTTGGCAGTTACATTATTGGAAAAATGTTCTGACCAAGTTTGAAATTAGGCAAAGAATAAGGCTTTTGGTTGGTACACCATTTTTAAAGTATCAAATAAAAGTCTGGTATACAGATTATTTTTCATCATGTCATATCAGAAAAACTGCATCACCTCCAAGCAGCCAGGTATTTCTTTGGACCAATTTCAAACTCTCATGAGGAACTAATTCCATTCCCATGCAAAATTCAACAACTCCATTCCCACTCAAAATTAAACAACTCCATTCCTACTCAAAATTATAACCTGAGAATAAATGGTATATTACCTGAAAATGCAAATATTTATTAAATACTTGCTTTGCTAACTGCAAAGAGAATGCTTTGTTGTCAGTCTGTGTATTCAATCTGAAGGCAAGTTTGGACACGTATTAGGTCAGATTCCATATAATGGGTGACCAAATTCATACAAAGATTATTTATTTTGGAACCAAAACATATCGTAGAGAACATAAAACAAGAGTGCCATGGTGGCCCTGGGTTGCTCACCTGAGTAGTATGAATGTTAAGCAAGGTTTGTTAACGTTGTTTTGAAAAAAGAAAGGGTTTGATGTTTCAGCAGATATATACACATATACGTCAAAATTAGTATTGGGACAAATGTTCTGACAAAGTTTCATGAAGATTGGACATAAATGTGACTTCTAAAGTGTTAACAAGCTTTTTCTTCAATTCGACCTAGTGACCTATTTTTTACCTCACGTGGCTCAGTTTCAAGCTTGACCAAGATATCAGTGGGACAAATCTTCTGACCAAGTTTCATGGAGATCAGGCAATAAATGTGGCCTCTAGAGTGTTTACAAGGCAAAAGGTTGACTACGGACGACGCACGACAGACGACGGACAAAAGGTGATATCAAAAGCCCACCATGAGCACATTGTGCTCAGGCGAGCTAAAAACCCATGGTGGTTTCAGACTCCCAGATGTTTATCATTTCATAGTCACACGTACTTGTTATAGACAACCAGTAGGAACTTCTTGCCAGGTCTCAACTGGGTGTATCGTACCAGTGTTGTGGTCTTACCAGTACCTGGGGATAAATGGGTGACTTGTTTATCTGCACTATGAATATTATAAACAACAGACTTGAGGGACAGGATGGTTATAAAAAAATTAAGTGCAAACACGTCAGTATCATAATATTTTCACCTTTTCCTGACTCTTTGTTTGAATTATGAAAGAAGGCTGAAAATATTCTCATACTTTTCAATGCAATTTACTAGGTTTGTGTTTTACCTATCTCAATTAAATTTTTGTAGCACAGACAATTATATACTGGTACATTATGCCTAAATTATCAAGTTTTAACGTTGTATAGTCGTTTGTAAGCTAAGTGAAAAACATGAACGATTGAACGTTTTGAAGGTAAATAAGGATTAATATCATTCTTTTTTTCTTTTAAGTTACTGCCACTTTTGTATTATCTCTTTAATTCTGGAAATTATTAATACCTATGATCTTTGTCATTTTCATTTAGAAATATTTTTAATGCATTTGGACTGTCACAAACCTCATGCAAATGATAATACTTTGAACTGAACAATCAGCATATATCAGCTACCAGTTCAATCTGTAAAAAAAAGAGATAATTTTGAAATGACCCCCTGCAAAATCAGTGTTTTTAAACCATACAACCAGCAAAAGCAACGACTCTGAAATGATTACCTGCAAAAGCCACAATTTTGATAACTTCCTCAGGGCGGGCCATGTACTTGACGATTCTCATCTGCTCATGGGTAAGTCTCACAGAATCGGATGAAGAGCTGAAAGTTTCATGTTTCATGGTTTTTGTAAATGTTGGTAAGACAGTCAATGAGTCAACCAGCATATTAAACGTTTTATCATATATAATTTTTGTTTCACGAGTTAATGTATAAACAAGAGATGTGTCTTTCAGAAACACAATGCCCCCTTTTCCTAGCTTTGAAATAAAATTTAAATATATCATTTGGCAGGTATAGAAATTATCTCCCTTTAAAAGCTTATTACTTCCCTTTGATTGTATTTTTTTTACTTTTGACCTTGAAGGATGACCTTGACCTTTCACCACTCAAAATGTGCAGCTCTGTGAGATACACATGCATGCCAAATATCAAGTTGCTATCTTCAATATTGCAAAAGTTATGGCCAATGTTAAAGTTTTCGGACGGAAAGACAGACGGACAGAAAGTTCAAATGCTATATGCAACCCTACCGGGGGCATAAAAATAAATATGAAATCACAAGTCAAATCGCTCAACATGAAATGAGTGATACATTTAAAAGTATTAATAAAATTGTGTTATAACTTTTATCAGAACAGAGTATTTATTTAATACTTGTATCACATTAAATTATCTGGTAGTTCCTATGAAGAAATAAAAAAGTTTTAATGTTCAAAACCTTAGAGCAGCGTATTTAAAAACAAGTCTACACACCCGTACAACATTGGAATTGTGCTTTTTTCTAGAATATGCAATGATAACATATAAAATCTTATTTTTCATTCATCTATCTTGTTCTGTGAAGTGTATTTGATTCTTAAATTATTCAAAGATCCTCCTTCCAATCCATATTTGTTAGTATTATAACTGTGGGTTTAATTATTCATGATAAAAAGCATCATTAGTAAGAACACACGGAGTAATTTTTTTTTTTTAAATAAATGCTGGCACAATTTGCCTCAGGGCTAACAGTTCTTACGTCAGTCTTATTTTATAATGAATTTAATAAATTAGCTTTTTTATGCTATTTGCTTTATTATTTTGAATTAAGACTTCGCCTTTTGCAAACAAAACTAATATAATAACTTATCAGATGGTTAAAAGTCCCAAGTTTTAAGCTAGATTTCAATGATTAGTGACTAACTAGCAGAAAACTGATGTGATATCAGGACAGGTTTCAGTTTCACACCATACCGCTCTCATCAGCGACAATCGGCTAATTAATGATCTGATCACAAACAATGTTTGCCTGGCTTAATCTGGTCCACTAAGTTACTGCCATAAACTGGCTGCTTAATAAAGCTTCTTTTGTCAGTTAAGTAAATAATACTCAGACAAGACATCAATATACACCATTTTTGTGATGTCATCATAATTGGCAACAAGCCGATCAACAGATGGAACCCTAACATTAACCTCTGAATTCACCCCAAGCTCCCACATTACCTGTATTTCATGAGTGACTGCTGCCCTCCCTTGTTCTGGCCCATAATGCTCTGTAGATCTCCTGCACTGGAGCAGGACGCATTCTCATACAGGTACAGAGCATAGTACAGCCGGTAGTGCATCCTGAAATAAGTTACACACATTATAGTGCATTCTGACATAACAATAGTGCATCCTAAAATAAGTTACACACATTATAGTGCATTCTGACATAACAATAGTGCATCCTGAAATAAGTTACACACATTATAATGCATTCTGACATAACAATAGTGCATCCTGAAATAAGTTACACACATTATAGTGCATTCTGACATAACAATAGTGCATCCTGAAATAAGTAACACACATTATAATGCATTCTGACATAACAATAGTGCATCCTAAAATAAGTTACAAACATTATAGTGCATTCTGACATAACAATAGTGCATCCTGAAATAAGTTACACACATTATAATGCATTCTGACATATCAATAGTGCATCCTAAAATATGTTACACACATTATAGTGCATTCTGACATAACAATAGTGCATCCTGAAATAAGTAACAAACATTATAGTGCATTCTGTCATAACAATAGTGCATTATGAAATATGTTACACACATTATAGTGCATTCTGACATAACAATAGTGCATTATGAAATAAGTTACACACATTATAGTGCATTCTGACATAACAATAGTGCATTATGAAATAAGTTACACACATTATAGTGCATTCTGACATAACAATAGTGCATTATGAAATAAGTTACACACATTATAGTGCATTCTGGCATAACAATAGTGCATCCTGAAATCAGTTACACACATTATAGTGCATTCTGACATAACAATAGTGCATTATGAAATAAGTTACACACATTATAATGCATTCTGACATAACAATAGTGCATCCTGAAATCAGTTACAAACATTATAGTGCATTCTGTCATAACAATAGTGCGTTATGAAATAAGTTACACACATTATAGTGCATTCTGACATAACAATAGTGCATTATGAAATAAGTTACACACATTATAGTGCATTCTGACATTACAATAGTGCATTATGAAATAAGTTACACACATTATAATGCATTCTGACATAACAATAGTGCATCCTGAAATCAGTTACAGACATTATAGTGCATTCTGTCATAACAATAGTGCATTATGAAATAAGTTACACACATTATAGTGCATTCTGACATAACAATAGTGCATTATGAAATAAGTTACACACATTATAATGCATTCTGACATAACAATAGTGCATCCTGAAATCAGTTACAGACATTATAGTGCATTCTGACATAACAATAGTGCATTATGAAATAAGTTACACACATTATAGTGCATTCTGACATAACAATAGTTCATCCTGAAATCAGTTACAAACATTACATTGCATCCTTAAATTAGTTAGACATGTTGAAGTGCATTCTAAAATAACATTCAGCCATGTTAACTGATTTTCTGTAATCAAGCAAACACACATGCGTAAGTCCTTACCCACTCCAAATCTGGCCTTTCTGAGCCAGTTTGAAGGCAAAGAGAAATGTGGAAATGCAGTAGAGACATTCCAGTATCTCTAATGAAGTACACTGGGACACACTGCAGGACAGGCAGCCTATGATCTCCTGTATCTCCTCCACACTATGTGCCAGTATCACCAATAGGCTGATCACACACCATGGGTTGGGTGCCTGAAGTCATCATAACAATACTGGTAATTTACCAATCTTTACATCCTTTATCAGTCAATATGCCTGTAAAAATGTATAATTAATTATTCATGGACCTAACCTCTAGCAAAAACAAAATGACAATATCGAATAATTTAGTAAATATATCAATTAATTTATGATTCATTCTGATTTTAATCCTAGCGTTTGTTGGTTCATGTATTTATAAGAAAGAAAACTAAAGCCCATGATGAAAATTAGGCTCGACATAATCTAATGGTGATATGTTAAGAAAATCATAGGACCAGTATAAATGTCACTATGCGAAAGCACCAAAGGTGAAAACCCTTTACATTTTGCAGTGTTTAGTACTGTTTACCCCATGAGTTTTGCAGTCTTCCAAGCGTTCATCTATCAGCTGTCCTGCAAGGCTGTATCTGCGATGTTTGGACAAACATTCCAGCATGTTGGCAGC
This sequence comes from Dreissena polymorpha, assembly GCF_020536995.1. NCBI lineage: Eukaryota > Metazoa > Mollusca > Bivalvia > Myida > Dreissenidae > Dreissena > Dreissena polymorpha. The sequence continues at coordinate 3,488,817 of NC_068359.1, read as the reverse complement.
AGTGACTGGCTTGAAGTCTTTCATGTACCTAAGATGTCAAGTATTTTCTGTGGCGATCAATCTAATATATATATATCTAATCTAATATATCATAATAATAATAAGTCTCAAAAAAGTAAAAACAACCTGAAGCATCTTGAATTATTAAGAACAATTTAATCACAAGTAGAGCATTAGGTATTGAAAATTATTTGAACAACGTTGAAACATACACACAGATTGAGTCGCCTGTCACATATTACATACATGTATTGATTATAAATGTTAACTTGTTGCAAGCTAACATTAAGTCATAAGATGCTTGATAAGACAGAGCCCTGCTTGTAGATCATCAGAACAGAAAAAATGCAGTATGTTAATTGTTATCTACTGTTCTGAGAATTCTGTGAAACAAAGTCATATTTGCATACCTTATCAAAGCTGCTAAGTAATTGGATGGGAATTTCATGCCATATTTCACCATCATCTGGCGAACCTCTACCCTGCTGGTCCCATGGTCAGCTTTTAGCTTATGATACAGCTTTTTCCATGGCACGAACTGCAGAGCAACACAACCAGTCCTTGTGAAACTATGGGACTTACACATTAGGGGATGTCATCAACAACATCAGGGCTTTCCTTTGACCCGAGCTCCCGGGTTTTGACGCTTGAACATTACAGAATATCCTAGTTTGACTCTTGAGAAAATTACGCCATGCGTCACATTTGACCCGGGGAAATGTACCGACTTGCGTCAAAGAGATCAAAAGTTATTAAGAGTAATCGATAATTGGCTTGGGGCGGAGTATCTTTTGGTAGACGCTAACCGTTATCGCCTGTTTCCAATCATTGAAGCACAAGTCCGCCCAGTAGGCGGAGTTTTGCCCATTGAGAAATCTAATAATGCCCAATTTAAACACTGCTGGTTCGATGACGCGTGTATCAACGTTCCATTATTTATCTGAGCGTTTGTTATCAGCTGTTTGCAGAAACGACATGTATCCAACCCACCAAAACAGAATGGACTCACGCGCGTCAGTTTTAATAATATCCAATATATAATTATAACATCCCTATCCACAATATTTTGAGAAATACTTCCACAATATGTCAGAATGTATTTCCAATGCTGAATACAGTGTACCCAACCCTGTTTTATTCCATGTTTGCTCCGTTCAAAGACGCGCGAAAGTTATGCTGGCATATGTACTCGCTACAAAGTAAATTTACACGCTTTGCATCAGAGTTGCTAATAATAACCATAGAACTGGTATAACTGACCGTGTGGCAAAGTGACAAATTTGGATGCTGCATCTGCTAATTGATTACAACATAGGTGTAATAATTGACCATTTGAGACGGCATAGAAAATCGGCGTGTTTGTCGCACGTCCTCGGTAAAGATGGCACATGAAATAATTAAATCCGGATTTGAGCCGTCCAGGGTCGATTTTGAGATGATAGGAAATCCAATTAGTTAGTTTAAGGTGGTATTTTGATGGTAAACGGCTGGCACTGACATGAGAAGTAACTGACGAAACATCTTTTTGTTTTGTTTTAAAACATCTTCGCTACTTTCCCAAAACCGTACCATTCTACGAACGTTGCTATAGTTGTCCGCCAACTATAAATTATCTATTAGCAAAGTAAAGCACTGCAATATCATACTTAAAACAATATGTCAACCGAATTATATATTAATTGCGTATTTGCTAGGTTACTTATTACTGGCTTTCATTTTCTGCAGACAAACAAAACACATATTTTATTTCATTCGCAAACGACGTATCTCTACCCGTTTTCGGATACGGTATGGTTCGTCAATTTTAATTTATTTCCAACGGTCTTTATAACATTTTTTATAGAATGACAAATACACATGCGGTGTTACGGATGGTCTGATTGATAAAATTTTGCATTGTACTCGCAAGAAATTGCACATAGAAAGAAATTAAAGAATAACAATAAGCAAGGGCTGGAGGGGCTCTGCTCTCTATTCCCTTTATCCTACGGTCTCTGAATCTCTGCTTAATTTTCCGTATTTCGAATTTGGGACAATTTACACCCCTGATATATATTACATGTATGTCACCACAAGTGCGAGTGTATTTTTCACAATGTTGGTCACAATGTATGTTTGCATTATCTCTTTTATTGACTGGAATATATTAAGAAATAAATGTTTAGATATTTGTAAATTTGTTGCTTTATATATATATATATATATATATATATATATATATATATATATATATATATATATATATATATATATATATATCTCAGTAATTCGCTTTAAGTACAAAAGATCATTGACTCTCCTGCGTTATTATTATGACTCATACAAATTTGATTTTGACTCTTGAAAATTTGGTCCCAAGAGTCATTGACTCTTGAGATTGGAGGTCTAAGGAAAGCCCTGAATATCAATGTGAGATATTGCAGTCAGAAAAATGGCAATAAAAACATTCATGATTCTATCATCAATGCATATGACTACTCTACAAAAATATACATGTACACGTATTAAAGTTTAAATCTGGCAGTTTTACTTTTGACATGATAATCAGCAAACAATTGATCGACCAGGAATACAAATAGCTTTAAGGGTCTTTGCAATAATTATGATCAAAATCAACAACACCAAAGAGCTGTTCCAAGAATTACTTCTAAATTTGTTTATACCTTTTCACTTCCAATTATTTGATTCCACTGCAAACATACACGATTACTGTTTAGACACAAGTCCAGCATTGGTAACTGGCAAAAAATATTTTCAACAACTTCTGGAGGGAGATGCTCAAAATAATTTATTTTTTCATCTACATCTCTTGGATAATTACCAGTTCCTAAGAGGCCATATTTATCAGATATCACAGCTTTTGGCAACACTTTTGTTTTGACATTAGACTGAGGAATGGGACTTAAAGTACCTTCCACATCAGATTCAGAATTAAAAACTGAATTCATGTCAAAACTGTCACCAAGAAAATATTTTGCAGCTTCATTCTTTACACTTTCAATTTCAGTTTTTGAAATACTGGTAAATGATTTTGATGTCTGCTTCTTCCCTTTAGATTTGTGCTTGGGATCTTTAAGTAAACTCCTTTGTGCATTAAACAGCTGCTTTACAACATCACTTTTAGGATTTTGCAAAGTTTTGTTGGTTCCTTGTGAGGAGAACCGACTGTTTGAATCACTATCGTCACTGATATAAATACAGGTGGAGTCACGGTCGTTCCCAGCTTTTTTTATGGGCGAATACATGACTGACCTTCCCAAGGCTGGTATTTTATCGTCACTGATATCAATACAGGTGGAGTCACAGTCATTTCCAGCTTTATTTACGGGCAAATACTTGACTGACTTTCCCGAGGCTGGTATGTTATCGTTACTGATATAAATACAGGTGGAGTCACAGTCATTCCCAGCTTTTTTTATGGGCGAATACAGGACTGACCTTCCCGAGGCTGGTATTTTATCATTATTCATTTCAATGTTTAGTTTTGGTACCATTGCATCAATGGACGTTGTGGATTCCATGCTGTCTTTCATAACCTGGGTTATAGGCTTAGTTGAAGTATTGAAGACGGTTCCTGATGGACATTCTAATTTAGATGGGCATTGCATGAAGAAGTTCAAAATGCTCCCTTGATTTTGTATTTGCTTAATTTGTTTTGGTACTTTTCTAAATGACTGATTATCAAAATTGTCAGGTGTTTCTTTTATTGGAGACTTGTTCACAGCAATGTTATACATTTCACTTGCAGCCACAAACCCAGTTCTGGCATTAGCAAATGTTGAATTTTCTGTATTAATTCTTGCAAAGTTGTGTCTTTCATCATGCACATCAACCTTTCGTTTTCTGTTTCTGATGACAGGATACAATCCCCTGCTGGCATCTCTATTGACAGAAAGCGATAAACCTGGGGAACCACTTGCTAACGACTTATTACCTTGCTCAAAGCATTCGGAACTGTCCATATGCAAGCGTTTTCTTTTAGAATTGCGGGCTACTTCAATGCTATTTCTTTTAGCAGCTGATGAGTGGACTTTACCAATTTCTATATCAACACTTTCACAATAGCTATAATCATGGACGTTTTCAATGCATTCACCAAACTCTTCCTCTAAAGTTGATTTGTCACCCATATTTGCGACAATACTTGTTTCATGCTTCGACGAAATAAGGAATACACAAAATCTTATAAATTGCACAACAAGAAATTCTATATATTCAACTGTCAAGTCTAAAATGTGCGAGGTTCCCATAATTTAAGACAGTCCCCATGATAAATTATTTTCTAAAAAGTCGTTATTTTTTTATTTCATTGTTTGTAAAGGGGTTGGACGTTTCGTGCCATGAGTCGCTTAGAACAACATTTAGTAAAACAAAATAGCTGCGAGTATTTTACAAGATTATTAATTTTATAGTGTAATTAATAATTTTTAAATGATTCAAATGCAACTATGCAATATTAGTTTTCAATAAAAAATGTCAGTAAATAGATCTATTTTATTAGTTTTCGTATTGCGCTGAGCGTCCCTACTAAATTTTTCGATCATTATAATATTTAAGGACATCTACTTTTGTGCTCAAATTAGCGATCTATTCATGGACGCACTAGAAGAGAAATCGTACACAGATCATAAGCTGCTTAAATTTAAGTCTCTTGTTAGTATTAAACGTCATTGTTAAAAAACAAAACGGTTCGAACATTTAACTGAACATACATGTATATTCGGATATGCATAATTTTGGATAAATACCTATTTTTCCTGTTTCATATATATTCAACCTATTAAGGGTTAACTATATTTTTTGAGAATGAGAGCATTATATGCATACAAAGAAAAATTGTCTGTACTACTATAAAAGTAAAAATAAACTAAAAATCAGGTTTCCTAAGGAAATGGACAATGCTTGGATTGGAAGGCAACCTACCGTAGATCGAAGCACTGATTCATACATATCATTTTCTATAAATTTGTTTATTCATCCCTTAGATAGGATTACACTTTGACTTTTTGTTAAATTTCATATAAATGATAAAAAAAATATCCACTCCTTAACACAGACATACTGTTCATCTTCATGGGTATGTTGACCAGTCAAACTTGACAATTACTCAACGGGTAGTGGCGCTTAATACAAGAGTAAAAAGATGGATAGAAAGATTGATTATATAAAGACTACATGAGGTGATACAAATTAAGTACAATATAATAGTATATATTCAGAGTATATAATGTTAGAAGAGATAATACAGATAAAGAACACAATACTACATATTTAAATTAGGAATAATAAGAATAGATACATGGTAAGAGGAAGGAAAAAGAGAGATAATCCCAGCTGGTGGTACAACCAGCTGGGAGTGAAGCCCCTCGTTAAAAATGCAGCGTCGCTAGCTCCCTCTTGAAGGATACCAAAGAGGGGGCCTCTTGTGGCTGGTAGTCTGTTCCACACTGGGATGGTTCTAGGGAAGAAACTGAACTTGAAGACATCTGATGTTGAGTAATGATTGTATGCCAAGCTATGCATGTTCCGACGTGTTCGTACTGGTGCTTCTAATAGGTAGACATGACTTGGTATGTCGACAAGTTCATGTATAATCTTGTACAGAATCACTAGCTGGAGTTTCATGCGTCTGTCCTGGAGTTTCGTGCGTCTGTCCTCAAGAGTCTCCCATTGAAGTAATTGCAGCATATCCGTAACGCTGCTGGTATTGCGATAACGGTTGGTGGCGAAATGTGCTGCTCTTCTTTGGACCATTTCAATTTTCTTTACTTGTTCTTTTGTGTGAGGGTTCCAGATTGATGCATAGTATTCTAGGTGGGGTAGGACTAGTGTCTTATAAGCATTGACTTTTGTGGCTTGAAGACTGTGCCGAAGATTTCTGCCAGGTTTTTTTCCCCACTTTTTGGGAAGATAGCCCATGGCTTTGGAATTGGGAATTTTATTGGCATTTTCATGAAATTGGGAAAATAAATTCATTAGCCTTGTTTTTCACACAAAAAGTCCAGTGATAAGGGAAATACTAAATTTGATATAACTCTTTATAATCATACAAATTAAAAGAACAAAATCATATAATACTTTGTTAGATGTAATTGAATTAAGATTGAGATAAAATACGCATAAGACACTTCTTTAGCCTTGTTTTTCACACGAAAAGTCCACTGATTAGGGAAATACTAAATTTGATATAACTCTTTATAATCATTCAAATTAAAAGAACAAAATCATATAATACTTTGTTAGATGTAATTGAATTAAAATTGAGATCAAAAAACGCATTAGACACTTCTAAAAAAAAAATAATAAATGTAGGGGGGGGGGGGGGAAATTGGGATTTTTTTGCCAGATTTTGGGAAAAGAGTATACTTTTTGGGATTGGGAACATAGCCGAATTTTGGCTATAAAATCGGGCCAAAAAAAACCCTGTCTGCGTAGGAAGCCCAGCATGTTGTTAGCTTTCTTGGTGGTTCGGTCAATATGGGTGTTCCAAGAAAGCGTAGAGTGAATGTCCACACCAAGGTATTTTGTTGTTTTGTCCACGGTTAGAGTTGTTCCTTTCAATAGGTATGTGTGTTCTATTGGACGAAGCTTCCGGGTGACTCTTAGTTCACTGCATTTCTCCGGGTGGAACTCCATACCCCATGTTTGCTCCCATTCAGATAGGGTTTGTAAGTCGTTCTGCAGGGTGTCACAGTCCTCTTTGGTTCTGATTTGGCGGTAGACAATGCAGTCATCAGCGAACAGCCTTGTAGATGACTTCAGTCCGTCTGGTAAGTCGTTGATGAAGAGGAGGAATAGCAGCGGCCCAAGGACAGTACCCTGGGGCACGCCGCTGACGACCGGAACCTGATCGGAGGTGGCACCCTCCACAATGAGCTGCTGCGAACGGTTGGACAAGAATGATGAGATCCATCTGTGGGTGCTTCCTCGGATGCCGTAGTGGCCCAATTTTTTTAGAAGGCGCTGGTGTGGGACCCGGTCGAACGCTTTGCTAAAGTCAAGCACGACCTTGTCGGTCTGGATGCCTTTGTCAGGTGAGTACGCGAGCTCGTGACTTAGCGTAAGTAGCTTGGTCTCACAGCTTCGACGTGCTCTGAAGCCATGTTGGCAGTTGGTGAGGATGTTATGCTGGTCTTGGTGCTTTAAGGTGGTGCTGACAATGACGTGTTCCATGAGTTTACAGCAGAGACTGGTCAAAGATACGGGCCGGTAGTTGCTGGCATCATATCTTGAGCCCTTCTTGAAGATGGCTGTGACGTTGGCTTGGCGCCAATCTTCTGGGACCTCGCTTTGCTGTAATGACTCATTGAAAACCAACGTCAGGATAGGTGCAAGCTCTGCAGAGCATTCTTTTAGTATCCAAGCTGGTATCTGGTCTGGCCCTGTGGCTTTGTTAGGGTTGCTTTTGTCAAGGAGTTTCTTAACTCCTTCTATTGTCACCACAATATCACTCATGGATGGAAATGATTGTCCTGTCGGTTCTGGTACATGGGTCTGGTCTTCTCTAGTGAAGATAGAAGAATATTGGCGGTTTAGGATGTCGGCCTTATCCTTGGCTTCGTTGAAGAGCCGACCATTGTCTTTCAATTAAGGGCGTTATTCCTGTTCAAAAGTTAATATTTTCAAAAAATATTGACAAATAACTTAGGAAGAAATTTTTGCTAGTTTGTAATCAAAATTTATCTTTCCCAAAATGGAAAATTAACATTTTTGACCAAAAAACAATATCATAGAATTTTCTAAACACTAAAGAGTAATTCAAGTTTTATAAAAAATGTATCTTTAAAGGGACCTTTTCACAGATTTTGGCATGTATTGAAGTCTGTTTTAAATGCTTTATAATGATAAATGTAAACATTAGATCTAAAAAGCTCCAGTAAAAGAAACAAAAATAAAATTTACAAAAGAAAAAAGTAACCCTCAACTCGGCTCGAACCACTTACCCTGGAGTAAAAGTCTAACACTTTAACCACTCGGCCATCCGTGCTCATACAAAAATTGCAGTGATATGTATTTATGCCACCCTTCGATGAAGAGGGGGTATATTGTTTTGCACATGTCGGTCGGTCCGTCCGTCCACCAGATGGTTTCCGGATGATAACTTAAGAACGCTTAGGCCTAGGATCATAAAACTTCATAGGTACATTGATCATGACTGGCAGATGACCCCTATTGATTTTCAGGTCACTAGGTCAAAGGTCAAGGTCACAGTGACTCGAAATAGTAAAATGGTTTCCGGATGATTACTCAAGAATGCTTACGCCTAGGATCATGAAACTTCATAGGTACATTGATCATGACTGGCAGATGAACCCTAGTTATTTTAGGGTCACTAGGTCAAAGGTCAAGGTCACAGTGACTTGAAACAGTAAAATGGTGTCCTGATGATAACTCAAGAGTAATTAGGCCTAGGATCATGAAACTTCTTAGGTACATTGATCATGACTGGCAGATGACCCTTATTGATTTTCAGGTCACTAGGTCAAAAGTCAAGGTCACAGTGACAAAAAAAGTATTCACACAATGGCTGCCACTACAACTGACAGCCCATATGGGGGGCATGCATGTTTTACAAACAGCCATTGTTTATACTTTTATTTAAGCAAACCGTGTAGTGTCACAAAATAAAACAACAGAACTCTCCAAATTATTCAATCGTATAGCGTTACAACACTTTATAATTTTCAAAAGTCAAAAGATGCCTATAATAGATATTTTAGAGTATGGTTAATGTTCAGTATTACTGTTTCCTAACAAATATCATAACTACAATGCAAATTTGCGAATCTGAAACATTTTTTTAATTGTGTGAATTTACCAAAACATGAAAAGGTCCCTTTTAGGGACTTATTCATAGATTGGAACATTTGTAGCTCACCTGAGCACCATGTTCTAATGGTGAGCTTTTGTGATCGCCTTTTTGTCGGTCGTGCGTCCTGCGACGTCAACATTTACCTTGTTAACACTCTAGAGGCCACATTTAATATCTTCATGAAATTTGGTCAGTAGATTGTTCTAAATGATATCTTGGAAGATTTCGAAAATGGTTACGGTTACGGGTTTCATGAAAAACATGGCCGCCAGGGGGCGGGAATTTTTCCTAATATGGCTATATATGGTTATATTAAAAACTTGTTAACACTCTAAAGGCCACATTTAATGTCCCATCTTCATAAAACTTTCTAAGAAGATTCGTCCGAATGATATCTTGCCCGAGTTTGAAAAAAATTACGGTTGGTTGAAAACATGAACACCAGGAGGTTGGGGCATGTTTCCCGATATGGCTATAGTAAAACCATCTAAACACTCCAGAGGCTAAATTTATTGTCTGATCATCATGAAACTTGGTCAGAAGATTTGTCCTAGTGATATCTTAAACGAGCTCGTAAATTGATCTGGTTGGTTGAAATACATGGCCCCCAGGGTTTGGGGCATTTTTCCACAGACTGGAATGGCTTTATATGGCTATAGTAAAACCTTGTTAACACTCTAGAGTCCACATTTATTTTTCGATCTTCATGAAACTTGGTCAGAAGATTTATCCCAATGATATCTTGGATGAGTTCAAAAATGGTTCCGATTGGTTGATAAACATGGCCGCAATTGGGTGGGGCATTTTTCCTTATTTGGCTATAGTAAAACCTTGTAAACACCCTAGAGGCCAAATTTATGGTCCGATCATCATGATACTTGGTCAGAACATACGTCTCAATGACATCTTGAATGAGTTAAAAAAAAATTCTGGTCTGTTAAAAAACATGGCCACCAGGGTCATTTTTCCTTATATGGCTATATAGGGCCATTGTTAAACCTTGTTAACACTCTAGAGGCCACATTTATTGTCGGATCATCATGAAACTTGGTCAGATGATTTGTCCCAATGATATCTTGGATGAGTTCGAAAATGGTTCCGGTTGGTGGAAAAACATGGCCGCCAAGGGTGCGTGGCCTTTTTCCTTATATAGCTATAGTTAAACCTTGTTAACTCTCTAGAAGCCATATTTATTGTACGATTATCATTAAACTTTGTCATCAGATTTTTCCAAACAATATTATGGACAAGTTCGAAAGTGGTTCCAGTTGCTTGAAAAACATGGCCACCAGTGGGCGGGGCATTTTTCCTTATATAGACATATGAATCTTTATGAAACTTTGTCAGTAAATTTTTTTTAATGATTCTTGGATGTGTATGAAAATGGTTCTGGTCTGTTAAAAAACGTGGCTGCCAGGGTGTTCACTAGTCATGAAAGTTGGTAAGAAAATACTGTTCTAATGACATTTTGGGCTGCACAGAACAGGTCAGTTCCTTTGAATCTCAGGTGAGCGACTTTGGGCCTATCAGGCCCTCTTGTTTGAATGATATCTTGGATCAGTTCGGAAATAGTTCAGGTCTGTTGAAAAACATCGCCACCAGGGGTCGGGGAATTTATGCTAATATGGCTATAGTGAAACCTTGTTAGTACTCTAAAATTTACATTTATAGATTATAGTTCACTCGATCTTCATGAAACTTGGTCAGAACATTTGTTCTAATGATATCTTTGGGCTTTATCTGAGTAGGTCATTTCCTTTGTATCTCTGATGAGCGACTTTGGGCCTTTCATGTTTAAAGTTTCTCATTAAATGCCGAAAATTGTTATATTTCAACATCTGAACTTTAGATCAATTATATATGAACAATAATAGAATTGAAACAGAGAAATAAAAAGAAAATATGTGTATCAGGACTTGAACTAGTGTCTGTTTGAAGAAAAGTTTGCTCGGCTACTGGGACGTCTGTTATTAGCTGTTACACTTTATATACATGATCCACTTGTTTAAATATATACTAAAACAAAAAAACTGTCTAAATTATTCACTTGTTTGGTGTTTGAATAGCTTTATATTATTTATTTTTTTAATTATTATGCATAATATACTTGTATGTATCCATTGATATGGTATATTTTATTATACAATATTGATATCATGTAAATATTTTTCAGCTTGATGAACTGAAATGTTTAGTGGAGAGGATGGATGCCTCCAACAAGATCCTAGCTAGAACATTGCTCAATAATGCATTTACAGCTATTTTAATGATCTTCGATAATGCAAACACAATTGAAAAAATATCTACTGAAAGCAATATCCAGAATTTAGAAAATTGTCCTCCGTTGAAAAAACATGATGCTGAAAAAACAAAGCATGACATGCATGGATCTTTTAGTGAGGTGGAGGAAGGAAAATCCAGCAATGATTCTGCCAAGGACAAAGTCATTAGTAATGAGTTTAACGCAAATAATAACAAATTTAGGGTTGAAATTGCAGAATATGAGCATGACCATCATATACACAAAAATATTGAGAGGCAAGACCCTTGCATAAACAATCCAGAGTGTACGGAAATTTCAACTCCATGGCTGCCTGTGGAAAATAATTTGTCAGAAGATGGTGACGGCACAATTTGTAAGCAAGAGCTTACAAATGATAATTCTCAGACTATCAGAAATGATGAAAAGATCACTTTTGAGTTCATTCGGATTTCAGATGGGTCAGCCTATCAGATGGTTAGTTTTCTTAAGCATTCACCTATTCATTACATTAATGTTTTATAATAATGTTTTGCCTGTGTCATTCAAAAAATGGTGAAGGTGCATTAAGTGTCTTTCCTATATCTGCTCGAAACATTTCAGTAGTCCAGATTGGCATGACTTTAAATGAATGATGAGGAATATACCAAACATAGATATTTAATGATGTTAGACTTTAGTGATAGAATTTAATATTATAAAATTAAATTAACATTGTTGCTGTTATTGTATGTTTACTTTTGAAATTACTTTTTATTAAAACTAGTACTGAAACCAAAAGTTTCAATTTGATAAAAAAAATTACCCAGACTGTTCACCTAGCTGCACGCCTTTTACTGCATTGCACAGCATACCGTAATCACTCGTAAGTTTTCAGACACCCTCTTTTTTAGCAAAAATAATTATTTTTTGCGACTTAATTTTCGGATATATGGGTATTCGTCCATAATTAATGTCTCTTAATTTTCGGACAGTATATTTTACAGCGCTTTTCTACAGATTTTGGCCCTGTTTTTGCATATCTTGTGACACTTTGATCATGGTTTTTTACAACAGGTTTAAGGTCATAAAACCTTGCAGATTCATTCCTGAAGGCAATGGACCATTACATTTGTGTTAATGGGTAAATAACCATGTATACCAGTAGGAAGTAATGGATTCACCCAACAGCATTTGAAACAGTGTCGTACTATTAAGGAAGCAGAATGTTCTCAGTTTTTCACGTTTTTGTATTTTTCATTTCAGGCAAGAGTTAGCAAAGCTTTGAAGTTATATTAATTTTTTCAAGCAAAAAATGAAGAGTTAATCACAAGAAGATTATTGAAAATTGATTTATTTTTATTTATTTCAATATAATTATAATATTTGGACACCTTAAGTTTTGTCTCTTAATTTTTGGACACTTGTAATTTTGGATTATTGTTCATATATAAATTTTCTGACACGAAAAAAATAAAAAATGTATAAGTGTCCGAAAGCTTAGAGTAATTATGGTAGGTTTAACTGTACCAGTACAGCCCATATAGGAAGTAAGGCATTTTCAACATAAATTTTGCCACATGTTTTTTCTCCTTCAATGTTCTGTGCATCCAAACAGAAGCTTATGATTTGTAACATGTCTTTTTGTAATTTTAATGCAATAAATACACCAAACACAGGGGTAAAATTATATCTGCATGATAAAGTCTCTGTGAAAGACCAAAAATCATTACTGGCTACAAGGTCTGGTAATGTCATAACAATAACTGGTGTATATTCCAATTTACCTACTGGCCAGTCAGCTACAATTTTTTTTCTCCAAATAAGGGCCAGTATTCTGAAAAAAAATCCTTGACCTCTTGCAGTTTTTCTGGATTTGTCTGAAGGCAGGCTGATTTTTGTGGAGACTGTGAAACATATATGGTAAAGAGGACGAATAATTCCTGTCAAATTTATAACTATGTGTAATGTACCTGTATTTGTTTTTTAGATTGTTGAAGAAAAAGTTGCTAACAACAGCAACCAAGCAGGGGAGGCAGATTTAGGCTCTGTTGTTAGGAGATCAAAAAGGAAAGTCAAACATAGTACTGAAGATGGTGATGACCTTGCGCATAGCGATGAACCATCACTGCTAGGTAACAAGGCCAAACGAGGCAAAGGTCGACCTTGTACAGGAAAACTACCAGAGCCTTTGATAAACGACAAAGGTGAAAAAGTTCACGTTTGTGAAGTCTGCAAGCTCGAATTGAAAACATACCATTCATTACTTGGTATGCATGACTTCTGGAGTCTATTGCAAGATTATTATTTGTAGACATATTATCTAGATTAAAACATAATTATTAAGTATTGTTTATTAATTTATTTTAACAGGAATATGATATTATTTATTGGAAATATCCATTATTTTGAATCCTGATCCTGAATTGTACATATTGAAATATACTATTAAAAAACACTCACATTTTCATGATCTCTCTCATGCACATCATGCAAATTATACTCTTTTAGGAAAAAAGCACAAAATGACAGCAATATCAATATTTTTGGTTTTACTAGATTATATATCAGCGCAACTAGTGTCCAAATGCAACACAAAATATATTATTTAATTAATAGAGAAAATTGATGTTTCAGTTTACAGTATTTTGCAATTGAAATGAGCCATACTGTACGTGTGAAAGGGTGATGCAATGCATGTGTGTAAAGTGTCATCCTAGATTAGCCTGTGCAGTCCAGGGATAACTGGACTAACCAGGGACAACACTTGCCGCTTTTATTGCATGTTTCCCTTATAGGAACATTGTTTTTGACATTGTTTTTCACGAAAATCCAGCTCAGGCAGAAAGTGTCGACCCTGATTGTTTTTGACATTGTTTTTCACGAAAATCCTGCTCAGGCGGAAAGTGTCGACCCTGATTGTTTTTGACATTGTTTTTCACTAAAATCCAGCTCTGGCGGAAAGTGTCGACCCTGATTAACCTGTGCATACTATACAGGCTATTCTGGGACAACAGTCGGACCTATCTAGGACAATACTTTACGTGCATTAAAACCCCTTTTCACAGAGGAGACTCAAATGTTTTGTTCTATTGAAACAGTGCACACACGCACCCACACAGGCCAACGCCCGTTCGCCTGCGAGATTTGCCAGAAGACGTTTACGACGAAGGGCAACATGACGGCCCACATGTCCACGACCCACAGCGAGGTGAAGCCCTGGACATGTGAGAGCTGTGGCAAGGCATTCAAGGAGAAGAAAGTTCTGGAGGTCCATATGAGAACCCATACTGGGGAAAAACCATACAGGTAACATAAATCTTAAAATCTCTTTTGATGCATGTGTGTAGAGTGTTGCACAGAGAAGCCTGTGAAGTCAAATTTTAAAATGATTTTTTGCAAAATACTTTGAACTGTTCATTATATGTTATTCTGTTACTTATATGTTATTCTCATAGATTGTCCGGGAAGAAAGAGCAATGTATGAAAGTTTTTACCACATAAAATGTATTGTGTGTATTTTGATACATTTCAGCTGCCCCGAGTGCTCCAAATGTTTCAACCAGAATGGTGTATTGAAGGAGCACATGTTGATTCATGAGGGAGTCAAACCACACCTCTGTGACCTATGTGGCCAGTACTTCAGAAGTGAGTGAAGTCTATAGAAACTGATACCTTCAAGTACGGGGTTTAAAAAAGTCTAAAGAAATAGAATGTATCTATTAAATTTTTTGTTAACATATGCTGCAAGTAAGACTCAACAGTTGTTATACAAGTGTTTATGGAGAGTTGGGTAGATACCCACTTTACATGAATCGTTTTATGAGAATGTAAAAATATTGGTTTACAATTCGATTTAGTAATAATATTACTCCATTCTCCATACTGTGTATAATATGCTTGTTAAAGAGTGTCATAAAGGACACATTAATTGGGTCTCATAAATTAAAAAGTTGTTTGCCGATTATGGCTATGGATATGTTTTTAATAGTCGTACATGTAGCTCTGTATGTGTTTCTTCCTTTATATGACAGTTTACAAACAGACTTATAGATACATTTAAACAACAATGGTATTGTACATTAAGTAACAGTCCTGTATTTGACATGTATAGAGTTTTCAAACGTTTAATAGTATGCGAACCTGATTTTGATTTGTTACAAAGGAATTTGCATTTTCACTTTGTCAAACTAAGAATATCTGTACACCCATTTAGAATCCAATCAGGGAGGTTTGCCCAAAATAATATTCCAAGCTACATGATGGGAAAATATACTGTTTATGTTGCATTAGTAGAGACATTGAGGATAAGTTTCACTGCGTTTGTATTTTTCCCTGTTTTAGTGTTTTAAGACAAAAATACCTTAAACATATTGTATATGTTAATCCATCGGTGTTTAAGTATCACCAATTACTGACTTCATCTGGGGAAAAAACTTGTCAAGTTGTGTAAATATATAAGAGAAGCATTTGTATTTGCACTTCATTGGATCAATTATACCATATAACCAGTATCACTTACAAAATCTGTCTGTCATTTTAAGACTTCATGTTTGACAGTTTACTATATGCATATATATTTCATTTGTATTGAACTTTAATGTATTGGAAACGTGACATACTTACTTCTATATTGTATTTATTAACTCTTTCAGTGCGGGAACCGAATTTTGAAGGCCTGTGCAAACAGTTTGGATCCAGATGAGACGCCACAGAACGTGGCGTCTCATCAGGATCCAAACTGTTTGCTATTCTGATAGTATTCTTTGAAAAAAATCGAAGAAAATGCTAATTTTAGAAATTTAGCAGACAACATTTTAGCAGATGACAAATTTCCCAGCATGCAAAGGGTTAACTATTAAGATGATGTACTTATATATAAGTCTGAATAAAATGTCTGGTCTTTCTATTCAATAGTTCATAGATTACTCTAGACTGGATTTTTCGCTCAAAAGGGAGGAACTTCCTTTAAATGAAAAAAAACACATGAAAGTGGAAAGTGTCATCCCTGATTAGCCTGTGTGGACTGCAGCCTGTGTGGACTGCACAGCTGTGTGGACTGCACAGGCTAATCAGGGAGGACACTTTATACGCATGCATTAAGCCCATTTTTTCCTGATGGGTGATCGTCAGCGTCTTACGTTATGTTTCAGCCATGTCGAACCTGAAGGCTCACAAACGCAGACATGAGAACGAACTCAGGCTGCAGTGTCCCACTTGTGGACTGTATTTCTCAGGAAAAAGTAAGAGTCTATGAAAGAAGGACATCAATTGTAGAGAAGGTTTTTTAACTCTAATCTTCATGTTAATAAATTTTCAATTACACGTGATCAAACAAAATTTACAATTTACTAAATGTTAAGTTGGAAAATTCATTTACATTAGAAGTGAGGATAGCCATATGGTAATATTCTGTCTGGCATACACACATGTAGATTACATGTATTTCTACACGTTACAAAGTAAAACATTCTAACTTACAGGAATTGTATCACATGCATGTGCAATTTGTATCCTCCTGTTAAAAATTAGGCCCTTTTTAAAGGGACAAATTCTGTAACATCAGGATCAATATTGCAATATGCGGGGTGGAGGATATTCTTCTTAACTATTGTGATTAACTCTAGTTTCCCACGGCATTTTGATATGATGCCCACTGTAGATTTAAATCACTGATTTGATTCCCATATTGAGACATTGATTCCTAGTAACCACAAGTGTTTTTCTTTGATTTGTGTAGTCAAACTGGGTTTTGCATGTATTAAGTATATGCTTTTTCCTTACAGATGCCTTGAAGCAACACGAAGCGATTCATAATGTTGAAACAACCTGTGAAATGTGCAATATTGCCTTCAATTCAACAGATAGTTTGCAGCAGCATCTTTTCTCCGTTCATGGAGAGTTGACTGCTACTCAAATATATCAGTGCACAGACTGCAATCAGAATTTCTTGAACCAGTCTGAATTTGTTATTCACAGGAAGTTGCATGGGGATTTTGTGGTAACCAGTCAGATGCAGGAAGTGGGTGGGGTGAATGAAAACTTTATTTTCAGCCAGTCTGGCATCGAGACAGTGTATCTGACAACAGAAAATTCAAACGAGAGTAAGCAATTAATGACTTTTGGAGATCAGGAACCAGTAAAAATAATTGTAGGTGACAATGTCGGGATGGATTTTGAGAAATTTCAGCTGATCTCTGCAGCCATGAATGCTGATGTTTCACTTCTCAATTCGGACAGCAGCAAGCCGTTGTACCAGGTGTACTGTGTTAACCCCAATACTCAGGAGGTCTTAGGTCAGGTTCAGGACCCAGACGATGCTTCCATTGTCTTGAACTCATAGACTGCATATTTACCCTTGCACTTTCAAGACAAAATAGACCTGTGGGTATATACAATTATCAACCTTAATTTTTGTTCAAGATTCTTAGTTCAGGGATTTTAAGTAAATAACAGCCATGTGCAATTGTTCATTAACCAGGCTGTCACCCTTTGTGTGCGGGTTGCTTCAAGCATGAACCCGGTAGTTTCATTTGGGGAAAAAAGTCAAAGGGTCAAGTTTACCATTTCTTAAGATAGAAAAATGTTTTGTGCTCAACGACTTTATCTTTTGGCATAGTAATTATCCTGAAATTTATTGTGCAGGTAATATATATATGTATACCAGCTTGGGATGTCAAAGTTGGGTATAGATCAAGGTCACTGTAAGTGTTTTTAAATATTGAAAATCTCTGCACAATAGTTTTCATTTTTATGCATGTAATGATTCAAATTTGTGTTTGTTTGTAGCTTACTTTCAGTTGAAACAAGTTGGATCAAGGTCAAATTACTTAAAATTTTACTTAAAATACAAAAACGGTTTCCCTCTCAATAACTTCAGTTCGGATGGATGAATTGCGCGAACATTGTGTGTGTTGATAGATTTCAAGCAAGCCTTGCTTGGGATTGAACAATCATTTAAATACCTAACTAAAATATTGAAAACCCTTTCATGGCATTGCAAAGGTTCTTGTTTAATGTAACCCATAAGTGGTAAACACTTTTATTGATGAACAACTGTGTACAAGTCAATGTTTTTCATTAAGTAACCAGTGAATGATTGATTTTTTCACAAGCGGTTATACAGAAAGATATTTTCACAAGTGCCATTCCAGGACATTAAGATGAAAGTTGTCCTGTATTGCACCTTATACTGTAAAGACCACCAACAGCAGGAGGTTGAGCTTTATGACAAGTGTCATGATCTGTGCGGCGTTTAATGAAGTTTTATCTATATCTTTCATGGATTTATGATATAAACATTTTTGTGAATATTCTACACGGATTTATATTTGTTAGAAAAAGTAACAAACTGGTATATTGATGTAATTGATAGATATGTTTTTATAAAATGTTTGGTCTGTGAAAATTATATAATCTGTAAATATCCACTGACTTCGAATTTTCTTTCACCAATAGTATACATTTCTATATGCCACAGAAAAGCATATCATGGAAAGCCATTTGCTTATAGAGACACTCTAGAGTCTCTATCCTGAGAATTACAGATGCCTCCTGTCTTTAGAATATGATATTGCTCACTAAATGTATATCAAAAAGGGGACCTCTGCGGCACAAGGCATCTATTTCATCCCCTGTAATCAGATTGTAAATGAGAGCAAGTAACCAACAACTACCGTGTACCCAGTTTCAAAACAAGTGCTCCCAAATTAGGTATTTGCAGAAATGTTAATTAGCACTAAATAATTTTGATATTGAGGGGTGTGATTCCTTCTCCTTTCACCTGATTTCCTCTCTTTCAATATCAAACTAAGTTTACAAATTAACCTTGCTGCATCTACCAGTATTTACAAATGAAGACTTTTTTAGTGGAACCCTGTAAGAGGGGTAGTGCATTTTCCTTCCTTCCCTTAGGTGGTGCTTAACCCTTAAAGTGCGGGAACCGAATTTCGAAGGCCTTTGCAAACAGTTTGGATCCAGATGAGACGCCACAGAACGTGGCGTCTCATTTGGATCCAAACTGTTTGCTATTCTGATAGTATTCTTTGAAAAAAATCGAAGACAATGCTAATTTTAACAAGAGCACCGCCTTGCGGGTGCAGACCGCTCATCTATTTTCTTTTTAAAGGTGAAGGGACTCTCATTTTCAATCACAAAGGAGGGAGGAGTGGAGTGAAGAGGGGTGTATAGTGTGGGGTTGTGGACATTTATTACATTATCTTCCAAAAAAGCGAAAAAAAAAAAAAAAAAAAAAAAAAAAATCGGGGGGGGGGGTATAGTGTGAGGGTGTGGTGATAATTTGTGAGATGATCTTAAAAAAAAAAAAAAAAAAAAAAAAAAAAAATCAAAAAAAAATTTGGGGGGGGGGGTGGGGGGGGTGGGGTGGGGGGTATAGTGTGAGGGTGTGGTGGTCATTTGTGAGATGATCTTATAAAAAAAAAAAAAAAAAAAAAATTAGGGGGGGGGGGGAGGGGGGGAGGGGGGGGAGGGCACGGGGGATGGTTTGGGTGAAGTCTATTGTGGTATGTCAGGTAAGAGTAGTTTCATCAAAGTATCAATCAAATCTAATCATAAATAAAGAAGTTATGGCAATTTTAGCAAAATTTAATAATTTGACCTTGAGAGTCAAGGTCATTCAAAGGTCAAAGTAAAATTCAAGTTGCCAGGTACAGTAACCTCATGATAGCATGTAAGTATTTGAAGTTTGAAAGCAATAGCCTTGATACTTCGAGTGGATCGAAACACAAAATTTAACCATATATTAAAAGTTACTAAGTCAAAAAAGGGCCATAATTCCGTAACAATGACAACCAGAGTTATGCAACTTGTCCTTTTACTGTACCCTTATGATAGTTTGTGAGTGTTCCAAGTATGAAAGCAATATCTATGATACTTTAGGGGTAAAGTGACCAAAACATAAATCTTAACCAAATTTTCAATTTTCTAAGTATAAAGGGCCCATAATTCCGTCCAAATGCCAGTCAGAGTTACATAACTTTGCCTGCACCGTCCCCTTATGATAGTTCATAAATCTTGCAAGTATGAAAGCAATAGCTTTGATACTGTAGGAATAAAGTGGACCTAAACACAAAACTTAATCAAATTTTCAATTTTCTAAGTATAAAAAGGGCACATAATTCTGTCAAAATGCCAGTCAGAGTTACATTACTTTGCCTGCACAGTCCCCTTATGATAGTTAGTAAGTGTTGCAAGTATGAAAGCAATAGCTTTGATGCTTAAGGAATAAAATGGACCTAAACACAAAACTTAACCAAAATTGTCAATTTTCTAAGTATAAAAAGGGCACATAATTCTGTCAAAATGCATGCCAGAGTTATCTAACTTTGCCTGCCCAGTCCCCTCATGATAGTAAGTAAGTGTACCAAGTTTGAATGCAATAGCATTGATACTTACTGAGAAAAGTGGAACTAAACGCAAAACTTAACCAAAATTTGCAATTTTTTAAGTACAAAAAGGGCACATAATTCTGTCAAAATGCACGCCAGAGTTATCTAACTTTGCCTGCCTAGTCCCCTCATGATAGTAAGTAAGTGTACCAAGTTTGAATGCAATAGCATTGATACTTTCTGAGAAAAGTGGACCTAAACGCAAAACTTAACCGGACGCCGACGCCAACGCCAACGCCAACGCCGACGCCAAGGTGATGACAATAGCTCATAATTTTTTTTCAAAAAATAGATGAGCTAAAAATTCAGCAGACGACATTTTAGCAGACGACAAATTTCCCAGCATGCAAAGGGTTAAATCACACCCATGATATTATTGTTATGTATATTATGATTTCCTCTCTTTCAGTGTCAAACTAAGTTTACAAATAAACTGCTGGATCTATTTACAAATGAAGAGTTTAGTGGAACCCTGTAAGAGGGTTAGGGCATTTGCCTCCCATTATGTGGTTCTTAAATCAAACCCATGATATTATTATTTTGTATATTGTCTATTTATTTTGAAATGTGAATTTATCTAATCCAGAAATTATCATTTGAATAAAATGTCATTCAACTTTTATGGCAGATGTAATGCCTGTTGTAGTGTTTACGTTTTGTTTATTTTGCTGATGGACCTCATATGAATATGATGCCATTCGGACAATAAAAATATAAAACACTTAGCTTTGTTTGTAGTTTTAATCCTTATACATCTACTTACAGAAACATTAGATTTGTTGGCATATTTGTGTAACAACATATACAATAACAACATACAATATAATATATATTAAAAGAAAACTATAAAATAAAAATAACACTTTACAAAATTATTAGGTATAAACGAGATTTAAGAAGAACGGTAAACACTGTCAGGATGGATTGGTTCTGTAATAGTATATTTTTAACATACCTTCAACTTGTGTGTGTGTTTAATATCACAAATTATTATAAAATTTATTTGTCTTTATGAAAAATAACAGTATAGAACTGGACTTCTATTTCTCTTCCTAATGGTAAGTTGATGCTTCTGATAAAATATATAGACAGTAAAAACATTCACAAGTATTGACTACATCAATAGCATCTCTAATATTGGTTTTTCAGTTTATACTTAGATTTGAATTAACACCATAATGAAGACGGTTAGATCTTTGTCATTTGTGTATATTTCGCAAAAGGACGAAATTTTAACATTTTTTACAAAATCAAATTCTTCCTTTGAAAAATGTTCATTCGAACTATTGACACAAATAAATGAGGCTGTACTTATATGTCTATTGGTACATGTATTTCTAATTCTGTGATCAACCCGTCAACAGCCAATTATGGTACGTAGAATCCATGAGCATCGTGTATTGAAAATAAATTATGGAAATAATATGTGAAAACAGAATGTAGTATTTGAAGTGATATCAAATATCAAGGTGAACACAAACACACAAAGTATAAGGACTCGTTGTTTGATGTTGCGTAATACACATGCTTTGTAAAAGACTGACACACTGTACAGTGCACTGTTTTGAGAACATATCTTTATTGTAAAGTCCTCAGGCCTTTAACCGAATTTCTTGGCATCACTGCCCTCTTTTCTGTCAAACTAATTAAAGGGGCCTTTTCACGTTTTGGTTAATTGACAAAATCAAAAAAAGTTGTTTCAAATTCGCAATTTTTCGTTTTAGTTATGATATTTGTGAGGAAACAGTAATACTGAACATTTACCATGCTCTAAAATAGCCATTATAGGCATCTTATGACGGTTTTAAAACCTGAAAATTATTAAGCGTTGCAACGCAAAACAATTGAATAATTTGGAGAGTTATGTTGTTGTCGTTTATATTTTGTGAAACTACGAGGATTGCTTATATAAATTTAAAAAATACATCCATCATTGTATGAGCACGGATGGCCGAGTGGTTTAAGTGGCAGGCTTTTTACTCCAGGACTCCAGGGGTTAGTGATTCAAGCCCTGTTGATGGTTACTTTTTTTTTTTTTTAAATTGTATTCTTGCTTTTTTACTTAAGGTTTTTAGATCCAATGTTTACATTTAGCAATATAAAGCATTTAATGACAAACTTTAATACATGCCAAAATCTGTGATAATGCCCCTTTAAATCAACACTTTATATACTGCGAAGAAATAGCAAAATATCAAACAATGGCATGCATATATCAAATTGGACCAGCCAATAATAACAATACATTCTTTTTATCTTCCTTTTTCTGTTGACATTCATTTGCTTGTTTTACAAATAAATATTTGAAGAGCAAACCAAAAGATAATGTCTTGAACAGAGAAAATTCAACCATTTGGAACACAATTCACATATTAAGGTAGTGCACCTCTAATGGGCACATATCCAAATATAATTTAATTAATTATATTCCTAATCAGCATCATTTCACTGAACTACATGCAAATTTGTAGGTAGGCTTTCCATGCATTTTAAAAAAATATATCGATTTTTTCAAAACCACCCTCACGCTCGGCTTTTGTCCAGTTTATTTTCACCCCTGGGGTATATAAAAGTTCCATAATTCATTCAAATTTCCAAATATGGGCATGCAGTTGGTGTGTACAGATGCAGTAAAGGTGTTTAAAGTTTAAACAAGATGAAATAAGTATTATTTTACAGACATTTATTTTTTACAAATTTTAATCTATGGAATAGCGCCATGAAATGTAAGTGATTTCAGCCAAGTAAAAATTGGGTCGGTTGAAAACAAAGTGTCATAAAATTCAAAATAGTATCATTTAAGTTATATTTTAAACTTAGTTTTTGTAGAAACACTATATACAGCAAAAATACCAAAAAATAGACAGATTTACCGTTTACTTTTTGAAATAAAAATAAAAATGCAACATGCATCATTCGTATTTTCAGCAGTAAATTAATCAATTTAGCCATAACGTTGTTTTAATTTTAAAATTGAAGGATGTGCATACAATTTTCAACATATTTAACAATAAACATAGCTTATGTGCTATATTAAATCAAATTACGTTAGAAAAGAAATAAAACGCGTCGCAAAAAGTATGCGATGTCGGCAGGAATCGAACCTGCGCGGAAAGATCCCAAAAGATTTCTAGTCCATCGCCTTAACCACTCGGCCACGACAACTTCACATCGGAGCAACCTTAAATTAGATATGCATAAGTAAACAGGTAAAAAGGCTCGCTTGATCTTTGAAGAAATCGCGAAATCGTATTTTTCAGATGATAATTGGATCAAAGTCAATATTTATAGTGAAAATAATGTATTCTAAATGAATAAGTTAAACATATATCAAAATTCGAAGTTTGAAAAAAATAAAATGCATCTCTCGGAAATAAGCGATCATTGAAGATCGGCAATGATCGTAAAATAAATCGCGGGAAATCATTAGAGGTGCGCTACCTTAATTGAATAGCAATTTACTTATTGGGGGGGGGGGGGGATGACAACATCAACAACTAAAATAAACAAAATGAAGCACTTGTATGAAAGAAAATAAAAAAGAATTACAAATATTATGAACAAAATCAAGTTAATATTTGATGTCATTTATATGTTTTCAAATATATATTTAATGTATACCGGTATTTACATATTTGGTTTGCTGAACAGAATTTCAAAGAAGTTATGTTTCTTATTATTTATACAGTGATGTAAACATATATATACAATGTTTAAAGATTTTTTTTAAGATAAATAAAGCTCAATATGTGGTCCTAATTTAACATGTCTTTGTGATTTCTAATGAATTGCAAATAAAAGGCGACAGTTTATTTAAGCTTCTCAAACATTCCCTCAAGAAGATAAGAAAATTGATGTTTCCTTCCTTCTTTTTGTATTCACAGGAAAAATAAATGCAACACTACAGACATAATTACATGTATTGTATAATACGGCCACTTTGACCACTTCAGTGGCTCGTGTGGGGAATAGACAGTATTTCTATGACTTTCCATGACTGACATGTTTTAAGTTATATACATAATACTGTTATTTTATTTCATACACATCCATAGTGACTGGCAATATTTAAAGCATTTTCAAAAAGTGAGGTTTTATGTCATTAGAGCTTTTGTTTAGATTTGATATGTACATTGAGACAAGATATATATCCTCTCAGTAATATAGCAGGAAAAAAATGATTTTAATCAGGGACCTATACAAACAAATTTGTTTGTATAGGTCCCTGTTTTAATTGACTTCTTTTGTTTAAATTTTTGTTAAAATGAGACATCTAATAAAAACCTACTCTAAGCGATGTTTATCTGTTGAACTGAATACCATTATAAGAATAGTTTCCGATCATGCTGCAGATTTTATTATAAACAGATACTTTTCTCATACAGTTCCTTACATGTTGACAATAAATTTTGATCAATATGAAGTTGTGCTCTATCAACTGACATTTTGTGTCGCATAACACAGTATAGTACGAAACACTTAGCATATCATATGTCTGCAAGCGCTCTGTAACGTTTCTTTCACTATAAATGGATAATTCTTCACTGTTCATTCTAGTTTAAACCTATTTATTTTAGCTTGATTGCATCGAAAGCCTCAGGCTCATAGAAACGCTCTCGAGTCCATTTCCTGGGCCTATAACTAGTACTTGGTGTCTTTGGGGGAAGATCTAGAGAACACTCTCCCAGTGGGAATCAAACGCGAGACCTCCCTATCACTAGCCGGACACCTTATCCATTACGCCACAGCGAACTGTTTATTCTGGTTGACATTTACAAGAATGTCAATGACAGTATTGTTTTGTGACTTTTTAAGCAGCTCTGGTTTTAAAGCTTGTTGCTGACGTCCAATGACCATGATAAAAATGTGATTATAAATAAAATATTAATGTACTGAGATTGGCATTAAATTTTGTTATATGGTAACAATTGAAAACAAAAAGCATTTTTAGCAGTTGCAGTTTACTGTAGCAGTTTATCATGCGCTTTGTCAATTAAATGTTGCAGTTTACTGTAGCAGTTTATCATGCGCTTTGTCAATTAAATGTTGTGGATGCTTGTCGATCACTATAAAGGTGTGACCATAAATCCAGTTTTGAAACATGATGGCCAATCTATATAGTTGCATGGTAAATCACAGTAATGTACAAGTGGATGCTTTCTTAGCAGCATTCTTCAGGCGGTCCCTAACTTGCTGTCGATGTCGGTCGATTACATCCATCACTTCCTGGCATTCCTCTTCCTCCGCAACCTGGTATGCAGTCTTACCGTGCTGTTGAAAAAATATTCTTTTATAAGAATCATATTTGTGTCAGATTTACACATTATAAAAAGGCAATTTTAATTGTGTTCATTATACTATTATAGTGTTTTACTCCGTAAATGAATCAATTACTTTACTTTCGTAAAATCAGCTGTGATATTTTACCAACTTATCATTCTTGTGATTCTCCAACAAAGTTGTGATTCTTTTTGTATTTTCTTGACCCCGAATCAAGAACTTGCATAAGACATATAGCATCAAGCTGTATTTATGCATAATAAGCATTTATTTTATGGTTTTGTGAAAATATGGTTTGCAGAGTTGCGTAAAATGTCAATAGTTAACCTTACACAATGTTAAACTGACAACTTGTTTCATGCAATCAGGAAAATAGGACTTCATTTATTTATTGAGAGATATCTACCCCGGTAAATAGTTTGCTTAAGATGAAAGTTATTTATTGAGAGATATCTAAATAGTTTGCTTAAGATGAAAGTTATTTATTGAGAGATATCTAAATAGTTTGCTTAAGATGACTACTTTGATATTCCTTAGGGCGGCCTGGTTATTAATCCTGCGTGACTGTCCATACCTTGTTTTTCATATCTAGGTCACATTTGTGTGTATCCAGTAACACCTGGGCAGCATGCTCCTGGTTCTTTGTGGCAGCGACATGCAGTGGGGTGCTTTCACTCTGTCGTAGCACAAATAGATGAGCCACACTCTTAACCCTTTCAGTGCGGGAACCGAATTTTAAAGGCCTTTGCAAACAGTTTGGATCCAGATGAGACGCCACAGAACGTGGCATCTCATCAGGATCCAAACTGTTTGCTATTCTGATAGTATTCTTTGGGAAAAAAAATCGAAGAAAATGCTAATTTTAGAAATTCAGCAGACGACATTTTAGCAGACGACAAATTTCCCAGCATGCAAAGGGTTAATGCATGTGCCTAAAGTGTCGTCTTTATATTAGTTTGTGCAGTCTGCACATGCTAATTAAGTTTTGTACTTTATGAGGAGACTGGATTTTTGTTTTGAAGAGACAAAGTTCCATATAAGCAGAAAGTGTCATTCCTGATTACCCATGAAACTCGAATTATGTATATCTACTTATTATTTTTATTGTATACTTGACCTGTCAGGTGTTTTAACTGTTTAATACAAGAGAGCTTTTGTGAATTGATTTATTGAAAATGGTAATTTTAGATGAAGAAGTGCTAAACCGCTGATCTGTCTGTAGGTTCACTCCCATGCTTTGATATCCACATGCAGCTTGCCTCACTGCACATCAGCTTGTATACATACATTGACAGTCTGAATGTTCACACCTGCACCTGCCTCTATGAGGGATCATAACATGCTCAAATGGTCCATACTTACATTGACAGTCTGTATGTTCACATCTGCACCTGCCTCTATGAGGGATCTTAACATACTCAAACGGTCCTCCTCGTTCTCAAACTCTCCACGAATCAGAACATGGTGGATAGGGTACAGACCAGTCTGCAATAGTTTAATTTTTAAAATGTTTTCATCATTTTGTATCTAAAATCTACAGCTCAGACCAGTTTTGAATATAGTCGATTATTTTTTTTTTCTTTTCTTTCATCAATGTATCTTTAAAGTATAGAGTATATTTTAATTTCTTTCATTTTATCATTTTGTATTGAAAAGAATTAAGAAAAGGGAAATTAAAAATTTATACATGACGTTGTGTTGAACTTGTTTGAAATAATGTCTTTAAATTTTATGATAAAACCCTTTTAGTACAATATTTATGCGCACATTTATATAATTCTCAATAAAAAAAACTTCGGTCCACTCCTTACTAAGGTTTGAGAATACAGAAAATACTTTTTTATCATTAACATACATAAAACAGAAACTATTGACAATAATTCAGGGTGTAAGTGCACTTTTACACATAACCTGATAAAGGTAAGTATTAATTAAGTGCACTTTTACACATAACCTGATAAAGGTAAGTATTATGTAAGTGCACTTTTACACATAACCTGATAAAGGTAAGTATTATGTAAATGCACTTTAACACATAACCTGATAAAGGTAAGTATTATGTCTGTGCACTTTTACACATAACCTGATAAAGGTAAGTATTATGTAAATGCACTTTTACACATAACCTGATAAAGGTAAGTATTATGTTAATGCACTTTTACACATAACCTGATAAAGGTAAGTATTATGTAAATGCACTTTTACGCATAACCTGATAAAGGTAAGCATTATGTAAGTGCACTTATACACATAACCTGATACAGGTAAGTATTATGTAAGTGCACTTTTACACATAACCTGATAAAGGTAAGTATTATGTAAGTGCACTTTTACACATAACCTGATAAAGGTAAATATTATGTAAGTGCACTTTTTCCCATAACCTGATAAAGGTAAGTATTATGTAAGTGCACTTTTACACATAACCTGATAAAGGTAAGTATTATGTAAGTGCACTTTTACACATAACCTGATAAAGGTAAGTATTATGTAAGTGCACTTTTACACATAACCTGATAAAGGTAAGTATTATGTAAGTGCACTTTTACACATAACCTGATAAAGGTAAGTATTATGTAAGTGCACATTTACACATAACCTGATAAAGGTAAGTATTATGTAAGTGTACTTTTACACATAACCTGATAAAGGTAAGTATTTATTAGTGCACTTTTACACATAACCTGATAAAGGTAAGTATTATGTAAATGCACTTTTACACATAACCTGATAAAGGTAAGTATTATGTAAGTGCACTTTTACACATAACCTGATAAAGGTAAGTATTATGTAAGTGCACTTTTACAAATAACCTGATAAAGGTAAGTATTATGTAAGTGCACTTTTACACATTACCTGATAAAGGTAAGTATTATGTAAATGCACTTTTACACATAACCTGATAAAGGTAAGTATTATGTAAATGCACTTTTACACATAACCTGATAAAGGTAAGTATTATGTAAGTGCACTTTTACACATAACCTGATAAAGGTAAGTATTATGTAAGTGCACTTTTACAAATAACCTGATAAAGGTAAGTATTATGTAAGTGCACTTTTACACATAACCTGATAAAGGTAAGTATTATGTAAATGCACTTTTACGCATAACCTGATAAAGGTAAGTATTATGTAAATGCAGTTTTACACATAACCTGATAAAGGTAAGTATTATGTAAAAGCACTTTTACACATGACTTGATAAAGGTAAGTATTATGTAAATGCACTTTTACACATGACCTGATAAAGGTAAGTATTATGTAAATGCACTTTTACTCATAACCTGATAAAGGTAAGTATTATGTAAATGCACTTTTACACATAACCCGATAAATGTAAGTATTATGTAAGTGCACTTTTACACATAACCTGATAAAGGTAAGTATTATGTAAATGCACTTTTACACATAACCTGATAAAGGTAAGTATTATGTAAATGCACTTTTACACATAACCTGATAAAGGTTAGTATTATGTAAGTGCACTTTTACACATAACTTGATAAAGGTAAGTATCATGTAAATGCACTTTTACACATAACCTGATAAAGATAAGTATTATGTAAATGCACTTTTACTCATAACCTGATAAAGGTAAGTATTATGTAAATGCACTTTTACACATAACCTGATAAAGGTAAGTATTATATAAATGCACTTTTACACATAACCTGATAAAGGTAAGTATTATGTAAATGCACTTTTACACATAACCTGATAAAGGTAAGTATTATGTAAGTGCACTTTTACACATAACCTGATAAAGGTAAGTATTTATTAGTGCACTTTTACACATAACCTGATAAAGGTAAGTATTATGTAAATGCACTTTTACACATAACCTGATAAAGGTTAGTATTATGTAAGTGCACTTTTACACATAACCTGATAAAGGTAAGTATTATGTAAAGGCACTTTTACACATAACTTGATAAAGGTAAGTATTATGTAAATGCACTTTTACACATAACCTGATAAAGGTTAGTATTATGTAAGTGCACTTTTACACATAACCTGATAAAGGTAAGTATTATGTGAAGGCACTTTTACACATAACTTGATAAAGGTAAGTATTATGTAAATGCACTTTTACACATAACCTGATAAAGGTAAGTATTATATAAATGAGCCTCAGTCTGGGAAAACAGGGTATACATTTATGTACGTAAAGTGTCATCCCAGATTAGCCTGTGCAGTCCACATAGTCTAATCAGGGACAACACTTTCAGCTTTTATTGTATTTTTCATTTAAAGGAAGTTTCTTAGCCAAAATCTAGTTTTGGCGGAAAGTGTTGTCTCTGATTAGCCTGTGGGGACTGCACAGGCTATTCTGGGACATTACTTTACGCACATGAATTTAACCCCGTTTTCACAGAGTCAGGATGAAATGTTTTCACACTAGACTCACATCATCTGGAATGTTAGGATCGGCCCGCAACCCAAACAGTGCCTCGTCCACATCAGCCAGAGTCCTCTCCCTTGTGGCTTTAACTAGTGCTTCCTATAACACATGTACATGAAATCACACATAAAATTTAATTGTGGATAAAATCTGTTTTAATTAAGGCACAGCTTGTCATTATGAAATCAACTTTAAACATGTTACTAGTATTAATTGCTTAGCATTACACCCATTACTTGACCCACGTAATGGGAAAGTGGGTCTTATGCCATATGTTGCCATAATGGCATGCACAATCGCTTACTCCGGTCAGGAGCAATATTGTCTGCTACAAGGTGATGCAAGATTTGTGGTCTTGTTAGCAGACAGGGCAACTCCTGACCAAACTGGGTAGATGTGCAGGCTGGTCTGAAGAAATGCAGGCCGCATATGGCATCAGACCCATTCTCAAATGATACAGATCATTTGATCTGTGAAGAATCAGATATTGAATTAAATCCACTTGCATCAGATACATTAGTTATAAAAAAATATTTCTAACAAGAATTTCAAGATTCAGTATTTTTTCATTTTTTAGAGAGTTAAATGATTATAATTGTGTACCATACAGAATAATTAATGAATGGAAATATTTTGATTAACATTAAGAGCAAATACATTTAAAAACATGGAAAAGTAAAAGATTACAAACATGTACCATGAAGTATACTAAATTAATGTATGAAAGTATTTAATAAGTTATATTCAGATCATGTACTGGTATGCATTAAATAATAAGAGAAATATGTAACATTTAGTGCAATATATTATCAATGATCATAATTATCTTAGGTAGATTTAATTAAAGCAAAGACATCTTTTTTATTGTTCCATTATTTTGCATTTATCTGAATCTCAGTGGAATAAACATTAACGAATAGTGAAACTGTAAAAGTAATAATTAGTTTTTAATTAATAATTTTAATGAATTATTTTTTAAGTAGTGAACATAATATACAAAAGTACAAAAAAATGTAATACTAGAAAACAGTCAAATGCATCTTTTAAAATAAACTGACACATAACATATAAGGAAGTGTTCTACTTGAAATTCAAAAGAAAAATATACCATCAAACATGTCAAATCAAAATGAAGATATTATTTACTATAATTATTAATCACATAACTACCAGCTCTTGAAAAAGGCTTTAAAGTAGTTGTCCGCAAAGTAAGGCTTTAAAGTAGTTGTCCGCAAAGTAAAGCTTTAAAGTAGTTGTCCGCAAAGTAAGGATTTAAAGTAGTTGTCTGCAAAGTAAGCCTTTGAATATTTGTATGTCTGAAGTGTACCACATTTGATTGGTAAACACTTCAATAAATACAATAAATATAAACATAAGCACAAATATGACCTAACAAAGTATTTATGGAATAAAAAATGCACACATACAAAGTATGACCTGAATTTTTTTATGGAATTAAATATGACCAGTAGTATGGTCTAAAAGAATGTGATGAAACTTTGTTAAGACAGAGCAGTGTATTAAATTAAACCAATTCATGGAAAAGGTCTGTGATACAAGTTCATATTATTTTTTGATGAACTAGCTAGCAGTTCCAATCTACAATATGATATCAGTTCCAATCTACAATGTGATATCAGTTCTAATCCACTGTATGATGTCAGTTCCAATCTACAATGGGATATCAGTTCCAATCCACTGTATGATATCAGTTCCAATCTACAATGGGAAATCAGTTCCTACCTACTGTATGATATTAACTCCAATCCACTGAATGAAATCATTTCCAATCTACAATGTGATATCAATTCCAATCTACAATGGGATATCAATTCCAATCCACTGTATGATATCAGTTCCAATCTACAATATGATATCAGTTCCAATCTACAATGTGATATCAGTTCTAATCCACTGTATGATGTCAGTTCCAATCTACAATACGATATCAGTTCCAATCCACTGTATGATATCAGTTCCAATCTACAATGGGAAATCAGTTTCTACCTTCTGTATGATATTAACTTCAATTCAATGAATGAAATCATTTCCAATCTACAATGGGATATCAGTTCCAATCTACAATATGATATCAGTTCCAATCTACAACAGGATATCAGTTCCAATCTACAGTATGATATCATTTCTAATCTACAATTGGATATCAGTTCCAATCTACAATATGATATCAGTTCCAATCTACAATGGGATATCAGCTCCAATCCACAGTATGATATCAGTTCCAATCTACAATGTGATATCAGTTCCAATCCACAGTATGATATCAGTTCCAGTCTACAATGGGATATTAGTTCAAATCCACTGTATGATATCAGTTCCAATCTACAATGGGATATCAGTTCCAATCTACAATGTGATATCAGTTCCAATCCACAGTATGATATCAGTTCCAGTCTACAATGTGATATCAATTCCATTCCATTGTATGATATCAGTTCCAATCTACAATTGGATATCAGTTCCACTCCACTGTATATCAGTTTCAATCTACAATGTGATATCAATTCCAATCTACAATGGGATATCAGTTCCAATCCACTGTATGATATCAGTTCCAATCTACAATATGATATCAGTTCCAATCTACAATGTGAGATCACTTCCAATCTACAACATGATATCATTCCAATCTACAATGTGATACCATTCCAATCTACAAAGTGATATCAGTTCCAATCTACTATGTAACATCAGGTTTAGTTGAACATGTGATATCAGTCCTAAACTACAATATGATATCAAAACGTGTTTGATTTATCAACTATCCATGCTAAAAATAATTGTGTGCAGCATGCAGTCAGTTTAGTGCAAGAAGTGAAGTAACAATAAAACAAGAGGGCCAAGACGGCCCTTGTTCGCTCACCAGAGAGGAATCGGTTTATTCAATCTTTACCAAATGTCAAACTTTACCTACATGTAGATATTGTCCAGACAAACATCCTGGTTAAGTTTCATCATTATTGAACCAAAACACTGGCGTATTGAGTGTTTTTGTTTTTGTAAGATTTGACCTGGTTACCTATATTTTGAGCTGACCCCCCTTACCAAACATCAACATTTGCTTACAAAAATAAATATTATGACCAAGATTCATAAAATCTGAAACAAAATTGTGACCTCTAGAGTGTTTACAAGGATTTTGTATGATATAATGAAATTTAAACAATCTAAGGGCAATAATTATGGCATTAATTAATTGATTTTGCTCATTATCAAACTTGACGGAGATCTTTCATCAACTTTGATAAAGAATGCTTGAGAAATGTGAGAGCTAGAGTGTTTACGGACGGCGGACAAAGACCAATCCTAAAACCTCACCTGAGCAATCAGGTGAGCTAAAAAGTGTGTTTCACCGATCTGAGCCATTTTCCAACTTGTCACAAATATCAATAAAACCAATGTATTGACTAAGTTTCACGATGATTAGGCAAAAAATGTGACTTCTAAAGTGTTCGATCACAAGGTTTCTCTCTAGTCACATAAGGAAAACTGCCCCACCCCCCTGGCGGCCATGTTTTTTTACCGATTGGGATCATTTGCAAACTCATCTGAGCATTATATAAAACCAATCTTTTCACCAAGTTTCATGATGATTGGGCAAATAATGTGAGTTCTAGAGTGTTCGCAAGCTTTTTTTACAAACTGCCCCCCCCCCCCCCGGCAGCCATGTTATTCAACTGACCGGAACCATTTTCAAACTCAACTCTTGTATCAACGAAACAAATGTTCTGACCAAATTTCATGAAAATTGGGCCAAAAATGTGACTTCTAGAGTTTTCACGTTTTCATTATATACATATAGAGAAAAATGCCCCGCCCACTGGCGGCCATGTTTTTTCACCGATCTGGTCCATTTTCAAACTCGTACAAGATATCAATAAAACCAATGTTTTGACCAATTTTCATGATGATTGGGCAAAAATTGTGACTTCTAGAGTGTTTACAAGGTTTCTCTATAGCCAAATAAGGAAAACTGCCCCGCCCACTGGTGGCCATGTTTTTCATCGGACCGAAACAACTTTTGAACTCAACCAACATATCATTAAGGCAAACATTTTGACCAAATTTCATGAAAATTGGAAGAAAAATGAGTTCTAGAGTGTTCACATGTTTTCACTATACAGTCCAACCTGCCAATAACGACCACTCAAGGGATTTGGTCGTTGTGGTCTTTGTTCACAGGTGGTCTTTATTTGCAGGGTCGATTGAAACTTTTCAAAATATGCTAGTAGGTTTTTAACTGGTACCGTATCTGTGTATGTGCTCTATTGTTTAATTGCGTGAATACTAATGCATGTATAATGTAAAAAGGATTGAAAAGCACAGTTTGTTTTATATTTACATGTATTATTTCAATTCACGTCATGAACTTTCACTTAGATGCCATAATGGTTAACTTTAACTGACAATTTACTTATCTATAATCTATGCATGTCGTATCATGGAGCAATGTTAAGAAAGGAATGAATAAAAAAATGTATGTGCGTAATTGGCATCGTAATTGTAACGAAACCATAAATTTCATCAATAGGTTGATATAAGCTCCAAACTTTTCTTTTATATTTTTGGCAACTATTACATAAATAATCGCGAGCCACTAAAATAAATTGGCAGCGTCTTACACCTTCGACAAAAGGTCAAATGCATAAAAGAAGCAGGCGGCTAACAATTAGCAAAGTGTGTTAAATAGACAAAAACAGCTATCGAATTAAGTAAACTGTCACTTGCCAATATCTTTATAGCGACCGACCAGTGATCTGGTAAGATGTTTATCACGTGACTATCACAGCATCATGGCGGCCATTGTTTTAAGAAGAGAATGACTATCAAAATGTTTGTCTTTAATATGCATCGTTAATTTCCTTAATGAGTTTATGAAAGCCCCAAATTTGTCTTTGATATTTTCGGCAATTAGTACATTAATCGCGAGTCACTTAAATACAAAGGTATCTTAAATGTCAAATGCATAAAAGAAGCAGGCGACTACCAATTAGCAATGCATGTTAAATAAACAAACAACTGCTATGGAGTGCAATAAACTGTCACTTGCCAATATCTCCATAGCGACCGACGAATCCACAGGTAAGATGTGTATCACATGACTACGCAGCGTCCTGGTGGCCATTTTGTTTTTTGAAAGTTGCGAAATCGTTGATTTTTATGATTGCAGTGGTCGTTGTAAGCTATCAAAATGGAGATTTGGGAATGTAAAAGGGTGGTCGTTGGTCTTTGTTGACAGGTGGGCTTTATTCGCAGGTTCAATATATAGTGAAATCGTTCGGGAGAAAATCGGTGTGGTCGTTATTGACTGTTGGTCGCTATTAACAGGCGGTCGCTCGGGCAGGTTGAACTGTATACATATAGAGAAAAATGCCCCGCCCACTGGCAGCCATGTTTTTTCACCGATCTGGACCATTTTCGAACTCCTCCGAGATATCAATAAAACCAATATTTTGACCAACTTTCATGATGATTGGGCAAAAATTGTGACTTCTAGAGTGTTTACAAGGTTTCTCTATAGCCAAATAAGGAAAACTGCCCCTCCCACTGGCGGCCATGTTTTTCAACGGACCAGAACCACTTTTGAACTGAACCAACATATCATTAAGGCAAACACAGTTACATGAAGATTGGGCATAAAATGTGACTTCTACAGTGTTTACAAGGTTTTTCTTTTTTTTGACTTAGTGACCTAGTTTTTGACCCAGCATGACCCAGTTTGGAACTCAATCGAGATATCATTGGGACAAATCTTCTGACCAAGTTTCATGAAGATCTGACAATAAATGTGGTCTCTAGAGTGTTTACGAACAAATGTGGAAGGACGACAAACGGACGGACGACAGACAAAGACCGGTCACAAAAGCTCACCTGAGCAATCAGGTGAGCTAAAAATGGTCTTAATTGTAAATGCAATTCATTTCCATGTAAGCAGCAATTCACATTATTAACTAATTTGGGAAATCATGTTACGGGTTTTTATAATAGAACAACAGACATGGGGGCATCTGAAAAACCTCAATATCAGTTTAATGTACACTACTATTTGTTTGCTTGCTGCATGCATGTCCAGTTTAGAAGTTAGACACTATATTCAATATAATCAACCTGTAATTCCTTTTTTACATGTATCATAGCTTTTACAACAATCAGGGGAACACAACTTTTAACCCTTAAAGCGCTGGAGCTGAATTTTAAAGGCCTTTGCAAACAGTTTGGATCCAGATGAGACGCCACAGAACGTGGCGTCTCATCAGGATCCAAACTGTTTGCTATTCTGATAGTATTCTTTGAAAAAAATCGAAGAAAATGCTAATTTTAGAAATTCTGCAGACGACATTTTTGCAGACGACAAATTTCCCAGCATGCAAAGGGTTAACAAGGGCAAGGAGGAGAATACCTTGAACACTGCAGTGAATACAATATGATTGGTATCTTTAAGATCCATGCAGTTCCATGTTAGCTGTTAGTACCATATCAATAAAGGTTGTATGATTATGGAACACTTCACACATTAAGTCTGAAAAAAAGTCTCATAAATTGCAGCATATATAATACCAGTATTATGCACTAGTTAGCTCCATGCAATATTCCACATTAGCAGGTTAACTAGAACTTAAAGCATTAACAACTAAGTTATGGGTGTTCATGTTAAACAACAAGGCATGCGGTGTGAGTCCAAACACGTCTGTTAACCTGTGGCATGACGGGGGGTGGTATCGGCGACTCCTCCCCCTCCTCCTCAACGAGGTCTGGTTGAACTACAAACCTCGGCGTCGGTATTGTTGGCTTTAGTCGCGGTTGTGGCGGAGGCAGAGGTAGTGGTGGTTGTGTCACCTTGGGCTGGGTGATTGGTGGCTGTGGGGACTAAAAGTGCATGTCGGGGCGCAATGTATTCTGTCTTCACGTACTTTTATAAATGCAAATAATAGAATAGCATAATAAGGAGTATAAGAGTGCAGTCAGGGTAATTTACCTTTAATTATCCACCATTAATTTGCTACATCCATCATGGAAGTGGGGAGGAGGCAGTCACGGTAATTTACCTTTAATTATCCACCATTAATTTGCTACATCCATCATGGAAGTGGGGAGGAGGCAGTCACGGTAATTTACCTTTAATTATCCACCATTAATTTGCTACATCCATCATGGAAGTGGGGAGGAGGCAGTCACGGTAATTTACCTTTAATTATCCACCATTAATTTGCTACATCCATCATGGAAGTGGGGAGGAGGCAGTCACGGTAATTTACCTTTAATTATCCACCATTAATTTGCTACATCCATCATGGAAGTGGGGAGGAGGACTCTTTTACCTTTAATTATCCACCATTAATTTGCTACATCCATCATGGAAGTGGGGAGGAGGACTCTTTTACCTTTAATTATCCACCATTAATTTGCTACATCCATCATGGAAGTGGGGAGGAGGACTCTTTAACCTTTAATTATCCACCATTAATTTGCTACATCCATCATGGAAGTGGGGAGGAGGACTCTTTTACCTTTAATTATCCACCATTAATTTGCTACATCCATCATGGAAGTGGGGAGGAGGACTCTTTTACCTTTAATTATCCACCATTAATTTGCTACATCCATCATGGAAGTGGGGAGGAGGACTCTTTTACCTTTAATTATCCACCATTAATTTGCTACATCCATCATGGAAGTGGGGAGGAGGCAGTCAGGGTAATTTACCTTTAATTCTCCACCATTAATTTGCTACATCCATCATGGAAGTGGGGAGGAGGACTCTTTCTCCACAATTTAGAACAGTTTAGTTGCCACTGATGAGGAGTATTATAAAACAATTTAGAAACATGTATAAACTCAATCTAGTTAAAATATGTGTCGTGTTCTGAGAAAACTGGGCATAATTCATGTGCATAAAGTGTTGTCCCAGATTAGCCTGTGCAGTTTGCACAGGCTAATCAGGGACGACACTTTCCGCCTAAACTTGATTTTCGGTAAGGAGGGACTCCCTTAAAACTAAAAATACAATACAAGCGGAAAATGTTTTCCCTGATTAGCCTGTGCGGACTGCACAGGCTAATCTGGGACGACACTTTATGCACATCCATTATGCACAGTTTTCTCAGAACAGGACTCATATATTCTCGATATCAAAAAGGTTCTCTTGATTGACAGTCACAATGTTGAGAACAGTCTAAATATACAGTGTATATCTGTCCGTTTCAAACAATCCTGCCATTGTTCAATAAATCACTGTATTAATTGTGCTTAAGATTTCTGTCCCAACAAGATGGATGTAAATTTGATATTTGTATCACCATACAAGGTTATTTACAACCAGGCGCAGCAGTCAGTTTGTCTGAAACATAATATTTACAACTACGGCATTTGATGGAGATGTGAATCTCCTCATTTTCTGTTTATTTTACATTTTACATTTTGCCCTCCCCTTGTAAGAGAAAATGCCAAGACAGTAAGGTTTTGGTCAATGTGTAAATAATCTTGATTTGTGTTAAATTTGTGGTGTCTTGTTTGTGATTATTATGTTATAACAAGACTATTGCCAAGCAATAAAAGTCCCCTACTGGCTCCACCATTGTCAGAAATTCCACCATTGTCAGAATATTTTTTTATTGCCATAGCAACCAGAATTTTTGACGTAAGAACAAAATGAAATGATGTGCCTAATGTCCATATTTCCATCTATCCATGTTTCTAGTTTGATGAAAAAAATATGAAGAACTTTTAAAGTTATCGCAGGATCCAGAAAACCACCATTTTCAGCAGTATTTCTAGTCTATTTGTTGCCATAGCAATCAAAATTTTTGACGTAGGAAGCAAATGAAATGACGTGCATAATGTCCATATTGCCATCTAACCATGTTTCAAGTTTCATGAAAAAATATAAAGAACTTAAAAATTTATCGCAGGATCCAGAAAAGTGTGACAGACTCACAGACTGATGGACACACAGAGCGCAAACCATAAGTCCCCTCGGGTGAAACCGGTAGGGGACTAAATTATAAATTTTGCTTTTAAAGCTCTTTAACCTCAAAATAATATTAATTAAAACCAAATGACTTTCAGTCTCATTTTTTGTCTGATTTCTTTTTTCATGTAATTGTTATCATCAAAGTAACATAAAGGTACATTTTGCCTTCGATTGTGGGAAAAGTATGACTTTTTGATAGATAGTTATGAAGGTAGGTTTCAATGCACCAAACTATTAAGGAAAAAAGCTTACTGAATTAGCTTTTAAACACCTTAAATTGTTTGTTTTCCACTATGACTGATCTAATTAAAATACAATTCATAATAAGCAGTTTTTTTAATGAAGCTTTTCTAATTAATTCATGCAAATTCATTTATATGTTAATGTCTTAAGTATATCTAATATTTATGCTAAATTAAAACAAGATCAGAATAATTTATAGGCAGCTTTGAATACTAGAGTATTACGCAATGTTATTATTACAGAAGCGTTTTTACTTTTAGGCCATGCTTATTATTTGTTTCTTAGCAAAGAAAATCTATGACTTAGGTGCTAAATCTCTTACTTTGTTGCCTTACATGCGTAAGTAACAACACACACTGAAGAATAAAAGTTAACACTTAAGTCCATCACGATTGAAACAATACAAACAAGAAATATCTTTAAAAAAGATATACGGCGTTGATTGTGGTTTTGATTGATGAAATATAAAGAGTTAAATCAATAAAACAGCAAATGCCTTTTTCTGCGCAGTTCTTAGCAGCATCACATGCAAATATTGCGTTGCGCCAGATTTCGCATTATTAGATAGCATTGACCATATATCTAAATATATATATAACAGAAATACACAAGAAGAATGAAAATGAAATGAAAATATATGAGTCAATGGCCACACAACAATCAACCGTACATATTTGAAATATTAATGCGCACGTTCTTAGAACAGACATGTTGAAGTGGGTTTTCGGACATAGTTCTGATTCTTTTGTAAAGAGTATCTTGAATCATCGCGCTCATGCTTAACAAATTGATCGCTATGGTGGAATAATTCTTATTAAATTAATTAAAACTTATCATGGAATTATTGAAAAAATATTTTATTGACATACCGTAATTATATCGCCGAATATCTGCAGTTAAGATATTTCCGGTCATGTTCACCGGGTTTATGCGATAGAGTTTATGTAATGAGTCTTGAACTGACCGCGAACTGAACTTTATACCTTGTGAGATGGAATGCTATGCATTAAAGTGGGGTAACAATTTCACTGCTGGAACGACGGATTGTTCAAAGCTTTATACTTTTACATGTTTTTTTGGTGTTTCGAAAACAATTAACATATTTTGATCAAAACTAAAATCAGGATAGGAAACAACAATATTTATATTATCTAAACTATACGTGATCACAGAATGCAATACGGTAGTAACAACTAAATATGAGAACACAGCCTTTAAGTACAAACGCTATGGCGCTGACAATCTTCTAAGTGTAAACTGTGTTGATGTAGTGAATTGCATGTGAAACTTTTCTATCCCTCATGCCTTTTTACAAGAGATAAAGTAAATTCATGCTGAACACTCATTTACCCATATATTTCATGAAATATTGTGTTGCTTGTAAGAAGAAGGTGTACGCACAAACTGTATTGATGTGAACAGTTGAGTGTAAAACTGTTCTATCTATCATGCCTTTTCATAAGAGATAAAATTGTTTCATGCTGAACACGCAGTACAACAGTGTTAGAAAGACGTGGTCATGTTTCCAATGTTCTAGTGGTTTTCTCAAATCAGCCAATGGACTAAATGAAGTTTATTCATCTGTGTCTAGCCGCAGGCATTTTTATGAATGATGATTAAAGGTCACCTAAGGTCAAAAGTGACGTTATACAGCTACGCCGAAAAATAGGTATTAAGTATATATACATGTAACATATATAATATGTTATGAGCAAAATATTTTATTGCCTGAAATTCCAAAAACAAAACCACAATTGCTATGCCCTTTTCATGAAATAAGTGAATAAATCAAGAATAGATGATTAGGCAAGTTTTCTTGTCATTTGTTTTTGCCCAAACAATGTTAAGAGAAGATTGATGAATTGCTGTCTGGCTGCATATTGTCTATTATATTTATTTCAGTTTTAAATACAAAAAACGTAAATGCAGACTATAATGAACAAAGTGTCTGGGTAAAGCAGGTGGAAACTTTACTAATGAGGTACTGTACTTTATTTGCGTTTTAATTATTCTGTTTTACAAATTTATAGAACTTAAAATTATACTATTAGCTAAAAATGAAAAGGTAATTTCACCTTTTTGCTTAATAAGAGATTAAAAAAATTTCAAATGCTTTATGATTTTTATGATTTTGATTTATGACTTTAATAAGCTATTACACAATCATATTTGTAACACTTTATTTTATTCGGAAGTGTAATTTAGCTCATTTGACTACTGATAATTTATACATTTTGACACAATGTGAGCTTTTGGGACTTTTGTGGATTTAATGACCCTTTTTAACGAGTGTTGCTCAAAAATATTGATTCTAGACATCGAAACTTTAAGAAAATATCAAGTCGCAGGTGCACTTGCGCACCTGAGTATTTGAGGTTCAGTTTTGTATGACATTAATTGAAGGGAGCTTCAGATTAAAGACTGTTCTGTTGATCTTTTTTACCTACAGACACATGTCTAGCTTATATTTCAGTATATGTTGTGACATAGGGACTAATCAATCAATAATTTTGGTAAATATAAACTTACAAAAATGACCACTAAAATGTAGAAATAAAAGAAAACAAAAACTGTGCATGGAAACGTCGATCGTTGACAAGAATTAAAAATATTTCTGCTACCACTCCCTCCAAGACTTAGCTGAAGCTTTTTTTCTACAATAAAATAAAGTTGCAAATCTCTTTATGTAACAAAAACACACACACCCCAGAACCAAAGAACGTATGTTGAATATGAAGTACACAAATGTATTAGTAACTTGTATTTAAGTGGTGTAATATAAGTGACACCTTTGGAGATCTAAGAATTTGTGTGTATGTAAGCATGTAGCAACAAATGCAATAGGCTATTCTCTACATTCACATGTTATAAAGAAATGTCACATAGACAAAGGTGAATTGCAGGCACAAACCTTACGTTTTGTGGCAATTATGAAAGGTCAAATAGAAATACATTCAAGAGTAACTAATTATGTTTGGGAGACCTAACTAATATTTTGTGTAGTACATGTACTGCATGTGTTATTTGTTGTACATTTTTATAATAATAAGTGTTCACCCTTAGAAGTGGGTATAGGTTAGTGCCCTCTTACATGTTTTCTGAAATTGGATGTCTGTTTTAAGGATATTAGTACCTGTACATAATGAAGCATACAACGGTTTTAAAGGAAAAAAGAATGTTTTCTGGATAAATGTAAACTTTGAAGAAAATCATTTGGTTTTGTAAGGAAAGGAAATGTAATATACAAAGACATAAGAAGCATGCAAGCACCTAAAGAATGTTTTCCTAAATGTATGTATACAGCATGCACACACATATATAATCTTGTTTTGATAATGTAAGCACTTTCTATGAGGATAACTGCAGTGCAGGCAAGCAGCTGGAAATAGAACTAAAGAAATATTTCTTGGTTCAAAAAGGAAAATCTACCACCATGACCCTACACCAAAGTGGACCAACTCTGGGTGTGATTGTACCTGCGGGGAGGTCACAGGGGGTGGGGGTTCCTCAAGGTCGTCAAGGTCATCTTCCTCTGGTTCTTCATTAAGTGGGAGCAGGAGTGGTTTGGGATCCTTGTTTTATAATCCAAATCTTACAGAACATTTGTCTATGGCGTAAGTGATGATACAGTTTTTATGTAACCTGAGTGCTTCACATGCAGGTGACTGTTGAAATTAATCTTTTTAGATGTTATAGAAAAATGTAATGTTTGTGTCATGCATATCTATACATGAAATTGGGTAATAATGTTTTAAGATAACAGTGATGCATGTTCAGGAAAAAACTGCAATATTTTGTTACAAAAATGCCCCCAAAAAGAATTAATAACAACTTTTAATAATAACTTGAATGAATATGATTACCATATTGGAAATAATAACAACTAGAAATGGCGCGGCATAGGCCGACGCGTATCCCCACGCGGCATGTTTGACCCAGGGGCGCCCCAGGGTTGGTAATGGGGCCATGCATAGTTGAGATTGACCGTATTGTCATAAGAGAAGTTCAGTATCAATTAGAAGTGATGATCGGTGTAGAAATGAAGAAATTATAGTAAAAGGCAATTTTGGGTGGGCGTGGCCTATGTGGGCGGGGTGCCCCAGGGTTGGTAATGGGGCCATACATAGTTGAGATTAACTGTATTGTCATAAGAGAGGTTCAGTATCAATTTGAAGTAATTCCGTGTAGAAATGAAGAAATTATAGTAAAAGGCAATTTTGGGTAAGCTCGGCCTATGTGGGCGGGACGCCCCAGGGTTGGTAATGGGGCCATGCATAGTTGAGATTAACCGTATTGTCATAAGAGAGGTTCAGTATCAATTTGAAGTGAATCAGTGTAGAAATGAAGAAATTATAGTAAAAGGCAATTTTATGTGGGTGGGGCGTCCCAGGGTTGGTAATGGGGCCATGCAAAGCTGAGATTGACCATATTGTCATAAGAGAAGTTCAGTATCAATTTGAATGAATCGGTGTAGAAATAAAGA
The DNA here is from genome assembly GCF_020536995.1 of Dreissena polymorpha. NCBI lineage: Eukaryota > Metazoa > Mollusca > Bivalvia > Myida > Dreissenidae > Dreissena > Dreissena polymorpha. The sequence goes on along the minus strand of NC_068359.1, from coordinate 3,444,957 downwards.
AATTATTGTAAAATGCAATTTTGGGTGGGCGTGGCCTATGTGGGCGGGGCGACCCAGGGTTGGTAATGGGGCCATACATAGTTGAGATTGACCGTATTGTCATAAGAGAGGTTCAGTATCAATTTGAAGACAATCGGTGTAGAAATGAAAAAATTATAGTAAAATAACCTAAAAAAATGAGTAAAAATCTCTGACACGGCCCCACCCCAACCCCCATAACTTTTGACCCAGGGGTCAGATCAAAATTCCAAATAGTGCAGGGTCGCTCATATGCTCATAGCTACCATGTATGTAAGTTTCAAGGTTCTAGTGCTAATAGTGTAGGAGGAGATAGTGGCCAGGACAGACGGACAGACAGACAGACGGCGGAGATAACCACAATATCCCCAATAAGCGTGGGGATGATAATAAAATAATGAGCTAGCTCTAGCCATACCAACACTCCACATTTGCATAAGCCATTACATTATTCATGAATACAACACTGTCTTGTTCATTATCTATTATACCATAATGGTTCAAGAAGTTTGAAAAAGCATTGAAAGGAGTAGATGTGTTTATGATTGATTAAGTTAAATCCTACATTATGTCAATGAGGTATGTATTCACAATGTTTCAAACAGTTACATTTTACACATTACCATATGTTCATAAATTGATTACTTTAAATATTTAATAAAAGTATGCATTTTTCATTAATTTTGTTCCGCGGACAACCTGAAGGAAGGCATACCTGTATGTGCTTTGGCCTCTGCCCACTAAGTAGTTTGACAATGTCGTCGTATTTCCTTTTCTGTGCTAAACTTAGTGCATCATTTCCATCCTGCAATAATAAAAGAAATTTATGAGACTGATTGTTCTTATTTTAAAATGTTATTAATACTTTTCCAGTAATTCTTAGTGTTTTTTTTATTTATGTGATCAATCATTTTTTTAAGCCTTAGACAATGAAAATAATACATGTGTCCTTTAAGACTTGATTTACATGAAACAGTGTATCATACAGTTAAGATGTCTTTGTAGAATAATTTTAGTTGTTGGATAAAAAAAAGTAACCTGCCTGCTATATATTTTGACACTACATGCAAACTTATACTTCTTTGCATTTGTTTCTTTATATAATTACTTATGTCATCATGCATGATGAAACGTGGTACAAAACTACTGAGATTTCATTTACCAAGTCCTTGAATGTTGACAAAGCACCATTGTTCAGTAACAGTTCACAGCATGTGTACATCTGACCACTGTCCCGTAGCTTGCTGCTCTTGATGACAAGGTTCAATGCTGTATCCCCTTCCTTGAATGAGGACAATGTATTTAGGTTATAAGGATTATAAATTTATAATGACACTATTCTATTGTTGTTGAAGATTCTACAATTTGCTTAAATTGGTCTGATTTATAATAAGCTGATATTACAAAAGTAATAATCCTTCCAAAAAAAGAATTTCCAAAAGAATTTTCTTTACCATTTTTACAATTATAAAGTGTCTAATTTTTAGCTCGGCTGTTTTTGGAGAAAACCCGAGGTATTGTCATAGCCAGCTCGTCCGTCATCCGTGTCGTGCTAAAACCTTAACATTGGCTCTAAAATCAAAGTGCTTCCACCTAGAACTTTGAAACTTCATATGTAGCTGCATTTTGACGAGTTCTACACGCCACACCCATTTTTGGGTCACTAGGTCAAAGGTCAAGGTCACTGTGACCTCTAAAAAAAATTCTTCTGACAAGCTTTCATTTATTCAAAACTGCGAACGCAGCCAAGAGTTGGCAGCCGTTATGCGTGGCTCGTGTTATAACAAATATTTGATATCCTTTTTGTCAGTTTATTCTGTATGCATGGGTACTCCTGACAGTGGGTTTTATGACAAAAAGTTTTAGAACAAGTATTATATTATTTATCAAACATTCCCAATATCCATTGCATCACTTACATCGTCTTGTAGATTGACATCAGCTTTGCCATCAATCAAAAGTTGCAGAGTCTTCTTAGGTGGCAGGGCACAGTGTGTTATGGCATAGTGTATTGCACCATTTTTATGCTGCAAATGCATGGAAAGAAATTAGGATGTTGTTCAGTACTGGACAACTATTTAAGAATTTTCTGTTATATCAAGATTACTCAAAGTATTGCTTTACTTTCCCCTCTTTTTCTTTAAAACGTTGTATGTTCTGTTCCAGTTTTTACACTTTTTTTATTCCGTACCATACACTATTGTCCTACATATTACAAATTAGAGTCTGTAGTTTTTTCATAAATCATGAAAAGACAAACACAAGTTGCTATTACCTGCAAACTTGTCCAGAAATAATTCTCAGCAAAAATGAAACTGAGGAGACTTAATCAACCACTTATATGCATAATACATCATGTATATTATATATACATATATTTTAATTCCATGTGGTTTCATTTTATTGTTGTAGGTTTTTCAATATATTGTACATACATTTGTATGTAATTGGATATTCATTTTTTATTGTCACACTTAAAAACAAGGCCTTGCCACTTCCACATTGAACCATTCACAAACTTTAAATTTGTTTATTTGTGTTTGGGTAAAAAAATAACAGTATTTAACTTTTGATTGTGAAAACATACCGGTATATAATTGACAAAGAATGGGTTTTGTTTGTAAAAGTATTTCTCATTGACTTGGTTTGATTTTGTTTGTGAAAGTATACCTCATTGACATACTAAGGGGTTTGTTTATGAAAGCACACCTTATTGACATTGATTGGGTTTTTGTTTGTGAAAGCATAACTCATTGACATAATGTTGGTTTTGTTTGTAAATATATACCTCATTATCATACTTTGGGTTTCTTTTGCCATAACATACCTCATTTACACAGTTTAGGCTTTTGTTTGTGAATACATACCTCATTGACATAATGTTGGTTTTGTTTGTGAATACATACATAATTGACATAATGTTGGTTTTGTTTGTGAATACATATGTCATTGACTTAATTTTGGTTTTGTTTGTGAATACATACCTCATTGACATAGTTTTGGTTTTGTTTGTGAATACATACCTCATTGACAAAATGTTGGTTTTGTTTGTGAAAACGTACCTCATTGACATGATGTTGGTTTTGTTTGTGAATACATACCTCATTGACATAATGTTGGTTTTATTTGTGAAAACATACCTCAATGAAATAATTGACATTATTTTGGTTTTGTTTGTGAAAACGTACCTCATTGACATAATGTTGGTTTTGTTTGTGAATACATACCTCATTTACATAATTTGGGTCAGCATCAAGCCTTATGTAGTCTTGGTTTTGTTTGTGCATACATACCTCATTGACATAATGTTGGTTTTGTTTGTAAATACATACCTCATTGACATAATGTTGGTTTTGTTTGTGAAAACGTACCTCATTGGCATGATGTTGGTTTTGTTTGTGAATACATACCTCATTGACATAATGTTGGTTTTATTTGTAAAAACATACCTCATTGAAATAATTGACATTATTTTGGTTTTGTTTGTGAAAACGTACCTCATTGACATAATGTTGGTTTTGTTTGTGAATACATACCTCATTGACATAATTTGGGTCAGCACCAAGCCTTATGTAGTCTTGGTTTTGTTTGTGAATACATACCTCATTGACATAATGTTGGTTTTGTTTGTGAATACATACCTCATTGACATAATGTTTGTTTTGTTTGTGAAAAACATACATCATTGACTTAATTTTGGTTTTATTTGTGAATACATACCTCATTGATATAGTTTTGTTTTTGTTTGTGAATACATACCTCATTGACATAATGTTGGTTTTGTTTGTAAATACATACCTCATTGACATAATGTTGGTTTTGTTTGTGAAAACGTACCTCATTGGCATGATGTTGGTTTTGTTTGTGAATACATACCTCATTGACATAATGTTGGTTTTATTTGTAAAAACATACCTCATTGAAATAATTGACATTATTTTGGTTTTGTTTGTGAAAACGTACCTCATTGACATAATGTTGGTTTTGTTTGTGAATACATACCTCATTGACATAATTTGGGTCAGCACCAAGCCTTATGTAGTCTTGGTTTTGTTTGTGAATACATACCTCATTGACATAATGTTGGTTTTGTTTGTGAATACATACCTCATTGACATAATGTTTGTTTTGTTTGTGAAAAACATACATCATTGACTTAATTTTGGTTTTATTTGTGAATACATACCTCATTGATATAGTTTTGTTTTTGTTTGTGAATACATACCTCATTGACATAATGTTGGTTTTGTTTGTAAATACATACCTCATTGACATAATGTTGGTTTTGTTTGTGAAAACGTACCTCATTGGCATGATGTTGGTTTTGTTTGTGAATACATACCTCATTGACATAATGTTGGTTTTATTTGTAAAAACATACCTCATTGAAATAATTGACATTATTTTGGTTTTGTTTGTGAAAACGTACCTCATTGACATAATGTTGGTTTTGTTTGTGAATACATACCTCATTGACATAATTTGGGTCAGCACCAAGCCTTATGTAGTCTTGGTTTTGTTTGTGAATACATACCTCATTGACATAATGTTGGTTTTGTTTGTGAATACATACCTCATTGACATAATGTTTGTTTTGTTTGTGAAAACATACATCATTGACTTAATTTTGGTTTTATTTGTGAATACATACCTCATTGATATAGTTTTGTTTTTGTTTGTGAATACATACCTCATTGACATAATGTTGGTTTTGTTTGTGAATACATACCTCATTGACATAGTTTTGGTTTTGTTTGTGAATACATACCTCATTGACATAATTTGGGTCGGCACCAAGCCTTATGTAGTCTTGAATGTCTTGTTCGTTACTTCTCAGCACAGCATCCACCAGCTTGGCCTGTCCAACATAGACGGTTTCTAATCTTGTTTAATCAGCTGCATCCTAACATTTCAATGAATTTTTTAAACAAATAAATTCACTGTATTGATTTATGCATTTAACAGTCAGGATTTGTTGTTTCGCAGAAATGGTCATGTCAAATTTTCTTAATCATTGCTGGCAGTCATCACATCACAAATTTATAGCAACCGTTAACATAAGCCTGAGCTTAAATGACTAGGTACTTTAATTCATAAACAGATACATTTGGAATGTCTTAACACAATTTTTATGAAAATTTATACGGATTGTAAAAACTGCACATCTAATGGAATCATTTTGCTACTAAAAAGAATTTCTTCATAACACTCCCATGTTTATTGCAACCTTTTTAAACGTTAGGAAGTCTATTGAAATAAACTAATAGGTCTACATGTGTGCATACTGAGTGGGTGAATGGAAAAAACATGTTTTTCCTGTGCATATTATGCATACAACTACTCATTAATATACTAACTGTTTTATTTTATAAAATCTTGTAACAAGTAAATTAGCATAGCATTCTAGCATTTAATATTGCACTTTTGTCCAAAAATATAAATAAGGGGACTACACAGAGTGCATTTTAAATTAACTAAACTTTGCAACCAATATCCAATTATTTTGTGCAGCTGGTTTGCAGAACCTCTTCCAATTTCCATGAACTTGCCTTAAGTAAGACAATATCATTTTTAATGCAGCTAGCTTTTAATTGCCACAAAACCACACATGTGTACTATATATATATTACCTGCATGATACGTTTGGTTTTTGCGGACATTTCTCGTTTCAGGTTCTAAAAAGTACATTTTCCCGTACACATTAAATATTTCCCACTTAATATCACATTTTTACCAACCTCTTTTTAAGTGATTATAACAAGTTTGCTTTAAGATTTTCAAAAAGTTAGTGTGACAAAAATAAATTTAAGAACAAGAAGGATTTGATGGCCCTGGCACGCTCATCTGAGTTTAAGGTATGCCAATTGTCAAGAGATGACTTTGTGACCTATTTTTTACCCCACTGGCACAATTCAAACATGCTCTTGATAATGTGTAGATGAAACTTCTTAATATGTTTAAAAGATTTAAAGATTAAGACATAAATGTAAATTTTACAGTGGTTATAAGGGTTTTCTGAGATTTGACCTAGTGACCTAGTGTTTTGACACACTTGATCAGCCTTGGCTCATATCAATATAAACATTCAAATCAATATGATCAAGTTTCAAAAAGGTTGAGTCATAAATGTAGCTTCTAAAGTGGTGACACAATTATTAAAAACAAGAAATATCTTTAAAAAAGATATACGGCGTTGATTGTGGTTGCAGTTTATGAAAGGTAAAGACTTCAATGAATGAGATCAAAGATAGCGAATGTCTTTTTCTGTGCAGTTCTTAGCTGCAGCAAACGCAGTACGGGATGATACGCGGAGTTTTCGCGGCTTATTTTACATTATTGACGATGCTGGAACAGCGTCGTCTAAGGTTTGATAACCAGTAAAAAAATTCTTCACAATGGGAACCTATGTAAAAGACCGAGCCAGTCCGATTGAGATAACTCAATTTTTCAGTTACTTCCCTTGGCATTCGCCACTGCGTAGGAGATTGCTCGTTGATTTTCATTGATAACATTCTCCTAGCAGAGTTGTCGTTCGTGTTGATAAAGGTAAATATTAGTGAGTCTTCGCTTCCACTGCTCTCTACACTTTAACATGTTAACATGTTGACAGGAATATGGAAGTTAGTACTAAATATGAGAAAATAGCCTTTAAGTGCAAACGTTCTCGCGCTGAAAATCTTCTGAAAATAAAAGGTGGACGCACAAACTGTATTGATGTCGAGATTGAGTGTAAAACTGTTCTATCTATTAAGCCTTTTCAATAGATATAAAATTGTTTCATGCTGAACACGCAGTAAAACAGTGTTGCAAAGACGCGGACATGTTTCCAATGTTCTGGTCGTATTCTCAAATCAGCCAATGCAGTCAATGAAGTGTATTCATCTGTACCTGGCCGCGGGAAGTTTTATTTGAATTCTATTGGACGCTAACAAAGGTCAGGCTAAGGTGAAAAGCTGGCTTAATACAGCTTACGCCGAAAAAATATTTATGGAACTTGCCTTAGCTACTTTCTATATAAACATTCTGATTAAGTTTCATAAAGGTTGAGTCATAAAAACGCATGTTACCCAGATTTAAACTGGGCCTTGATATTGTCAACATAAAATTCTTACCCAGTTTAATAAAGTTTGGATATAAAATCTGGTCTCTATAGTCATAGAGAGCTTAACAATAAGCAACACAAGAGGCTGGACCCCAGACATAGACTGACCACAATAGCTTACCGCGTGCATTTCATGCTCAGGTGAGCTAAATATACAAATGGGCCGTGCTCTGTGAAAAAGGGGTTTAATGCATGTGCCTTAAGTGTCGTCCCGGACTGCACAGGCTAATCTGGGACAACACTTTCCGCACATGCATAAAACTCCCTTTTATGATAGCGCGGCTCAAATGTATAGTCTTTGTACCGCAATAAATAGGATATAGCATAACAAGTATTTTGAAAAAAAACAAAACACAATCCAATGCTATGTGCAAAGTATTTACCCCATATATTGCTGCAATTTTCTGTGTGTAATATTCCCGCGCCTGCTGTGGAGTCATGGACCCATCTAGAACCTCTGCCAACTCAAATTCACCCTTGGCCAGGGCAATATCATAAGGAGTCCGCAATTTCTGTATTTAAAATAAAGTAATGATAACAATCATTGTGGATACAAGCTGTGGCATTTGTCACAGGTGAAGTTTTGAGTTTGTAACTAAACTGAAACTATGGGTAATTTCTAGAGCATTCCAACACTTCAACCCTGTTTTTATTGCAAAATTCGTTGGGGTCCAATTATTTGAGACACTACAGCGCAGTATTTGAGTTTCAGTTTTTCCTCAGGAAGCACTTCAGTACAATTTGATCCAGGCCTTCTCCTAGATATAATGGAATCAGGTGTGTCTGATAAAAATGCTTTTATACTCCGCTTATGCCACAGTGCAGCAATATCTGCAACCATGAAACAGCAAAGGCATTGATATCGTTTAATATACATGTTATCATGTAATCACCCAACATGACGTAATTGATGGATACAACAAATTAAATAAGTAAATGAAATTCAACAATATTTTTTTCAGATATGCACTTTATTATCACCGCCAACTTTTTTTTCGGACGGGATATACTAATTGGTCCCGTCCGTCTGTGCATCTGTGCGTCCTTCCTTCCGTCCGAAACTTTGTTAAGAGCATAACTCTAAATCTACTGAAGGGATTTACTTGAAACTTGAAATAAAAACAGATGGCAAGTAGGAGAAGTGCAGTGACTAACAACCATAACTCTATCTACCTTAGTTTTTGAATCATCTCCCTTTATTTAATTTCAAAGTAAAAAAAATTCGGAGCATAACTCTAAATCTACAGACGGGATTTACTTGAAACTTGAAATATAAACAGATGGCAAGAAGTAATTATCTCCCTTCATTTAATTTCAAAGTAAATTTATGTCCGGAGCATAACTCTAAATCCACTAAAGTGATTTACTTGAAACTTGAAATATTAACAGATGGCAAGTAGGAAAAGTGCAGTGACTAAGAACCATAACTATATCTACCTAAGTTTTTTAATTATCTCCCTTTATTGAATTTCAAGGTAAATTTTTGTCCAGAGCATAACTCTAAATCTACTAAAGGGATTTACTTGAAACTAGAAATATAAACAGATATATTTGACTCAATCACAATTATATAATTGGTACGGCTGACACTTCAAAAGCTCTATAGTTAGACACAAATATTAACTAACAGCAGGTTGTATTGTGTTGGCCCAAACACATATCTTTATCATAGAAACATTGACACAGTCATATGAAATATAATTAAAGTTATGAACTGCTATTCACCCTGTTTCTGATGGTCAAATCCGGGTTGTAGTCTAAAATTTTGAGCACCAATGGGAAGGCCTCCTTGACGTCTATGTGTTCCACAACGAGGTGCATCACAGTGTCCTCTCCCAACCTGGTCTTCACATTCACGTTGAACCCACTATCCAGCATTATTCCTAAGATCGCCTCACCATCCGGCCTGCCGGCCACCGCAACGATGTGCATCGGATTCATCCCATCCTGAAGTAGAAGAAAAACGTACTTATCATGATGGACTTGATCTCAGAAGCTTGGTCGATTTAGAGGCGCGTAATTGTGGGATTGGGAGGTCTTATTGCTGATTTTTTTGTTCGAAATAGCAAACTAATTTATTCTGTTTCATTGTTCAATACAACATTTAATATTTATTGATATATATTTATGAAAATGTCCGCAAAAGTTAATGACAGGAAAGAAATCAGTTTGCCTAATTGTAAGTTAAAGTTAATAATATAAAACAATCCCCTTTCGTCTACCTAAGTAAGCCTTATCTTTTGTCTTGATCAGCGCATAATTACTAGCATGTCGTATGTCTACATAGATACTAACCTTAATAAACTGTGATGCTATGCCACCCTGGTTACAGTAGCGTCTTATATCCTCTCTGCTTCCCTTTAAACAGGTTTCATATAACTTCGCCTGAAACAAAAACCAACCAAACAAACAACACATTATTTAAAATACTTTTGATAAACCGGTATGGATTACTTTTTGTGATTTTAACATTCTTCAAATAACTAAGGAATTATTTGGAAATCGTGCCTATTTCAATACACAACACTATCCAATCATTCGAAGCTTTATCATTCTCTAATAAAAGATCCACCAATCAAAATGATAGATCTTTGATCCTTTGCATTATTGACTTAACATGCAAATAAATGACACCGCCGATAACAGTTCCCGATGGTGTTATTTATGGTCTCGACCTCGCATTTAAATCCCTCGGCATGTAGTTGTTTACTTCACAAAGCGAAGTACCGAACTAAAGAAGTAACATTACAATTGCATCCAATTAAGTATTTATTGTATTGTTCGTATGGCTATAATAGTATAATATTTAATACAAATGATAAGTTTCACTAAGTATAGTTTACATACATTACTCATAACTGAAAATGCGTCCACGTGTGTTCCAAGAGATTGTGATGTGTCGAAATAACTACAATTTAAATGTCAAAAGCTAAGTTTGGTTGAGTGTATTGACTGAGTCTAGCACGCTATGCACGTGTATCACTACAGTAGGGGCACCGCTTCGGTCAAGAGGACGTAGGCCAAGTTGGGGTTACTGTCTTTACAATAAGATTTGAATATGAACATTAAAAAAATCTGACCAGATATTGTGTGAGACCCTTTGTAATTATGCATGAACATTGTGTCAGTCAGCAATCTCTTCAGTAACTGCATACAATAAACTTCGATCATTAGTAAGATGGTTTCTTATTATATTCGTAGTTTAAGTGTTGAACAAGAACCTGTTTATTACGATATTTGATATTCCATGGCTTATTTCCTTATTTAAATACGTGACCCTGCATTACATGATTATTACGCAGATGTTAGTTAACATACGAAAAAGCCCTTTCGACGTTTCTTACATGTTCAGGACTGAGCTCTTCCGCGCTGAAAACTCCCAGCATCATGTTGGCAATCGGTTGGGTGTAAGTCGCAGAAGTCTATCTATCTTTAAGTTTCCATTTCGTCATTTTCCGGTTCTCGTTTTATATCCATACATGTCTAAGACTAACAAACACGAAATAATGATGTATGCACGTGAAACAAGTTCATGTAATTAAAAAGTCTTCATGCACTAAACTTTGCACGTAGCTCTATACTATTTATGTGTCTGTCGTTTGTATGCAGTCAATAAGAATGTTATATTGAAAGTGAATTATGTAACACAAATATCACATCATCTTATCAAATTAAAATGGAACCATCAAAATAAGAATATTATTTAAACAGACGGTCTACAATTCCATAAAATCCGCCGTCGTGGTTGTTATTAATAACGTCTTTATGTTATTTGTATATTATTATTTAACGAATATTCTGTAAAAAAAAGCCCCAGTAAATATAACAGTAATATAAATCCAACATATAACTAGATCTATTTCAAAATAAAACTGAAAGAACTCATGCACTATTTATCTCCTCTGTTTACAATATTGCTATGTTTTAAAGTGGTCCCACCATATCTACCACTACACACTTTATTTGCCCAAATATAAGCCACTCTTTATTTTACACTAAACCTTAATCTCTTCATGAATTACAAACCGCCAACTGTTTGCCAATTATAGGTAAAACTTAAAGCGTGATTAAGCATTGAATGCGACCCGCTTCATGTCCGACATTCTTTTGATAAGAAGTTAGTTCTTACCTGTGATACACTACAGTTTACCCACGAAAATCCAATCAAATCGATACATTAAAGCCAGGCGAGCTCTGTTGTAAATATTTTATGCATTGGGTTTCGCAGTTAACTTTCTTTGCGATGTGTCTGTGTATCTAAATGTCCTTATCAGAGCTCATATCTGTATTGGATAGACGTTTACCATTCTTTTAACCAGTTTTGCATTGATAAGTGTGTTCTTCAGAGATAAACAAATAAATGACCACTTGACCGCTTTATCTAGTAATCATGCAGTGTAACCATTTTGCTGTGCCCGTGTCATCAAACACACGAGTGGACACAATTACCTTAAAAACGTTGTGTCCGTTGGACTGGGCGGTTTTGTATGAACAGTATAAAGCAATCCCTTCTATCGCATATAATTTTGCCTGCCAAGTATGCAAAATATACATCCACACACCATTAATAAAAGTAACGTCAATTTTCGCAATTCAAGTAAATTGAACAAAACTAGACCAGATGCATACGAAAATCCATTATTGTGAAAACAAAGTAAGCAAAACAACGTGAACTAAAATATTCTCACCACATTCTCACTTGAGCAACTATCTTTACCGCAATAGGCCCATATCTTTTTGTTGCAAGATACAAATATACCGGTACGACGTATCACCTATTAAAAGTTAAACTATTTTGAATGTTACACTTCCTTTTTCGTTATAGGTGCTCTGTAACAACCCGTTTTGCAATAAACCCGTTTTGCAATAAATTTATTGCAAAACGGGTTGCGGTGTCTTATTGCAATTTGATATTTGTATAACAACCCGGTTTGCAATACACCCGTTTTGCAATAATTTTATTGCAAAACGGGTTGGTGAGTCTTAATGCAATTTGAAAATTGTCCAATCGCCCGTTTTGCAACAATCCGTTTATCACTAAAATCATTACACACGTTTAAATAAATTCAAAGGGATTGGAAACATTAAAATATAGTTTCACGTGTCGTATTTCAATAATATTATATAAAAAAAATAGACAAAACTGTGAGCTTTGACTAAACATTTAAAGGCATGGAAGCGGTGAAATTACAAGACTGAATGCGATTCAATAACACATAATAGGTATTAAAAAGTGATTTCACCAATTTAGTACTTAAGTTGTTATTACGCAGAAATGCAATAATGTATTGCTTAACTTGTAAAAAGTGTCTTATTCAATGTCAATGTTGTGTAACAACCGCTTCGCAATAAAACCATCACATATATACTAATGGATTCACATTTATTTGAAACATTATAAATTTAAACGGTGTAAAGGAAGTTTCAACTGTCGTTTACAAGAAAAATATGATAAAACAACACAGAATGTTTATATAAATTTATTATTACCACTTTGGGAACTACTAAAGAAAACCTGTAAATGCTATAATTTTATTGCAAACCGGGTTGCAGGTTATAACAACCTGTTTGCCAATAAAATCGTTTCGCAATAAACATATCACACATTTACTAATTTATTCCAATTGATTGGAAACGCTGACAAAAAGTTTCAAATGTCGTTTGTAAGGAGTTTGTATATAATAAGAAAGAAGTGTAAGATTCGACCAAAAATTTAAATATACAGAATGTGACCAAGTTCATGAGTCAATGTGATAAAACATGCACATAATGTATATATAAAGTGATCTCAACCAATGTCATACTTCAGCGGAGAAAACCCAGGAATGCAAAAATTTTATTGCAAAACGGGTTGCAGTGTCTTGGTGCAATGTACTTTTTTTAACAACCCGTTTTGCAATAACCCCTTTTTGCAATACACACTTTTTGAAATAAACTCATCACACGTCAATTGATACCAATTGGCAAAACATGCATATTAAACATGTTTAAAGAAAATTAACATTTATTTTTACACTGTCCAAACATTTGCTTCTTGTTTAAAGTGATATTATGCGCATTGTGTCACTGTTTAATTGAGCTGAAAAAAAATAACAGGTCAAAATATTTAGTTAAAATGTGGTAACTGGCTTATTATCTGCAACTCATCTTGCTACCAGTTGTTTATAAAAAATATATATTATATTCGATATTTTACATGACTGTCCCAGTCCTCTAAGCCGAGCGAACTGTCTTTCTATTAGGATCGGAGTTAGTGTCCGTGTGTCGTATGAATAGATATCGTTGAAGGAAATTAAAGTGATCCGTAAAACAAATGTGTGCCTTTGTTTCGTATGTACGAATCTGCACTAAAACTAGATTTAGAATCACATCGTACATCGAATCATTTCTAGCGTCAAAACGTAGTACGGTTTATATTCAAATGCATTATTTTACTCTTTCCGGGATATTGTTTTAGTATGTTGATGCTGCATTAACAAATATAAGTGTAAATGAATTGAAAACAATAAAAATAAACAACGGTTGCGATAGACACCTATAAACATAGCATATACTGTTAGATGCGCATAATAAATTACTTTAATGTTGAGTTACTCATACACACGTTTAGGATGTCTTGGTTTCCTGTTAGTTTAAAGCCTGCAAACCACGTCAAGGTCGAAAACCATTGAAAGGTTGTTTTTTTTTGTTGTTGTTTTTTAATGTGTTTTTATTTTTATTTTGTTAACAGTGGAACAAAACACCAAATCATATATGTTAACGATTAGCTGATTCCTTTTTGAGACATTCAGAAATTTATTTATTTCTCCTACTTGCTTCTTCCTGACAGGTTTCTGTTTTTAACATTTCATCTCAAAGCCATCGATAACTAGATCCTCTAATTAACATAGCGAATTTCAAACCATCCCAAAAAATCAAATTCCAATAAGACACCCCAACCCGTTTTTGCAATAAATTTATTGCAAAACGGGTTTATTGCGAAACGAGTTGTTATAAAAATAGCAAATTGCAATAAGACACTCCAACCCGTTTTGCAATAAAATATAAAATTATTGCAAATCGGGTTTATTGCAAAACGGATTGTTATAAAAAAAATATCAAATTGCAATAAGACATTCAAACCCGTTGTGCAATAAAATTATTGCAAATAAAAGTTCGATGATTTTATTGCAAAACGGGTTTATATCAAAACGGGTTGTTGTAAACAAAATTAAATTCAATAAGACACCCCAACCCGTTTTGCAATAAAAAATATGCACTCCTGGGTATTCTTCACTTACTTCCCAAATTGCTGAACATCACTTCATATATACATTCAGCCTTGTGTTATCATATTCATTTTAGAAACGACATTTGAAACTTCCTTTATACCGTTTCAAATCAATTTAAAACAATGAGCATATATATGATGGTTTTCTTGCGAAACGGTTTGTTACACACAATCTTAACTTGAGCTCCAAATTGGTTGATATCACTTTCTATATACATTATGTGTTGTTTTATCGTACTAAATCTTGAAATGCATCGCCTTCAATGCTTTTTAATTTTTAGTAGAAATTAACAGTTTTGTCTATTTTTGGAAATACTATTATTTCAATACGAGATTTCAAATTTCCTTTTTAATGTTTCCAAACCATTTGAATAAATTTATACATGTGTAATTATTTTATTGCAAAACGGGTTTATTGCAAAGCGGGTTGCTATGAAAATTTCAAATTGCAATAAGACACTATAACCCGTTTTGCAATAAAATTATTGCAAATCCGGTTTATTGCAAAACGGGTTGTTATAAAAATATCAAATTGCAATAAGACACTCTAAACCGTTTTACAATAAAATAATTGCAAATCAATTTGCGATGATTTTATGGCAATACAGGTTTATTGCAAAACGGGTTGTTGTAAAAAAAATCAAATTGCAATAAGACACTCCAACCCATTTTTCAATAAATTTATTGCAAAACGGGTTTATTGCAAAACGGGTTGTTATGAAAATTTCAAATTGCAATAAGACACTCTAACCCGTTTTTCCATAAAATATTGCATTTTGCGTTATCTTAACTTTAGTACTAAATTGTTGGAAATCACTTTCGAAACACATTCTGTGTTGTTTTATCGTATTAAATCTCGAAATGCATCACCTTCCATGCATTTTAAGTCTAAACTCACATATTTGTCAATTTTTTATAACAATTTTATTTAAATAAAACACGTCAAACTCCCTTTTAACTCTTCCAATTCATTTGAATAAATTTATACAAGAGTGATGATTTAATGGCAAAACGGGTTTATTGCAAAACGGGTTGTTGTAAAAAATCAAATGGCAATAAGACACTCCAACCCGTTTTGCAATAAAATTATTGCAAAACGGGTTTATTGCAAAACGGGTTGTTATGAAAATTTCAAATTGCAATAAGACACTCTAACCCGTTTTGCAATTAAATTATTGCATTTCTCGATTTTCTTCAATTAAGTATTGCATTGGTTGAAATCACTTTCTACAAACATTTTCGGTGTTGTTGTATCACATTTAACCGCATTTTATTTGTTGTTCGAATCTTACACCTCTGTCTTATTTTGAAAAAAAATCCTTATAAACAACATTGAGACTTTCTTCGAAAAGTGTCCAATCAATTTGAATCAATTAGTACATGTGTGATGTATTAGTGCAAAATGAGTTTATTGTGAAACGGGCTTTTATTTCTTTTTTTTACATCGCAATAAGACACTGCAACCCGTTTTGCAATAACATTGTTGGATTTCTGGGTTAGATTCGCTTAATCTTCAAAGTGTTAAGATCACTATTTATATACATTCTGTGTTTGTTTATCAGATTTACTCATGAAATTGGTCACTTTTAATGTCTGTTAATTTTTGGTCGAATCTTACACCTCGCTCTTATTATATGTAAACAAACTCTATATATATAGATTTGAATATTTCTTTTCAGCGTTTCAAATCAGTTTGAATCAATAAGTTCATGTGTGTTTGAGTTTATGCAAAAAGAGTTTAGTGCACATTTTTGTGTATTTTTTATAACAATTTAATTTAAATAAAACACGTCAAACTCCCTTTTAACTCTTCCAATTCATTTGAATTAATTTATACAAGAGTGATGATTTTATTGCAAAAAGGGTTTATTGCAAAACGGGTTGTTGTAAAAAAAAATCAAATTTCAATAAGACACTCCAACCCGTTTTGCAATAAAATTATTGCAAAACGGGTTTATTGCAAAACGGGTTGTTATGAAATTTCAAATTGCAATAAGACACTCTAACCCGTTTTGCAATAAAATTATTGCATTTCTCGATTTTCTTCAATTAAGTATTGCATTGGTTGAAATCACTTTATACACCAATTCGGTGTTGTTGTATCACATTTACTCATGAAATTGATCACTTTAACTGCCTTTTATTTGTTGTTCGAATCTTACACCTCTGTCTTATTTTGGAAAAAAAAAATCCTTATATACAACATTTGAGACTTTCTTCGAAAAGTGTCCAATCACTTGGAGTCAATTAGTACATGTGTGATGTATTAGTGTAAAACGAGTTTATTGCAAAAACGGCCTTTTATTTCTTCATTTACATCGCAATAAGACACTGCAATCCGTTTCGCAATAACATTATTGGATTTCTGGGTTAAATTCGCTTAATCATGAAAGTGTTAAGATCACTGTTTATATATATATATATATATATATATATATATATATATATATATATATATATATATATATATATATATATATATATATATATATATATACATTCTGTGCTTGTTTATCACATTTACTCATGTAATTGGTCACTTTCAATGTCTGTTTATTTTAGGTCGAATCTGACACCTCTGTCTTATAATATGTATACAAACTCCATATATACGACATTTGAATCTTTCTTTTCAGCGTTTCAAATCAATTTGAATCAATAAGTTCATGTGTAACGATTGTATTGCAAAAAGAGATTAATGCACAACGGGTTGTTATAAAAATGCCCATTGCAATAAAACACTGCAAACCGTTTTGCAATAAAATTATGCACTACTGGGTATTCTTCAATTTATTTCCAAATTGGTGAACATCACTTTATATAAACATTCAGCCTTGTTTTATCATATTTACGTTAGAGACTACTTTAAAACTTCCGTTATACCGTTTCAAATCAATATGAAACAATTAGTATTAAATCTCGAAATGCATCATCTTCCATGCATTTTAAGTCTTAACTCGCAGTTTTGTCTATTTTTATAACAATTTTATTTAAATACAACACTTGAAACTCCCTTTTAACTCTTCCAGTCCATTTGAAATAATAAGACACTCCAACCCGTTTTGCAATAAATTTATTGCAAAACGGGTTTATTGCAAAACGGGTTGTTGTAAAAAAATCCAATTGCAATAAGACACTCCAACCCGTTTTGCAATAAATTTATTGCAAAACGGGTTTATTGCAAAACGGGTTGTTACAGTGTTCAGTGTACTTGTCTGAGTTTTCGAGTACTCGAAAATCTTCAATCCGGGCTTTAAAAAGAGTAGCATTGAAATAAACGTTAAATGATGTTCACCTTTTTATGACGTTGCGTCTGGCACGTATGTATTTACGACGCCATCACGTTGAAATCATAACTGCAACTTCCACACCTGGTATGAGACGCCCGTTCGTAGTAAAATCGCAGTATGGGAAAGAAAATAAGACTATACAGCGGCGGGGTTCTTGTGACGAGAAACACAGACAAAGACGAGATTGCACACGACACTGTAAAAATTAAGGCAAAAATTGAACGACGGGAAAAGTAGAGAGCAATCAAGGAAAAGAAACGTCAAAGGGTTAACGATGCTGATCGCAAAAGGCGACTTCATCGATGTGCAAGAAAGGACGCCAGGAGCGCAATATCTCAGCAAACTAAGCATTCCGATATAACGGCTGGTGCTAATGTAGACGGACCGCAAGATGATGGCGTTGCAGCACTTGCAGGAGATAAGGACAATGCTGATTGGTGAAAAGGCAAACACGATGCATTTTCAAACATGCCGATTCTGTGTTGGGACGAAGATGTCAGCGTTCTTATTATGTTCCATGAGGACCACTGACATTCGCAATTACATTGAAGGAAAGCTGAATTGAACTTTTGCTTATTGCTGTTTTGCCTGCAATGAACAGGTTATTGCACGTATATGGTTGTGCCTATGTATTGTCATAATGCAATCACTTAAAATAAAAAAAGATTTACAAAAATGTCTTATGTAGCCGTATTTTGCTTACGATCAACAATTACAGCGAGCCGGACACGGTCTAACCATCAAGTACCTGCCATTATCAACATCTACTTCATAATATCGCAACTGCTTTTTTTCCAAGTATAATCACCACTCGTAAAGTGAAAAATCCTGAGCAACGGGGGATTGAACCTGCGACCTCCAGAGTGGTAGTCAGACACTCAACTGCTTCGCTAAAGAGCTAGCTCAACAGCACGGCTGTTGGAAGTGACCTTATTTCACTACACTCTTCCCCCTTTAAATGTTTCAAGGCCCAGGCACGCCCGCCTCGGCGTGTCTTGCATCCACATTGCCCACCAAGAAACCATTAAACAATTCACACCCACTTTTTGAATATCTCATCATCGTCGCCATTAAAGTGAAAAATCCTGAGCTCCAACAGGGAATTGAACCCGCGACCTCCATAGTGGTAGTCAGACACTTTAACCGCGTCGCTAAAAAGCTAGCCCAACAGCAAAGGCTGATGGAAGTTACATTATTTCACTACAGTTCTCGAATGATTCGTCTTCATTTACTTTAATTTGCATGGTTTCAGATACGTTTGATTTGCTATTATCGATAAGCGCGGGAACAAACTCTTTAACACCGCTACTCCATGTCGCATGCGGTCAAATTGATGCGGCGTCAATCACAGAGCATGTGCTCACCGTGCATACCGTGCGGACGTCACTGTATGAGTCTGAAAGCGTTGCGTAAAAAAAACGCCAGGTAAACGGTTATTATAGAGAAAGTCTAATGTAATTTGGAGTTGTAGACGATTGTGATAGTTTCTCTGTGTTGATGATGGTGAAAGTAAAAAAGTGTGGTAGATAATAAACACTTTATTATGCATTTACTGTGGAACTTTTGAGGCGGTTTGAACTCAAAGCGAAAATACTATTATGGTTATATGTCAGTCATACTTTATGATACATTTCTTAATGAAGGTTTCTGGTTTTCAAAGTTTGCTTTCCTTCTTCATCAATCATCATAAATTTATAAAATCTTTAACTTTGAACTTTGGTGTGAATTTCACCAAAGTTCAAAGTTTAAGATTTTTGAAATTAATGTTTAATAGTTTATGATGTAAAAAGGAGCTTATTCACTTGTTATATTCTATAAATTTATATAACAAAATAACGTTTTAAATATTGAAATTCACGTTGAAAAGTGGCAAATTAAAAAGGGAGGGGAGACCCCTCCCGCACCCTTTCCGTTTGCCCCCACCCATTCTTGCGTACAACCCTAATGACTTGCATACACAGTGCTATAGGCATCCAGACGATCCACGCAGCGCCTTCGCAAAAGGGAAGCAAACACAAACTTTGCAACAAAAATAACTTAAAAGCTTAGCAGATTAAGTGTTTTATTAAGCTCATCTCCGTTCTGCTGTGGTGCAAGTTTTTTAACAGTTTGGCTTGATTGGTCATTGTCGGCTCGGGTACTACTTAAATGTACCCCGGGTACTCCTTAGTATACTTAAATGTACCCCTGGTACGGACAATATACTGAAACGTACTCTGGAATTCTAGTGCTTAGTTTGGCTCGAGTGACCTATTTTTACGCCTCATAGCAGTCTGTTGAAGCTTTCTCGGTCAGCAGCTGGAGCGTGCGCGTCGCGACCGAGGCGAGAGTCGTCGCAGAAGATTCTCTCACCTGTACATATTTCCTTATAGAGGGGAACTTCTGCGGGCGGCTCTGCTAATCCAGCTCAGTCCGCCACCCTCGAGCCGGACGTCTTCCACACTTCTGGGATTGCTGTCTTCTCCAAGATGCAGCGGTCTTGTCACCCGCTGTTTATCGTCGAGAGTTCGCTGGCCCGGACCTGCCAGAGGTCCCGTCTGTAGAGGGACGGGAACAGTGGGCCAGCGAGACCACCAGTGTGGAGGACATACGGGGCGGACCTGGGGCTTGCCTTTCGCGGGGGATGCATGTCCCATGAACATCGAGGAAGGGCCTTATAGAGGGACCCCGTGGCGGCGGTACTCAGTACGCTCAACGCACTGGGGAAACCGTCTCGGGGATGAAGACGACAGCCGTTGACGACGAGAGTGGCCATAAAGGCAGAGCTGTCCGCTGCAGTCACTTGGCGGAGCTGCGTTCAGACATAAATTTGTCTTGAAATTGTCTACCACCAGTGCACATTAAGGTCTCATTGGCCACCGTGCACTGGTCTATTTGGATCTAAATGATATCTTTGACGAATACCCGGGCAGCCGGGGTAAATTTGTCCTACTTTGGCTCAAAATTAATATTTTTCCCCTTAAAGGTCACAGGGGCAGGTCCAGCCATAATGACCCCGTGAAGGGGCTCGTCTGGACCTGTAAATAAACTCTTAATAACAACAACAACAACTGTTGAAGCTTTGTTGCTCAAAATAGGGACTGTCAAAATCTTAATATCATGTAATTTTATTCATTATCTTTACAATCAATAAACACTGAATTATCATTGTTAGATGGTCGCTTAGCGACCGTCCAAGGTGGTTAGTCTAAAATTCAGGTCGATACGCCTTAGCTACTAGGAGCCCAATACCCGCTTACTACGCGTATCCGCGCGAGAAAGAGTTGTATAATTTATGCAAGAGGTTTGAGTTCTCCAATTTTATTCATTCACAAATAAAAACATTATATTAATATCGTGTTAAATGCAACAGTTTCGAACGGTGCTTTTATAAAAAAAAAAGCAATAAACAATGATCGTACTGTACGTGTCGCGGAGGAGATTGTTTATGAATGAATAAAATAGTCCACTTTCTGCAGCGTCTTTATGACGCAGTATTTTTGCTCAGTCCATTCATTATATGAGGCTATTAATAGATGCGCCTGTCGATAAACAAAGGAAAGTTCACGGGCAATAACAACGCAATAGGTTACGCTCTCACATACACCTCAATGACGTAGTACAGGTCATTCGTAAATTGAGGCTATTAATAGATTCGGGAAAAAGTTTACGCTTATTTATATTCTCAATTTATAAAACGTTGAACATAAGTTCAACAATAACTTCAGCGATACGATAGACATAAACAAAAAAAGTTTCATAATCGCTAAACCCGAATATAACAAACAATTTATAATAATAATACGAATGACCTGTTTCGTAACCTCGTTCATGCTACTACAGCGGGTTTTTCTGGAAAACGTTCTTTGGTTCTCAACAGATAGCGGCGATCTTTTGTATTTACGGGTGCTAGCAACGCATTAGTAGAAGGTTAGTTAAAAGTTAAGCTTGTTTATATTCACAGTTATCAATACATAGACAGTTGGATATGAGTTCATCAATTACTACAGGCATACTATAAGCTACCTCGAAAATGCTTTATAATCGCTAAAACCGAAAACAACTAAATAAAAATTATATTATATTAAATATATTTATAACAATAAATATCTTTTAAAAATGTAGTCGGCGTATACGCTGACTTTGAAATAAAATTTGCAATTTAGTTTTCTAAATAAATAAATACAATTAAACACAAGTTAAACTATTGTGTTGTGTTTTTCACGTGTAAGTTGCATATTCACCGCATGAAATGTGTGTTAGCATTGTCAAACCACACATTAGTGTGAGTAGATAAAAAATATACTACGGGAGAGCACTTTATATGTGTCCTCATATGCCTTGTTATGAGTATCTTTCTTCACTATCGAAATATATCGTATGTTGATATTTGATTTAAACGCAGTTTTCTTTCGACACATTTAAATCACACGTCCATAGCGCCGTCATGCGAAAATGGGTCTTATGCGTTTTGGCAAGCGTTTTTCAAACCCAACATGTGCATTTGCGCAGTCAGGCCATAGGCGATGCTGTTTTCTATAAAATCACTCAATATGTTATGATTCTCCTTACCAGACGGAGATGTAGCTGAGTGGGCTATTTATGTGATGGGCGCATATGGAATAAGACCCATTTTCGCATGACGAGGGTCATTACAAATCTCATTGCGAATTGAAAATACCACATTTAAGAACAATGCTTTTTGATACAAAATAGAATTCAAAATAACAAACTTGTTAATAATGACAGCCTATCCACACATTTAGGAATGATTTCCAGACGTGCTGACCAAGTACGGCAAACATTGTGGTATGATAATTAAACGATTTTCTCTTATCGTACTAATACTAATACTATTTTGCTATACAATTTCTCATCTTGGAGGCGAAAGTGAAATTCTGCGAGATGGATTGTAACGCGTAATTGTAACAGGGCCACAATTTGTGTCGTTTTAGCATACAGAGAGTAGTCCGGAATTCCTTACACTGAACAGTGCTACATCTTTTGAATTGAGCACATACACAGTGATGTAGCAAAAATTCAGAGGTTGTATCTCGAATCAGCATATTACATATTTGAAAATATTCATGCGTGTCTGTTGGCGTTATGTAAAAGTCACTAAGATGAAAACTGAGTAAAACAGCTATGCCTAAAAAGCGCATTAGTGCTCTATACCTATGTTTATGTCAGCGTTGTTGACACCGTGTGAACTGCTCGGGTAACAAGTAAAGCATAAACAGCAATGTTTATATACTTTTATTCATCCACATACAAGATACGCAGATTATTGTATATTTTGAATGTGTATATGGTGTCAAAAATCAAAAGTTTTGTACACGGAACTTTCATTATGAATTTATATTCTTGGTGAGATAGTTATTTGCTATTCCAAAAATATTGCTTTAATATGATGGTGACTGCAAATTTTCTTTATATTAAGTTCTCATTACCATTTTCATCATACTATCTATGCTTTCAGAACGTCCAAAAAGCCATGTTGTTTTTATTTTGTCTAAGATATTTCTATGAAATAATAAGGATGATAAAAAGTGCACACAAAACTCGACCCGTGCGCTATGACACACACTTTATAAATTTGAATGGCGTGTGTTCATTTCAAACTTGCGAGTGATTTTGAAAAATGAATTGCGTGTTAAAATATGCACTAGCGAACATTTTCAGTGCCTTCAGCGCTTTGGTTTTAGATTTTGGAGGTGCCTAGTTAAACCCCTAGAAAGCGGCAGTGGGTCGAATAAGAGCGAACCGTGAAATACACTAATTAAAATACAGTACAGTAGGGTGTGGCATTTAATCATGTATAAACAAAATTAGTTCGGAAGCGGTTTTGAAAATCTGTCAAGTGCAAAGTTGGTAATGTTTGCAACCAATTTTTTTGCCAATACAGAATTGAAATTGTTAACTATATATGTTTGAGTTTATCCATGTCAGTTGCACAAATGCCATCGCGTTTTCTGCTATTTAAACACACGGCTTTTATTTTTAGATTTATCATTTTCATGAAAATGAGGAGCTTCATTATCAATATAGCTAGATAAATACTCAATTATATTTTTACGAAGATTAACCGTTAGTGTCAATCTGTTATTCTGTATTATTTTCTTTGGCTGCAGAAGACAGTCAATTTGTTCATAATTGACTTTTCCAATAAACACAAAGTCAAAGTGGTACAGTCAAGTTACCATTACCGGATCATTACCCATACCGGATCACTTTGATGTTCAAGACTGCGTATCTCGATAAATAGTTGACATTTTTAGCTCGACTATTATATATGAAATATATATAGTGGAGCTATCCTACTCACCCAGGCGTTTGTGTTGTCGTTAGCGTGCAAAAGTTAAAGTTTGCGTACTACCCCAAATATTTTCAATGTCCTTTGACATATTGCTTTCATATTTTCCATACTTGTGTACCATCATGACCCCAACCTATAAACAAGAGCAGACAACTGTATCAAGCATTTTGACAGAATTATGGCCCTTTTATACTTAGAATATGCATATTATTAAAGTTTGCGTACTACCCCAATATTTCCTGTGTCCCTTGACATATTGCTTTCATATTTTGCATACTTGTTAACAATCATGACCCCAACCTATAAACAAGAGCAGACAACTGTATCAAGCATTTTGACAGAATTATTGCCCTTTTTATACTTAGAATATGCATATTATTGATAAATCTATGTAAAAGTTTGCGTACTACCCCAAATATTTCCTGTGTCCCTTGACATATTGCTTTCATATTTTGCATACTTGTTTACCAACATTACCCCAACCTATAAACAAGAGCAGACAACTGTATCAAGCATTTTGACAGAATTATTGCCCCTTTTATTCTTAGAATATGCATATTTTTGATAAATCTATGTAAAAGTTTGACAAAACAACACTTACCTTACATACCACAATGCACTCCACCCAAACCATCCACCACAACCCCCCCCCCCCCCCCCAGAACCCCCCCCCCCCCAACCCCCCCCCAATTTTTTTTTTCTTCTTATTTTGAAAGATCATCTATTAAATGATCACACACCCACATTATACCCCCCTCTCCCCCCCCAACCCTCCCCCCCCACATTTTTTTTTCTTCTTATTTTTGAAAGATCATCTATTAAATGATCACAAACCCACAACATTATACCCCCCCCCCCCCCCCCCTCCATGATGGCTTACTGTCAAGCACTCGAATTGACGAGCGCGCTGTCCTCTGACAGCTCTTGTTAGATTATATTCTACCTAAAGCATCTTCTAGGACTGTTCTTGAAAACGCTCTGATTGAGTCGTAGTCGGAGCTACTCTGTGTCAAACATTTCGGCATGTTTTGCTGACATGTATACATATACCACTTTGTTGACTTCCGTCTCGTTTCCAAATTGAGGTTGAACATTTTTTCACGGTCAAATGCTATAACTATGTTGGAAAGTAGGAACTTTACGCATTAATTTAAAGGCCATTAAGTAGACTTTCTGCCTGCAAAAGTCCATTTCAGTTTTGATTCATGTTTAAGATTTTGCAACACCTTAAATGAAATTAAAAATTAGGGCAATAACGGATCAAGTGTGATAATATGCGTATTGATAAAATATTGGATTTAAATATATGCAAATCTTGTTGATTCTTACAATAAATGGTCTCAATCTTAATGTTTTATTTATGTTCCATGTTCAATATCGATAATTAGATATGATTAAAATAATTTACATGTTTTATAAGATGCCCATATATCTTGTTGATCTTTTTAGGATTTTCAACAGATACATGTAATTCACACAAGAACACCATGCCTAAAGTGTGGATACAAGATCTCATATAGAAAAGAATTAATAACAAAATAATGAATATAATTTATAACTGGCAATGTAACTTGGTCATTGTAAACAACACATTTCATGTTTCAACAGTTTAAATAGCGTGTTAGATGCCCCCTGAGTAGTTTTAGTCACGTGATCTGTTATGGCTACAACTGATCCGGTAATGCATGAAAAAAGTTTTGACACAGTGACCTTTTTAGCTCGACTATTATATATGAAATATATATTGTGGAGCTATCCTACTCACCCCGGCGTCGGCGTTAGCGTCTGCGTTGGCGTTAGCGTGCAAATATTAAAGTTTGCGTACTACCCCAAATATTTTCAATGTCCCTTGACATATTGCTTTCATATTTTGCATACTTCTTTCCAACATGACCCCAACCTATAAACAAGAGCAGACAACTCTATCAAGCATTTTGTAATAATTATGGCCCCTTTTCCACTTAGAATATGCAGCAAATGCCTTTTTCACTTAGAATATGCAGCAAATGTTAAAGTTTGGGTACTACCCCAAATATTTTCAATGTCCCTTGACATATTGCTTTCATATTTTGCATACTTCTTTACCAACATGACCCCAACCTATACACAAGAGCAGACAACTCTATCAAGCATTTTGTAATAATTATGGCCCTTTTTCCACTTAGGCTATGCTTATTATTGATAAATCTCTGTTAAAGTTTGCGTACCACCTCAAATATTTTCAATGTCCCTTGACATATTGCTTTCATATTTTGCTAACTTCTTTACCAACATGACTTCAATCTATAAACAAGAGCAGACAACTGTATCAAGCATTTTGTAAGAATTATGGCCCTTTTTCCATTATAATATGCATATTACTTTAGGTACATTGCCTTAACTTCTTTATTTATGGACAGATTTTATTAATACTTTGACAAAATAACTCTTACCTGAATATTACAATGGATTCCACCCAAACAATACCCCATGCCCCAACCCAGAATCCCTGCCCCCCCCCCCTCCCCCCCCCCACAACAAATATTTTTTTCTCCTTTTTTATATTTGAAAGATCATTTTATAAATGACCCCACCCCACATTATACCCTTCTCTCACCCCCCACCCCCCCAAATTTTTTATTTTTTTCACTTTTTTTAATTTTGAAAGATCATCTATTAAATTATTGAATATGAAAAATTTCCTCATGATGGCTTACGTTATAATACTGTCAAGCACTCAAATAGCGGTAGTCCTCTGACAGCTCTTGTTTTTTTTTGCTGATCAAAAATGTGACACAAACAGGTAGATAGTTTTATTGGTCATAACTCTATACATTCGTATAAAATATTTCCTCCTTTATGTATTGCTCATGTCGTGTTTTTTAGTAACACAAAATCGTTTATTTATGAGTATTTTCCATGCTTCAACGTCTGTTGACATTTTTTTACAAGAAATTATTATTAACCTCCCCTGTTTTTTTCCTTCTTTATAAAGTACCAGTAAAACACACTTTCCCAATTGAGAAAAAAAAGCAAAATTCCCAATTACCATCTGTAAAATTCCTAAGAGGAAGAAAAGGTGTGTGATTTTTTTTAATAAAAGCGCATTATCTGCAAGTGAACAATTTAAATTAAGGCTAAAAATGAATATTTCAAACAAAGAGGCATGTAAAAGAATATTTAAATGGGTTTGTGCAACTAAGTACCATTACTTAGGCTAGCATTTTAAAAGACCCATGATGCCCAAACCGATAATTTCATGACCCAAATTTTTTCTCAATAATTCTAGTACTGGTGCTTCCCCAATTGGGCAAAAAAATCGCTGATATCAGTTTTATAGCATGCAATCTTGAAATTTGGATAAATAATCAGAATCCAGGGCTCAAGAAGAACCATTATTTTAAAGATGGCGGTTTTACACTGTCAACCAAATTTATTACTTATCGATTAAAAAGAACCCTTGACTCAACAAGAATCTACCATATTCCACATTTTTTTTGCTTATGCCAGTTATGGTGTTTTTTAGTTTAAGCAATATTTCAATGTGAAAGTATTTTTTCTCCACTGCCTTCTTTTGCTTTACTCTCAATAATTGTTTAAAATAATTGATGTTTGACATTGAGAGTAAACTGAACACTAAGGTGAAATTTGATTTTTTTTATGCTTCAAGGCAATACAATATATGGAAGCACTTTAATTGCAAACTAATTAGTTCACTATATTTCTTGCATTTTTAACATGGAAAATTCATTTTAAAAGCTTGGTGTGTTTTTTTTAGTGGATTGGACTTTACAGATCTTCAATCATTATACAATGCTGCGATTATTTTTAACATATTCATTTACAAAAAATAATTCATTAAATGGTATACTTGTAATAAGGGTTTATTGTAACAACCCTCCTCAGATTCAATATTCAAATGGTATCCAATTGTAACCCAACACCAATTAGAAAAAAAGTACTTTTAAACATGTTCTTTAGTTAGTTTTTGACTCTTTGATTTTTTTCTGTACGAATGGTGAATAATAACCCACCATTAGACATTTAAGTACAGAAAGCTATACAGTGTAGTTATCAACCAATTAAAATGGTTGACAAAAGGTGATATTCACTTGCCCTGATAGTGATTCAACTTATTCAGAAGGTCCATAAAGCACAAGCACTTTCAAGTTTTTTTCTGAATAAACGTCACAATGATGATAAATATATCCAAATCAGTTGAGTTGTCATCCAATAAGTTATTTCTCCGCCCAGTTCATTATTCTCATATAAAATGCTTATTTCATTACTCTGAAAGTCGCTTTGTAAGACCGTGTGACCGCAACAAGTTGAATCTGATTGAGTAACACATTAGTTTGATTTAAAGCTGGTTAGTGGTCAATTAACATTTTGCAAAACGGACCAATTTCATTTGAACAATCAGCTTAAAAACATAATGTTTTAAAAAGATATATTTGATTGCTTTTTGCT
Source organism: Dreissena polymorpha (assembly GCF_020536995.1). Lineage (NCBI taxonomy): Eukaryota > Metazoa > Mollusca > Bivalvia > Myida > Dreissenidae > Dreissena > Dreissena polymorpha. The sequence continues at coordinate 3,416,533 of NC_068359.1, read as the reverse complement.
TAATTATATAAAATTTGAGGGTAGTATTGAAAAACAACAATCACTCGTGTCAGTTTCATAATAATCTATGCATAGCAAGGATGACCTATAAATGCACTGCATTATGAAAGCAACAATTTTGCTATTCAAAAATCTTTTTCAGGTTTGTAATGCCCAAGTGAGATCTTAGGACACGGCTTAGCAGTGATGTAAACTAGTGCTGATAACTTTGCTTTGCTGACAGGAAGTATGGACGATGAGATGTTTTATGGAGATGAGTTTCCTGACATATCAGGAATTGATGAAGATGTGCTTAGGGCTTACTTGGAAGGGGATACTGTTAACCCAGAAATAGAGGAGTTGCTCAAAGGCAGGTTCCAACTATTAATTGGCATAGAAACAACATGTTGAATGAAAATACTTGTCATACAAAATATAATGAAATCTACATGTAACACAATTATTTTCCTGTAGTGAAAACAGGGGTCGGCCTTGGGTCAAATTTTAGGGAGAAGTCATTTCTCTCTTGACTGACATTTAAGGAAAAGTGAGCAGAAATAATAGAGAAGTCATGTTTTTTTGTTATATCTTATCTATCTTGAAATAAGTTGCATTATTTCACCATTTGAAATCACTGAATACAAAATATATATTAAGAATCCTGCTCTTTCATTTATCGTCCCCTCCCTGTTAAACCGGAGGGGACTTATGGTTTGCGCTCTGTCAGTCTGTCCATCACACTTTTCTGGATCCTGCGATAACTTTAAAAGTTCTTCATATTTTTTCATGAAACTTAAGACATGGATAGATGGCAATATGGAGATTATGCACATCATTTCATTTTGTTCCTATGTCAATAATACATTTTGTAATGGTTTCTACATGTACATGTATGGCAACAACAACAAAAAAATCGGACAATGGTGGAGTTTCACCGGTAGGGGACCATATTGCTTGGCAATCTCTTGTTATAATTGTTCATTCGATTAACAATCAAGTAAAAAAAAAACAACTAAATAGACAACTTACTTATAGCATTCAAGAGTGCATGAAAGTGCATATATTGTTTACATCCACAACCCACCCACCCCACAAACAAACAAAAATTTATTTTTGTGTGTGGGCGAATTTGATATAAAAAATTACCTTGTAAAGTTCTGCCGTCCAGACTGCATGTCTACAAACACTCTGAAGCTGAGTATCATACAATCTTAATATTAAAAAACATGGCCTTCAGGCGGGGTGAAGTCCTGTGTACCTTCTCAATCATAAATTTTCCTAATCACCATGGCACTTGCTCAGAAAAAAGTGATTCCAAGTAAATAAATGGTTTCAGTCTGTTATAAAAAAGGATGCCAGGTAATGTGGCAGTTCTAATTATATGGCTGTTGCAAAACAAAGTGAAGACTGTAGATGTCACCTTTGTTTTCAATGAACATTACACTTTTTCAAAACATGATAATCTTTGCTGAGATTGAAAATGGTTCCAGTCCAATAGAAAACATGGCTGCTTGGGAACAGTGAAGTTTTCCGTGTACCACATAAATAAAATCTTGTGAACACACTTTAAGTCACATTTGTTGCCCACTGATTATGAAACTTAATCAGAACAAATTGTCTTTTTCTGGGAAAAGTCATAAAATGGGCCCCAGTCCATTAAACAAGAGCTGTTGGGGATGGAGTGGAACCTTTCCTGATTATGCAATAGTGAGACATTATCAGGTTGGAAAAGTTAAGTTTATTTGGGTGTCATGTGACAGCCTTGGGGCCTTTTGTTCTCTTGTTTATTTATCATACTATGGATCTGTACTGTTGCTAGTGGACAAGTAGATTTGCACATAGATATTGTCTATCGACATGTTAACATGATTCAATATAACATCCACCCACCTTTATTCTTAATTTTTTAAATTCTTTTTCAGCCTATAGCCAAAAAGCCCCAGAAGCTTTGACGCGAGTATCCGTGAAAGAGTTGTGGGAAAACTGCCTCTCTCCAACGTTCTTCCAGACCATTGAGAACCTGATACCACTGCTGCTGTTGTGTTTTGTGTTCAAATTGATCTGCTCATTCTCAAAATCAGGTAGAGACCAACATGATAATTGTGTTTTTCATGGATTTCAATTTATGCAGAATTCTGCTTCTTGTTTCAAACATTTTTTTTTGCAATTTTCTCACTTTTAACTTTTACCAAATATTTTCCTTGCATAGTTTGGATGTAAATGTTACCAAAGAGTTATTTTAAAGAGTATTTTACATCAAGCTGCTGGGTTTTCTTGCAGAAAAGGTAATATACATGTAAAAACTCAATGTAACATTTGCAGAGCATTTAATCATTCTGCTGAAGGAAACTCTATAATTCAGTATTTTTTCACCTGAAAATTTCATTGTAATCTCGTTTTTCAAAATCTATTTAAATCCTTGTTGTATTGACTATTCAGTTAAACTTATTATACATTTACTTTTTTGTTATAATGTAACACTTATCGTAGGCATTATTTATAAATCCAATACCAACCTATGACATATTTTCTCAAACATGTCTTAACCCTTTACCACTTAGATACGTATTTTGTTGCATTTGTAGTCCCTTAGAAAATTGAATTAAAGACCTTTCTTACTTGATTCGAGTTTTAAAGGCTTCATTTCTAACCCTTATGTAGTTGATAAGCAGCAAACAGCACAACAGTTTTAAAACCTGAACAGACTGCGAGTAAGTCACAGGCTGTTCTAGTTTTATGCTGGTTGCAAAAGCCATTTTCACTTTGCTTCCTATGGGGTAAAGGATTAAAATCAAGTCATGGTTTGTAGTGTACTGTTGCACAAAAATATGCTGAACTGAGGCACACCAACTTTTCATTGAACTTCTCATAGTTCAATGTTCTCTACAGGATCTGGTGACCGGGACATCCCTCCATTGCTAATACACCTGTCCAGTCTGTTGTTTGGACTCCTAATAGTTCAATGTTCTCTACAGGATCTGGTGACCGGGACATCCCTCCATGGCTAACACACCTGTCGGGTCTGTTGTTTGGACTCCTAATAGTTCAATGTTCTCTACAGGATCTGGTGACCAGGACATCCCTCCATTGCTAATACACCTGTCCAGCCCGATGTTTGGACTCCTCATTGTTCCATGTTCTCTACAAGATCTGATAACCAGGACATCCCTCCCTGGCTAATACACCTGTCCAGTCTGATGTTTGGACTCCTGATAGTTCAATATTCTCTACAGGATCTGATGCCCAGGACATCCCTCCATGGCTAACACACCTGTCCAGTCTGTTGTTTGGACTCCTTCTATAGTTCAATGTTCTCTACAGGATCTGATAACCAGGACATCCTTCCATAGTTAATACACCTGTCCAGTCTGATGTTTGGACTCCTGATAGTTCAATGTTCTCTACAGGATGTGATGACCAGGACATCCCTCCCTGGCTAAAACACCTGTCCAGTCTGATGTTTGGACTCCTAAAAGTTCAATGTTCTCTACAGGATCTGGTGACCAGGACATCCCTCCCTGGCTAATACACCGTCCAGTCTGTTGTTCCGACTCCTAATAGTTCAATGTTCCTTTCAGGATCTGATGACCAGGACATCCCTCCCTGGCTAAAACAACTGTCCAGTCTGTTGTTTGGACTTCTGATAGTTCAATGTTCTCTACAGGATCTGATAACCAGGACATCCCTCCCTGGCTAATACACCTGTTCAGTCTGTTGTTTGGAGTCCTAATAGTTCAATGTTCCTTTCAGGATCTGATAACCAGGACATCCCTCCCTGGCTAATACACCTGTGCAGTCTGTTGTTTGGAGTCCTAATAGTTCAATGTTTTCTACAGGATCTGATGACCAGAACATCCCTCCATGGCTTATACACCCATCCAGTCTGTTGTTTGGACTCCTAATAGTTCAGTGTTCCTTTTAGGATCTGATGACCAGGACATCCCTCCCTGGCTAATTCACCTGTCTAGCCTGTTGTTTGGACTCCTAATAGTTCAATTTTCTCTACAGGATCTGATGACCAAGACATCCCTCCATGGCTAATACACCTGTCCAGCCTGTTGTTTGGACTCCTAATAGTTTAATTATCTCTACAGGATCTGATGACCAAGACATCCCTCTATGGCTAATACACCTGTCCAGCCTGTTGTTTGGACTCCTAATAGTTCAATTATCTCTTCAGGATCTGATGACCAAGACATACCTCCATGGCTAATACACCTGTCGAGCCTGATGCTTGGGTTGCTGGCCCTGCACATGTTCTTCCAGCGTAACCTGTTCTACCTGGTACTGTGCTGCACCCTGTGTTACCTGGTTCTTGTCTTCACCAACTGGAGGAACAGGGACTATTGTGGCGTGTCCATGGCTTGCTTTATTGTGGCTTATTTAGTCGCTTGGTGAGTCTTAATTATGCCCCCTTCGAAGAAGAGGGGGTATATTGCTTTGCTTATGTCGGTCTGTCGGTCGGTCCGTCCACCAGGTGGTTGTCAGACGATAACTCAAGAACGCTTAGGCCTAGGATCATGAAACTTCATAGGTACATTGATCATGACTCACAGATGACCCCTATTGATTTTGAGGTCACTAGGTCAAAGGTCAAGGTCACTGTGACCCGAAATAGTAAAATGGTTTCCGGATGATAATTCAAGAACGCTTATGCCTAGGATCATGAAACTTCATAGGTAGATTGATCATGACAAGCAGATGACCCCTATTGATTTTCTGGTCACTAGGTCAAAGGTCAAGGTCACGGTGATCCGAAATAGTAAAATGGTTTCCGGATGATAATTCAAGAACCCTTATGCCTAGGATCATGAAACTTGAAAGGTAGATTGATCATGACTAGCAGATGACCCCTATTGATTTTCAGGTCACTAGGTCAAAGGTGAAGGTCACGGTGACCCGAAATAGTAAAATGGTTTCTGGATGATAACTCAAGAACGCTTATGCCTAGGATCATGAAACTTGATAGGTACATTGATCATGACTGGCAGATGACCCCTATTGATTTTCAGGTCACTAGGTCAAAGGTCAAGGTCACAGTGACCCGAAATAGTAAAATGGTTTCCTGATGATAACTCAGGAAAGCCTATGGCTAGGATCATGAAACTTCATAGGTACATTGATCATGACTCGCAAATGACCCCTATTGATTTTCAGGTCACTAGGTCAAAGGTCAAGGTCACAGTGACAAAAAACATATTTACAAAATGGCTGTCAGTACAACTTAGAGCCCATATGGGGGGCATGCATGTTTTACAAACAGCCCTTGTTTCTTGTATTATTATTATTTCTTTCAGTGTGTTATGGATTAGTTTGTTCAAAATGTATTGAGTACACATGATTTTTAGATCACTTATTGTTGAATTACTGATCAGATCAGTTGGGTCTGATCAGTCTAGTATTTATTATAATGAAAACTTAAATCTGTTTCCTTTTAAAAAAAGATATGTGCCTATATTGTTTTTTTATCTTAGGGAATTTTTTTCCAATCTAATTAATATATGAAGGCTGTTTCATAAATTGGTGGAATTGCTTCATTTCTTCAACTATAAGAGATTCGTTAACACATACATGAGAAACACTTGGGGAAAACCAGAATTTAGCTGATGCAGTCCACACAAGCTTATCAGGAATTACACTTTCCACTTTTATTTTTTTTGTTTAAAAGAAATCCCTTCCTCAAGAAAATCCAGTGTAGGCAGAAATCATTTTCCCAGATTAACCCTTTGCATGCTGGGAAATTTGTCATCTGCTAAAATGTCATCTGCTGATTTTCTAAAATCATCATTTTCTTCACTTTTTTAGCTCATCTATTTTTTGAAAAAAAATTATGAGCTATTGTCATCACCTTGGCGTTGGCGTTGGCGTAGGCGTCCGGTTAAGTTTTGCGTTTAGGTCCACTTTTCTCAGAAAGTATCAATGCTATTGCATTCAAACTTGGTACACTTACTTACTATCATGAGGGGACTGGGCAGGCAAAGTTAGATAACTCTGGTGTGCATTTTGACAGAATTATGTGTCCTTTTTATACTAAGAAAATTGAAAAATTTGGTTAAGTTTTGTGTTTAGGTCCATTTTATTCCTTAAGTATCAAAGCTATTGCTTTCATACTTGCAACACTTACTAACGATCATAAGGGGACTGTGCAGGCAAAGTTATATAACTCTGACTGGCATTTGGACGGAATTATGGGCCCTTTATACTTAGAAAATTTAAAATTTGGTTAAGTTTTGTGTTTTGGTCCACTTTACCCCTAAAGTATCATAGATACTGCTTTCATACTTGGAACACTCGCAAACTATCATAAGGGTACAGTAAAAGGACAAGTTGCATAACTCTGGTTGTCATTTTTACGGAATTATGGCCCTTTTTTGACTTAGTAACTTTGAATATATGGTAAAATTTTGTGTTGAGATCCACTTTACTTCTTAAGTATCAAGGCTATTGCTTTCAAACTTCAAATACTTTCATGCTATCATGAGGTTACTATACCTGGCAAGTTGACTTTTACCTTGACCTTTGAATGACCTTGACTCTCAAGGTCAAATTATTAAATTTTGCTAAAATTGCCATAACTTCTTTATTTATGATTAGATTTGATTGATACTTTGAAAAAACTACTCTTACCTGACATACCACAATAGACTCCACCCAAACCATCCCCCGTGCCCTCCCCCCCTAATTTTTTGTTTTTTGAAGATCATCTCACAAATGACCACCACACCCTCACACTAAACCCCCCCCCCCACACCCCCCAAATTATTTTTTTTGAAACGGTTAAAAAACACAAATATTTATTTTTATTATTTTATGTTTGAAATACCGTCCAACCATCGCACCCAAGAATCCCCCCCCCTCCCCCCACCCGAATCCCCCCCCCCCCCCCCCCCCCCCTAAGTTGTTTTTTTTTTTTTTTTTTTTTTTTTTAAGATCATCTCACAAATTACCACCACACCCTCACACTATACCCCCCCCCCCCCTAATTTTATTTTTTTTGAAACGGTTAAAAAACACAAATATTTATTTTTATTATTTTATGTTTGAAATACCGTCCAACCATTGCACCCAAGAATCCCACCCCCCACCCCCGAATTTTTTTATTTTTTTTGCGTTTTTTTTCCGCATTTTTGGAAGATAATGTAATAAATGTCCACACCCCAACACTATACACCCCTCTTCACTCCACCCCTCCCTCCTTTGTGATTGAAAATGAGAGTCCCTTCACCTTTAAAAAGAAAATAGATGAGCGGTCTGCACCCGCAAGGCGTTGCTCTTGTTTCAAAGAATACTATCAGAATAGCAAACAGTTTGGATCCTGATAAGACGCCACGTTCTGTGGCGTCTCATCTGGATCCAAACTGTTTTCAAATGCCTTCAAAATCAGGTTCCAGCGCTCAAAGGATTAGTCTATGCAGACATCTCTTGACCATACTGTACACACATTCATTAATCACTATTTTTCCACAGTAAGGCAACAATGCATCTTTAGGTACATGCACTGATGTCAGACTCACAGATTAAATAAGGCATAGCAATAAGCCACTCAGTGATTTTTAATTGGAACATTGAGTAACATTGATGTGTTACATGTAGTATCATTATGGTAGCCTAAATACCGGTACCAGTCATCAAATTCAAAAGTGTTGTTTGCTTTCTTACTATCACCAACTGTAATGAGATAAGTGCTCCATTTTTCATACAGATCCAGTCATAGTTTGAATTAACTAATACAGGTACTTAAAAAAGAAAATGAATTTTTAGCTCGGCTATTATATATGAAATGTATATAGTGGAGCTATCCTACTCACCCTGGCGTCGGCGTTAGCGTTAGTGTTGGCGTTAGCATGCAAATGTCAAAGTTTTCATACTACCCCAATTATTTTCATTGTCCCTTTACATATTGTTTTCATATTTTGCATACTTGTTTACCAACATGACCCCCAACCTATTAACAAGAGCAGATAACTCTAGCAGGCATTTTGTCATAATTATTGCCCCTTTTCCACTTAGAATATGCAGCAAATGTTAAAGTTTTTGTACTACCTCATTTATTTTCATTGTCCCTTGACATATTGCTTTCATATTTTGCATACTTGTTAACCAACATCACCCCAACCTTATAAACAAGAGCAGACAACTCTATCAAGCATTTTGTCATAATTATTGCCCCTTTTATACTTAGAATATGCATATTATTGATAAATCTATGTTAAAGTTTGCGTATTACCCCAAATATTTCCTATATCCTTTGACATATTGCTTTTATATGTGTCATACTTGTTTACCAACATGACCCCACCTGTAAACAAGAGCAGACCACTGTTTCAAGCATTTTGACATAATTATGGCCCCTTGTACACTTAGATAATTGAACATTTTGCTTAAATTGCCAATTATTTATGATCTCATTTTATTATAACTTTGACAAAACAACACTTACCTGAATACCACAATGGATTCCACCCAAACAATACCCCACGCCCCTACCCAGAATCCCTCCTGCCCCAACCTCCCCCCCCCCCAATTTTTATGTCCCCCACTATAGTAGTGGGGGACATATTGTTTTTGCCCTGTCTGTTGGTTGGTCTGTTGGTTGGTTGGTTGGTTTGCGCCAACTTTAACATTTTGCTATAACTTTTGCTATTTTGAAGATAGCAACTTCATATTTGGCATGCATGTGTATCTCATGAAGCTGTACATTTTGAGTGGTGAAAGGTCAAGGTCATCCTTCAAGGTCAGAGGTCAAATATATGTGGCCAAAATCGCTTATTTTATGAATACTTTTGCAATATTGAAGATAGCAACTTGATATTTGGCATGCATGTGTATCTCATGGAGCTACACATTTTGAGTGGTGAAAGGTCAAGGTCATCCTTCAAGGTCAGAGGTCGAATATATGTGGCCCAAATCGCTTATTTTATGAAAACTTTTGCAATATTGAAGATAGCAACTTGATATTTGGCATGCATGTGCATCTCATGGAGCTGCACATTTTGAGTGGTGAAAGGTCAAGGTTATCTTTCAAGGTCAGAGGTCAAATATATGTGGCCCAAATCGCTTATTTTATGAATACTTTTGCAATATTGAAGATAGCAACTTGATATTTTGCATGCATGTGTATCTCATGGAGCTGCACATTTTGAGTGGTGAAAGGTCAAGGTCATCCTTCAAGGTCAAATATATGGGTCGAAATTGCTCATGTAATGTCACTTCTGCAATATTGAAGCTAGCAATTTTATATTTGAAATGCGTGTGTATCTCAAGGAGCTGCACATTTTGAGTGGTGAAAGGTCAAGGTCATCCTTCAAGGTCAAACGTCATATAGGGGGACATTGTGTTTCACAAACACATCTTGTTTTTTTTAAACATCATCTTATAAATTACCACACCCCATATTATACCCCCTCTCACCCCCCAACCCCCCCCTTTTTTTTTCCTTTTTTTATTTTTGAAAGATCGTCTAATAAATGACCACACCCCACATTATACACCCTCTCAACCCCCCGCCAACAAAATAAATAATTTTAATTTTTTTTTTCCTTTTTTTATTTGTGAAAGATGGTCTAATAAATTATTGAATATGAACAATTTCCCCATGATGGCTTACGTTATACTGTCAAGCACTCAAATAGTCGAGCGCACTGTCCTCTGACAGCTCTTGTTTATATCATTGTTGCATAAGTTTGACTATGTTTACATTTATTGTTTGATTTTGCAGTGAATATTTTATCCAGAGCACTGTTTGGCATAGCATAAGAGGTGAGTTTTTATATTTACCTACTTCATTTTTACCAATAGGGGTTGAGAAGACACGTGACTTACTCAATTGATTAATAGAGACAATTATTTGTTTGTCAATACTTATGTCTTTTTGAACACTGTTCACAGTTAAGTTATTAAATGCAAAATTCAAACCTTTTAAAAAACATTCTGATATGACAAAAAAACAGACACGAAATGCCTGTGAGCAATAAGAGGTCCTCAGAAACTCCGTGTTCACATTTCAGGGGCACAAATCATCCTGTCCATGAAAGTGATTGGCATAGCATTTGATCTCACTAACGGCTCCATAATAGAGTTCCCTGATGTGTTCGCGTTCTTTGGTTACAACTTCTGTGTGGGGACTGTCATCTTTGGTCCATGGATCAGCTTTCAGGAGTACAAGCACATCTTGTCACAACACCGCAGACCAATCGTGAGTAGACATAGTAGAACTGGCCCAGTATTCACAAAGTTTAGTATAATTCTTTTAAAGTTGTTCTCATGAGCACAAAGCATCAACATCTACAGATGCCAGTTGTTTCCCTGTTTGTTTGAGTGTTTGTTCTCCCAATTGTCTGTGTGCGTGAACCCAAAATGTCACGTTTTGTCTAACATAAAAATGCTTCCTTAATGTCTTGATACTTGCATTGATGATTACTTGAACACAACACATCCACATCACCTGACCTTAACCTTGTGTTTTTTCTCACATCAATACATTTTGCTACACAAAATTTGATACTTGTGTGGATGTTATCTATAAACACCAAACCCAACCATATCAACTGACCTTGAAATTCACCTACTTTTTGGAATTAGACTTACACAAATAGGACCAACTTTTAGCTTATAAAATGTAAGGCATTGCTTGTTTAAGCAATAATACCATTTTTTACATCACTGATATATTTGCTCATAATCATTTACATGTTGCTGATCTACAATGATCTCAAAGGGAGGTGGTTAGATTCATAGTGAAAGTTTTAAACTACTTATGCAAATATAATAGATACATATGCATTTTGTTAATTAATTGCTTGAAAGTATCTGCTGACAGAATACAAGTGCATATGTTACAATAAAACTTTTAATGTCTGATTTAGCATAATATGATTCATTTTAAGTCAAATTGCAGTCCATTATACTTGTGGTTTCACAAATTATGTTGGTAGTTGTTGACAAAAATGTTGTTTTTAAATAATGCCTGTCTTTAATGTAGTTCAATAGCTGAATACAATCCACTTTGGTAAAATCAACAAGTTTACTTGCTGTTTGGGGAACAGCATGCTATTATAAATTCTTTTAGCTCAGCATTTTCGGAGAAAACCCGAGGTATTGTCATAGCCAGCTCGTCGTCCGCCGTCCGCGTCGTGCTTAAACCTTAACATTTTGTTAAGGTTTTGAACATTGGCTTGTAAAGCAAATTGCTTCCACGTACAACTTTGAAAATTCATATGTAGATGCACCTTGATGAGTTCTACATGCCACACCCATTTTTGGGTCACTAGGTCAAAGGTCAAGGTCACTGTGACTTACATAACTTCACCCGTAGCCGAGCGTGGCACCCGTTATGCGGTGCTCTTGTTGTAAATTTTGGTTAATTTTGTGTTTATCACATTTAAGAATTGTTTCATGCTATAATAGCAACAATACACCAGTTCTAAGTTGTTTATGTTAGCTGACTACATTACAGTACATTTGAGCCTTTATGCTTAATACTTTAACCCATTTTGTTTATATTTGCACATGTTTTTCAACAGAAAAATATGTTTTATCCCTATACAAGGCAGTTAGTGCCTTATTCTGAGTCTGAATTTATAACAAGGGCTGTTTTTAAACATGCATGCCCCAATATGGGCTGTCAGTTGTAGTGGCAGCCATTGTGTGAATACAATTTTTGTATCTGTGACCTTGACCTTTGACCTAGTGACCTGAAAATCAATGGGGTTCATCTGCCAGTCATGATCAATGTACCTATGAAGTTTCATGATCCTAGGCCTAATTATTCTTGAGTTATCATCAGGAAACCATTTTACTGTTTCGAGTCACTGTGACCTTTGACCTAGTGACCTGAAAATTAATAGGGGTCATCTGCGAGTCATGATCAATGTACCTATGAAGTTTCATGATCCTAGGCATAAGCATTCTTGAGTTATCATCCGGAAACCATTTTACTATTTCGAGTCACTGTGACCTTGACCTTTGACCTAGTGACCTGAAAATCAATAGGGGTCATCTGCCAGTCATGATCAATATACCTATGAAGTTTCATGATCCTAGGCCAAAGCATTCTTGAGATATCATCCCAAAACCATTCTACTATTTCGAGTCACTGTAACCTTGACCTTTGACCTAGTGACCTGAAAATCAATAGGGGTCATCGGCCAGTCATGATCAATGTACCTTTGAAGATTCATGATCCTAGGCCTAAGCGTTCTTGAGTTATCATCTGGAAACCATTTTACTGTTTCAAGTCACTGTGACCTTGACCTTTGACCTAGTGACCTGAAAATGAATGGGGTCATCTGCAAGTCATGATCAATATACCTATGAAGTTTCATGATCCTAGGCCTAAGCGTTCTTGAGTTATCATCCGGAAACCATTTTACTATTTCGAGTTACTGTGACCTTGACCTTTGACCTAGTGACCTGAAAATCAATAGGGGTCATCTGCCAGTCATGATCAATATACCTATGAAGTTTCATGATCCTAGGCCAAAGCATTCTTGAGTTATCATCCGGAAACCATTTTACTTCTTTGAGTCACTATACCTTGACCTGTGACCTAGTAACCTGAAAATCAATAGGGGTCATCTGCCAGTCATGATCAATGTACATATGAAGTTTCATGATCCTAGGCCAAAGCCTTCTTGAGTTATCATCCGGAAACCATTTTACTATTTCGAGTCACTGTGACCTTGACCTTTGACCTAGTGACCGGAAAATCAATAGGGGTCATCTGCCAGTCATGATCAATGTACCTTTGAAGTTTTATGATCCTAGGCCTAAGCGTTCTTGAGTTATCATCTGGAAACCATTTTACTGTTTCAAGTCACTGTGACCTTGACCTTTGACCTAGTGACCTGAAAATGAATGGGGTCATCTGCAAGTCATGATCAATGTACCTATGAAGTTTCATGATCCTAGGCCTAAGCATTCTTGAGTTATCATCCGGAAACCATTTGGTGGACGGATGGACATCCATCTGGTGGACGGACCGACATGTGCAAAACAATATACCCCCTCTTCTTCGAAGGGGGGCATAATAACATGAAGATGTATTAACAATCTCTGTTATAAACTAACACATTAAACATGTTTGTTTTTCATTTTATTTCAGAAAGCAATGTGGGTGTTGAAGATATTTTTCAGTGTCTCGTGTTCCCTGCTGTGTGTCATGTGCTCCACCTGTTTTGTACACTGGCTCATCCTCGATAACAACTTCAAGTATGTATGTGTAGATGTTTGTATGTGTACGTGTGTTGTTAGCGTAAATGTAAAAACAAACTTAATTTTGTGGATAACCATAAGCCTGAGTGGTTCCTTTTTGAATTCCAATGTTTGTTTATGTGACAGTTTTTACATATGTAAAATATGGAGTCAAACAATTTTTATGTTCCCCACCACTTTAGTGGGGGACATTTTGTTTTTGCCCTGTCCGTTGGTTTGTTTGTTTGCCCCAACTTTAACATTTGCCATAACTTTTGCAATATTGAATATAGCAACTTCATATTTGGCATGCATGTGTATCTTATGAAGCTGCACATTTTGAGCAGTGAAAGGTCAAGGTCATCATTCAAGGTCAAATAAATAATTAAAATTGCTATTTTAATGTACACTTTTGCAATATTGAAGCTAGCAACTTGATATTTGGCATGCATGTGTATCTCATAAAGCTGCGCATTTTGAGTGGTGAAAGGTCAAGGTCAAGGACATCCTTCAAGGTCAAAGGTCATATATATGGGGACATAGTGTTTCACAAACATATCGCTTGTTTTAAAGTTAATTTGTATAAAGTTTTTCGAATGTTTTGCATTGTATGATATGAAAATATTTGTGTTGTTTTTTAATGAAAATTAATTAATTTCTAAATTAGATTATTGGTTAAAAACTGCTTGCTTACAGTAAAAAAAGTCAGTTCTGTGTGTAGAAAAATGACAATTAATTGAGTGCGTGTTATTCAGGTACATAGTTGCGTATAGGGATGCCCAGTCGTTCAGATTTAGTCATTACTTCATCAGCTTCCTATCAGAAACCTCTGTGATTCTGTGTGGACTGGGAGCATCTCACACTAACGAGGAGGTGAAATGGTGAGTGAAATAGTGAGTGAAATATCGGTACCTCTTGTGCTTAAAAATATAGGTAAACTGACAAGGAATATGGATGAGGGATTATTTTACCATCATGTGCAGCAAGTGGTTAAGGATAATTTTTCATTTATTGAAAGTCACAAACGTATCCTTCTTTTTTAAACAAGAAACATTATGCACTTAATTTTTGTGTGCTAAATACAAAAAACACTAAACAGCTTCTAAAATCTTCTAAAAGTCAGTTATTTGGATAATATTGCAGATATTTATGAAAAGTATATTTTTTACTATTAATGAAGGCTAATATTGTATAACTCAATTGTTAAAATAGTGTCCATGTCACTTCCTCTTTCAATTATTATTGTAAAAATAGGGGGGTTATAAAGGATGTATACAAACAAAAAAGAACATCATTTTTGTGGCTGAAACAACTGGAATTTATTTAGTAAGTAATTAAGAAGCAATTTTGCTTGAAATTCATACACACATTTCACAATAGCGAAGGTATGATAATTGATTTTTTACTCCTTTCATTTATACAATTAGCCACAACAATACAGTACCCGATGTACTAATCAGCTATTTATACTACTTATAATCAGGGGTGTCAAATGGCCCAAATCTAAAATCCTGAAAATAAGCCTAGCATATGGGGGGCCAGTGCCAAAAGAGGGTTAATAATTCATTTAATTATGCTAACTGTGTTAACAATATGTCAAATTAAAATAATTATACCCCCACAAACGAAGTTTAGGGGGATATATAGGAGTGAGCTTGTCGGTCTGTCGGTCAGTATTAAGTGTCTGCTCTCTAATTCAAGTTGTTTTCATCCGATCTTCACCAAACTTGGTCAGATGTTGTATCTAGATGATGTCTAGGTCAAGTTCAAATATGGGTCATGCCTGGTCAAAAACAAGGTCACAGGGTCACTTAGTTCGTTTTTTAACATTCAGCATGCTGTCCGCTCTCTTATTCAAGGAGTTTTCATCCGATCTTCACCAAACTTGGTCAGAAGTTTTATCTAGATGATCTTAAGGCCAAGTTTGAAAATGGGCCAATCCAGATAAAAAACTAGGTCACGGGGTCAGTTAGTGCGTTTAACACATTCAGCATTGTGTCCGCTCTCTAATTCAAGTAGTTTTCATCCGATCGTCACCAAACTTGGTCAGAAGTTTTATCTAGATGATCTTAAGGCCAAGTTTTAACATGGGCAATGCCAGATCAAAAACTAGGTCACAGGGTCACTTAGTAAGTTTTACACATTCAGCATGATGTCCGCTCTCTTATTCAAGTAGTTTACATCCGATCTTCACCATACTTGGTCAGAAGTTGTATCTAGATGATGTGTAGGTCAAGTTCGAACATGGGCCATGCCGGGTCAAAAACTAGGTCACGGAGTCACTTAGTGCGTTTTAAATTTGCGTTTAACATGACATTTTGTGACAAAAATCTTTAAATACCAGAACACAAATCCTCTAATTTATATCACTATCACAAGCAGTTTTTGAGGGCCTAAATCCTGAATTCAGGAATAATCCTGAACTTTGACACCTCTGCGTAACTAGTATTCACATCATCATTACACAGTACACTTGTCACCTATTTATGCAATTAACTCATCAACACAGTTCCCAAATGTACAAATCATCTGTTAATGCAATTATCTATTTAAACACTGTACCGAATATACTTATCAACTAGTTATACAGTTAAACCCAATAAAACAGAACACAATTCAAAAATAAAGTATTTATACAATTGACCAACCAACCAAAAATAAATTACCCAATAGACCCTTTTAACAATAGGCCAAACTTGATAAGAGCGCAAAGTCACGTGACTCGCAGAACTCCAGAAAGAGGCTGAACATGTAAAAATTTCCAATACTCCCGCGCAACGCCCCATCTGATTTCAGCCTTTCACTCTTTTGAACATTCGGCGATGTAAAAACTAAGAAAACACAATATGACATTGTCAGAATAAGTTATAAATATGTAATTCACATTATAAGTGTCAATACATTAAATAAATTGTCTTGATTAATGTAAAAAAGTACTTGTTTTTCTCCATTTTTTCACTCATTTGACACGCTTTGGTAGAGCTTTTTTATCGCGCAGTTTGAAAAAAGATCTATCTTGTTTATTGATACATTTGTGGTTTAATAGCCCCTGAGTTCCGGATAAACCAATTATCTCGTTATGATCAGATACTGTGGCCGACAAATACTAAATAACAGCATGGCGTCATAAACCACCCGTGGTAGATGCCTGATCATTGAACACCATGTATGGTACCTCAATGTCTTATCGTTGAAGAAGTATTACGTAGTCATTTCTAAGACTAATGTAACGCCAAATACTCAAACTAAATACTGTATAGATATTAGCCAGTTTTAATCATAATAATACAGTGAATGCTGGACATTCGTCCTAGCCTATTTTTCACACAGGCGGACATTCGTCCCTATGTTTTTGACAACCTGAACATTCGTGCCTTCGTTATTTTGACAATGAACAATGCACATAATGTTTCCTATATAATTTTGACAGCCTGGACATTCGTTTCTTCGTTATTTGGACAGCCCGGAGATTAGTTCCTGAATTATTGCTATCCCGGTCATTATTATCACATTTTATCAAAATAATGTGGCACTTTTATCCGGTATTTAAATATGTCGTTATTGAAATAGTTAAAAATAATGTTCTCATATTTTGAGTATATTTTATATTGTGTGTATTTTATATTGTTGTAAGATTTTATCGTGATCATGAGAATGATAACGTTAAAAAATAAACAAATATATCGACTTACACTGAGATCTGTAATTTGCCAAAATGCAGAATTCTGGGCGTATATATGTCTGGTATGTCAAAATAATGTTAAAACGATTGTCCGGGATGTTTAAATAGCGTGGAAATGAATGTCCTGGTAGTTAAAACAACGTATGAACTAATGTCCGCCTTGTCAAAGTTAGCGTAACAATTTTCCCTGTGAAAGAATATTCGGATACATAATTAAGTGCTTAATACTTATATATACATTTGAAATATTTATTAGCTTTTATGCTAAACACGAAACCTATTTAGCAGGTACAGCTAAAATAAAACTCCGTCCTTACATAGACTTATAAAGAGTGTTCGTTAGTTAATGGAAGAACACAATTAAAACACGAATTTTCATTTACCACAACGGGGTTCAAGAATGTTTCGGAAAGATCAAGACACACACACACACTAGAGAGATTTATGACATGATGTAGCATATATTTATCACTCATAATCACGTTTAAAGAGAAATCAAGTTGCATGCATAGACAGTTCAGTTCACCTGTATAAAAGAATTCTTCAATATTGTATTTCATTTTAAAAGAACATTAATAAAAGTTAAACGAAAAACGACACAACATTCATCATGTGCTTTGCATTTTCTATTGCTTTTTCTTATGATTGATTTAACACACATTTTACACGTTCGATCGTTCGTGAAAAATAGTACAGACTAACAAACATACCTTTGAGAATTTAAGTTATATAATAACCTTTTGTATTATACGACTTGTATATCTTTGTTTTGTGCAATTATCAATGTTTATTCTTCAGATCACATTTGCTTGAGGATAATGGGTATCTTGAATTTGAAACAAGATTAAATAAAATGTATATACAGGTATACACTAGTGGTACTATATACTATGGCTTTGAAATATGACTTGGGTGTGAGAATGTTTATTTCATAACCCCTCATCAATTTATTGACTTAACAACACATCCATATATGCATATGTTTGCCGTAATTGTAACCAGTGTCAGTGCTCATGAAAATCCCAAATGAAAATAATAAAATTCAACTGGTTTATAATCATCGATATGCTCCGCAAAAGATCTATACACGTTAAGCCTCATTCTGAAATTCGACCCGTCACATGATATCTAAAAATAGCAACAGCGGTAGTGTTGTGAAACTGGTCTATTAACAAATAAGTGTTTATACAGTTAAACACAACAACACAGTACCCAACAGTCAACACAGTACCCAACAAAGTACAAATCAAATTTTCATACAATTAGACACAACGCTGTACCCAATGTGCTCATCAACCTATATACAATTAACAACAACATAGTATGAATGTTCACATCAACTAATTGTTTTGTATTGTGAGAACCCAATGCAAAATGTGTTTTGAAATGGAAGTGCTCTGTTCATAAATCACATTTCAATTTGACATGTACTGTGTATCTGTCTCTTACTTACAGGGACTTGCGCGTGAGTAAACCATTACAGATTGAACTACCAAGGTCCTTAGTTGAAGTGGTCACCAACTGGAATATACCGATGCATAATTGGCTTAAAAATTGTACGTTTACAGAATTATTATTGGATTATGTGTTTGTTAATGATTTCATGCAAAAGAAATGCAAATTGACAGCAAAACATCTGGCTATGACCATTTAATAATTTACATATATATGATCTGGCTTGAGTTGTCATATCATACCATATTTTATTAAACGAGTTCAGGAATTTTGTTAGTAAGCTCGCCAAAGGCTCGCTTACTAACGAATTTCCTGGACGAGTTTAACAAAATATGGTATGATATGACAACGAGCATCTTTTTTATCACATACTTTAAAATGAGCAAATAAATAAATATTTACACAAACATAATGATAAATCCAGAATATTGTTTACATTTCTTGACGTAATTTGCCATTGCAACGTCATTTCAGCAAAATAACAAAGTGCGATTGGTCAATTGAACGAAAACTAAGCAAATGAAAATGCTTAAAAAGTATATTACACATGTGTAAGATAAAAATATTCATAATGGTTATATTAGATGGATAACAGGGTATGGCATTTGATATTTATATGAAAAGGCCTTTGAATCCTTAAAGAAACATGCATACATTCCTAGAGAAAACACACCTTTGAAAAGAGTTAATTTAAAAGGATAAATTTAGTGTGAATCACCTTTCTAAAACATAGTGAAGTCATTGAGGCTAACTGATGCATTATAAAAGAAAACAATTGTGGATTGTTTTTAAATGAAAAACTGTTGCATAAAGGCTCACTTATCGTTAATCTTTTTTTTTTATTTGTTCAAGAAATAAAATACCAACATTCAATTCAACGTTTTTGAAGTGTTTGACACAGTTTATTTCTCTTTACTTTCAGATGTTTTTAAATCAGCTAGGCCCTTAGGAAATTTTGCTGCGGTATTTTTAACCTATATAGCCAGTGCTTTATTGCATGTAAGTATTTCATATTTAGCTAACCTGAGCACAAATTACTCAAGTTTAGCTATTGTGATCACCTAATGTCTGGCCTCTGGCATCATTCAATGTGCGTTGTGCGGTGTCATTTGTTAGAACATTACCACTCTAGAGGCCAAATTGTTCAACCCATCTTGAAACTTTGTAAGAATTCCCATGATCTTGCGAGGCTACAAAATTGCCATTTTGTCACAAACAAAATTGGGAACAAATATAAAATGAAGTACCAAGATTACAGAGAATGAAACAAACATATGATTTAGATCTTCTTTCCAATCAGTTGAATAAAATATGTTTCTACCTTCTCTGTTAATCGGTACAATAATGCATTTGAGATATCTCCAAATTGAAGATTTTTGCTTTATTTTCCAAAATGACAGTTTCTGCTGCACGAAAGGTTTGTTGTCAGATTTTACAGTAATAAAGGATATCAGAATGTTAGTCTTGATATTTCTAGGCTGAGTTAACATCTTGTCATGTGCGACCAAAAGTAGGTCGCCTGGTCAAATCTTATAAAAAACTTTTTACAGCTCTAAAGGCCACATTTATGACTTGATCTCAACAAAACTTTGTTCAGAATGTTTATCTTGACAATTTCTAACCCTTTGCATGCTGGGAAATTTGTCGTCTGCTTAAATGTTGTCTGCTGAATTTCTAAAATTAGCATTTTCTTCAAATTTTTTTCAAAGAATACTGTCAGAATAGCAAACAGTTTGGATCCTGATGAGACGCCACGTTTTGTGGCGTCTTTTCTGGATCCAAACTGTTTGCAAAGGCCTTTAAAATTCGGTTCCCGCACTGAAAGGGCTTAGCTGAGTTTGAATATGGGTCACATGAGTCCAAAGATAAAGTCATCTGGTCAAATCTTACATTACTTTTGTTTTTACTCCAGAGGCCACATTTATAACTTAACTGTAATAAAACTTGGTCAGAATGTATATCTTGACTGCATCTAGACAGAGTTTGAATATAGGTCGAGTGTGTTAAAAAATGGTGATATGGTCAAATTTAAGAAAAACTTTTGTTACTGCACTAGATGACAAGTTTATGACTCAATCTTGTTTAGATTGTTTATTTTGACAAGTTTATTTTAACAATATCAAAACCATGTACGATTCTGGTTCATGCGGGGTCAAAAACTTGGTCACCCGGGCCATTTTCAACAAATGTTGTACCTTTATCTCAGGTGCGCGCTTTAGGACCATCATGGCCCTCTTGTTTTAAATTGTTTAACAGCAACATATTGGCCTTAACAGTTTTTAGCTTGACTATTATATATGAAATATATATAGTGGAGCTATCCTATTCAACCCGGCGTCGGCGTTTCCATTAGCATGCAAATGTTAAAGTTTTCGTACTACCCCAATTATTTTCATTGTCCCTTGACATATTGCTTTCATATTTTGCATACTTGTTTACAAACATGACCCCAACCTATAAACAAGAGCAGACAACTATATCAAGCATTTTGTCATAATTATGGCCCCTTTTCCACTTAGAATATGCAGCAAATGTTAAAGTTTTCATACTACCCCATTTATTTTCATTGTCCCTTGACATTTTGCTCTCATTTTTTGCATACTTGTTGACCAACATCACCCCAACCTATAAACAAGAGCAGACAACTCTATCAAGCATTTTGTCATAATTATTGCCCTTTTTATACTTAGAATATGCATATTATTGATAAATCTATGTTAAAGTTTGCGTACTACCCCAAATATTTCCTATATCCTTTGACATATTGCTTTTATATGTTGCATACTTGTTTACCAGCATGACCCCAACATATAAACAAGAGCAGACCACTGTATCAAGCAATTTGACATAATTATGGCCCCTTGTACTCTTAGATATTTGAACATTTTGCTTAAATTGCCATAACTTCTTTATTTATGAACACATTTTATTATTACTTTGACAAAACAACACTTACCTGAATACCACAATGGATTCCATTCCACCCAAGCAATACCTCACGCCTCTACCCAGAATCCCTTCCCCCCCCCCCCCAACCTCCCCCCCAAACCCCCCTCCCCATTTTTTTTTTAAACATCATCTAATAAATTACCACACCCCACATTATACCCCCTCTCACCCCCCATTTTTTTTGTTTTAAACATCATCTAATAAATTACCACGCCAAATATTATACCTCCCTCTCGCCCCCCTACCCCCCCCCCCATTTTTATTTATTCCTTTTTTTTTTTGAAAGATCGTCTAATAAATGACCACACCCCACATTATACCCCCTCTCACCCCCCAAAAATAAAAGACCACACCCCACATTATACCCCCTCTCAACCCCCCCCCCCCCCCCTTGTTTATTTTTGAAAGATCATTTCTAAGAAATTATTGAATATGAACAATATCCCCATGATGGCTTACGTTATACTGTCAAGCACTCAAATAGTAGAGCGCGCTGTCCTCTGACAGCTTTTGTTGTTAAATCTGCTTGACTGCAGTAAGCAAGACAGATTTTAGTCCCCAACTTACAATTACATAAAATACTGATGAATGGAACTGGTTTTAAAAAGTTTTGTCTTTCATATGTTAGTACTTTTAGTTAATGCAAAGTAAATATAAACATCTTTTGTAGTACTAAGCTAAATCACGAGACATTTTAAATTTAAAAGTGTGTTAAAGCCTTTGCAGGTAAATGTGCCTCATTTAAAATTGTTCATATTAATTATCAAATCAAAAATGCAATAATCATTAAGACTTATAACAATGTGCATAAAAGTTTCTTTTACTGACATTTTTTTATATTTATTTCAGGGATTGAATTTCCAGCTTGCTGCTGTTCTGTTATCTTTAGGTGTCTATACCTATGTTGAATATGGTAAGTCAGTCTTTGTTTAAATGATTTTGTTGATTATGTATTTAATGAATTAAGGATATTTAAGTAAGCAAATTCAAACTTTATCTTAACAGTAATGGTATAACAGTGAACAGTCGTATGCTCTCTAGTTGTTATATGACTGTTAACACTTTGCATGCTGGGAAATTTGTCGTCTGATAAAATGTCTTCTGCTGAATTTCAAAAATAACCATTTTTTTCGATTTTTTTTCAAAGAATACTATCAGAATAGCAAACAGTTTGGATCCTGATGAGACGCCACGTTCTGGATCCAAACTGTTTGCAAAGGCCTTCAAAATTCGGTTCCAGCACTTAAAGAGTTAAATGGATAGGCAGTTTGTCGGCTTCAAGGAAGTTTCTTAATAACTCAATTAGTTCAAATGTTATCATCATTTAACTTTGCAATTATGTTTATGGGCATAATATCTCTGCCAAGTTAGCATACCAGCAAGATTGCATGAAACGCTTGCTCTTGAATTCGGTCAAGGCCAAGGTCACTGTTATTAGGAAATAGAATAAGGTTTCCACTAGATCATTTAAGTTGGGAAGGATGAGCTACAAGGGAATTTTGTGCGAGTCACATGTAGCTTACCTGCAGAGCTACATGTAGCTTACCTGCAGAGCTAGCTAGGTTTAAGGTCAAGGTCACTGTTACAAAAATAGAAAACAGTTTCCATAGAATTACTTTAGCATGGAGGAGTTGCACTCAAATTTTGTTAATAGGTTGCTTTCTTGTAGATCAAGCACTGTAATTTTAAATATTGATTTTTTTTTTATTTTCAGTATTTAGAAATAAATTAGCAGTCATTTTTGAGGCTTGTGTGAAAGCTAAGAGATGCACAGATGGATGTTCACATGTATATAAACATGTAAGTACTTGTAGATAATCTGGAATGTCACTCTGTACAATTTTAAATGTAATTTATAGTACACGTAACTTGATTAAAATATTATGTGTGACCTGTAAAAACTATGCCATGAAAGTTTTCCATTTTGTTGAGATAACAATTACAAGAGATTGTGTAAGGATAGTTGGTTGTGTTAGGGCAAATACATTTTTATGAGAGAAAGTTTGACCTTGTTTAGCAGACTTACAGGTGACTTCTGATTTTTTTTATTCAAAAACCAATAAGAATATTTAAAGAGTAAGATTTTGTTAGCAACTTGTATGAAATTAATGTTGGAGCATTTTGACAATTATTTTTTTTCCCTTGCAGAATCATCCCTATGTGATTTTTACAAATGTGTTGTTTGGTTGTCTTGCTATATTCCACCTCACGTATCTTGGGCTGATGTTTGATACTAGCTCTCAGGATGAAGTGGTAAGTATAGATAAACATAGGTTTGGTACCAATGAAGATAATTTATTATCATGTGTATATGTAATATAGTTATTATTTTTAATGGCAAGTGAATCACCATAAAAAATCAACCACATGCTCTTTGTCTGTTACCAATGAAGAAAATTAATTATGATATGTACATGTAATATAGTTATAATTTTTAATGGCAAGTGAATCGCCATAAAAAATCAACCACATGCTCTTTGTCTGAGTTTTGGAATACATGTATAGCAAAATCTGATGTTGTCCAATATTGACTTTTGACAAACTATTTGTCTGTGTGTACTTTGCCTGTACAGCTTTACTTACTGTGGTTTGCCTGTACAGCTTTACTTACTATGAACACAATATAATTTATCAGATTCTTTTTTTGGTGTTTTTTTGTAAGGTCAACCACAAATCAAATTTTCTATGAATGATTATAACGGAAGTAATATATCAGGTGTACGAAAGAAACCCAAAAACAGCATAGCGGAAGAAACCCCCTTTCACATTTTGCATACGCGGAAGAAACACCCTGGCTAGTTTTGCATATACAGAATAAACCCCCTTCCATAGTGGAACAAACCCCCTTCCATAATGAAATCAGTGGCAAACACAAAATGCCCGCAGGAAGCCATGATGTACTATACAAGTAAAAGAAAGTAATTTTAGTGTTAAACAAGTGCAATACAAATTCACACGAGCCGCACTTTTTCGAAGGATAATAAAAGGAACCGTTCATGACACAACTTCTCATTAAAAACAACTTGTGAACAAACGGCCAGTACACTTCTTTAATCATCACAAAGCAGTTTGGAAATAGATTTCCGCACCTTCATTTAATTATATTCCAGGTCCTGAAATGTACTGGCTATTGTAGATAATGATGAGAAATTGTGTCATGATCGGCGCCTTTCATTCATTTCCGAAAAAGTGTGGCACGTGTGAATTTATGTACAGTTCTTAACCAGGTTTTCGGAAGGAAAAAATTGGTTATTAGATTGGCCAATGTCGGCAGGCGGACGGGTGGACGGGCGGCCATTACTTTGTCGTTCATTGTGAGATTTTAAAATCATTTGTTCACCATCATTAGACGGTGTGTTGTGCTAAGAATTACGTCGATATCTCCAAGGTCAAGATCACACTTTGAGTTCAAAGGTAAAAAATGTGTATAAATGAGCTTGTCCAGGCCATAACTATGTCATTCATTGTGAGATTTTAAAATCATTTGGCACATTTGTTCACCATCATTGGATGGTGTGTCGCACAAAAAAATTACATCAATATCTCCAAGGTCATGGTCACCACGACTAAAAATAGATTTATTTTGAAATAAAGGGGGTTAATTATAAACAATCAGTTCAGTTTGAGTTGTCTCCCTTTATCAGACTATTTTCAAATTGAAAACCTGGTTTTGTGACATTTTTTGTCCCTTGTTTTTATTATATTTGCTCGATTCATTGGTATGTATATATAAACTCATGTCTCAAGCACCCGCAGTAGTATTATACTTTGTACTGATACTCATAAATAAACGAGTCTTTTTCTAAAAAACATTCATCTAAGATTCACAGCTTGAATGTATAATGTAGTGATACTTATGTGAGCATGTTTGATCAATTAATAAAATTGTAATATGCAATACGTTTATTATTGCTTCAAACAGGAAAATTGTGAATCGAATTGCGTGTCAAAGGTTATCAAACAGTTTGGATAACAGTTAGGAAGGTGGTTTATTCCGTCTGTCTGAAAACTGGAAGGGAATGTGTTCCGCTAGGGGTGTTTTTTCCGTGTATGCAAACTGTGAAAGGGGGTTTCTTCCGTTATGCCGTTTTTAGGGAAGGGTGTTTCTTCCGAAGGGGTTTATTCCGGGATTCCATATATCAAGGAGTAAATAAATCCACTAATTTAAGACAAAACAAAAAGGTCAATTTTTGACAATCCATGACATTGAATGTCAATGGAATAAAATGCATTCAAAGAATTCAAGACTATTCACAAGTTTCACTTGTTTGTACATGCTTTGCAAACTGTTATTAGTGCTAAATGAAGTTATACAATTGAACATATGATATGCCAGAAACACAAAACCAGATATAGAATTTGATTTGAAGAAACATTTTATTGAGCTTTGAACACATCATTTGCAATAATGTAAACAGTGCAGGTACATGTGTCTACTGAAACTGCTTCTTCAGTCTCTTCATGTTGTGTTCCAGGGATACAGCATGGAACACACTCTCAAGAAATGGTCGGCACTTAACTTCATCAGCCATTGGGTAGTGTTGGGAACATACCTCTTCAACATCATGATTTGAACAATTTTTGTCATGGAAAATTACTTTAAATTACTTATTAATTTACTTTCTAGTGAGTGGACCCTTGACGTTATAAGCCACTGGTTGTTCTTGGAAGTTTTCCTTTTCAAATTTTGATATGAATGAGGTTTGTTTCTAGAGAGATTATTCCGCAAAACAAAATGGCCAACTCTCAGCTGTAAAATGCGATGGTTGGTCTTTTGATTGTTCTTTTACAATATCATGATATTAATCATACATGCCATAATTTTTTAGACCAATTCCGGGACATTGAGTTAAATTGTCCGGGACTTTTGCCAATTTTCCGGGACATGTATAAAATGTAGCGATATTTAAAGACATATGCATTTTTGGTACGTTTTTTTTTGTTTCGCATCGTTAATAGCAAAAGTTCGAAAGCCTATCCGAAATACACTTGATCTATTAACGTCAAATTAAACATTTCTACTTCCGTTACTAGATACAAGCCACGTGTTTTCAGTGTAAGCGTTCTAAACATAGATGGTGACGTCACTGCGTTATTGTTATTAAGACCGGTGTGTGTAACGCGTAGTTGTTGATACGCCTTTATTCATTTATAACATTTATATAATAAAAAATACAACAATACAGTACCGTTAGATCGTCAACTCAAATCAATTCACAATAGTTTTTTTAACGTTATGTTTACTGGGGGTTTAGAACAAGACAATAATAAACCGTGTGAGGATGACGTTTTTATATGCTTTCTTTTTTACTCAACTTCTTTGTCGGTTAAACGTGCGAACATAAACTGCTTTTAATTTTTTACTCCGCGATATTGGACTTAAGATGTGTGAACAACTATCCTTTGCCCTTACGCAGCGGGAAATAATGACGTAGTAGATTAAAGTCAATTTACAACCACATTAAACAATGCCGCCTTTTTTTGTTTGACCGCGAACGTGAGACAATCGATATAATAACAGGACCCCTGTTAATTGATCGATTTTGACACGTAGCGTAGTCTGCCTATTCGGGTAGGCATTGTCATGGAGACGCTGCAGATATACTAGTACACAGATTCGAGGTGCAGTTAAGCTTAAGATAAGGTACATGTATTTATGGATTTTGTAAATTCCGGGACATTTGACAGATTTCCGGGACAGCGGGACAAGTCTTCATTTCCGGGACTGTCCCGGACAATCCGGGACGTATGGCATGCATGTATTAATCATAAGAAATATATTAATCATAGATCATATATTAATACTTAATATTGTTTATGATAAACCCTAGGTTGTTTTGTCAAAGAATTTTTTTTCATTTTTGTATTTTATGATTTTTTAAATATAAAATATGTGGTAATCCTTGCAATAATTTCTATCAGTAAGGGTTACACAATGTTGTTATTATTGATGGAATGCCGTAAATTTTGGCTTGAAGGATGCCTGTTTTTCAGATACAAAAAAGTAAGGTCCTTATTTGTTGAAAAAAGTTGCAATTTAAGTGTGTCAAATTTACCAAAAACTACTATTATGAACATAAAAATGTTGTTTCTGACACTTCCTCTTTCGGATACAATAGAAATGCAGGTCCATATTTGTGGAAACATGTTGAAAATTTAAATGTGTCTAATATACCCAAAATTAAAATTCACGTCATTTGTTTACTGATGCCGTTACTTTTGTTGTTATGCACATCACAAAGCAGTTCTGACACTTACTCTGATGCATTTTATATTTTTGTAAAAAGGAACATTTGTGATGTATAAGTTTTGAAAATACATACATATTAAAAAGTATTATACTTATACATTATTCTTAGATGTGTAATATATCAATTACAAATTTATTATTAAATTGTCTTAGTGTAGATAGAACAAATAGGAGTTGTTGCTTATAAACCGATCATACACACCTTAGAAAAGAATTTGATGAAATAAAAGTAGGCTGATGCGCAATAAGTAAGTTTTGGCAAGTTAAAGAAGCATTCAATATATATGCCGGTGCAGAGTGATGAATGTTTAATGTATGACACTTAACCCTTCCAGTGCGGGAACCGAATTTTAAAGGCCTTTGCAAACAGTTTGGATCCAGATGAGACGCCACAGAACGTGGTGTCTCATCAGGATCCAAACTGTTTGCTATTCTGATAGTATTCTTTGAAAAAAAAATCGAAGAAAATGCTAATTTTAGAAATTCAGCAGACAACATTTAAGCAGAAGACAAATTTCCCAGCATTCAAAGGGTTAAATATTTGGGTGACTTTTGTTTTTAAGCTTAAAATTCCAACTTTTAGAATTGTTTGTAAATATCAAATCGCGATGTTATTGCACTGGCTTATCAGGAATGACACTTTCTGCCTTTGCTGGATTTTTATTGAGAAAATTCTTCTTTTGAAAGAAGAATTCCATGATAGCAGGAAGTGTTGTCCCTGATTAACTCTTTCAGTGCGGAAACCGAATTTTGAAGGCCTGTGCAAACAGTTTGGATCCAGATTTGACGCCACAGAACGTGGCGTCTCATTAGGATCCAAACTGTTTGCTATTCTGATAGTATTCTTTGAAAACAAAATGAAGAAAATGCTAATAAAAAAAATTCAGCAGCCGACATTTTTGCAGACAAATTTCCCAGCATGCAAAGGGTTAACATGTGCAGACTGAGCAGGCTCATATGGGACAACACTGTATGCTCATGCATTAAACCTGGCTTACCCAGAACACAGCTTATATATAGTCTCATGTAATCAGTCATGTTTATTTATTTAAAAAAAATATTAACTTGCATGAAGTGTTTCAAAGTCATAATGTGTTTTGTTTAATATTGTTAACAATCTGATGTATTTCTTGTTGGCACTTTCTACAAATAGTTTAAATATTTGTATTAAATGGTGATGCTCGTACACTTTTTTCTTAGTCAGTAAATTTATCTCAATCAATACGATTTCTTTATATTGCGGTTAAAACTGCCCTAATAATTAAGATGCACCAGCAAACAAATGTGACAAAAAAAGTCTGCTTTCTTATTGAGTTATTGTTGATTCTTATAAATAATGACCTTCATATATAAACCAAGAACAAAATTAGTGGTAAACTACTTAATAACCGTCTAAGCGTGACAACAGGATAGTTTAATACAGTTTTCATTTAAATGACAACAATTTTTGAATCTGTCAAATTTCAATGATTAATTTCTCAATTGTTTATTTATAGGTCAACAATGTCTTGTCATTTTAATGCATGGCTCTTAAACAACTTAGCTTACATCCTCACGGTTTCATGCTTATAATTACAATTTAAAGGATTCATTATTATATATGCAAGCTATCCTTGTAGCAGTACTTGAATGTTCATGCCTGAATGTTTAACATTCTCACTTATATTGAAATTATAAGCAATCTTAACCCTTTCAGTGCTGTAACCAAATTTTGAAGGCCTTTGCAAACAGTTTTGATCCAGACGAGACACCACAGGATGTGGTGTCTCATCTGGATCCAAACTGTTTGTTATTCTTATAGTATTCTTTGAAAAAAATGAAGAAAATGCTAATTTTAGCAATTCAGCAGACGACATTTTAGCACTCAGTTTTATATCCAGTAGGGATAAAGATATACATATTTCATAGTATTGGTGTATACGACAGTTATAACTATGTAGTGAATTCGTATTTGTAAACTTTGATAAAGCCCGTTTGGGCGAAATATTAATAAAAGAGTGTTTTTACTATGAGACATTTTAGCAGACGACAAATTTCCCAGCATGCAAAGGGTTAAAGGGTGATATGCAATGTTATGTTGTTCTGATGTGCAGTCTGAAAATTAAGCAAGATGTGTTTGTGAAACACTATGCCCCCCCATATATTTGACCTTTGACCTTGAAGGATGACCTTGTATAGACTGGGGGACATAAAAGAACAATTTACGTCTCAAGCAAACAATAGTCTGCTTATATATTTCTAGACGTCTGAACTCCTATTTTATAATTGTTTTAATTTTTGTGGATACAAACTTTCTTAATGTATGTCAGCCTATCTTGCCTGTTATTAACATTTTTTTTAACTTGTAACTGCAGCGTCTGATGGTATTGTCAGTAAAATCTAGTTGCAACAAAGCAATGTAATGTCCGTCTATAAGAAAACAAATATTGGTGATTTTGAAGTGCAATATAAATCTGCTTGAATTATAACTCTGCCCTTAAATAAATGGATTTATACTAAAATACAATATTGATGAAAGACACTGCCTTTTAATTCAATCCAAAAATTAAAAAATGTTTAAAACAAGCAAAGCCAATGAAGGTCCACCTTAAATAATTTTTAAGTCAATCAAATATATCCAGGCTTGTCGACCTATTTTTAACAAGATATACTTCTGCATTAATCTGTGATGGTTATCAGTTATATTAGCCTCACTTGTAATCTAGAATCAGACTGACCAATCATGTGCTAGCCAGTCTAGCCTTTTACACAGGAGGCCGATTTATTAAAATGTTTCCACTAATAAAAGCCAGAAGGTGATGCATCATCATTGGCCTTTTCTTTTTTTTATTAACAATATGCTGTAAAGAAATTTTGTTTGTATTGGCTGATACTTGTAGATACCGAAACTTACAACTAACAGCAAATTGTGCCAAAAATATTATCTTATACATGGAGTATGTGTACCAAAGATTGTAAAAACAATGTACATATTTAATGATTATATGTAAAATGTTAGTATTATATACTGTATGCCTCAGAAAGGAGACATATTAAATAAACAATCATCACTGTCAAAGATCAAAAATGTCATTTATTATATATATAGTAAGGTTTAGTTCTCGTTTAAATTTGCCGAAAATTTAGAGCCACATTCAAACATCACTGAATTAGCTAAGGTATATTGTCATTCAGTCATAAAAATGTACTATTTTCATATTTTGGGAGATATGGTCTGGTTTTTGCTAAAATTCCAACTTAAAAAATGCCAGTGTTTATCTATGTGACTTCCTGAGCATAAATTATGTAAATGAGCTTCAAGGATTTATTGCAAATGTTTGCGATCAAACATGAAGTAGATTATATGTCCATTTCATAATTCCAATTGATAATAGGTATATGTTAATAGTTCACTAGGTTTGGTATAATTTAGTCACTCAATTTAAGTTGGAATAATAGTATGCTGTCATTAGTAATACCAAACCTGCACTACTTCAGTTGATTGTTTGATTCTTTCATATGGCTGCTTGAAATTGTATACAAATTATATTTATATGTGCCACACTTTTTGTTAGCTGTCATCAGTTATTGTCATTGTTGTTAAACTGTTAATATACATGTAGGTTTATTTTTGTTTGTGTTAAGAAGTTAAATGTATTGTTTACATTATTATACTTATTTATGTGAGCACGTGTTGTGTGCTAGATTTGTAACTTTTAAATGCTTTAGCAATTGTATAATAAATGATACGAAGCAGGCTTGTATTAAGTGCTTCAAAGACGGATGTTTTGTATTAAAATATATTATGGATAAATATGCCTTTGTTTTCTGATGCACAACATCTTGGATATGGCCATATATTTTCCAATTATAATGAATTTTCACATGTTTCTGACAGATTTAATAATTATTGCACAAAAGAAATACAGCTTTGATGATAAAGCCTCTTTTGTCAGCAACAAAAAGCTGACTTGTCAAGCAAATTCGTTTAATTGATATCCCCCGCAAAATTAATTATGTTTATGGATGGGTGTAGAACTAAAAGAAAAGGTATAAGTAAAGGGTTGTGCCTTTTGTTGATTTTTTTTAAAACTCATTTGTACCTGTGATGGGTTTGCAGACAATAAA
The DNA here is from genome assembly GCF_020536995.1 of Dreissena polymorpha. Classification (NCBI taxonomy): domain Eukaryota; kingdom Metazoa; phylum Mollusca; class Bivalvia; order Myida; family Dreissenidae; genus Dreissena; species Dreissena polymorpha. The sequence goes on along the minus strand of NC_068359.1, from coordinate 3,384,920 downwards.
ATGCAGATAGTATATTTTTCTTGAATCAATCAACATTGATAGTATCATGACAAAAGAAGAAATTGCTTGTTATGAGCATTTTCTTAAATAGAAATCTTACATACCGAGTTTTTGCCCTGAAAAGTAACGACATACTAAAATAACAAAGGACAATAACTCAAAACTAAGACAGAGGAGGGTTCGTGAGCTTTCAATATTTATTTAGGTGAAATAAAAAGTCTTGCCTTTTCCACGAAAACATTCAATCTTAATATACACTAAATTTTCAGAATGTTTCAGAGTGAACACAACATCAGCCATGACATACGTGGAAATAACATAAATAAGTTTTTAAGGTTAATCATCTATCATTGTGTACGACCTTAAATGAAGCATTTGTGTAACCTTGACCCATGATGTGAATCGTACGACCTTACATGAAGTATAATGTGACGTTGACCTTATCCCTAGACATGAACCTTGACCTTAACCCTAGACATGAATCTTACATGACACACAGCAAGGAAGAAGATGGAGAAGAATTATGGAAGGTTATTACAGAATCCACCGATGCATAGTAAAATAATGGCTAAATAGTAAATAATTCTACAAATGTGTGACCTTTGATGTGTGACCTTGACTTTGGTAAAAAACACATAGGTCTTGCATTGCCTGATAATTGAGAACAATTACATCAGGACATTTTGAGAATCCATTTAAGTATGGTAGAATCCTTACCAAATAAGGCATATTTAATCAAAATGTGTGATTTTGACCTTTGTGTGTGACTCTGACCATGACCCTAGCAACCTGGATCTTATATTCAACACTCGGCTAGATGATGGAGAACAATTGTGGACAGTTATTACAGAATGCCTTGATGCATAGTAAAGGAATGACTAAAAATGAATAATTCATCAAATTTGTGACCTTTGACCTCAATGTGTGAGCTTGACCTTAGCCCCTAGGATAATGAATGTTGAATGTGAAGCACCCCCAGATGATTGAGAACAACTATGGCAAGTTTCATGGCTCTGGCTCATGTGTTAATGGAGATAAGGTTCTAAGCTTATAATAAAAAGCATTTTTTCAAGATACAAAGGGCCATAACTCTGTTATTAAAAGATGGTGTACAATGCCATTTGGCGTGCATCATCCTCTTAACCATATATATACCAAGTTTCAATGAAATCCGCCAAAACACTTCCAAGATATGGCTCCGGACGCAAAAGTGCCGGACTGACGGACAACGCCAAAACAATATCCCTCCGCCTATGGCGAGAGAATTAATTATAAATGTGCTTTCTGTTGGTTATGCCATCTTTTTACATTTTGATGTATTTTATGCAATATTGTATACTGCAAACGTAAGCGTATACATTTTTACATCATACCGATGGAAAAAATACCTTTAATAAACAAAAATTCAACAAGTGAACCCATTTTAACAGAGCTTGTATTCTTTTTGATGTATCATACAAACAAATAAAACAATTATTTATTTTTTCCTATCCTTCTTTTTCTCTTTCTTTTTTTTCTTTTTCTGTTTCTTGGAACTCACTTCTTCAGTATCTACATTCTTGGAACCAACAACATCATCTGCAAGAACAAAAATGCATTTGCTTAACAGAATATTGATATAAAAAGTGTATTTGCTTTAATTTTAAATCTGCTTAGGCTGGGTTTAAAACAGACAAGACTAAAACCAGTGATTCTCCATAAAGCTAATTAAGAGTAGCCAGTTATATTTTCAAAGTAGCCAGGGACTAAGAACTAAAACGGGCGTTTTAGCGCTGTTTTGAAATGATATTTTGGAGGAAACGTAGCCGGCGCCAAGACTATTCGTAACCGGTTAAGAACACTGCTAAAACCTCACAAATTGTGTAAACCCAAATTGCACTTGGCCTAAGGAAGCTGAGGCACTCTAAGCTTTCATCCAGTATAAGTACCGGTATACAACTCCTCTACTTGAATCAGATAGGCTGACACATGAAAGGCAAACAAAATCATTTCATGACCAAACCCAAACCAAAGTTACCTTGCCAGGCTGTTAAGTTTTGCTCCTCAACCCTGGATTTACAGTCCTAATTGCTGCTAAATTAGTAAGCCGGCCCAATATAAACACACTAGTAACAAGAAGTAGACCTCTGTTCCACCTACCTGTGTTGACAACATTGTTAATGCCCTCCACTCTGTGTTTCCTTGGCAATGTCTTATCCAAGACAACAGGAGGAATGCCTGGATACCAGTCTGTGATCTGCAGGTGACCTTGAATGCTCTCACCTGTACAGGTACATATGTTATCTGAGCTATTGTATTTAGGTAACTAAGGCGTATTAAATTGTCACCAGTTGCGCCACTTTTCTGTTTGTCCTACGTTTTTTGTCCAACAATTTATATTTAATTGGTTTTACAATGCAGTAATCTGCTATTATTTACCACAAAAATGTCCAATGAATATTTACCATATCAATCCTTGATAAATAAATCTCAACTGGTCAAATGTACCGTATGGGAACTGTCTTGTATTGTCCTTCAATAAAATCAAGACCAAACATGCAGTTCCAATACATAAACGACCCTTAAATCCAAGCTATATTGATAATTGACAAGAAATACAAACACTTAAAATTCTGTAATTGTTCTGAAGAAGATAACAAAACGGTTACTTTTGTAAATTGAAATTTAATAACATTTCTCATATACAATTTGTTTTCAGACTGTCCATTCAACTATAACCAATATTCTCAAATTCAAAATTGAAGAACATAATATCACACATTTTGACCTTGAAATATTATTTTATATCACCAACAATCAGTTGGGAAGCGGACAATTACACCGAGCGAGACATGGTATAGGGGAGATAACCCTGGGTTATGGTTAGGTTAGGGTTAGTGTTAGGGGTCAGGTTAGGGTTAAGGTATGGGTTAAGGCTAACCCTAACCCAAACCCGACCGCTAAACCTAACCCTTACCCTCTACCCCCCCCCATGCCCATTACAATACCATGCCTCGCTCTTTGTCATTGTCCTCTTCCCCAATCAGTTCGAAGGCAAGAACTGACTACTGAATCATATTCAAAACATACGGTACTGTCTTCATTATCAATAAGACAGTGATATAAAGGAATAGATCAATGTTTTGCTATTTTTTCAACAACAATTACTGAGAACAAAAGTGAAGATTAATATTAATAATCAGAAAAATTATAATATTATTTTTCAACAAAATTTCAACAAATATATTATTGTAGAATATATAAAACATACTGACCTACAGTCAAGCTGTTTTTATCAACTACCATGCTGTAAATGCCTGATCCCTGAAAAACATGAATCAAAATGATGTACATATATGAGAGAAAAAATTACATTATTTGTACAATTAAAATAACAGGCCTTATGAAAATAATGTTTTTTATACAGATGGTATGCTGTCCCATTATGTAGGCAGAGACAGTTTGGAAATATATCTTATGGAACCGTCATACTTAAATAAAACATTATAATTGAGAAGTTCACAGCATAGTCTATTATAATTAAAAGTTCAAAGCGTCTATTATAATTGAGAAGTTAAAACCATAGTCTATCATAATTGAGAAGTTCAGAGCATAGTATATTGTAATTAAAAAGTTCAAAGCAAAGTCTTTTATAATTGAGAAGCTCAAACCATAGTATATTATCATTGAGAAGATCAAAGCATAGTATATTATAATTAAGAAGATCAAAGCATAGTCTATTATAATTGAGATCAAAGCATAGTCTATTATAATTGAATTTCAAAGCATAGTCATAAACCATACTTTTTTGGTATCATACTCCCTAGGTGTCACTTCAAATTGTTTACCCTCTACCTGAAAATACATTGCAAGCGTCTATAATCAGTTGTAACATTTTTAAGGCCACTTGATATACGATAAAGAAAGAATTGATTCTTTAACCTTTTACCACTTAGATACGTATTTTGACGCATTTATAGTCCCTTAGAAAGTTATGTTCAATTTAAGACCTTTTTTACTATATAAAAGTTTTGAAGGCTTTCAGTTCCAACCCTTACATACTATTGAGCAGCAAACAGCATAAAACCTGAACAAACAGCGAGTTACTTGCAGGCTGTTCTGGTTTAATGCTGTTTGCACATAGCCATTTTCACTTTACTTCTGATTTGGAAAGAGTTCAACTGGATGAACAATGAGCCCATAGGAACAGGCACAAATTAAATACTGAAATGGGTGTCCCTCAGTGTGGCTACTTTAGACAATCTGTCAAGCTGTACAATTAACATTTACATCTATAAGATGCTCTATTGAACTGCTTTTTCATTGTGCAGCAAGTAAAAGATGAATATTTGTACATTTACCATGTTATTAGTAATAATACTTGTACTGCTGAGAGAGATTTTCTGATTGTCCAGGGTGGTGAAATCAAACTGAAAAGAACAGCAAATCAACACTTTAATTTCATAGTAAAATGCATAAACATTATCATTTTGAAAACTTAACTAGTAATAAATAAGAAGAGTTATGTCACACTTAGTTCAATTTGATCAAAATTATGTTAAACCAGTATATGTCTCAAAATATAGGACACAGTCTTACACACAACAACCATCTCTGCACCATGAACATTTTGGGCAAGGTATTTGACAATTTTCATGATGAAAGTTAAAAGTAACACTCCAGACAAGCTGTATTTGACCTTTAACCTCAAAGGGTGACATTAAACTTTTAGCGAGGTCTTAAACACAACACCATGTCTCCAATATGATGAACATCTTTGGGAAGTTATTTTACAAATTGCATGATTAAGTCAAGACAAGTTTGAATGGATCAAGCACATACACCCTTTTTTGTGAAAGCTATATCAAGCGGAATGCAAAAAGATTAGACTCAATCATTTGCTAAAACTTACAGACAGTGTACCTGTTTAGGAGCTTGAATAAGAAACAGCTTTTTGCCTTGGAGTTCTGACTTTGTAAAGCAGTGTTTCAAGTCCATCAATTTGTAGTGGTCGGGTGTTTTAAACTCATATTTCGCCCTGTTACCAATTAAACTGATGTCAACATCTGCAGATTTCTCTAAGTTTTCATGTTGAACTATTTCTGATGATTCTACCTCTGAAGGAGTTGTTTTACCACCTGATTTTAAGACTTCATTCAAGTTTTCATAACCCTGTTCCATAAATCGAACTTTCTTTGTTGGGGACTGCATGGGTGTCACATCATCATCAATAGAAGACATATGGTGAGATCTTTTGAGCTTCTTTGATTTTTTAGACGATTTCTTTCTTTTAGGGCTTGTCAGTTCCCCAATCATTTCAGCACCTGTAGACAAACTACCCATTTGTTCCAGCTGTTTACAGTCACTGTCCAGTAAGATGCTAGAATGTGTAATGTCTTCACAATGTGGCTTATCTTTCTTGCGTGATTTTTTTTTCTTACCACTGGTGTCACTGATAGGCTGATCTGACAATGCACTTACATAACTTTCTTGTGTATCAGAGGTCAGCGCAGTCACATAACTGTCAGGCGAATCCACTGACACATCTTTAGACACCTTATGTTTCTTCTTGCTTTTCTTCGGGGATTTTGATGGAACAGTTGTTTTTTTTGGAGAAGTTGGGAATGTCTGAAAAATATTTACTTTAGAAGTAATAAAAATATCTTCATAGATAATATAGTTATTTTAAAGGTCAAATAACATAGCTATTTTTTCAATTATAAAACAGAATTATTTACATGTATTGCAAGTGAATGAAATGATTTGAACCTTCAATAATATATTTCATGAAATATTTCAGATGACTGTTGATGGGAATATTAAAAAGTTACTTTAATTAATATTAACAAATAAAGTAATAAACTGTGAAACACATGAAAGTGTAGGTAATATTAAGTTATTAATATTAGTTGAACTTGTTAGCAAAAAAGCAACATGGTTAAAATAAAATAAATAGGCTATATTACACATAAATATCGAACATGTTAATATAATGCTTTAGCACATGCCATACCCTGTTTCCCATGGAATACAACCATTACGAATATCTTTATCTTACACATGTGCAATATACTTTTTAATTGTTTTCATTGGCTTATTTTTTCAATTGAACCAATCGTATTTTGTTATTTTGCTCAAATGACGTTGAAACGTCAAATGACGTCACGAAATGTAAACAACATTCAGGATTTATCATTATGTTTGCGTAAATATTTATTTAATTTGCTCATTTAAAAGTATGTGATAAAAAAGATCTGACACTCGTCATATCATACCATATTTTATTAAACTCGTCCAGGAAATTCGTTAAAAAGCTCGCCAAAGGCTCGCTTACTAACAAAATTCCTGAACTCGTTTAATAAAATATGGTATGATATGACAACTCGTGCCAGATACTATATATATCAATGAATGAATTTTACACATATTAATATAAGTTATTTAATGATATAAATAATTGTATTTGAATTTGTTAAGACTGAAAATAAAACCTTTTTTTTTACCTGTGTAAAAAAAAGATCCTCATCTGATGACAAATTTGCTGTGGACATTCCAGAACTGAAGCGAGCTGAAACTGCCTTGGCAATATTCTTTATATCGTCTGTCACATTGGAACAGTTTGAATCTGTGTCACTTTGCCTACCTTTTAACTAACCAAAAACAATAATTACTTTTAAAGTAAAATCCAAAGATTTTAAAAAGCCATGACTGCAACACATTTTTGAAAGTTTGAGAATTTTAATACATGCAGTGTTTACGACCTTCTGTTAACTAAAATGAAATCCATTTATATTGCTGTGCTTCCAAGAAATATAATAAGAACATTTTGAAAGACGCATAGCAGGATTCCCACTGACTATTTCGAACCAAAGCAAAAATTAAGCCCCCACCAAGATTCAACCAAACTAGATCACTAGTTCAAACACATGGTACAGATCACATGTATTACCACTGATATTAAACAAGTACGAAACACCCAGACAATCATACCTTTTTGTCTGTTGGTGTTCTTAAAGGCGAAAATTTGCACAATGTGAATGATTTATTCATTTAACGTTTTCTGATTTCTTCACATGTCTCTCAAGCCTCTGCGCAACTCTGACATTTGCTATCGCCACAATACAATTATTTCGCAAAACACCGCTGTATTTCCACAACAAATATAAATCGTGAGTTAGACCAGGTAATTTCTACATGTTAGGATATTCATGACATCCATTTCACTCACAGGCAGCAGTATCATAAATTAGCCCCCCTCCCGGACCCTACCCCCCGAGCTTACCCCAGGGGTTTCAGATGGTTAAATGTACACCTATTGTGTATGGTTTGACTTTTCAACAACGAATATTGACAAAAATACACAGTATGAAAAAATAACCCTCGTATAGATATTATATATACACAAGGTATGAAACGCACTATATGCCTATTGCTGAAAGATTGTGGAACACGGGACGTGACCGTTTTCATTGAGAACACAAAAGTTCCCATGCAGTTGCAACTGGATTAGTTATAAGACAGTAAAAGCAACGTGATTACACAACTAACCAATCTTCTGTTCGGCTAATAACTTTAATATTCAATTAACTTCGGCTTTCTCGCTACATGTCTGTGTTTTTAACCAGGTTTTCCGAAGGAAAAAACTGGTTATTAGATTGGCGAATGCAGGCGGGCTGGCTGGCTGGCGGGCGGGCTGGCGGAATAAGCTTGTCCGGGCCATAACTATGTCGTTCATTGTCAGATTTTAAAATCATTTGGCACATTTGTTCACATTTGTCGCGCGAAATAATTACGTCGATATCTCCAAGGTCAAGGTCACACTTTGAGTTCAAAGGTCAAAAATGGCCATAAATGAGCTTGTCCTGGCCATAACTATGTCATTCATTGTGAGATTTTAAAATCATTTGGCACATTTGTTCACCATCATGGGACGGTGTGTCCCACGTCAATATCTCCAATGTCAAGGTCGCCACGACTAAAAATAGATTTAAAAAAAAAAAAAAATTACAAAGGAGGTTAATTTTTTTTGGTCATTTCAAAAGTTCAGTTTGAGTTTTCTCCCTTTATCAGATTTTTTTTTCACAATGAAAACCTGGTTTTGTGACAATTTTGTCCCTTGTTCTTCCATATTTTGTCGATCAAATGCTCGGTTGTAAAACGCCATATCATTCGCCAACACAATTCTGGCTATGAGAACAACCAACCAGATGACATGTTATACAATTTAAATGGTGTACATGTGTAGATGAAACACCTAGTGACATGTAGCAAGAAAGTCGAAGTTAATTAAATATTAAAGTTAATATTCTGCCCCCTAATTGTAAAGGGGGCGGAGAGGTGCCCTCCAATCAAATCTGGAGGGGCGGATAAGCGTCCCCCTGTCAGAATTAAGTAGGCAGATACAGTACACTCCACGCGTTTTCCCCAATTTCCCTCTATACTCTGTGGACAGTTCTCCGAGGGAGCTTTAGAAAATTTTGCGATACGCGGCGTTTGCATGATTTGGGACTCCGCGTTGAACGATCGGCAAAATTGAGAAGCCGACGCGGCGGCCCTCGGCGTTGGCAACGCGGGGGAAACTCCGTGTTTAAAGAGATATCGATCAATTTAACTTTGTTTGACTTCCTGATTTTCAAATAAAATTACATTTATTTCAAGTACATACATGTATATAAATTTATTTATATATATATATGATATACAATTAAAAAAAAACACCAAGATAAATCGATCCCCACGTGGTTGTAGAAGTAGTTGTATAGAAAACTCATTGATTTACGACAAACTAAACGTCGTCTTTAAACTGATACTTACCAATTAATATATTCACAGTTTGCAACATTGTTTTTATTTTGATAATTTAATCCAAAGTTTTCATGTAAGCAGGTGTTTTTTCTATACTGAACATGAAAACAAATGACCAAGGACCCTAAAAGTCTCGCAAATCTGTGTGAATTGACAGTTTGAAGTTATCAAAGGAAAGCCGCTTCCTGTCTGAAGGCATAACTTACTCAAGTAAACACGTTCAACGAATGCATAAGGAATGGTTTAAATTGTCAGAACAAAGTCAATGCTCTGCTCACTAAAGCATTTATTTTCTCTTTGTAGGTAGGTTATTCCATTGATTGATAAAAGACGGTGGTAACTATTGAGTTGATAGTTGCATTAAATATTCACAGTTGTATTCTAGTTGCGTCGACCTTTTAAAACTATGTTTTACTAGTAATTATGGACCAAATTGGCAGAGTGACATTCACACATGTTAATCCCTTTTGTCAAAACACCACAGACAGCAGTCTACACAATAGGTCAGTAGACAAGCTTTGCGTGTTTTCATAACGCCAAACACTTTATCCAGTTCTGTCCAGATGTTCTCTTTACTCTGTAAACAGTACAATAACTGTTTCAATAATTAATCTACTAAAATACTGTAACGATACAGATATTTGAATTGAAATTAATTTGGAGGAAATATAAAATTATTCGCGATATAAATGTGTTAAAAAATACCAAAGAAACTTTTAACCGAAATCAACAGAATTCAGTGCTCTCTGCACTACAAAGTATGTATAAAAAAATCAATACACGCACGCTTTCCACGCATAAACCTTGAACTTGTACATTGCAGCATAATTTTTGCGCGCTTTTGTAGGGAAATATACATGATGACTGTATATTGGAAGCATTTGTAAACGTCGTGTTAACATTAAAAATAGGAAGCATGTTTCGGATTACAAACAATTATTCTCATTTGGAAATTAAACCGAACATTTATTCTGGTGTTATATGTGTTATGAATTAAATATTAATTTGTCAAAACGCTTTACGTGTCGTATATTCATTCATATTGTCGACGTACCTGTGAATAAAAACATATATGAATTGTTTATACCATTATCTTTATTTTTATAAGCCACAGTATTTAAACAATTTTTAATAACAATGTTTTTATTTTTTGGCATGCCCAGTAGCACACTGCTAACGCAGTGTTGCGTGGCGGTAGCTGATAAGAACGGAAATGTCTGCATTTACCAACTAGGCATAAGTAATAAACCCCGCGGGTATTAAAGAACTCGGCGGCACGCCGCGTTTTATCTCGCTTTCAAACTCCGCGTAAACACTCGCTAGCAGGAAAAAAACGCGGAGTGAGCTCGTTTTTGGGGGAAAACGCGTGGACTGTAATGTATCTGCCCCGTCAAAATAATTCAAGGGACAGATAAGTGCCCCCCTGTGTCAGCTTCAAGAACCATAAATCATTCTTACCCAAGAATATTTTTTAATCTCCCTCAACGGCAATAAGCACGCTGATTGACAAACATTTTAAAGTAGAAAGTGCCACGTGCGATATCACACCTGGGGAAGTGAAACGTGAATGTATACGGATGAAGACAAATTACGTTTTATATGAAAATTAATCAAACAAGTATACTTACATGCAGCGTGCCTTCCATGATTCGTTGTTTTAGCGGGGACTTCGTGGTCCTTAGCATAAGCATTATCATGTTTACTGTCTCTGCATAATTTACAATGCCACAGTCCATTCGTATCCTGAACATACCAGTCGAAAGACTTCTGACTTAATTCCTTTGAAAATGCTTTAGGCTTTTTAGAAGGTGAATCTACACTTTCGGACTGCTGAGCTGAACGTTTGTATGAACTAGGCTTTGGGGATTTGTCCTTTAATCAGGACGTTAGAGGCATGTTTACTGATAAAATTTTCATTCGAAAATGAAACAGAAATAACCAAATTCCCAAAACCGAATCGCAATTATAACACAGTGATAATTATTGTTACTCATTTACCGACTTACCTTATTTCATATTGCACAGAGTCGAAAATACTTCACAGTTTTCAAAAACAATCAATACGATCAAACACAATTAAATATACCCAGTCAACACTGTATTATGTGAATATGGAATAAGACATCAAACTGGGAATGGACATCATTTTGGTGATTTTCTCAAACAAAACCATTCATTTTATGATCTGAATTTATTTTTGTATTATTTTATCTTTACTACAAGCTAAATAAGCAATTTTCCATGACTTTCATTAACAGTGATTGTATTTTCATCATTTTTACTGTATTTACAAACTGTGTCCATGCGCCGCATGGACACAGTTTCATTTCATGAGGATTTTTACAATAATCAATAAACAATCCAGTTTTGCAGTAAAATTAATTTAAATGATGCTATTATACATGTATATGCAAGTATCTGTATTAATTATTATTTTTCAAACTAATTAAATACAACATATAAAACTGCATATAATGCACTTTTGAAAAAACACGATTTTTTCCCAAATTGATGTCATATTCCAACTTCACATAATACTGTGTCCCACCCTTCTACTCCATTAATATATCGGCAAACAACAAAGGGCACATGCCTGCATTAAAAGGTTTATTGTGTCATCTTGACACGATATTTTCTTTCAATTAGCTATCAATTAGCGGGATCACGTGATCGGACGTAATCCCTCGCTACTGTGTTGGAACAAGGCTCCATTGGCTGATGTCGCCAAGCGTTACAATCAGCGGTGGCTGTATCGGCAATCAAGATACGCCCGGAGGCGTGGTTTCAATTCCATTGACAGCCGTTGTGTATTCCTGGGGATTTTGACACATTTTAAAAATGCAGCAAAGCGAAAATTAAGGAGAAGTTTTTTTTGCTGTGAGGTCGGAACATGGCGAAGTTTTGAAACTTTAATTGACTTTGTCGCCAAAGTTGCCCAGTTGCGAGAGCCCTGGTCTGTTGAATATTATTAACTTAAGCGATCAATTTTGATATATCAAACTGTCTATCTCTGTATTATTATGATTGTGAGATTCATTGTGACTTTTTGTTTGTTGACTATTTTAATTGCTTTTGAATAAAGAAAAATGAAATTCATCCCTTGTTGTATGATATATCTTGTTTTCGGCCCGAAAAAGAAAATTAGGGTATTCTCTATAATTCAGGAAATATCATGAACCGGCAACCACTAAATAATGTTATTGTGTAAACTGCAAGTGTGTTACAATCTTTGGAAGCACAAATTACCTGTCTGATGAGCTTGCATTTAACCATCGTCTGTTTGAAATTTTCATCTCCAAAGTCTGACAGGCTTTCGTCATGTCTTAGCTTGGCAGAGTGTGAAAATGTAGGTCTGTTAAAAAAACAAGGCCACCATGATGCGTGACAGCTTACCTAAAATGTCTATAGTGAAACCTTGTAACTGATTTATTGGCAACATTTATAGTCAAATCTTCAAGAAGTTGGTCAGAATATTTGTCTCATAAAATTTCAGAAGAGTTTAAAACTGGGTCACATGATTTCTGAACAACATTTTTTAACACTCTAAAAGCCGCTTGATTGTCCAATCTTCCTGAAAATTGGTTAGAACATTTGTTCTAATGATGTCTCAACCAAGTTTGACAATTGTTTTAGCCCATTGAAAATATGGCTGCTTGGGGTGAGGCAGCTTTCCTTGTATGGCTATAGTAAAGCATTTTTACCACCAAGGAATGTACATTTTTTTAATCCAGTCTTCATGAGTCTTTATCAAAACCTTTTTTCCTAAGATGTCTGGCCCAAGTTTGAAAAAGGGTCATGTGAGGTGGTTAAGGTGGTAGAAGGTTGAAATAAACGTGCCCTCTAGTGCATTTTGCATTTAAGCATATCTGTGTTTATAAATACAGTGCGCTCATGGGCAAGAGAAAAAAAGTAAAATATTTGTATTTTATTATTGCAACTGTGTTTTATTGATCTCGTACATACACATGTGTCAAGAGATGTCAATCGACATTAATTTTTAATTTTTAAAGTGGAAAAGAAGAAGGGTAAATTAAGGGATTTATTTTTACTTCAGCTTAGACAAAGAAAGAAGGTGTCTTACTTCATTATTTTGGTCCCAGGTTTCAATCATTGTAAATGAAACCAATGCATATGTCAATCAAAAACTATATGTAATTGAGTAATGTTAATTAATTTAATGGTACAATGCTCCCCGGAGTATTTGCAGCTATCTTGTAAGTAGTGCATACCCGTCATGTACTGTTCAAAATCACACAGACAAGAAATGACACATTTGGACACAATATGTTTTGCTTATCTTTCAAACAGTCAGAGCTTATGTCAAAAAAAAATTGTGAACTTTTTATTCCCCCACAAACGAAGATAAGGGGGTATATAGGAGTGAATTTGTCTGTTGGGTCGGTCGGTGGGTTGGTCTGTTGATCGGTTGGTCAGTCTGTCGGTTGGTCGGTCCGTATTAAGTGTCCGCTCTCTAATTCAAGTAGTTTTCATCCAATCTTCACCAAACTTGGCTTGAAGTTGTATCTAGATGATGTCTAGGTCAAGATCGAATATGGGTCATGCTGGGTCAAAAACTAGGTCACGGGGTCACTAAGTGCATTTTAAACACTAAGCATGTTGTCTGCTCTCTAATTCAAGTAGTTTTCATCCAATCTTCACCAAACTTGGTCAGAAGTTGTATCAAGATGATGTCTAGGTCAAGTTCGAATATGGGTCATGCCGGGTCAAAAACTAGGTCGATGGGTCACTTAGTGCGTTTCAAACATCACCATGGTGTCCGCTCTCTAATTAATGAAACTTAGTATGAGTATATATATGGATAAGAGGATGATGCACGCCTAATGGCATTGTACACCATCTGTTTATAATTGAGTTATGGCCCTTTGTATCTTGGAAAAATGCTTTTTTGTGTCCGGAGCCATATCTTGGAAGTGCTTTGGCGGATTTCATTGAAACTTGGTATGAGTATATATATGAATAAGAGGATGATGCACGCCAAATGGCATTGTACACCATTGGATAATAAAGGAGTTATGGCCCTTTGTATCTTTAAAAAATGCTTTTTTGAGTGTCAAATATAACACTTTTGTGTCCAGAAGCATATTGGCGGGGGATATCAATTCAACGAATTTGCTTGTTCAAGTAGTTATCATCCAATCTTCACCAAACTTGGTCAGAAGTTGTATCTAGATGATGTCTAGGTCAAGTATGAATATGGGTCATGCTGGGTCAAAAACTAGGTAACGGGATCACTAAGTGAGTTTTAAACATTGAGCATGTTGTGCGCTCTCTAATTCAAGTAGTTTTCATCCAATCTTCACCAATCTTGGCCAGAAGTTTTATCTAGATGATCTTAAGGCCAAGTTCGAACATGGGCCATGCTGGATAAAAAACTAGGTCATGGGGTCACTTAGTACGTTTTACACATTGAGCATGGTGTCCGCTCTCTAATTCAAGTAGTTTTCATCCGATCTTCACCACACTTGGTCAGAAATTGTATCTCGATGATTTGTAGGTCAAGTTCCAACATGGGCCATGCCGGGTCAAAAAATAGGTCAAGGGGTCACTTAGTGAGTTTTTTGTGAAGACAACATGCAAAATATTCTGTGTAAATGCCGCATGTCGGGGTATTCTTCATGTCTGTGACAAAGCTCTTCTATTTTTCTTGAGCCGCAGGAATTTAAAGCTGGCTTAAACAATTGCTTATGACGTAAACTGCAGATTAAGCACAAAAACAGTATGATGTGTCAGTGTTTTTATGCGTGGATTAAAAATTATATTAAGAAGTGTAATAGACACTCTTGCAATTTAAATAATTCACAAATTATGCTACTGTGCTAAATAAATGTATAATCGAACAAAACTTACACTTATTTGTACAATAAACAGAAAATTCTATAATAAAACAAGCTAGTAAGTGCAGTATCTTACAAAGTCATCATCACCCATCACAATGGTCTTTAAACTGAGTGGGCTTTCTTGCTTGCATCTTTTTTATTGCCATTGAACTATCAGTATGAACATCAATAACTCCTGCAACATGATTTCACATTTGACATTTGTTATTCCATAGCTGCTTGTAACTTACAGACATGCATCAACTCTTCTCAATAATTGCATTTTCGTTACAGTCCACTAATGTTCCATCATAATAAGTAAACAGACAATTGGTAATCTTTCAGTTCCTTGCAAGTTTGTTATATCCAGAAATGCTCCATTGTTAAGTGTTTAGCATGCAGTCAGTTTTGCTCATCAGAATGCTACATGGAATGTGTGAAGCCCAATGCTTGACAGAGCAGCTTTACAAACATAAAACAAACAAAAATCATACATATTAATTAGTCAATTTTCAATATTTATGTAAGAACTGTTTTATAACAGATTGAAAAAGTTTTGTATGAAAGTGATACATGTTGCAATAGTGTTTACAATCACAATGTAACTTAATGCAGCAAAAAAGAGAGGAGAGGATCTTAAGAATTATCATGTAGAATATGCTTTAGAAATATCACCAAAAACTGTTGATAAAATGATTATGTTTTGTTAAATCAGTTTAACTGATTACCATGTCTGCAACGGGTTGTAGAATAGCATTACTTCTTTGCACTTTGTCATGGCACATTCAATTAAATCATCATATTGAACTAAAACCCACCAGATAGTTTAGATTTTCTTTGCAGTTTTTCTGAAGAAATACCTTCATGAGCACAACTGAAATTCCCAAGTAGGGATACACTATTGTTTGTTTTGCAATGATCATCTACCAAATTAAGGGATAAACAAAAATTTCCTATCTTTTTATGCTGTTTTACCTGAATAAAATAATCTGTGAAACTGTTATCATTATTTCAATCAGATATCCTATTGCCATTTGTTTCTGCAAAACTGACTTCAAACTTCTTGAGGTGAGCTTTTATGATCACCCCATGTCCGGCATGATCGCTGGGTGTTCCGTGCATGGTGATTGGTACACCATCACCTTTTATCTTTTTACTTTAGAGACCACTTTTTTTTTTCTTAAATCTTGATAAAACTTAATCAGAATGTTAATCTGGACAAATGCTTGGTCAAATTTTAAGTAATAACACGATACACAACTCGCATGACCTACTTAACATCGATCAGACAGAATTAATAAAGTTGGATACCTTGTTATATATATATTTGATAGTGAAATTTTTTTTCAGAAAAGTTGATTGTTGATTATAATATGATTATTCATCATTCAACATGATGTTTTCACTTATTAATATCATAGCCACATGCTAACCACCTGTGCACTCTACAGACTCTATTATTAGTTAATCTTTTGAAACTTGTTCAGAATTTTAATAATAACTTTATCTGCGCAGAGTTTGAATCTGGTTCATGTGTGTCAAAAATCTAGGTCACCAGGTCAAATCTTAGAGAAAAAACTGTTACCTCTCCAGAGGCCACATTTCTGACTCAATTTCAATGAAACTTGGTCAGAATGTTAACGCTTTGCATGCTGGGAAATTTATTGTCTGCTAAAATGTCGTCTGCTGAATTTCTACAATTAACATTTCTTCGATTTTTTTCCAAAAAATACTATCAGAATAGCAAACAGTTTGGATCCAGATGAGACGCCACATTCTGTGGCGTCTCATCTGGATCCAAACTGTTTGCAAAGGCCTTCAAAATTTGGTTCCTGCACTGAAAGAGTTAACATTGTCATTTTCTAGCTTTCTTTAGAATCTGGGTCTCATAGGTACAGAAACAAGGTCACTATGTAAAATCTTAGAAAACCCATGTTACCTCTCAAGAAGCCACAATTTTGACTCAATCATTATATATTTAGGCCAAGTTCAAATCTGTGTTTCTAATCTCTAAAAACTACATGTAGGTCATCAGGTAAAATCTTGTTGAGTATTTTGTTAGCACTTTATTATTATTATGCTTATTATGCCCCCCTTCGAAGAAGAGGGGTATATTGCTTTGCTCATGTCGGTCTGTCGGTCGGTCGGTCCGTCCACCAGGTGGTTTCCGGATGATAACTCAAGAACGCTTGGGCCTAGGATCATGAAACTTCATAGGTACATTGATCATGACTCACAGATTACCCCTATTGATTTTGAGGTCACTAGGTCAAAGGTCAAGGTCACGGTGACCCGAAATAGTAAAATGGTTTCCGGATGATAACTCAAGAACGCTTAGGCCTAGGATCATGAAACTTGATAGGTAGATTGATCATGACTCGCAGACGACCCCTATTGATTTTCAAGTCACTAGGTCAAAGGTCAAGGTCACAGTGACCCGAAATATTAAAATGGTTTCCGGATGATAACTCAAGCACGCTTAGGCCTAGGATCATGAAACTTGATAGGTAGATTGATCATGACTCGCAGATGACCCCTAATGATTTTCAGGTCACTAGGTCAAAGGTCAAGGTCACAGTGACCCGAAATAGTAAAATGGTTTCCAGATGATAACTCAAGAACGCTTATGCCTAGGATCATGAAACTTCGTAGGTAGATTGATAATGGCTGGCAGATGACCCCTATTGATTTTCAGGTCACTATGTCAAAGGTCAAGGTCACGGTGACCCGAAATAGTAAAATGGTTTACGGATGATAACTCAAGAACGCTTATGTCTAGGATCATGAAACTTCATAGGTACATTGATCATGACTCACAGATGACCCCTATTGATTTTCAGGTCACTAGGTCAAAGGTCAAGGTCACGGTGACCCAAAATAGTAAAATGGTTTCCGGATGATCTCAAGAACGCTTTTGCCTAGGATCATGAAACTTGATAGGTAGATTGATCATGACTCGCATTTCTACCCTATTGATTTTCAGGTCACTGTATCAAAGGTCAAGGTCATGGTGACCTGAAATAGTAAAATGGTTTCTGAATGATAACTCAAGAACGCTAATGGCTACGATCATGAAACTTCATAGGTACATTGATCATGACTCGCAGATGACCCCTATTGATTTTGAGGTCACTAAGTCAAAGGTCAAGGTCACAGTGACAAAAAACATATTCACACAATGGCTGTCACTACAACGGAGAGCCCATATGGGGGGCATGCATGTTTTACAAACAGCCCTTGTTTAACATATGAGACAAATATCAAATCTGCCCCAATAATTATTCGATGAAGAATTGTCACAGTTCTTCCTTTTTATGCCCCCAAAGGAGGGCATATAGTGATCCGACTGTCCGTCCATCTGTCTGTCTTTCAGTCACACTTAGCGTTTAGGTTTCGAAAAATGCTCATAACTACTATGTCCCTTGAGATATAACCTTCATATTTGGTATGCATGTGTATATAGACAAGGCCTTTCCATACGCACACAATTTCTACCCCTGTTACCTTGTCCTTAAACTTAGGGTCCGCGTTTAGGTTTCGAAATCTGCGTTAAGGTTTCGAAAAATGCTCATAACTTCTATGTCCCTTGAGGTATAACCTTCATATTTGGTATGCATGTGTATATAACAAGGCCTTTCCATTAGCACAAATCTTTTTACCCCTGTGACCTTTACCTTGAAGTTAGGGTCCGCATTTAGGTTTCGAAATTTGCGTTTAGGTTTCGAAAAATTATCATAACTTCTTTGTCCTTTGAGATAAAGCCTTCATATGTTTTATGCATGTGTATATGGACAAGGCCATTCCATACGCACAACAATTTTGACCCCTGTGACCTTGACCTTGAACTTAGGATCCGCATTTAGGTTTAGAAATCTTTGTTTAGGTTTCGAAAAATGCTCATAACTTCTATGTCCTTTGAGATATGACCTTCATATTTGGTATGCATGTGTATATGGACAAGGCCTTTCCATACGCACAAAAATTTTGACCCCTGTGACCTTGACCTTGAACTTAGGGTCGGCGTTTAGGTTTCGAAATCTGAGTTTAGGTATCAAAAAATGCTATAACTTCCTATCAAAGCATTTATGTAGGGGGGCATATGTCAACCTGTGGTGACAGCTCTTGTTTATTGCAATTTTATTCAATTGGAAAGGTCACATCTAGAGGTCAAAAGTAAAATTTGGCAAGTTTCAGTCGCTGCTATAACTGTTTAATATATTGATGGATTTTAAAATTGCTTACACAAATACAATTCATCATCAATATGTTTAAAACTAGTCTCCCTACCTCATAGGTCAAGGTCACACTGAAGACTTCAAAGATCATATTAATTTTCGTCATAAGGCAAAAGCTTGTTCTGATTGTAATTTTGTCATCATGCTGTTTGAAGATAAGTTACCGCATAGGACAAGCATGAGGGGACAGTATTACAACATTAACCTCAAAAGTCAATGTCTTACTTATAGGTCTAAAGGTCACACTTGAAAGATCCATATCGGCTATAAAACAGCTTATTAGTTCTATACTTTTTTATTGTCCCCTACCGGTTTCACCGAAGGGGACTTATGGTTTGCACTCCGTCTGTCTGTCTGTCAGTCTGTCTGTCAGTCTGTCACACTTTTCTGGATCCTGCGATAACTTTAAAAGTTCTAATATTTTTTCATGAAACTTGCAACATGGATAGATGGCAATATGGACATTATGCACGTCATTTCATTTTGTTCCTACGTCAAGAATTGTGGTTGCTATGGCAACCAAATTTATTTATTTTTTAATCTGAAAATGGTGGAATTTCTGACAATGGTGGAGCTGGTAGGGGACCATATTGCTTGACAATAGCTTTGTTAATCATACTATTTTTAGATAACGTACCTTTTATGACAACCATGAGCACACAATATTTCAAGTGTAAATACCTGTTTTTATTCCTCAAAGATATAGGTCACGCAGAAGAGGTTTAAGGTCAAATTTGGCTTTAAAACAGCTTGTCCAGGCTGTAACTTTTTCATTCACCATTTAATTTTAAAACAACGGACATCAAATGATGACCATGGAGAGTCATGCATGTATCATCTGTCTCATTAACTCAAAGTTCAAGGTCATGCTGAGAGGTCAAAAATCAGATTTGTTCATAAACAGCTTGTGTTTGACACTACCATGTTTCTATACAAAAGTGGAATATTGGGACATGTGTGCCTTATGGACACATGTCTTGTTCATTTAAGTCTATCCTGCTGCTCTCTTGCTAAGTTGGTGCCTAACATCAGGTCAGTCTTCAACAAAAATGAATGCAGGTGAGCTCACTTAAGGGCCATCAAGGATCTCTTGTTTTTTTATGCCCCCGGTAGGGTGGCATATAGTAGTTGAACTGTCAGTCCGTCTGTTTGTCTGTCAGTCTGTGCATTCGTCAGAAAACTTAAACATTGGCCATAACATTTGCAATATTGAAGATAGCAACTTGATATTTGGCATGCATGTGTATCTCATGAAGCTGCACATTTTGAGTGGTGAAAGGTCAAGGTCATCCTTCAAGGTCATCCTTCAAGGTCAAAGGTCAAAAAACTAAATCCAAGGGAAGTAACAAGCTTTAAAGGGAGATAATTTCTATTTTATATCATTTGGCTGGTACAGGTCATTTTCACAAGGGAAGTTATATTTTTTAAAGGGATATGATAAAAAAAAAAAAAATTCAAAGCGGCGCAGTAAGGGGCATTGTGTTTCTTACAAACACATCTCTTGTTATTTATAAGATGGGAATGCTAAAATAGTTCTTTGGAAGAAAAAATTAGCCAGACAGGCTAGATATTTCAAAATACAAATTTCAGAGAGTGTTACAATGCACGAATGGACATAGGTCTATTTTCAATCTTTTAAAGGACATTTGGTTAATGTGGTTTACATTTTATAGAATTGATAAAAATTTTGTATTCTCATTCCTACTATGCTCATAAGGTATCATACTATATACAAATTAGTATGCCCTGACAAAATTATTACCCATTATTTATTCATATTTGACCTTAAATTGCTCTACCTGCATTTTCTAGACTTCCTTTAAAATTAATGAAATTTGAAAGTTGACACTATCATCGCTATAAACCATGGATTATGGTCAGTAGAAAGATAGAAATGTTATATTCCACTTCATAATTGTCTTTATTTCTAATAGATCATGCCTTATCTCCTGGAATGGGTACCAAGTTGTACCAGCCAGCAACAAATTAGAAGTCCTAACATGGTAACGGCATAATGAGCTAGATTTGAACGGAGTAAAACTACTACCCGTGAACAATATGACCTAAGTGTAAAATCACAATTTTAAGCCAATAAGCTAATATTGGATTACAATAATGGAATTTGCTTTAAAACCCAGTGCCTTACGCAGTTTGATGAGTTTACGTTTTTATCGTTTTTATCGTAAATTGTAATATTCAGGCAATGGAACTGTAGTAACTTGAGAACTAAGCCCAATTTAGGAATGCAATGTGAGTTATCTAAGAGGATTGTATTTAAACTGAGTCATGATAGAAGGCTGCAGAACCAGTAAAAAGATAAACTTTGGATTGGCTCTTTATTACCTTTTCAAGGGTGCATGTGCTTTATCAATTCTTATTGTTGCACTTTTGAAAGTTTTGTTTTATAGGTTAATACTTAGCTGGTTATACTTCATGATATTTTATTTGGAAAGAAAGTGTTATCTGGATTTTTCTCTGCTTGTGGTTAAATAGGAGACATCATTTACAAGTTTTCTGCTGCTGATTCAGTGGGGATTTCTTTATCTTTTATTTTATCAATACATTTGGCTTTCACTAAGAGCTGTTACATTAGTACAGTCAGTTAAAAACCATCATGCACTTTCAAAAGCAGCTTTAAAAAACGCTGTTTGGCCATACCACAAAGACAATTTAGTTACAATAGTGTCAACTGTAATTGATCTTACAGAACAACAGTCATGTCCCTTTGTTTTGTGATATGACTGTATAAGAAGAGATTATTGACTAAAAAGGTATGATATAGATGATGATAATGATATAAATGATTATGATGATGAAGATGACAACAGTGGCACCAATAAATGATTATGTTGATACTTAAGGCTAAGACTGGCTTTCTGAAAGCATTATGCGCTCCATTGAAATGGGCAGAAATTCACTAGTTCATGGTACAGTGTACGTCCGTTTACATTTGTGAGAATTCTGCTGTTGCTGCTGCTGATGATGATCATGATGATGGTGTTAATGGTGGTGCTAGTATGTTAATATTCTTCTTTGTTATATATCAAATTATGATCCATTTTCATTTTCTGAAAATTTCTGAAAGCATTTACAAAAACGTTCTCCCTACTAAGTGGGAACTTGTGTAAGTTGATGCAACTTTTTTTTTCATTGAGTATTTATAATATCTCTGTGAAGTTCAGTAGCCAGTATACATGTATTAATGTTTAATTGTGTTGTATTTGGAAACATTATTTAACATGAAGTTGCTTTGTTGAAAGCAGCTTTAATTAACAAAAAAGTTCTTATTTTCTTGCATATGCATTATGAGTTAACATCATAGCTTGTATTAAATATCAGGTGAAAATATTTACCTAATTGTGTGCCATAATTCATATTAGAACTCTGAAGATTAAGTTTAATTACTTTTAATTGTCATAAAATCTACTGCATGCACTGGTGTTGAATTATTGTAAAACAAAAATAATTTAATTAAAATAAACAAACCTATTCCCTCACAAGTGGATTTGGAATGCATGATTTATAAAAATACTTATGCTAACAAAGTGGCAAACTTTTTATATGCTTTTAAGACATTTTTGTCTTATCAATCACACTGTCTGGGGCTTGTTTAAGTTGCGAAATTGTTGAATATTACTTTTAAAGAAATCAATATATGACTCAAATGCATTTATAAACCAGTAAACAGCATATATATTTATTATATTTCATCTTTTGATGTCCCCCACCACTATAGTTTTTGCCCTGTCTGTTGGTTGGTTTGTTTTTTATTCCCCCTTTCGAAGAAAAAGGGGCATATAGTGATCGAACTGTCCGTCTGTCTGTCTGTCCGACTTTCCATCACACTTTGCGTTTAGGTTTCGAAAAATGCTCATAACTTCTATGTCCC
This sequence comes from Dreissena polymorpha, assembly GCF_020536995.1. Taxonomy (NCBI): domain Eukaryota; kingdom Metazoa; phylum Mollusca; class Bivalvia; order Myida; family Dreissenidae; genus Dreissena; species Dreissena polymorpha. Next base: position 3,362,175 of record NC_068359.1, on the reverse strand, counting down.
TTGAGATATAACCTTTATATATGGTATGTATGTGTATATGGACAAGGCCTTTCCATACGCACACAAAATTTTACCCCTGTGACCTTGACCTTGAACTTAGGGTCAGCGTTTAGGTTTGAAATCTGTGTTTAGGTTTAAAAAAATTCTCATAACTTCTATGTCCCTTGAGATATAACCTTCATATTTGGTATGCATGTGTATATGGACAAGGCCTTTCCATACGCACACAAATTTTTACCCCTGTGACCTTGACCTTGAACTTAGGGTCCGCGTCTAGGTTTCGAAATCTGCGTTAAGGTTTTAAAAAATGCTCGTACCTTCTCTGTCCCTTCAGATATAACCTTCATATTTGGTATGCATGTGTTTATGGACAAGGCCTTTCCATACGCACACAAATTTTGACCCCTGTGACCTTGACCTTGAACTTAGGGTCCACGTTTAGGTTTCGAAATCTGCGTTTAGGTTTCGAAAAAAGCTCATAACTTCTATAAAGCGTTTATAGGGGGCATAAGTCATCCTATGGTGACATCTCTTGTTTGTTTGTTTGTTTGTGAAAACTTTAACTTTTGCCATAACTTTTGCAATATTGAAGATAGCAACTTCATATTTGGCATTCATGTGAGTCTCATGGAGATGCACATTTTGAGTGGTGAAAGGTCATGGTCATCCTTCAAGGTCAAAGGTCAAATATATGTGTCAAAATCACTCATTTAATTTTCACTTTTGCAAATTTAAGATTGCTATTTGATATTTGGCATGCATGTGTGTCTCATAGAGCTGCATAATTTGAGTGGTGAAAGGTCAAGGTCATTCTTCAAGGTCAAAGGTCAAATATATGGGGACATAGTGTTTCACAAACACATCGCTTGTTTAAAACATTTTCTCATAAGAAATCCTTGATGAATCGCCTATAATAATACTGATATTCCTGCTACATGTAGCTCAGTCCAATTGCGAGTTTGAATCCCAACCAGGCCACATCTAACTTGTGACCGGTCATGTTTGTGCTTGTTCTACCCCGAACTGTGAGCCCAGTATGAATCTTTCGGTTAATAGCATTCGTATGTGCACTCAATTCTAGTACACTGCTAACAAGGTCTGGACTTGCCCTGGGAATGTTTGATCAGTAGTTGGTGAAATTTCATGATTTGAGTTACATGATATTGAAATTGATACCAAATTTCAACATAGAAAATGATACTTATATATGATTCACAGTAAGCAAAACTTCTCTGTACAGATATTGTGATTAATCAGACTATGAACGAATTAACAATTAACCCTTTACTACTAGGATAATCTTCAAAGGTAAACAATGGAATTATCTTAAAGAGTAAACATCCTTGCATGATTCTAGAAGTATTTTTTTAAGGATAAATTCTTTTCATGATTTTGGGATGATCTTGAATGTTAAACATCCCTGTATTGATACTGCAATGTCTTGAAGGATTAAAGGATAAACGACCCTTTTAAATACCAGGATGATAGATTAGCTTCGCTTTAATGACACGAGGATGATCTTCACGGATGCACATCGTTTTAGTTGATCATCTTGAAGGGTAAACATCATTTTTAAAGTGCTATGATTAGTATTAAGGTTAGCCCTTTGCATGCTGGGAAATTTGTCGTCTGCTAAAATGTCTTCTGCTGAATTTCAAAAATTAGCATTTTCTTCGTTTTTTTTTCAAAGAATACTATCAGAATAGCAAACAGTTTGGATCCAGATGAGACGCCACGTTCTGTGGCGTCTCATCTGGATCCAAACTGTTTGCAAAGGCCTTCAAAATTCGGTTCCAGCACTGAAAGGGTAAGTATCTCTGTAATGAACTTTGTTTCCTAGAAGATGTTTGCTACTTTAAAATTGGCAGTACATTGTACCATGTGCGAATGTGTGCGTTGGTAAATAAAACTTCATCAGAGCTACATGAAATTTTCACTCAGTAACGTGTCAGAATCCATTTTGAGTATCCGGACACTTGTGACAAGTACAAGTATTGGGATATTATCATAAGTTAACCATCTCTCAATTGTATACATGACAAGTGGTTTTCAAGTCAAGCTTCATTAACAAAGGTTAACTTTAAGGAAAGCTTTATATACACTGATTACGTCCCTTTAATGTTAAATTTAAGATTATTCTCTAGATATTTATTCTCACCAAATAACTACTTAAGGCTTACACAGAGTGCTGGACATGGAATGATTATTTTTTTAATATGGCGAAAACAATTAAGAACCCATTGTAAAAGCTGATTGTGTGTAGTTTTATTACAGGGCTATAGTATTGACATGACTGGATCGCTCAAGTGGAATGCTTGCACGCTTGTTGTCTTATAGCAAGTAATTCTTTTGGATGAGAATTTAGAAATAATTGTTCAGAGTGCAGTGATAATATAATAACTTTATAACAAGTGGTTTACATGATTTGATAGTTGATACTGTCACTGAGAGCTTATTATTGGACTTGTTGCTTGTTGACATTAATTAAATGTTGATTAACTTAAGCGGTAAATATAATATGCTTGGTGAATCAATGTTATAACTAAAAACAAGGAAGTGTAATTATTTCTTTAGATTGGCATGGGATATACATGATACTATATGTATTATGAACAAGTTGCTATATAAAATTCAGTTATATATAATGAAACTGTTTTTGTTGTTTATTGATGTGCATCCACCCATTTGGTACGGATGATGGATTTAAATCCAAGTCAATACAATGCAGGTATGCAAGATTCATATATATATTTTTCCATTTATAGTTTGCAGTGTGCATCATTAGTAAATGGCAGGAAATTTAAAAAAAACTTATATCTCAAAATTAAATGACATGTGGTCTTATATTGTTTTTTTTTAAATAACTTTTTAGTGTTTTTCATGTTGCTTATTTTGAGAGGTGACACCATTTTGGTTGGTTTGAAACGCAATCATTTGTATCACATCTAACCACAATGAACAGATATGTGGGTGTATAGTGGTGAATATACATGTAAAGCACAGTTTTTCCACATTGCTATTTTGATAAAAATGTATATGAGATTTGAATGTAAAAGATTTCCTCAGCATGATTATTTAGTACATCACATTTTGTATGTATATGTATAGTATGAAAACATTGGTCAGTCAGTACTCTTTCCTTGATATGTCATGATATATGTTACACATGTTAACAGTTTTATAAATCAACTACATGTAAGTTATATATTAAAGCTATTTGTAAAGATTTCGAATCAATTTCCTTGTCCTGATTATAGTGTAAATGTGCCTTCATAATAAAGGGTGCTTATGTTTTTTTTGGTAAATTTGTGACACTGGCTTTTTTGGTCAGGAACTCCTGGCACCAAATTGCCCAAATTTTAAATATAACTATGGTTTCACACATCATGCAATCTACTCATTTTTATCATTAGGCAATGGTGTTTTTATGCCCCCGGATTGAATGATCGGGGGCTGAGCTCCAGATAAGGGTTGTATTTTCGTAATTACGAATTATTTTCAAGTCCGTTACGTATTTATTTTAAAATCTTGTCGTACCATTAGGAATTACAAAATCAAGTTACGAATGATTTTTTTTAGTTCTTTTCGCGTATTAAAGATCTCTTCGGTGCTTATATAAAATGGTTATCAGGTTTGTTTAACAAAGCGCATTTTTTCCAATATAAGCGGCGTGTACAGCCTATCTGTCAAAAAACAATGGCGGCGCCCAGAGAGCTTCCTAAAAAACTGCAAAGCGTGCAAAAACACGCTTTTTACATATTGTACGCAAAGTGGGCCAAAGTTGAATGTTAAGTAAGACATTATAGAAAAGATCTTATACGATGTTGTATGTTCAGTTTCCGAAACAGTCGGAAAAGCTAAAAAACGCGACACGGCGGGTCCAAACTTAAACAAAAAAACATTGAAAGAGTGGAAGGGACAATTCCCGTGGCCAATCGTTGAAAAGATTGAAGGGGAGACCCATTTTAATTGTGAGATATGTAAAAATTCATCGAAGGCATGCAATCTAAGCACAGTTTGGGCTAGTTCTGGCTACCATAACTTTAAATGTCGCTTTTTATGATTTTTGATTGGCGCGACTTTATAGGTATGTTCAGGTATGTCAATACTATATAAACTTACTGTACGCTGAAGTTTCTTTAGCTAAGTTTGGGCATATGAAGGTATTTGAAAAATAAAATTGTATAATACTGAATAGACACGGTTGAACTTGTTTAAATGAAGTTGCTAGTATGTTTATTTTTATTTTTTGCATGAAAATAACCATTATTATTTATTTTTAGGTCATTTAGAAAAGTTAAGAATTATTTTCCAAAACTTAGTAGTAACGTTAAGAATAAAATTTCAGAGTTAAGAATTATTTTTGAAAATCTGTTAGTAACGTTAAGAATTTCAGAAAATTTTATCTGGAGCTCTGATTGGGGGTATATTGATTTTTGCCTGTCTGTCTGTCATTCTGTCATTCTGTCACTCTGTCATTCTGTCCCAAAACTTTAACCTTGGTTTAAGTTTTGCGATAACTTTTGCAATATTGAAGATGGCAACTTGATATTTGGCATGCATGTGTATCTCATGGAGCTGCACATTTTGAGTGGTGAAAGGTCAAGGTCAAGGTCATCTTTAGAGATCAAAGGTCACATATATGGCTTTAAAGCGGTGCAATAGGGGGCATTGTGTTTCTGACAAACACATCTCTTGTTGTGTTTTGTTCTTTTGTCAGGAGATATCCTTGATATCCATGAATGTGCAATCCTCACTTTTTTGTGTAGAAGACGACTTCATCTTTGAAATCAATTTGAATACTTGTCAATACTGAAAAATATCTCAAATCATTATTTTTTTGATTGGCTAAAATGTTAGCCCTATACAGGCTGTCAAGCGGTCATACTTTCTCCTACTTTTTCCTACTATTTCCTACTTTTTCATCAGGATCCTACTTTTTCCTATTTTTTTACCAAATCTTCCTACTATTCCTACTTTTTCATTTTCAATGGAGAATTATTTTTTTTTAAAGAGTTTATTTAGTAAACTTGCAGGATGAATGAATCTATGGCATGACTGTATCCCTGTTAAGGTGCATTCATCTAGATGAGACCTGACAACCCATGCTGACTGTCTGCTAGCACCTCTTCAGGAGTATAAATATTTATTTCTTATGTAACTTTTAAAATTATTGACAAGTTTTTTTTTTAAGTAACAATAGTGCCTTGTTTACTTCCTTAGCATTTGTACACTGCAGACTTCACTACCTTACACAGTTCCCAGTGATGCAAGAGCTGAGGGAACCCATTGTTTATTCCAGTTTTATTTTGTTTCCATTGACAACAATTTGACCAAACCTTATGCATGTTTACATGATATTGCTGTTTGGAATGTAGAGATATAGAGATACATGTATTGTATGAGTGGTTATGTAATATGGAATTTATTACACAAGTTATTGGAAAAAAGATAAAACTGATGCTTTGCCGATTTTTCATCATTTACAAATATAATGTAATAAATTCTGTATTACATGACAACGGATATGATGTTCTATTGATATCATAGGTACATCATGTTTAGTAATTAAAGATAAATGCACAGAGCCTAAATGCCCTGATACATTTTTATGCTCCCGGTAGGGTGGCATTTTGCAGTTGTACTGTCAGTCCATTTGTCTGTCTGTCTGTGTGTGTGTGTCCGTCCGAAAACTTTAATATGGGCCATAACTTTTGCAATATTGAAGATAGCAACTTGATATTTGGCATGCATGTGTATCTCATGAAGCTGCACATTTTGAGTGGTGAAAGGTGAAGGTCATCCTTCAAGGTCAAAAGTTAAAAAATACAATCCAAGGGAAGTAATAAGCTTTAAAAGGGAGATAATTTCTAAACCTGCCAAATGATACATTGAAATTTTATTTCAAAGCTGCGCAATAGTGGGCATTGTGTTTCGGACAAACACAATTCTTGTCTAATGATGCCATAGCTAGTGAGGTAACTTCAAGGTGTTAAAGCGGGTATATATGATCTTGTCAAATATTTAGTAATAAATATAAAATGTGTAAAAAACTTATTATACATATATTTCAATATAAACTAAAATAAAAGTTAAGAAGAACATGTGTTGAAAAATGCTAAATAAGCCAGATAGTTAATTCTGAAATCGAAAAAGGCTGTACAGCCGAATTCGCCAGCATATATATCATGCATGTACGATGTGAATCTAAATTTAGTTTAACGGTTCATTTGAAATTTCTGCAACGATATCGATTCATACGACACATGAACACTTACAAAAAAGACGAATCCATCGGTTATTGTAGGAAAATAATTACGAATTATCTTCGTCACAATCGGCTCGGGGCGCTAATTTGTATTTGCTGTATTTTATGAAATTCGTCTTAAATGTATCATTTTTCTTGCATAGTGTGTGTTATTATAACATATTTGTATCAATATTTTACAATTCAGCACATATAAAAATCGTATATACCCGCTTTAAAGCGAAGTTTTAAAATTATTTAACGGCATTATTACACTCCCGCAAAGTCATCAATAATGTAAAAGCCATTATTTGAAACTGGAATAAACAATGTAGTGCAACTGTTTCATTGCCCAATCAATGCTGTCATAAAAGATGTCAGGTGATAAGGTCCTATCTCCAGTTGCATAATCTGCTCTGCAATGACCAGTCATTTTGAATGTAACTTAAGTCATTATAACTGCACCCTATTGTCAATTTAAAGGTTTCACAATGTAGCTGTAGCAGAGCATTTACACTGCTTTATATATTAGTATTAATCTTGTACAACAAGTTGGTGTATCACTAAATAAATTTGGTCTTCTGCTTAAGGATATAACATGCACAATATAATTACCATTTGTATATCGATACACAGACCTCTAACCACTTATTTGATGATACACCAAAATGAACAGCATCTAATTACATGTATACTTCTTTATCAGGGTAGCTTTGCTTGAAACTTAATTATCATAGATACACTATAAGTGCTAAAATTCCTAGTGGGAAAACAAAGTTTAACCCTTCATGGATGGAGAAGTTGGACAACAGTGGAAAAACACTGGGATCATGGTGCAAGAGAGATACCGGCAATGAGTTTGCAAGATATTGTACTGTCTGAATGAAGTCCATCTTGTAGTAATTCTGGTGCTAATCAACTTATAATTCATGCAGATGGATAAAAACACAAGGAAAACATGAAATACATGCATGATAATTCACAAAAGCGTTTGTTTGGAAGTGCCCAAAAGCCAAGCAGCTCTCAGGGTTGTGGGGATAAATCTATCTGTATGCAAGTACATCCATCACACAAGGAACAGGTACAAAAGGCTGAAATCTTCTGGGCCCTTAAGGTAGCTTCAAGTGGGTATCCATACAGAACATGTGATGGCACTCCTGCTCTGTTTCAAGCTATGTTTCCTGGACCTGTGTCTAAAAAATAAGTATTATGTATTCCTACTTTTGAGGGAAAAGTTCCTACTTTTTCCTACTTTTTTCCTACTTTTCTTGCAAAAGTAGTTCCTATTTTTTCCTACTTTTTGAAAAAAGGTCACTTGACAGCCTGCCTATATTTGATTCAACCAATCAGAAAGCAGAATTAAAACGGAAGTTCGATTCATGTACTGTAAACTTGGAAAAATTTAATAATCATATCCAATTTTGGGGGGGCATTTTCGACAAATCATCTCGCACATTTTGTGTGCGACATAAATCCCGACTAGACTAGTTTTTTCATGAATTTTTCTAATATTATGAGATAAAAATCACAATTATGCGGCCTAGGAAAAACACTTTAAATTATATAGCTAGAAAATTAATTATTGATTAAAACCATTTTAACTAAATAGATCGGGGGTATATTGTTTTTGGCCTGTCTGTCATTAGATGTGTGTGTGTGTGTGTGTCACTGTGTGTGTGTATATGTGTCCCAAAACTTAAACCAAAACTTTAACCTTGGTCATAACTTTAGCAATATTCAAGATAGCAACTTGATATTTGGCATGCATGTGTATCTCATGGAGCTGCACATTTTGAGTGGTGAAAGGTCAAGGTCAAGGTCATCCTTCAAGGTCAAAGGTCAAAAAAACAAATTCAAAAACTTTAACCATAACTTTAACCTTCTTCATAACTTTTGCAATATTGACGATACCAACTTGATATTTGGCATGCATGTGTATCTCATGGAGCTGCAAATTTTGAGTGGTGAAAGGTCAAGGTCAATGTCATCCTTCAAGGTCAAAGGTCAAATTTATGGCTTCAAAGCGGCGCAATAGGGGGCATTGTGTTTTTGACAAACACATCTCTTGTTTATTGGGAGATTATCGATATAAGAGTCATCAAATGAATAATAACTTCTGAATTACATATCCATCTATAGAAAGCTTTATTGTTCACATATTTTCTGCAGTTTGGTATCTTTTGTGAAGGACATTTTTTTTACTGAGTGCTTGAATTTTATTATGCCCCCGGTATGGTGGCATATAGTATTTGAACTGTCTGTCCGTCCGTCCGTCAGTCCGTCCAAAAACTTTAACATTTGCCATAACTTTTGCAATATTAAAGATAGCAACTTGATATTTGGCATGCATGTGTAACTCATGGAGCTGCACATTTTGAGTGGTGAAAGGTCAAGGTCATCCTTCAAGGTCAAAACTAAAAAAAATACAATCCAAGGGAAGTAATAGGCTTTTAAAGGAAGATAATTACTAAACCTGCCAAAAATGATATATTGAAATTTTATTTCAAAGCGGCGTAATAGGGGTCATTGTGTTTCTGACAAACACATCTCTTGTTTTGTTTATTAACTTCCTTTGTATTTTGTGAATAATAATTAAGGGTGTATTAGTTTTGTCAAATTGCTTAAATTAGACATTAATCAATTTAGCCGCCAATTCAATGCATCAACAAAAATGTGCATAATTGATAAATGCTGTTAAAAACAGGAAATAAATGAACACAAAAACACTTCAAACTTATGTGAGTATAGATAGTTGTAAGGCAGAGTGCCAAGTGCAGTGGTAAAGAAAGATATAACTCGTGACTAGTTATATATGTGTATACCTCATAATGGCTTCAAAGCTACATCTTTCTGAAGTATATATTTTTTCTTGTTAAAATTCTGCATGTGAGCTGTTTGCACCATGACAGCTGCATTTCTGCAAGTTATTTTTTTCCTGTCTTTTTAGCTCACCTGATTGCCGGTCTTTGTCCGTCGTACGTCCGTCCGTCCGTTAACATTTGTTCGTAAACACTCCAGAGGCCACATTTATTGTCCGATCTTCATGAAACTTGGTCAGAAGCTTCATCCCAATGAAATCTCGGTTGAGTTCGAAACTTGGTCATGCCGGGTCAAAAACTAGGTCACTAGGTCAAAAAAACGAAAAAAACTTGTAAACACTGTAGAAGTCACTTTTTTATGCATGCCCAATCTTCATGTAACCTTGTCAAAATGTTTGTCTTAATTATATGTTGGTTGAGTTCAAAAGTGGTTCCGGTCCGTTGAAAAACATTTCCGCCAGTGGGCGGGGCAGTTTTCCTTATTTGGCTATAGAGAAACCTTGTAAACACTCTGGAAGTCACAATTTTTGCCCAATCATCATGAAAGTTGGTCAAAACATTGGTTTTATTGATTTCTCGTACAAGTTTGAAAATGGTCCAGATCGGTGAAAAAACATGGCCGCCAGTGGGCGGGGCATTTTTCTCTACATGTTTATAGTGAAAACATGTCAACACACTAGAAGTCACATTTTTGGCCCAATTTTCATTAAATTTTGTCAGAACTTTTGTTTCCTAGATACGTGAGTTAAGTTTGAAAATGGTTCCGGTCTGTTGAAAAACATGGTTGCCAGGGGGACGGGGCAGTTTTCCTTATATTTATATTGTAAAAAGGCTTGCAAACAATCATGAATAAAGGTCATGTAACATGTGAGACAACTCTTCTAAATATGCTCATAACTTCTATGTCCCTTGAGATATAACCTTCATATTTAGTATGCATGTGTATATGGACAAGGCCTTTCCAAACGCACAATTTTTTTTAGCCCTGTGACCATGACCTTAAAGTAGGGTCCACATTTAGGTTTCGAAATCTGCGTTTAGGTTTCGAAAAATGCTCTTAACTTTTATGTCCCTTGAGATACATGTATAACCTTCATATTTGGTATGCATGTGTATATGGACAAGGCCTTTCCATATGCACACAAAAATTTACCCCTGTGACCTTGACCTTGAACTTAGGGTCCACATTTAGGTTTCGAAATCTGCGTTTAGGTTTCAAAAAATGCTCATTACTTTTATGTCCCTTGAGATATAACCGTCATATTTGGTATGCATGTGTATATGGACAAGGCCTTTCCATTCGCACAAAATGTTTAACCCCTGTGACCTTGACCTTGAACTTAGGGTCCGCGTTTAGATTTCGAAATCTGTGTTTAGGTTTCGAAAAATGCTCATGACTTCTATGTCCCTTGAGATATATCCTTCATATTTGGTATGCATGTGTATATGGACAAGGCATTTTCATACGCACACATTTTTTACCCCTGTGACTTTGACCTTGAAATAGGGTCCGCGTTTAGGTTTCAAAATCTGCGTTTAGGTTACGAAAAATGCTCATAACTTCTATGTCCCTTGAGATATAACCTTCATATTTGGTATGCATGTTTATATGGACAAGGCCTTTCCATAAGCACACAAATTTTGACCCCTGTGACCTTGACCTTGAACTTATGTCCACTTTAGGTTTCGAAATCTGAGTTTAGGTTTCGAAAAATGCTATAACTTCTATCAAAGCGTTTATAAGGGGCATATGTCGTCCTATGGTGACAGCTCTTGTTTTTAGCTCACCTGATTGCTCAGGTGAGCTTTTGTGACTGGTCTTTGTCTGTCCACATTTGTTCGTAAACACTCTAGAGGCCTCATTTATTGTCCGATCTTCATGAAACTTGGTCAGAAGATTTGTCCCAATGATATCTCGATCGAGTTTGAAACTGGGTTATGCTGGCTCAAAAACTAGGTCACTAGGTCATAAAAAAGAACAAGCTTGTAAACACTGTACAAGTCACATTTAATGCCCAATCTTAATGTAACTTTGTCTATATGTCTGTCTTAATGATATGTTGGTTGAGTTCAAAACTGGTTCCGGTCCATTGAAAAATATGGTTGCCAGTGGGTGGGGCAGTTTTCCTTATATGGCTATAGAGACCTTGTAAACACACGTTTTGTCTATGAACGTATTTTTGATATTCCGTTAAGCTTAAGTGAGGTAATTTATACAAGTAAACGCGAGATTTTTTAGAAAACCTTTTTATATCGCTCATTTCATTGCTTAAATGTAGATATGCAGTTAGTTTTAAATCGAATTCCACTAGAAAAAAAATCGGAGAAAGGAATATTTAGATTTTTATTGTTCATAGAATGCGAGTTTTCTTATATATTTTGCATTGCAGGGGAGGTAATTATAAAACCTTTAAGGCTTCGAAGTAGTCTATATCTGTATATATTGGTGATTCTTTTTAAAGGTACTGGTTAAATATTAAATTAATTATTATTTCTATGTATTTAAAGAAGTATTGATTCCAATATATGCGTTACTATATAATAGATCAGGAATGTGGAGATGTATGTTTTGTGTTCATTGCTGTAAATGCCCACGTCGTGGTACCTTACTGCGAAGTACTTGAGGATTAGTTTTTTCTTTAATAAAGCATTCGCAATAGTTTCTCGTTGCCGGGTTATTTATTTGTACGATTTAAACGCGATGTGTTTTAATGTACGTGATTTAACAAGGCTATTGTCAAGCAATACCCTTGTTTAATCACGTACATTAAAACACTTTATAAATTTGAATGGGTTATGTTCATTTCAAACTTGTAAGATAAAAAGACATAACATAATTTTGAAAACTGAGTTGCATGTAAGATTATGCAATAGCGAACAACTTCAGTGCCTAAAGCGCTTTGATTAAAAGTTCTTCTATTATAAATGTGTGTGTGTAAGTGTGCATGTAGATTAACAAAACAATAACCAAACCAAAATTAAAGAAAATTACATGTTCTTCAAAAGTAAATTATCTGTGTTTTCAGGTGATTAGCAGCCATTATGAGTTGAAGGATGGCATGGAACCAGTTTCTATCCCTTATCCACTTCTGTACACATTAAGCCAGGAACCAGAACTGATCACATGGTCACTTCAAAGGGAGGTAATTCTGCAGAAAACTGCAGACAGGAAATTGGGCTTGAAACTTCAAACTTTTCAGGTATGCAATGGTTATAGTTTTGCTCACTAAGAAAAACAAGAACAAGTTATAACACACTCAGATTTATTTTAGAACTTAATAAGAATCTTTAAACAGATTGTCATATTTATAACACCAACATATTTTCCACCATGTTCAATAATTATCAAGGGATGTAAATATCTTTATGTTCAGTATATAAGGCTCAGATGATGCCTCTAGGGTCGAAATTTGCTTGTGTGAAATGTATTAATATGGTATGATTTCATTTAATTTGTACAAAAAGTTAACATAAATTTGAATAGATTAATACCAATTATTCAGGGGTTTGCTTAATTGACACGAGTGGATGAATCAATAGAAAAACAGTAGTTTTGAAATCAACACACTTTAGGTCTATCAAACAATCTGGAACATAATGAACACTTATTTATGTATATTATAATGCATCGCCCTGTGAGGTATTAAGTGTTTTTGCTACATTTCAAGTATCTTAAATGGATTATACCTCAAGTGAAAGTTGCCTTCTTTCCTTGATAATAATAATATATGAGACAAACTTGACAACATGCAAGTACTGTTTTGTTCACACATTGAAAGAACATAGTTCAATTGAGGAAGGTAGTGATATTGGACACCAGGACTGAAGACATTAACTTTCACTTGAATGACTATAAGTGGGACATTGGATAGGTTTGGGAAATACCATCTTCAAATGTGGTGTTTCCTTTTACACCTTTGTCATTGTTTGGTTTTGTTATTAATAAGAAACTCAGAACTCATTATTATTAATCCTGAAACTTTGAATACGTTTATCAATGGCCTTAAAGGGTTGCTTTTTGATTGTGAACAAAATATTATGATCATCTCATCCTTTCTGTGTGTCTGGTCTCCAAACTCTCCATACAGCTAGTATTGATGTACATGCAGTGCTAACTGGTTCATTTTTATCCCTAAAATTTGTATAATAGAGCTGAAAGTGCAGCAAAATTCCAGCTGAGGGGAATAGCTACGCAGTGATTGATTTTTGGTTTCAGGTTTCAGGAGTTAAAAAAACAAACATTGTGACATAAGAGATAAGCTTTCACAGTAGCTATGTCCATCTGCTGCAGTCATTTTAGCGGCTTAATTTGGTGCAACAGGGAGTGTTCCTGAGCGCAATAAAAGTGCAACGAATTTTTAAGGCACCCTGGGTATGTAAAAGTCAGACTTAAATGTTTAGTGCCTCAGGAATAGTTTTCAAATGTTTTTCTTTTCAAGCTGATCTTTAACCAGGATTTAGTTTTGATCTCCCATCCAATGCAAGCACAGTTTCCATGAAACGGCCCCAGTCCTCCAAAACTGAAAAAAGCTGATTGTATTAATCAACCAAAAATGTACTCTATGCTGATTGTTAACAGGGTCAACAGCAGAGCTACACCATAGTGACCAAGGTTAAGCCAGACTGTCACATTGTGAAAGGTCATCTAAAAGTGTTCGAAAGGGTCTTGGAAGTGAACTTTGAAGACATAGTCCACTTGCCAAGCAATGCTGTGCTCCCTTTCCTGGCTAGAATTCCCGGTTGTAACATAGTGCTGAAAGTCTCAAGTCCATCTGGAATTGACCATGTGAATGCATTGACAGCGAACAGTGATCCCGGTGATCCCGGTGATAGGCCCATTTGTGCTGACCAGATTGCCTTATCAGGTGCGGATGTTACTAATAGCAAAAAATCAGGTGATATTGGTAATGAATCTTTTGGAAGTGATGTTAATGAAGTTGAAATTACTGATGATCAGATTAGTAATAGATCTGTTACATATTCTTGGGAGAAAAGACTGCAGAAAAACTCTGAAACTCAGTTGAGGAATGTAAGCAAGGGGAAGGAACCTGTGAAAAGAATAAGTGATGATTCAGGTGTAACTGTTTTAAGTAACGTAGAGGAGAATGAAGGAAAGACATGTGTGACTAATGAGGTAAAAAGGGCAGACAGTCAAGTGTCAGGAAGTAGTGGTTCGAGTAACCAGTCTGGTAAATCAGGCTATTCTCTGTGTAGGCCCAGATTTAAAAATTCCTCTCTTTCAAGGTGTGATTGCTCAAGTAGAAACTTGGCATTATTTTTTACCTTGGAAATGATGAGGAAAAACAAGGGAGACAACAAGCATGGTAAACAGTCCTTACTGAAAGGTGGCAATGAATCTGTAGATCATGCGGAGTTAGAACCCTTGAAGCCCAAAGTGTGCAAATCCCCAAGAGGCACTTCACATTGTGAACGCTTTGTCAGCAAGGATGAGGGGTCCCTTTCCCTACCGATCCAGCTGGACTCCGCTGTCTCCATGGCGGACATCAACATAGATGACCTTGTGACCCAGTCCTTGCCTTTACCAGGTGAGCTTCTTTACGTTTTAGACTGTTTGTGGGGTAACACTGGAATCACACTCTCTGTTGGTTGGTATTTCATGCTGTGCAAGTGTATTTAGTGTCACAAACTCGTCGCTCAGTTTTCATTAAGGATAAATATTTTTTGTGTTTGTTGCGATATTCTTTGGAGAGTTATGTGTCCTTGAACATTTTTTTTATACTCACCTTATTATACATGTTCTCTTTTTGGGGTGAAATTTTTTCTCAGTTTTCTGTAAATGAACATGAAAGTTGAGATATTTCGTTTATACTAATTAGAAGTGCACATTTTTGTACGTATGTTATTATATTCTTTGCATAGTTAGGTGACCTTTAAATAAGGTAAGTCCATTGAATTACCTTTTAGTGTAAATGTGATAACTTTTTGTAGATTGCACGTTGTCTATTACAAACAGTTTCTGGCCTTGAGGCAGGAAATTTTATTCAAATTTGTTGGACTCTTTCAAAAGTCAGCTAAGGTGAAACGCTGGGTCAAATATCTACACAGAAAAATATGACACCATACCCCTGCGTTTAATAGGCCTTAAATGAACTTTTTGAGAAATCATGATATACTATGAATATGATGACAAAGTCATGTGGTGTCATTAATAAATTGTTTGGTCAATAAATTCTTGCTTGATTATTATCAATTTATGCAAAAATGGACCAAACAGTCTTGTTAGGTGATTGTTGTTATGTGAAATTTAACAATATTATATTAATATATTATATATACCGGGTAATTGCAAAGGAAACATAGTATTGAGCTTAACCCTCTCAGTGCTGGAACCGAATTTTGAAGGCCTTTGCAAACAGTTTGGATCCAGATGAGAAGCCACAGAACGTGGCGTCTCATCAGGATCCAAACTGTTTGCTATTCTGAGAGTATTCATTGAAAAAAAAATCGAAGAAAATGCTAATTTTTGAAATTCAGCAGACGACATTTTAGCAGACTACAAATTTCCCAGCATGCAAAGGGTTAAGAGTGATCCTTAGTAAAGCACTCTTCCATATTCTGTAAATATGAAGGTGTCCCACTTAAAAAAAAAATGTACATTGTTATCTCTGAAAAAGTAATTGTGCACACTTTTATTGGCACTGTTTTCAGATCTTCTCTCTGAGTGTGCAATAACAATGCTTAGCAGTTTAAAGTGTTAATCAGGAACCTTTCAATACAACACGAAATCAATGAAATAACTATATCTCTCTGCTTGTGAGCTTTAATCCAATACAAATTTTGTTGAAGTCTCCTGGATTGTAAATTATCAAATAATGTATACATAAATCCTTTTGCAACATGTGAATCAAACTAATTGATTGATCTTTATTAAAAGAGTTAACAAACAAGGCTTTTGTTGACTGGGTTACACTTGTGTTATAATGTAGTGCAGCTCATACATGCAGAAATTGGGGTAGACATACAGTGTTTATTGTGTGGGATTTTATGTTTAATTTATTGCGTGGGACTAAATGTTTGACTGCAAATTCATTGGAATTTGTTATCATGCAATATCATGTGAGAAAATAAAGTTGTTGATTGTACTGTCCCTGAATGAGAAGGCAATGGATTCTGAATGTGCTATTTCAATCAGTAAGTAAACCTTATTAGTTATGTGTTTACTGCTGTGATTTTTTGGAGATATCTTATTTCAAGAACTACATACATCAATTTAGTTTTTCTTCTCTTTGTTGTAGAGAAAATTTTCATTCATTGACTTAAAAATTAATAAGGTATTTATTATATAATTAACAAAAATAAACTAAATACATCACATTGTTTTAACACATTTCATTTTTAGCTCGACTTTTTTTGGAGAAAACCCAAGGAATTGTCATAGCCAGCTTGTCTGTGGCATCCGGCGTCTGCCGTCCGCCGTCCGCATCGTGCTAAAACCTTAACATTGACTCTTAAATCAAAGTGCTTCCATGGACAATTTGAAACTTCATATGTAGCTGCACCTTGATAAGTTCTACACGCCACACCCATTTTTGGTCACTAGGTCAAAGGTCAAGGTCACTGTGACCTCTAATATATCTTCTGACAAGCTTTCATTTATTCAAAACTGCACCCACAGCTGAGTGTTGGCACCCGCTTTGTGGTGCTCTTATTTTAAGTAACCTTACAACTATAATAAATGTATTTGTAACTTAAACATTCATGAAATTAATACCAGTAAAAAAGACACACCTTTTGGGGTAATTACACAGTTTTTGCATGTAAAATAGTACTGCAAAAACGTTTCCACTGCTTTAACCTTATGTTAGCTCTTGACTTAATTGCTTCTTTGCTGTTGCATTTTTTACTCATCATTAGTTTAAAACAATAGGGGGTATTATTGAACTGTGTCTGTATCATGATAAACAGGTTTCAGATATCACTTTTTAAAGATATCTGATACTTTCTTTTACAAGTAACATGCTATTATTGTATGAATAAGCTATTTAGGAATGGATTTTTTTCCCATTAAATCATGTATTTATGCCTTCAGCATAATAATGGTGTAATGGCGTGCTAAAAGTGTTACTCCTGTCTGTATGTGTGTGTTTGTGTAGGATATTTCGTGTCTGACTCATAACTTCTTTTTACATGATGGTATTTCAAATAAATTGACACACTGATCAAGATGACCTGTCACATACAACATCCGTGTTGCTTGCTTCAAGGTCAGATTGATTATTAAAAATTGTTACAATTTTTTTAAACACTTAAACTTAAAAGACCATGTTTTAGCTCTTAGCTTGGTTGTATAATGTTCATGTCATAAATTGACCATGCATCTTAAGGCATTCTTTAAAGGGGCCTTTTCACAGAGTTTGGCATTTTTTGAAGTTTGTCATCAAATTCTTTATTTTGATAAATGTAAACATATGATAAAAAAAGGTCCAGTAAAAAATCAAGAATACAATTAAAAAAAGAAAAAAAAGGTAACCCTCAGCAGGGCTCGAACCACTGACCCCTGGTGATCAGGAGTAAAAAGTCTCCTACTTAGACCACTCGACCATCTGTCCGGATACAATGACGGAAGTATTTTATACTTTCTATAAGCAATCCTCTTAGTTTCACAAAATATCACGACAACAACGGAACTCTCCAAATTATTAATACGTTTCGCGTTGCAACGCTTTATAATTTTCAGGTTTTTAAATCGTCAAAAGATGAATATAATGGCTATTTTAGAGCATGGGTAATGTTCAGTATTACTGTTTTCTCACAAATATCACAACTAATACGAAAATTTGCGAATCTGAAACAACTTTTTTCAATTTTGTCAATTTCCCCAAACGTGAAAAAGCCCCTTTAACTAACTTTGGGTAGCTCAGAGCCGGAGCATGACTATAAGGTTAACAATGTCCTTCTCCTTTTGAGCACCACAGAACAACAGTGAAGTTATTTTACATTCTTCTGTCCATTTTAGGAAGCCAGCAGTGCAGCATGGTTGGTGGCCAGGTACCGGCCGACTTGCGGGTTTGTCACAGTTGTGGGAACCAGCCCAGCGTGACGACACGATCCAGCCCAGTGGTGACATCATTCTTCACTTCACAAGAAGACATGCCTGCTGAGTACAAGGAGTTCTTACTGAAGGTGACATTCCCATAACTGCTGTTTTGTGTAAAATTGTTCAGCTATCAGCTCACTTTGATTTTTTTTAGCTTAGCTGTTTTCGGAGAAAACCCGAGGTATTGTCATAGCCAGCTCGTCATTGTCGTGTCGTGTCGTCCGCCTGCGTCGTGCTAAAACCTTGACATTTTGCTCTACAAGCAAAGTGCTTCCACTTACAACTTTGAAACTTCATATGTAGATGCACCTTGATGAGTTCTACATGCCACACCCATTTTTGGGTCTCTAGGTCAAAGGTCAAGGTCACTGTGAACTCTAAAAAAAAAAAAAAAGAAAAAAAAATTCTGACAAGCTTTCGCAGCCGAGCGTGGCACTCGTTATACGGTGCTCTTGTTAAATCTATCTTTAAATCTTTTAGTGTTTTGTTTTACTTTGTTACAGCAGGGTATGGTAACTACAATGACAATAAAAGGTAGCATGTCTCAGAAAGAGGTTCTTGCTAAAGGGTTTACTTAAGTCAAGACTTGTTTAGTCAAAGTGTTACCTTACCTCCTTTTCACTTTATTTTTAAATCTATCGTTATGAATCTTTGTCACAAAGTTCATCTTGACAATGTCTAGGCGGAATTGAAATCTGTGTCACGAGCCTCCAAAAATTAAGTCACAAATTTAAATCTAAGAAAACATTTGTTGCCACTCTATAGAGGCCACATTTATGATTCAATCATGATAAACTTGTTATGCCCCCCTTCGAAGAAGAGGGGGTATATTGCTTTGCTCATGTCGGTCGGTCGGTCGGTCGGTAGGTCGGTCGGTCCGTCCACCAGGTGGTTTCCGGATGATAACTCAAGAACGCTTGGGCCTAGGATCATGAAACTTCATAGGTACATTGATCATGACTCGCAGATGACCCCTATTGAATTTGAGGTCACTAGGTCAAAGGTCAAGGTCACGGTGACCCAAAATAGTAAAATGGTTTTTTGAATGATAATTCAAGAATGCATACGCGGCCAACAGGGCACACTCTGAACAATATTACTGAAGCAACTGGTCTGTAATCCTAAATCTATAATTATCAGTCCAATGAAACATCATCCTTTTAGTAAAATACAGTGGATCAGTAAAAATATTATCAGAATATGAGATTTTTTGTATATTTTGTATAATAAATATTGTGTTAATGTTTAATTTTGTTGATGAATATAAATATAGCAGGACAGGGGAGGTAATACACTACAGGGGAAACAAATGCAATAAGTTTAAATTTATTGTTACAGATTTGCCTCCCTTGTAATATATCTAAATATTACCAAATGTAAGGCTAACTGCATTTTTGTAATGCATACTACTACTACTACTACTACTACTACTACTACTACTACTACTACTACTACTACTACTACTACTGCTACTACTGCTGCTGCTGCTGCTGCTGCTGCTGCTACTACTACTTCTACTACTACTACTACTACTACTACTACTACTACTACTACTACTACTACTACTACTACTACTACTACTACTACTACTACTACTACTACTCCACCACCACCACCACCACCACCACCACCACCACCACCACCACCACCACCACCACCACCACCACCACCACCCACCACCCACCACCACCACCATGTATTCACACAATGGCTGCTACTACAACTTATAGCCCATATAGGGGGGCATGCATGTTTTACAAACAGCCCTTGCTCAGAATGTTTTTCTTGACAATATCTAAGCAGAGGTCGAATCTGGATAAAATAAAAGTCCAATCTTACAAAAACCTTGTTACCAATCTAGAGGCCACATTCATAACTCTATCTTGATAAACTTTGGTCAGAACGCGTATCTTGACAATATTTATCCAATGTTTGAATCTGTGCAAGTAGGGTCAATAACAAGATGACCTGGTAAATTTTTAACAATTGGTGTACCGTTAAGTTAAGTTAGTACCGATAATTTTGTCCTTCTTGTTTCGAAATGGAAGAATTTATTCATAAACTATTTAGTTTTCAGTAAGCATGTTTGATGAAATTATTTGTTATGTTCAAATCAAAATAGATTGAGTGCTTTTGATCTGATTGTAATCCAGACTTAAATGACAACTTTTTTTTTTTCATTCTCAAATGACAACATTCATGATTTTGTTCATTTATGAACGACAGAATTCTTAACAGCGATCCATGGTTAAAAGTGAATTGTCATGTTCATAACAAAAAAATGCTATTTTAATTATAATAATATCCTAAAACAATTGAAATCATGGAAAAAAATATTATGCTGCTAAAAACGATGATTTTGTTGATCATCAGTTTTCATTAACCGCTCCCATATTTTTGCCAACTTCGAAATACACGCACCGTATTCCATAACTTGCATTTCTTTTTTATGCCCACCTTCGAAGAAGAGGGGGTATATTGCTTTGCACATGTCGGTCGGTCTGTCGGTCGGTCGGTCCACCAGGTGGTTTCCGGATGATAACTCAAGAACGCTTAGGCCTAGGATCATGAAACTTCATAGGTACATTGATCATGACTCGCAGATGACCCCTATTGATTTTGAGGTCACTAGGTCAAAGGTCAAGGTCACTGTGACCCGAAATAGTAAAATGGTTTCCAGATGATAATTCAAGAACGCTTATGCCTAGGATCATGAAACTTGATAGGTAGATTGATCATGACTAGCAGATGACCCTATTGATTTTCAGGTCACAAGGTCAAAGGTCAAAGTCACGGTGACCCGTAATAGTAAAATGGTTTCCGGGTGATAACTCAAGAACGCTTATGCCTAGGATCATAAAACTTGATAGGTAGATTGTTCATGACTAGCAGATGACCCCTATTGATTTTCAGGTCACTAGGTCAAAGGTCAAGGTCACGGTGACCCGAAATAGTAAAATGGTTTCCGGATGATAACTCTAGAACGCTTATGCCTAGGATCATGAAACTTGATAGGTACATTGATTATGACTGGCAGATGACCCCTATTGATTTTCAGGTCACTAGGTCAAAGGTCAAGGTCACAGTGACCCGAAATAGTAAAATGGTTTCCCGATGATAACTCAAGAAAGCTTATGGCTAGGATCATGAAACTTCATAGGTACATTGATCATGACTCGCAGATGACCCCTATTGATTTTCAGGTCACTAGGTCAAAGGTCAAGGTCACAGTGACAAAAAACATATTAACAAAATGGCTGTCACTACAAATGAGAGCCCATATGGGGGGCATGCATGTTTTACAAACAGCCCTTGTTTTATTTTCTGGATGTAATAGTAACTAGAAACACTGAACCGCATTATTCTTATGCCTTTATATAGATTACAGCTACCGATTATTTCAGAATGCCACTATTTTTATGCCTTCTTTTCGAAGAAAAGGTGGCATATAGTGATCGGACTGTCCGTCTGTCTGTCTGTCCGTCTGTCTGTCTTTCCGTCACACTTTGCGTTTAGGTTTCGAAAAATGCTCATAACTTCTATGTCCCTTGAGATATACCTTCATATTTGGTATGCATGTGTATATGGACAAGGCCTTTCCATACGCACAAATTTTTTTACCCCCGTGCCCTTGACCTTGAACTTAGGGTCCGCGTTTAGGTTTCGAAATCTGTGTTTAGGTTTCGAAAAATGCTCATAACTTCTATGTCCCTTGAGATATAACCTTCATATTTGGTATGCATGTGTATATGGACAAGGCCTTTCCATACACACACAAAATTTTACCCCTGTGACCTTGACTTTGAACTTAGGGTCTGCATTTAGGTTTCAAAATCTGCGTTTAGGTTTTGAAAAATGCTCATAACTTCTATGTCCCTTGAGATATAACCTTCATATTTGGTATGCATGTGTATATGGACAAGGCCTTTCCATACACACAAACATTTTTACCCCTGTAACCTTGACCTTGAACTTAGGGTCCGCGTTTAGGTTTCAAAATCTGCGTTTAGGTTTTCAAAAATGCTCATACCTTCTATGTCCCTTGAGATATAACCTTCATATTTGGTATGCATGTGTATACGGACAAGGCCTTTCCATTCGCACACAAATTTTGACCCCTGTGACCTTGACCTTAGGGTCCGCGTTTAGGTTTCGACATCTGTGTTTAGGTTTTGAAAAAAGCTCATAACTTCTATCAAGCGTTTATAGGGGGCATAAGTCATTCTATGGGGACAGCTCTGTTTATAAGCATGTATGCATCAATGATTTAGTAACAAAAAACTGTATTTGAACCCCTGGCTTATTACTTATAACTAATTGGTGAAATTGCAGAACAGTAATAAAGAGGACAAATACATTTCAACTATGGTCTGGGCCACCAAAGTATTGAACATGTCAAAAATATTATATGTGCTTATCAATTATATTCTCTCAACTTATAAGAAATTATGAGAGAATACAAAATAACTATATAAACTTACTTATACTGATATTAAAGCCGAAGAATTTACTGTTTACTACACAGACTAGTAACAGACATTCTTTCAAAATTTTACAATAATATTATTAAAACAAATATTGTTTGCTAACACCATTCAGTATGTTATATTGAACTATTCATAATAACATATAAATTGCTAAGGGTTTTTCCTTTAAATGACAATTTCATGATTATTTTCCATGATTAAATGAAAACATTTTTGATTAAGTTTCATGCATAAATTGTTTAAATTCTATATAATGTTTCATGATTGTGTTCCTTGATAAACTTACAACATTCTAGGTGGTTTTCCCTGATTAACTGACATAATTCTTGATTTTGTTCCATGATAAACTGGCATAGTTCTTGATTTTGTTAATGAATAAATGACAACATTCAAGGTGGTGTTTCATGATTAACTGACAAAATTCTTGATCATGCCCCATGATTGTGTTCCATGATTTCCTTAGCATGTGATTGATTGGGTTCCATGATAACCTGAGCAAATGTTGATTGTATTTCACGATAACCTGATCGCATGTAGGTTGTGTTCAATGATAACTTGACCACATGATTGATTGTGTTCAATGATAACCTGACCACATGATTGATTGTGTTCCATGATAACCTGACCACATGATTGATTGTGTTCAATTATAACCTGACCACATCATTGTGTTCCATGATAACCTGACCACTTGAATTGTCTTGATTGATTGTGTTCCATGATAACCTGACCACATGATTGATTGTGTTCCATGATAACCTGACCACGTTATTGACTGTGTTCCATGATAACCTGAACAAATGATTGATTGTGTTCCATGATATCCGTAGGACATTATTAATTGGATTTGATGGTTACATGAGCACATGTTGATTGCTTTCCATGATAACCTGACCACATGATTGATTGTGTTCCATGATAACCTGAGCACGTGATTGTGTTCAATGATTTCCTGAGGACATGATTTTGTTCAATGATTTCCTGAGCAAATGATTGTGTTCTATGATAACCT
This sequence comes from Dreissena polymorpha, assembly GCF_020536995.1. NCBI lineage: Eukaryota > Metazoa > Mollusca > Bivalvia > Myida > Dreissenidae > Dreissena > Dreissena polymorpha. Next base: position 3,338,552 of record NC_068359.1, on the reverse strand, counting down.
GAACACATATTGGTTGTGTTCCATGATTTCCTGAGGATATGATTGATTGTGGTCAATGATTTACTGAGCAAATGATTGTGTTCTATGATAACCTGAACACATGATTGATTGTGTTCCATGATAACCTGAGCACATGATTGGCTGTGTTCCATAACATGAACACATGATTGATTGTGTTCCATGATTTCCTGAGCACATGATTGATTGTGTTCCATGATAACCTGAGCGCATGTAGATTAAGTTCCACGATAATCTGAGCACATGTTGATTGTGTTCCTTGACAACCTGAGGACTTGATTGATTGTGTTCCATGATAACCTGACCACGTGATTGATTGTGTTCTATGATAACCTGACCACATGATTGATTGTGTTCCATGATAACCTGAGCAAATGTTGATAGTGGTCCATGATTTCCCGTGCACATGTTGATTGTGTTTCGTGATTTTCATAGCACATGATTGATTGTGTTTGATGATAACCTGAACACATGATTGATTGTTTTCCATGATAACCTGAGCACAATATTTATTTATTCCATGTCTAAATGATCCTATTCTCTATTTCAAAATTAGAGCCCCCACCTTGCAATCTGGGATGTGAACACGCATGTGGTGGAAATAAATAGAGGAGGAGCACCGGCCTTCGGCTTCCAGTACAAGGTCAAACTGGGAAAGGTGAGAAGACTTTCAGTTTAATGCATGATTCCATACTTTGTCATGAAAAATTAACTGTACTGAATGGTCAATTATTTGTTAAATGGTTGACTTTGTCATGAAAAATTAACTTAAATGAATGGAAAATTATTTGTTAAATGGTTGATAAAATGCTTACTGTCTTGATGAAATGGTTAACATTTTGCTTCTGCGCTTCAAATTTTGGTTATTTGGGTTATTTCATGTTGTTATTTGGTAATTTGATGTTGTATAACTATGTCAAAATTTAGCAATTATGTTTAATGTTAAGTTGATTGCAGTAATAGTCATAAGGATACAGGGGTGTCAACTTTCCGGATTATTCCAGAAATCCGGATTTGAGCCATCTAGGGTCAGTTTTTAGATGAATGTGAATTCGATGAGTTTGTTTAAGAGGGGGGGTGTAGGGACAAATTCTTTGAGTGAGCGCTCATTTGAGAACGAATATTGTTATAGCCTCGTCGGCACTGCGGACATTTGCGCTCGGTACTGATTTTGCCCGGTCTTTTATTGTTTGAATTCTGATTTGTAAGCGGCTGGCACTGACATGCGCAGTAACTGACGAAACCTCTTTGCTACTTTCCGAAAACCCTACAATTCTACAAATGTTGAAATGTCCGCCACCTTGAAATTTGAAATTATCTATTAGCAAAGTAAAGCACTGCAATGTCATATTTAAAAACAACCAATTGAAATATTGATTGCGTATTTGCTAGGTTACCGGTACTTGTTACTGGTTTTCATTTTCGGCAGTCTAACGATATACATATTATATTTCATGTGCAAAAGACATATCTTGACATGTTTTTTGAAAGTCGTTTTCAGATACGGTATGGTTCTTGGATTTTAATTTATTTTCTACGTTCTTTATATCATTTTTGTGCCCCCCTTCGAAGAAGAGGGGGTATATTGCTTTGCACATGTCTGTCGGTCGGTCCGTCCACCAGGTGGTTTCCAGATGATAACTCAAGAACGCTTGGGCCTAGGATCATAAAACTTCATAGGTACATTGATCATGACTCGCAGATGACCCCTATTGATTTTGAGGTCACTAGGTCAAAGGTCAAGGTCACGGTGACCCGAAATAGTAAAATGGATTTTGGATGATAACTCAAGAACGCATACGCGGCCAACAGGGCAAACTCTGAACAATATAACTGAAGCAACTGGTCTGTAATCCTAAATCTATAATTATCAGTCCAATGAAACATCATCATTTGAGTAAAATAAAGTGGATCAGTAGAAATATTATCAGAATATTAGATTTTTTGTATATTTTGTATATTAAATATTGTGTTAATGTTTAATTTTGTTGATTAATATAAATATAAGCAGGACAGGGGAGGTAATACACTATTATATCTTTCTTATATACAGGGGAAACAAATGCAATAAGTTTAAAGTTCATGTTTAATAAATAGAGGATATTTGTTCATGTCAGTGTGAGATCATTTGTTATTTTTTATGATCACATTTTATTATTACTTTGACAAAACCACACTTACCTGAATACCACAATGGATTCCACCCACACAATACCCCATGCCCCTACCAGAATATCTCCCCCCCCCCCCCCCCAAGCTCACCCCCCCAAATCCCAAATGTTGTTTTTTAAACATCATCTAATAAATTACCACACCCCACATTATACTCCCCTCTCACCCCCACCCCCCCCTCCCCCACCCCCCCCCCATTTTTTTTTAAACATTAATATATTACCCCACCCCACATTATACCCCCCTCTCACTCCCCCCTCCCCCCCTTCCCCCCACCCCGCCCCAAAAAAAATAAAATAATTTTTTTAAACATCTAATAAATTACCACACCACACATTATACCCCCCCCCCCCCTCTTACTCCCCCCTACCCCCCCACCCCTCCCGAATTTTTTTTTAACATCTAATAAATTACCACACCCCACATTATACCCCCCTCTCACCCCCCTACCCTCCCTACCCCCCCCTACCCCCCCCCCCCCCCCCCCCAATTATTTTTTATTTATTTCCTTTTTTTATTTTTGAAAGATCGTCTTATAAATTATTGAATATGAACAATTTTCCCATGATGGCTTACGTTATACTGTCAAGCACTTGAATAGTCGAGCGTCAGCTCTTGTTAGGTCACAAGGTCAAATGTCAAGGTCACAGTGACTTGAAATAGTAAAATGGTTTCTGGATGATAACTCAAGAATGCTTACGCCTAGGATCATAAAACTTCATTGGTACATTGATCATGACTGGCAGATGATCCCTATTGATTTTCAGGTCACTTGGTCAAAGGTCAAGGTCACAGTGACTCGAAATAGTACAATGGTTTCCGGATGCTAACTTACATTAGGTCAAAGGTCAAAGTCACAGTGACAAAAAACGTATTCACACAATGGCTGCCACTACAACTGACAGCCCATATGGGGGGCATGCATGTTTTACAAACAGCCCTTGTTATAGAATGACGTATACACATGCTGTGTTACAGATGGTCTGGTTGATAATATTTCGCATTGTACTCACCAGAAATTACACCATGAAAGACTATAAAAAACGAACAATAAGCTAGGTCTCGGGCGGCTCTGCCCTCTAATGGCTCTATTCCCTTTATCCTACTGCCTCAGACTCTTGGCTGAATTTTCCCGATTTCAAATTTGGGACGATTGACACCCCTGGGATAGCGGTGATGCAGTGTCTGTCAAGATTTCCTCTCAAAGCACTTAATACTGATTCTTGTCAGGAAACTGGCTCAAATATTTCTGAATAAACCTTTGGCCTTGGACGCAATCAAGCTTTGATAAATATGTTTAAACTGGGAAGTAAGCGGACAAAATTGACACATTAATAAGGTAATATATTCAGATGTCACTTTGTGGTCTTCGTTGTCCTATGTATGTTGAAAAAAGAAACATTTATTATGTAAAAATTAATTACACTGGTCTTACTTAGTCTACAGCATTTGTTTGTGGTTCGGACACTGGTAAACAAAGGACATAAATTCTGCTGGGGCATTGTTTTTCTGCATGCCAAGGTTTTTGTTTGGCACATTATAGTGCAATGACCTTGATAATTATGTATGTTTTGCCACCATGGGATAAATAGTTGCAACATTTAGTTTTTTTAATTCCTCAAACTGCAATGCGGATTATGCTCCTACTTTCACAGGCTAATGAACTGATTGTGTTGATGATCATTAAGAATGGAATTATGAGCAGAAGAATATGAAATTATAGGGAATTTAATGGGGACATCAGTGAATGTTAGTAACATTCACTGATGTCCCCATTAAATTCACTATAATTTTATAATCTACTGCGGACAAAAAAGAGAAAGAATCATAATTGTTGCACTCAAAATTCCATTCTAAATGGACATTGTTACACATTTTTCTAGTTTTTATCTCGGCTGTTTTCGGAGAAAACCCGAGGTATTGTCATAGCCAGCTCGTCATGTCCGCCGTCCCTGTCAAGGTTTGTTTAGGTTTTTAACATTGGTTCTTTAATCAAAGTCCTTCCACCTACAACTTTGAATCTTCATATTTAGATACACTTTGATGAGTTCTACACGCCACACCCATTTTTGGATCACTAGGTCAAAGGTCAAGGTCACTGTGACCTCTAAAAAAAATAATCTGACAAGCTTTTGCAGCCCAGCGTGGCACCCATTATGCGGTGCTCTTGTTTGTCCTTTTTATGGCATTTTACAAGCCATCTTCAGAAAATAAACCAGACAATTTGTCATGGCTAACTATTATACTATTGTCCAGTACACTTTGCAATATCAGCACTTAAATGTCCAACGTATACAATTTAATTTCTTATCTTTTTATGCCCCCAGATCGAATGATCAGGGGGTATATTGTTTTTGGCCCGTCTGTTTGTCTGTCATTGTATGTGTGTGTCTGTCCCAAAACTTTAACCTTGCTCATAAAATGAAAACTCTTGGGTCTATGTTCTTTAAACTTTACATGTGCATGCATCTCATTGAAATCTACAATCAAACATGGTTTGAGGTCACTAGATCAAAGGTCAAGGTCACTGTGACCTTTACATTCAAAATATAACCTTGTTTCTAAAATAGCTGCCATGCAGCTTCAAAGTAGGGGGCATTGTGTTTCACAAACAGAGCTCTTGTTTTATTTAAGGAAGCTGCTTTCAAAATTTGCAAGTGTGTATTAGATGGAACTATGATGTCTGATCCGTACATGTATTTAACGATATTGAAATAACTTTGTACAATCGAAACCTACATATGGTAAAGGGCACTTAAGCGCGCGACATCCTCAAAAAAAGCACAGATATATCTGTATAGTGACTTAAAAACGAGCTTTGTTACCCACTAAATTGTATGTATATTTTTGAGATTTATTGTTGAATAATTATACAAACCAAATCCAGAATGTATATTTTATTATGTGTTTTATATTTTCATGTAGTAACAAAAAAACAAGATTAAACACCATAGGATATATATCTTATACAAACTATAGCTTATTAAAGATGTCTTAGAAGACTGCTAAATGAGTTGCCCTCTTAAACAATTATTTATTTAAACGTACATTGCACAAACAAGTCCTTTATATGCATCTTAAATGGAGATTCACACACTAACACTTTGCTGAATAGTCAGAAAGGTCCGCGTAGTGACATTATTTTCATTTGTTTGTTGTTGTTTTTGTAATTGACATTAAACCGCATCTATTTTCATTATCAATTAAGCCATATTGTCACCAGTTTATATTCTGATGCAGATGGTTGAAATTGCCCACTTACAATCCACGCTCTAATCTTGCCGAACAGTTTCATCGAGCCTGTGTGGATAAGCCTAGTAACTACATCGAGACACAAGTTCAATAAATCGGTTAAATCAAAGCACTCAGAAATGCCTATGGGCCATAAATTGAGCACAATTATCCATTAAATCTTGCAATCAAGCATACCGTAACAATAGAGGACGGAAAACAAATAAAATTGAATTAACGAGATAATGAGGAACATTATCAAAAAGGGGAAGTGGCTTTTTGTTGCATTTGCCTTTGGAAAGGGCAGCGTGGCGGCCTTTGGTAAGGACAGCATGGCGCTAATTGGCTTTGAAAGGGGGCAGTGTGGCGCTGCAAAAAAAGGGCATGGCGCCACGCCACACTCAAACGGCCTAGATAAAACACTATGATGGTGTCTTGTGCACATGGCTACCTCAAAAGTGCAGGCCTTACGTTGACATGGTAGGTAAAAAAACAGCACCAATTTGGATATAGCTTGAGTTTGCACCTTAAAACAGTAATTTAAATATTCAAACAGAACCTTGTATTTATAAAAATGCCATTTTTACTTTCTGACAGAAATTGGGTGAATGTCTTTTATGCTTTTATATTTATCAAAATTAGTTCAAGCATAATTGAAAAAAATGTTCTGTATGTGTCTGTGGTTGCTGGTGGTTACTGTTAATGGTAAGTTATTAGCAACTGTCACAAACTAAGCAGCTACAGACAAACACACTTAAGACATTAAGATGGATGTTATAGATGGGCAAGTTCACTTATTTTGCACATATCACAGTAATATTACATAAACTAACCAAGATTGCCATCATGATCTTGCACATTGAAAAATTATAAACAGTCGTTAATACATTTAAGGGCTTCTGCAAAACGAAACAAGTTCATAAAAGTGCAGTATAGCTTTATGAACCATGGTCAGGAGTCCTGATGTGTTGAGCAGCAAGTTCTATAAAAAATGTCCCAAATTCAGCATGTCTGCACTCTTACTCAAATATTGTGTCATCATAAAACAATATTTGTGCGCATATGAGTCGTGTTCTGAGAAAACGGGGCTTAATGCATGTACGTAAAGGGTTGTCCCAGATTAGCCTGTGCAGTCCGCACAGGCTAATCAGGGACGACACTTTTCACTTAAACTAGATTTTCGGTTAAAAGGGACTTCCTTTAAACAAAAAAATACCATTAAAGCGGAAAGTGTCGTCCCTGATTAGCCTGTGCTGACTGCATCTCTTTGAACAACCATAACTTCATCAATTGTGAAGCGATTTTCACAATCTTGGTCTTATTCAACGCAAAAATGAATATCCTTTCTGTAAGTGTATATATCTAGTTATATTTCTACAAATGCTGGGTCAAATTTAAAGAAATAACAGATCGATAGATCGGGGGTATATTGTTTTTGTCCTGTCTGTCTGTCATTCTGTCTCAAAACTTTAACCTTGGTTAAAGTTTGATAACTTTTTAATATTGAAGATAGCAACTTGATATTTGGCATGCATGCGTATCTCATGGAGCTGCACATTTTGAGTGGTGAAAAATCAAGGTCAAGGTCATCCTTCAAGGTCAAAGGTCAAATTTATGGCTTCAAAGTGGCACAATAGGTATCTCTTGGTATACTTGGAAAACTGGCTAACTATCGTAAGGGGAATGTTCAGGGCAAGTTGCAAGACTGGTTGGCTTTTAACGGAATTATGGCCCTTTTTTGTCTTAGTAACTTTGAATATTTTGTTAAATTTTGTGTTTATATCCACTTTACTTCTAAAGTATCAAGGCTACAGGGCAGGGGGATTGGGGCCGGGGCCCTTAGAGACGGGAATTTCACGTCGTTTTGGGCGAAAAGGGGAATTTTTGAAGATCTTTTCACCAACCATTCTACACCAAAAATTGCTATATTTTAATGTGATTAACATAAATATACATTTAATCAAAGGTTAGTAGCACGATACCAGCTGGCAACATAGATATAAAAGTTTAAAAAAAAAAAGTAAAAAATATTTTAGCTGAAATAGAGGAAAAAAGTATACTCTTTTCATGGGGGAAGCCGCCTATATTATTGGCGGTAAAAAGTGCAAAACGAGGGCCCTGGGCTATTGCTTTCAAACTTCAAATACTTTCTTACTATCATGAGGGTACTGTACCTGGCAAGTTGAATTTGACCTTGACCTTTGAATGACCTTGACACTCAAGGTCAAATTAATAAATTTTGCTTAAATTGTCATAACTTCTTTATTTATGATCATATTTGATTTATACTTTGACAAAACAACACTTACCTGACATACCACAATGGGCTCCACCCAAACCATCCCCCATGCCCCAACACAGAATCCCCCCCCCCCCCAAATTTTTTTTTTTTTTTTCCCTTTTTTTCTTATTTTTCAAAGATCATCTATTAAATGACCACACACCCACATTATACCCCCTGTTTCATGATGACTAACTTTATACTGGCAAGCACTCGAATAGTCGAGCGCGCTGTCCTCTGACAGCTCTTGTTTAATATTAAAGATAGCAACTTGATATTTGGCATGCATGTGTATCTCATGGAGCTGCACGTTTTGAGTGGTGAAAGGTCAAGGTCATCTTTCAAGGTCAAAGGTCAAATTTATGGCTTCAAAGCGGCTCAATAGGGAGCATTGTGTTTCTGACAAACAAATCTCTTGTTGCAAGTTACTTTTCAGGGCTATATATCAGATACTTACGAGATTTCAAAATGGTTGGAATCTTATTTGATTTTTATGCTCCCCGAAATAAATAAATTGACCTCTACCTTTTGATGAGGTTTGAGGTCACTGGGTCAAGGTCACCGAGAATAATAATAGATTATTTAGGTGTTTATTAACACATACATTGACAAAGCGCATCATCGGGGAGCATCCATCAGTTTCACTGATATTCTTGTTAGCTCGGCTGTTTTCGGAGAAAACCTGAGGTATTGTCATAGCCAGCTTGTCGTCTGCCGTTCAGCATCTGCCGTACGCAGCATGCTAAAACCTTGACATTTTGCTCTAAAATCAAAGTGCTTCCATCTACAACTTTAAAACTTCATTTGTAGATGCACCTTGATTAGTTCTACATGCCACACCCATTTTTGGGTCACTAGGTCAAATGTCAAGGTCACTGTTACCTCTAAAAAAGAAAAAAAAATCTGAAAAGCTTTCATTTATTAGCGAGGTTGTTTTCGGAAAAAAACCAAGGTGCTTGTATTTTCATAGCCTGCTTGTCATCCGCCGTCCGCCAGCGTCGTGCTAAAACCTTTACATTGCCTCTTTAATCAAAGGACTTCCACCTACAACTTTGAAACTTCATATGTAGATGCACCTTGATGAGTTCTACACGCCACACCCATTTTGGGTCACTAGGTCAAAGGTCAAGGTCACTGTGACCTTAAAAAAAATAAAAAATTCTTACAAGCTTTTGCAGCCGAGCGTGGCACCCGTTATGTGGTGCTCTTGCTACTATTTAAATAAGCAACTTGATATGAAGACGTTTCAATATTCACTAAATGCACGGATTCACTCAATATGTAAACTGTCAATGTTTAAATATCTTTTTTAAATGTATTCATTGTACGAATTAAAATACACTCTATGCTCATTGTAAAATAAAAAATACAATATTTTAGAACTTTTCTTATTTTTCGTCAATCTGGTTGACAGTCTCTTATATAAGTTGACCTGATCCAGTGTAGAAAAAAAACTATTGAATAATTAAATTATCTGTTGCTTTGAAATTGTTTTAAAAACAGTAAAATATGTTAAATTGATTATAAAAGACTCCTTATTTTTCCTAAAAATCCAGCGTTTTGCGTGATTTTTTTCCCCTAAAAAAAGGACAGGCTTTTTCCCCCAAATCAGATAAAAAAAACTGATTTATTAATATTACATAAAAAAATATTGCGTTTAAAAATGAGTACATAGGTTTTGAGATATTGATTAGAGATCATATGTTGTAGCTGCTTTGTATTGTAACGTCTTCTGCCATAATATAGAACTTGCAAATGCATATACAAAAACATTATAGTTTATTTTATGTTGACTGGCCAACACATCCAACATTACCTGACCTGGGTTTAAAAATAGTATAGATTTGTCTGTGCCACAACCATGTATCTGAAGATGCAAATTTCTGCAAAACTCTGTAGGGCATTTTACTACTATCCAAAATATAGCAACTGACTTCACACCTACATGTATCTGGCTTTTAAAACATTTTGTAATGTTTTGAATTACTAGTGAGAAAAACAAAGCGTGTGACCCTCAGTAAATCAATAAATCTCATTACAATTTGCATGATGTTTAATAGGTACTGGTCACACATACATGTAATAGGAGATAATTAGGCATTGATATGCTGAATCAACTTTTTGGTTAAATTTAAATTGTAAATGCTGAAGCAAATTATGACATTTAATTATAAAAAGGGCACTATTGTGTTGTGTTGATATTATTTGGCGTTAAAACAAGACATGTGACATGATATAGAGTTGTATTTAGAATTGCAGATGACTAATAAGAAAAATGGACTATACACATTACTGCATGACTAACATTGATTTTACCACAAAACTGTGTATTATATTGATTTCAAATGCATTGCTATTCAGTTTTGCACATTGATTAATACTGTATGAGAATATAGTTTATAATGTTTAGAAGACATAAGTCATATGCTCATAAAGTACAGTTTTCATAATAAGCCACAATAAACATCAGAAGAACAACTTTTTTATTCTATAGTTTTTAGCTCACCTGTCACAAAGTGACATGGTGAGCTTATGTGACCGTGTGATGTCTGGTGTCCGTATGTGTGTGCGTGTGTGAGTGCCTGTGTTCGTCCGTCAACAATTTGTTTGTGTAGACAGTTGAGGTCACAGTTTTCATCCAATCTTTATGAAATTTGGTCAGAATGTTTATCTTGATAAAATCTGGGTTGGGATTGTATTTGGGTTATCTGGGGTCAAAAACTAGGTCACTAGGTCAAAAACTAGGTCACATAATAGGTCAAATAATAGAAAAACCTTGTGTAGACAAGCGAGGTTGCAGTTTTCATCCAATCTTTATGAAATTTGGTCAGAATGTTTATCTTGATGAAATCTGGGTTGGGATTGTATTTGAGTCACCTGGGGTCAAAAACTAGGTCACTAGGTCAAATAATAGAAAAACCTTGTGTAGACAATAGAGGTCACAGTTTTCATCTAATTTTTATGAAATTTGGTCACAATGTTTATCTTGATGAAATCTGGGTTGGGATTGTATTTGGTTAGTCAGGTGAGCGATTCAGGGCCATCATGGCCCTCTTGTTTGTATAGCTTTCTATTGGATTTCCACTTGCCTTTAAAATAATTTGGACCATTGATGTGAGTTTGCATATTGTCCTCATCTTCAAAACATTGAAGATCCATAAGTAGTGGAGAACTATCAAACAGTAATATCTGTCAGTGGTATTTCTAAATACATAAGTTACCAAGTTGCTAATATACTCCAGTCATTCTAGCCTTAAAATGGCCAAAGGTAGAAAAAATTGCAAAAGAATTGATTTGCTTGTTTTTAAGTGTTTAAATATATGGGGAATCTCATGAAAAGGTTTAAAATTATTTATCTTTGGCGGAAAGTGCTCAAATTTGTAACGAAACAACATGCCTTGAACTTCAGCTGAAACCAGTGGAAATTTACCAAAAAATGCATATATGAAATGCATCTGGTCATTAAGCATTAGTTTTCATTGTTTTTGAAGCATATTCGACATACAAATATGCCAAGATGCTGGTGATGATCTTTAAGTCGACTTCTCTTTTTATTTTGACTATATTTATCGTATGTCTAGGGTCAATTTACCCCACCCTCTTCTTTTCAACAGTGTCCATTAATTGTTTTCTCAAAATCATTCACCTAAGATCATTTATTGCAACCAGAAACATTTATGCAGCCCAGGGATATCTCATTTAAGTAAAAATAAGCCACTATATCTAACTAAAATTCCTTTTCATATATTCACTTCACCCATTTTATATCAAATACATATTAAAATAACTGTACACAAATTCGCGAAAACCATATTTTTGCCAAGCCTATATTTTCGATTTGTTCAATATGAAATTAAAAAGCATATACTGATTTGATGTCATTTAAGATAATCATTATCTGTATATAAGAATAACATGTTAGAGTAAAAGGATATGTAGGGTCGCGAAAACATATGATATAGTATTGTAGTAATTGGTTTGAATACATTGTAACAATTTTAATTAAGCGAGCAATTTTTTCTCTCTTAAGAAAATTAAAATTTCGGCTCCAGTTCTATCAATCACAAGACAACTTGAAAAATATTTACAGTGATTTTTTTGCTAAAAATTACCGCCGATTTTTGATAAAATCTATGGGTTTTTTTCCCAAAAAGCTGACCAAAATTTCCCAATAAAAGACCATTTTCCTAAAACAAAAAAAGCCTCTTATGACTTATGATTTCTTAACTCCAGATCTCAACTTTTTATTTAAACATCCTACAAAATATATAACTTTAATTTAGTTCTTTTTGTTGATAAATAAGTCCCAAATTTGCCACTTTTATCAATTAAAACAATCCCAATTTAACCAGACTCCTTTTCCCAAAATGGCTAGAAAAAAACCTGAACGTGCACTTTAAAGCAATTTTAATTCTGTTACTTATAATCATATTTATAATACTTAATTTTATGGTTTATCGCACTATTTTCTCAATTTCATGGTTTATCGCATAATTTTTTCATTTGTGTCGAAAAACCATGTGTATAGTTTAATCATTTATTAAATGAATGATTAAAGTATATTTTTGTATTTCAAAGTTTTTCACATATACAGATCTATTTTGATACGTATTATAGAAAATAAACATCCACAATCAAATAAACACATTGGAAAATCTGGCATTGTCTAATTTGAAACAATAAATATATATGCGCACACTAAACGTACTGCATTCTAAAGACTAAATATAATTATTTAAATCTATACTCTGTACTTATATACATATTGCATCAATTATAACGTGTCAATGCCATTTGTTACGGAAACATGCCAATAAATGATGTGTATAGTTATTGAAAAAACTGAATGCTTTCAAATATTTTCATAAATGCATTGAATCCTTTTACATTTTTTAAATCTTTATACAGGTCGTACATATAATACGTTCAGGTCTCAGACACAATTTCGTCATGATCATTGACGTCGGAGGAATTTGAACAGTTTCATCGACAGTTCCCACAGCCTTGTGAACAATCAAGTCCATGTTTCCTGCACGTATATCGTTGTGAGTCACAACTTTGTTGGCAATTACAGCTTATTACTTTGAGTTGAGGTTCAGGAGCAGACAGAAGATGTTTCCTTACTGGAATTAATTTGTTGTTGGATATATCCCAGCCCCAATCTACTGCATCCAGTGTGTTGTTCCCACGCCATATCTGTGTCTGTAGGTATGTGCGCAGTGATTGAAAGCGAAAGGCAGCCGTTTTGCTTGACAAGTTGTGCAAACCTTCTTGGTAAACTTCCGGAATCTCAGGATATCGAGCCCTTCTCAAGTATCACCGTTGTTGAGAAGAATTATTGCCTCTTTTCTACGAGTTGTTATCTTGTTAACGTCTGGTTCTTCTTCATTAAATTTCTCAATGACCTGTCTGAACTTGGGACTGGTTCTGAAAGCTTCAGTACGGCTTCTTTGCTGATACCATATATCATAGAAGTCGCATCACAACCTGTGTATGCATGCATGAACGGAAGCATGTTGCATAACTCTGGTCCAAGGACATTCTTCTTGATATCACCTACTTTCTTTGTCTGATTTGCTCGCCTTATATCTGATTTATACGATTTAGCGTCGGCGTGAAAAAGCAGTCACACTTGATATCAAACGTCTCATCCGATCTTAAACTTTTTGTCCGATTTAGCGTTGAAAAAGCAGTCACACTTAATATCAAACGTCTCATCCGATCTTAAACTTCTGCTTTTCGCCCGTCATCCATCATACATTGCCCTGCAACAAAAATGCTGAAATAATTGATTGCATAAATATATTTTAAATACATACAACTGTAACAGAAGTAGAATAATGTTAAATAAGTATTTGTGTTGCCTCCAAGTATTTTGAATCAGTGTTGGTTTCATTTTCTGCGTCCTTTTTGATTTTGAAAGATATGTTTATTATATAATAGCATACTTCAGTATAATAAAGTACGTCCTGGGTGGTACGAGTTGCAAAATGTTGATAACCAATTGTGAACAGACGCAATCCAAATTTCACTGACTAGCAGTATAATTATTTTTTTAAATTATCATTTTTCTTATTACAATACATGACATATTCCTAAAATGGACTATTCAGTAAATATAACATACCATGCTGAATGATAAAGATGACCAAAGCTACTTGAACTTTTGGTCATGTCACATACTTTATACACTACTGCGTCTTCACAAAAGGCAACACAGAATATCAAACAAAGGAAATGGGATTTTTAAACTTGAAACTATATATATTTGCTTCAAAATTAAAATCTGTACATCAAAGTAATAATTGTATACAGGAGTTATAGACAATCAACGAGTTGTGCGCTCTTACTATTTTCTGAAAAATGTGTTATGTTATTGGACTATGAGTATGCCTTATTGTGATAAATGTTTAAAGTTCAAATCATAGGGGTACATAATGTATTTACAAATTGCAGTGCGTCATATAATTTAATTTTAGCACTATATGACATACCTTTATGCTACATATTTGACCTCTGGTAACACCCTTATATATCGGACTCAATGTTTTCGCAGTATATGAAATGCTTTAAAGGGACTTGTGCCAATCGTCAGATTAACATCCCTACACATTCAGAGAAAGTGTAAATAAAAGTGTGTTTTTTTTTTCAATAAATTAATTTGAACATTCAATTCGTTTTAAGGATGTTAACATAAATTTTAATAGTTTAATAAAAACATTCTATGCATGTGAATGCACCATTACCTTTGCTTAAAAAATTCCCAATGACCAGCCCCCACTGCCTTCTTTCAACTTCCCTCGTCGATGTATGAACCTAGAAAAGAAGTTGTTTATTACTTTATATTAGCCTCATTATAGTTCATTCATTATATATCAAAAACTTGTTGCCTTTGTACTGCATTATTCTCTATAGAATGTTTGCAACAATTTCAAAAGCTTACCGATTGCATTCTAAAGATATGTGAGGGTAAACATACCATAGTAATGATATTTGCAGGTAACAAGCCACATTAAACAAGAGTAACTGATTTCTTCCGCAATCTGTATTTCATTGATCAACGTGACCTGAAATGGAGTTAATATAGAAAATATTTAATGCTTAGCAACTTCATGTTCATAATAAACGTGTTAAAATAAAAAATTGAATGAAAGGGACAAAATAAGAAATAATATTTTTCACAAATTTTGCGAATTTTGACAAAAACAGGCTTCCGTACTTTTAGCAATTGTGCAGAATTCGGTTTACAGGTTGTCCAAAAATGTATTTACAATGATTTCGGTAAGTGTCAACTGTCCATTTGTCTTTTATATGTAAATAAAAGTCTACAAAGAAGTATAAACAACTCAATAAGTCAATATATAACGTGTTGCATGTTGCCATGTGTTTGAAGAGGGCTCCTTCTTATAATCTTGTTTCAACTAGATTTCTTCTAAAACATCGGCACAATTAAGTATTGCTCAATATTGAAAAATATCAATTCACATCACTTAAAATACAAAACTTCTACTTACCGTCTTTATAACCTTAAATCACAGTTGATACCACATCGATCAGCAGAACTGTCAAACTGACTTTGCCCGCCATGTTGTACTGTTGCACGTCACTTTATGACGTCATATTTATTGGAAAACCATGTATGGTGTACTTTATTTGACATCAGAAAAATTCGCATTTTTCGCCATTTTTAGCGTTTAATTTTAACACTTTCCCCATTGAGTTGAGACTTGAAAATAACACTTTGTATTAATTAGACATAGGAGAATACGACCCATACGGAATCAATTCTTTTGCAATTTTTTCTAGGTTAAAAATAGACCGACTGGAGTAATAGTTTAAATGCGAGAGTATTCAAAGTAACAGAGAAAGCATTTTTCTGAGAATGCAGTCTCTTTAATATTCAGCAATCATTGAACAATTGCAAAACCTAGAAAGCCAAACTGTTTTATTGGTAAATAATGTTATCAATTTTACAATGTTTATTTTGTATAGATATAATTTTAAAGTTCCAGTTTGTTGAGGATCAATCCATCATCGTTACAATGAACCCTTTTTCCGCTCAGAAGCAAAATGAAATTGCTACATCCAACCAGCAAAAAAAAAAAAAAAACAGTCTGCGAGTAACTCGTACTCTGTTCAGGTTTTATGCTGTTTGCTGCTCATCAGTATCTAAGGGCTGGAAATGAAGGCTTTAAAACTTTAGTCTAGTTAGACAGGTCATAAATTTATTTTAATTTTCTAAGGGACTACAAGCTTGTCAAAGTGCATATCTAAGTGGTACAGGGTTAATGAAATTTTCCCAATCGATCTGTTTCAGAACAATGATGCTAGTGTGGAGGTGTACACCCTGGTGAAGGAAGTGGACGTGAGTGGTCCTGCCAAGGGGAAGCTGCGTGTGGGTGACTGGATACGCTCGGTCAACGGAACTCCGATACAGAGACCTGAAGAGGTAAAGCTCATGGCCAGATATCAGTTGTAGGATCTAAATCTGTCTGTGTTTACAATGTTAAAAGTATTTAACAACTTTATATATTCTGTTATCTTCTTGTAGAAAATGTATAATAGTTTGTAAATTGTGTTCTGTAACAGGCATTGGTGGGCTTAAGTTCAGCAGGAAAGGATCATTCACATTATCAGTCTCTGGATATTGTTGGCTGATTTCTGCTCATATCATGGTCCTCTGTTTATTGTTGGCTGATTTCTGCTCATATCATTGTCCTCTATTTATTGTTGGTTGATTTCTGCACATATCATTGTCCTCTGTTTATTGTTGGCTGATTTCTGCTCATATCATTGTCCTCTGTTTATTGTTGGCTGATTTCTGCACATATTATTGTCCTCTGTTTATTGTTGGCTGATTTCTGCTCATATCATTGTCCTCTGTTTATTGTTGGCTGATTTCTGCTCATATAATTGTCCTCTGTTTATTGTTGGCTGATTTCTGCTCATATCATTGTCCTCTGTTTATTGTTGGCTGATTTCTGCTCATATCATTGTCCTCTGTTTATTGTTGGCTGATTTCTGCACATATCATTGTCCTCTGTTTATTGTTGGCTGATTTCTGCTCATATCATTGTCCTCTGTTTATTGTTGGCTGATTTCTGCTCATATCATTGTCCTCTGTTTATTGTTGGCTGATTTCTGCACATATCATTGTCCTCTGTTTATTGTTGGCTGATTTCTGCACATATAATTGTCCTCTGTTTATTGTTGGCTTATTTCTGCACATATCATTGTCCTCTGTTTATCGTTGGCTGATTGATGCTCATATCATTGTCCTCTGTTTACTGTTGGTTGATTTCTGCACATATCATTGTCCTCTGTTTATCGTTGGCTGATTTCTGCTCATATCATGGTCCTCTGTTTATTGTTGGCTGATTTCTGCACATATCATTGTCCTCTGTTTATTGTTGGCTGATTTCTGCACATATCATTGTCCTCTGTTTATCATTGGCTGATTTCTGCTCATATCATGGTCCTCTGCTTATTGTTGGCTGATTTCTGCACATATCATTGTCCTCTGTTTATTGTTGGCTGATTTCTGCTCATATCATGGTCCTCTGTTTATTGTTGGCTGATTTCCGCTCACACCATTGTCATGTTGGTGGGTTTGACATGCACTGACAAACCAACAATAAAAAACACTCTTTTTATTCTAATATTTTGCCCAAATGGGTTTTATCAAAGTTTACAAATATGAATTTACTACATAGTTATAACTGACTTATATGTCAATACAATAAATTGATGTATTGTATTGACCTATAAGTCAGTTATAACCATGTAGTAAATTCATATTTGTAAACGTTGATAAAGCCCATTTGGGCGAAATATTAGAATAAAAGAGTGTTTTTTACTATGAAAATGGATATCTTTATCCCTACTGGATATTAAACTGAGTAGAAACCAACAATAATCAATGTCATAATGTCATAGTTGTTGTATTGTTCTGTGTGATAATTATTTATTGTGAACTATACAACTAAATATTGTTAACAATCTCAAAGTATTGCACAAGATATTGTGTTTTACCCGTCAATCTAATAAGCAATGATTTTTTTATTTCAGCCATTCTCTCTGATCAGCACTCGCTCCTCTCACAATGTCCTGTTTTATTTCAGCCATTCTCTCTGATCAGCACTGGCTCCTCTCACAATGTCATGTTTTATTTCAGCCATTCTCTCTGATGCAGCACTGGCTCCTCTCACAATGTCATGTTTTATTTCAGCCAGTTCTCTCTGATCAGCACTGACTCCTCTCACAATGTCATGTTTTATTTCAGCCATTCTCTCTGATGAGCACTGGCTCCTCTCACAATGTCATGTTTTATTTCAGCCAGTCTCTCTGATCAGCACTGGCTCCTCTCACAATGTCCTGTTTCATTTCAGCCATTCTCTCTGATCAGCACTCAGCTCCTCGCACAATGTCATGTTTTATTTCAGCCATTCTCTCTGATCAGCACTGACTCCTCTCACAATGTCATGTTTTATTTCAGCCATTCTCTCTGATCAGCACTGGCTCCTCTCACAATGTCATGTTTTATTTCAGCCGTTCTCTCTGATCAGCACTGGCTCCTCTCACAATGTCCTGTTTTATTTCAGCCATTCTCTCTGATCAGCACTGGCTCCTCTCACAATGTCCTGTTTTATTTCAGTCATTCTCTCTGATCAGCACTCAGCTCCTATCACAATGTCCTGTTTTATTTCAGCCATTATCTCTGATCAGCACTGGCTCCTCTCACTATGTCCTGTTTTATTTCAGCCATTCTCTCTGATCAGCACTCAGCTCCTCTCACAATGTCATGTTTTATTTCAGCCATTCTCTCTGATGAGCACTGGCTCCTCTCACAATGTCCTGTTTTATTTCAGCCATTCTCTCTGATCAGCACTCAGCTCCTCGCACAACGTCATGTTTTATTTCAGCCATTCTCTCTGATCAGCACTGGCTCCTCTCACAATGTCATGTTTTATTTCAGCCATTCTCTCTGATCAGCACTCAGCTCCTCTCACAATGTCCTGTTTTATTTCAGCCATTCTCTCTGATCAGCACTGGCTCCTCTCACAATGTCATGTTTTATTTCAGCCATTCTCTCTGATGAGCACTGGCTCCTCTCACAATGTCATGTTTTATTTCAGCCGTTCTCTCTGATCAGCACTGACTCCTCTCACAATGTCATGTTTTATTTCAGCCATTCTCTCTGATGAGCACTGGCTCCTCTCACAATGTCATGTTTTATTTCAGCCAGTCTCTCTGATCAGCACTGGCTCCTCTCACAATGTCATGTTTTATTTCAGCCATTCTCTCTGATCAGCACTCAGCTCCTCGCACAATGTCATGTTTTATTTCAGCCATTCTCTCTGATCAGCACTGACTCCTCTCACAATGTCATGTTTTATTTCAGCCATTCTCTCTGATCAGCACTGGCTCCTCTCACAATGTCATGTTTTATTTCAGCCGTTCTCTCTGATCAGCACTGGCTCCTCTCAGGGCACTCTGAGACTGGTCATACAGCGACCAGAGGGGTTGTCACAACAACCAAAGAACCTGCCCACACACAGGTTGGTGATCTCGTCTGAGCCGCGCACTGAGAAAATGGGGCTTAATGAATGTGTGTAAAGTGTCGCAATCTGCAAAGGCGAATCAGAGAAGACACTTTCTGCCTAACATAGATATTTGTTAAGAAGGTACTAACCTTCTCGCAAAAAATACAAAAGGAAGTGTGTTGTTCCTGATAAGCTTGTGTGGACTGCACAGGCTAATCTGGGACCACACTTTACGCACATGCATAAAGTCCCAGAGTCTTACTCATATGTAATTGTACACTGATTACCATTAGTCAGGTTGTTAAGCTTCTGCAATTTAAAGAACACATTCTGAGGGGCCATTGAGAGGTAACCCTGTTCTTTAGTTTGCATTCGTCCATTTAACTTGTTTGCGTATGTCCCAAATGGAGTATTAGTGTTCTTTGGATACATTTCTAGATGATTGATTTATTTCACCAATGGACTTTTTGATATATCAGAAAATGGACACCATTATTTTCATTTATATTGAGTCCATTTTGTTCTAAACATTGAATATTTAAGAAAAAATCCCATTAAGTATAACAACATTTGTGTCCAAGATGCGAGTACCATACACTATGATCAGATAGAATCAAATGCATTATCTGGGATGACACTACGCACTTGCGTTAAGATCAGTTTAATATGATCAGATAGAATCAAATGCATTATCTGGGATGACACTACGCACTTGCGTTAAGATCAGTTTTCCTACCATGTGGCTCAAGTCATGCATTGGACACTCTTCAGGTCTGACAACTACTCGCACGTGGCCAGTTCAGCCAGCCAGCCACCGTCCCCGGCCGTTAGGGATCAGGACCCTCTCTTACCTGGCATCATCGAGCCTGACCGCCCCGTGATGAAAATGGTTACACCCCAAAACATTTACTTCAATGACGTCGTCCAAAGCCCAGGCGACACGTCCAGCTCACATCCACCGTTTCCGAGGACTGTTAAGTTTCCTAAAGTTCGAGTGTTCTTGTGCGGAACAGAGGCGGAAAAATGTGCAAGCATGATACTTGGGAACTCTGAAGTTCAATGCGAGTCAAGGGAATCCGGGTACAGCTATGTAGAGTTTTCCATGACAACAGACTGCTTTGGAAATGTTGTGGTATCAAAAGTGTGCTCTAACCTTTACTCAGCTAATGGCCACCATAGTACATGTCATTCAAATGGGGTGCAGTGCAAGTCGTGTGGGTTTGATTTGAAGACTGGTAACATGATAAATGTGGAAATGCATGTGATAACAGACGATCGCCTGTTCCATCACTGCAGTAATTACCTGTTTACTAAGTCCAGTATGTTCATTTTGACGTTTGATGGGGGAAAATTACTGGAAACCCCGCAGATGGAGTTTTCACGTATACAGAATCTCGCTCACACTGTGAGGTGTTACTCTGGCGAGGAATGTCCGCTCATTATGTTCGGATTTCTCAATAGTTCGCCAAAGAAAAATCAAACATTCCGGGATGAGGTGCAAGCATTATTTTACACCAGCCATTATAATACTCAGATTGAGCAGTTTAACGTGTTAGGGCCTGAGCTGATTAGCTCACACTGCAACCCAGCCAATGGGGATAAACTCTCTGAATGTCGAGACGTGCAGTTGTTGTTGTGGAAGTCTGTGACAGAGACGGTGCAGCGACAACATGTCTTGCAGCCCACCCTGCTGGTTGTGGACCACCTGTTCTCGGTCCGGAGTGAGGTGTTCATGACTGAAGAGCGTCTCATGATTCTAATCAAGACCAAGCTTCCAGACTATCAGCTTGACGTGCATCAGGGGGTTCTCATTGAGCTGAACCAGTACGGCGAGATTATCATTGGCAGTAAGTAACTGTGAAACTGGCTCGGTACAGTGGCAAAAGTGGAGTCCTTCCCTCTTTGCCTTTATTTCCAATTGCCCAATATTTAAATGATGGGTTCTTTTTTGTCTTTATCCCGAATCGGTCCACTCAAAGATTGTGGGGTACTTTTTTTTATCAACATGTTGTTACATTCTTCATGCTGACCAGTATATATAAATGAGAATAGAAATTCACTGATGTAAAAAGTTTGATTTTTTCCCAGAGTACCATTTTTATGCCCCTGGTAGGGTGGCATATAGCAGTTGAACTGTCTGTCTGTCCGCCTGTTCGCCTGTATGTCTGTCCGAAAACTTTAACATTAGCCATAACTTTTGAAATATTGAAGATAGCAACTTGATATTTGGCATGCATGGGTATCTCATGGAGCTGCACATTTTGAGTGGTGAAAGGTAAAGGTCATCCTTCAAAGTCAAAGGTAAAAAAAACTAATCCAAGGTTAGTAACAAGCTTTGAAGGAAGATAGTTTCTATTTATCATTTGCCAGGTACAGATCATTTTCACATGGGAAGTAATATTTTTTAAAGGGATATAATACAAAAAAATTAATCAAAGCAACGCATTAGGGGGCATTGTGTTTCTGACAAACACATCTATTGTTTAAATATAATGAGGTCTTGTTCATCGAAACAATGTATTTGAACTGTTGTATAGTCCACATTTTTCTTTGCATGACGAATAGTAACAATTTTTTCTACTCTTGGGACAAAAAAAGCTGTGTCCAGAAATCTCCAGGTATAAGTTCTTAAACAGTAAAATTGCTGCGCAAACATATAACTTTATTCATATTTAATTGATGTTCAGTTTGTTTCTGCTGTCCCAATATGACATCTTTACCCTCTATTGATACAGAACTTGTATTTTATAATTTCTTTGGTCCTAGACAGGATGTAATAGTGTTTAACAGTTCACGTTTTCTCTAGTTAAGGTTTGTTTTAAAACATTTTCCATCATTTAGTTGTTATTTTCTATGTTACATTTACTGTATTTCAAAAGACTTCTTATGTTAAATCATACTTGTTAAAATCTAAACCATTGGTTCTGCTATTAACAGCAAATAATTGTCCATCATTTACTATGCAAAGATTTTTGGACCATTTTTCATTTTGAATATTGTTCACATACATTGCTATTTTTTGTTAGCAGAAATTTATAGACCAATAATCCCACATACATTGCTATTTTTTGTTAGCAGAAATTTATAGACCAATAATCCATAATAAAGTCCAAATTTATTGCCACATTGCATAATAAGAGCCAATTAGTGTTTGCAAACAATGCTAGGGTCAAGCATGAATATATTGTATCTCCCAGGGATCGACAAATCCACTCGCCCACTTGTAATTGCAAGTAGAAATCGGCTCACAACGAGTGAATATTCCGGCAGCGCTTGTCCTGGCCGAAAAGATTAAATTTCAAGTTTTAAAACATTTTTGCCAAACTAAACAAGGTTTAAACGGCGATTAAAAATTAACCGGATGTTGATTATTGCACGCTGCGCTAAATGAAAAATAAACAAATTAAAAGTGTGTTAAAACAGTTTATTAATTGTATTGAAGTTCATGACTTAACACTAACAGTTCTATTTTATAACCAATAGAAAATTACAATAAAACATATTAGTTACTGATTTTTTAGCTCACCTGATTGCTCAGGCTTTTGTGACCGGTCTTTGTCCGTCTTCCGTCCGTCCGTCGTCCACATTTGGTTTGTAAACACTCTAGAGGCCACATTTATTGTCAGATCTTCATGAAACTTGGTCAGAAGCTTTGTCCCAATGAAATCTCGGTCAAGTACAAAACTGGGTCGTTCCTGGTCAAAAACTAGGTCACTAGGTCAAAAAAAAGAAAAAACTTGTAAACACTGTAGAAGTCACATTTCATGCCCAATCTTCATGTAACTTTGTCAAAATGTTTGTCTTAATGATATGTTGGTTGAGTTCAAAAGTGGTTCTGGTCCGTTGAAAAACATGGCTGCCAGGCGGGGGGGGGGCAGTTTTCCTTATTTGGCTATAGAGAAACCTTGTAAACACTCTAGAAGTCACAATTTTTGCCCAATCATCATGAAAATTGGTCAAAACTTTGGTTTTATTGATATTTCTGACGAGTTCGAAAATGGTTTAGATCAGTGAAAAAACATGGCCGCTAGTGGGCGGGGCATTTTTCTCTATATGTATATAAGTGAAAACATGTAACACTCTAGAAGTCACATTTTTGGCCCAATTTTCATGAAATTTGGTCAGAAAATTTGTTTCCTTGATATGAGAGTTGAGTTCGAAAATGGTTCTGGTCAGTTGAATAACATGGCTGCCGGGGGGGGCAGTTTTCCTTATTTGGCTATAGAGAAACCTTGCAAACACTCTAGAAGTCACAATTTTTGCCCAATCATCATGAAAATTGGTCAAAACATTGGTTTTATTGATATTTTGGACGATATCAAAAATGGTCCAGATCGGTGAAAAAACATGGCCGCCAGTGGGCAGGGCATTTTTCTCTATATGTTTATAGTGAAAACATGTGAACACTCTAGAAGTCATATTTTTGGCCCAATTTTCATGAAATTTGGTCAGAACATTTGTTTCCTTGATATGAGAGTTGAGTTCGAAAATGTTTCCGGTCAGTTGAATAACATGGCTGCCAGGGGGGGGGGGGCAGTTTTCCTTATTTGGCTATAGAGAAACCTTGTAAACACTCTAGAAGTCACAATTTTTGCCCAATCATCATGAAAGTTGGTCAAAACATTGGTTTTATTGATATCTCGGACGATTTCGAAAAAGGTCCAGATCGGTGAAAAAACATGGCCGCCAGTGGGCGGGGCATTTTTCTCTACATGTATATAGTGAAAACATGTGAACACTCTAGAAGTCACATTTTTGGCCCAATTTTCATGAAATTTGGTCAGAACATTTGTTTCCTTGATATGAGAGCTGAGTTTGAAAATGGTTCCGGTCAGTTGAATAACATGGCTGCCGGGTGGGGGGAGGTGAAGTTTTTAACCAGGTTTTCCGAAGGAAAAAACTGGTTATTAGATTGGCGAATGCGGGCGGGCTGGCTGGCTGGCTGGCTGGCTGGCTGGCTGGCGGGCTGGCGGGCTGGCTGGCTGGCGGGCTGGCGGAATAAGCTTGTCCGGGCCATAACTATGTCGTTCATTGTCAGATTTTAAAATCATTTGGCACATTTGTTCACCATCATTGGACGGTGTGTCGCGCGAAAATAATTACGTCGATATCTCCAAGGTCAAGGTCACACTTTGAGTTCAAAGGTCAAAAATGGCCATAAATGAGCTTGTCCGAGCCATAACTATGTCGTTCATCGTCAGATTTTAAAATCATTTGGCACATTTGTTCACCATCATTGGACGGTGTGTCGCGCGAAATAATTACGTCGATATCTCCAAGGTCAAGGTCACACTTTGAGTTCAAAGGTCAAAAATGGCCATAAATGAGCTTGTCCTGGCCATAACTATGTCATTCATTGTGAGATTTTAAAATCATTTGGCACATTTGTTCACCATCATGGGACGGTGTGTCCCACGAAAGAATCACGTCAATATCTCCAATGTCAAGGTCGCCACGACTAAAAATAGATTAAAAAAAAAAAAAAAATTACAAAGGGGGTTAATTTTTTTTGGTCATTTCAAAAGTTCAGTTTGAGTTTTCTCCCTTTATCAGATTTTTTTTTCACAATGAAAACCTGGTTTTGTGACAATTTTGTCCCTTGTCTTATATTTATATAGTAAAAAAAGCTTGTGAACACTCTAGAAGTCACATTTTTTGCCCAATCATCATGAAACTTGATGAAAAGATTGGTTTTATATATATCACATAGTTAATGCCATAATTATTGCCCTTAGATTGTCCAAATGTTCATTATATTATACAAAATCCTTGTAAGCACTCTAGAGGTCACAATTTTGTTTCAGATTTTATGAATCTTGGTCATAATAGTTATTTTTGTAAGCAAAGTTTGATGTTTGGTAAGGGGGTTAACTCAAAATATAGGTCTCCAGGTCAAACTTGACCAGGATGTTTGTCTGGATAATATCTAGGTCAAGTTTGACGTTTGGTAAAGATTGAATGAACCGACTCCTCTCAGATGAGCGAACTAGGGCCGTCTTGGCCTTCTTGTTCAAATAAATTGCAGGGCAAGTACATATTTCAGCAGGGCAAGTGGAAATTCTTAGCTACTCACCCTGCAGGGCAAGTTGCTGAAAAACAATTTTTCGATCCCTGTCTCCTATTGACATGTCAAGCTTTTCTTTAGACTTTTAAATTAAACTCTTTAAAGATGATCTTTTGTTAACTTAGCTTAAAAGTCACAATTAAATGATGGCATATTAAAATGTGTGAGGTCATGTTTTTATCAAAGTAATGTTCAAGTTAGTGGTGTTCATCAGCCAGTAAACAACCATTTGTTGTTCTTTTGTGTGGCTTTAAAATTCAAAACATTCACAAGACTAAGTCAAAATCCTAGTTTATAGAAAAATAATGGTAAATCCAAAACAAGATGTGTTTGTGAAACACAATGTCCCCCTATATGATGTTTGACCTTGTAGGATGACCTTGACCTTGACCCTTCACCACTCGAAATGTGCAGCTCCTTGAGATACACACGCATTTCAAATATAAAATTGCTAGCTTCAATATTGCAGAAGTGACATTACATGCACAATTTTGACCCATATATTTGACCTTGAGGGATGACCTTGACCTTGACCTTTCACCACTCAAAATGTGCAGCTCCATGAGATACACATGCATGCCAAATATCAAGTAACTATCTTCAATATCGCAAAAGTATTCATAAAATAAGCGATTTGGGCCACATATATTTGACCTCTGACCTTGAAGAATGACCTTGACCTTGACCTTTCACCACTCAAAATGTGCAGCTCCAAGAGATACACATGCATGCCAAATATCAAGTGGCTATCTTCAATATCGCAAAAGTATTAATAAAATAAGCGATTTGGGCCACATATTTTAATGTCATAAATACTGACCTGTTATCGTATGCTTATACTTTCCAAGGGGAAATAACTCATCCGGAATTTTAACTGGGAATCCGCCACCTCAATACCGTAATACAGGCCAGGTTAAACATAGTGCAATGCAACCTAGCCAAAAATCGGTAACCAACCCTCAATATTCTTTCCGGATCAACCAGGTGTATACGTGTCTTTTACGGCTCTGAATTAAAATATTGTTTTTCACTTGGTTGATTGGGGTTTTGAATAGATAAATTGTGTTATTTATCTTTTTATTTCTCATTCGGATTAATTTGTGTGGATTTAATGGATTTCGTTTCATTTGTAAAAGGTAAGCCATGCTTGTTTTTATCGAACAATGGTTTATTTCTACCATGCTGGGTGTTTTCAGGCGCGAACGACCACGTGCAAAACGTGCTCTTCTAATACATTGCTAGAACGTGCAAAGCATGTTCTTCTAATGTGTTACGAGATCGTGCAAAGCGTGTTCTTCTATTGACAGATTGTTTATCATTTGCCATTGTGTGCAATAATGATTTTAACGTTCCGTATGACAATCTAATTGATCGTCATTTTATTTTTCATCTGTTTTGAATTAAACTTTTGTTTAATTTATGATCTACGGCAGTATTATTATAATTTTCATTATGGTCAAATAATGATTTTATGTGCCGTATGATAATCTGGTCTGTGACCAGTTTATGGTTGAATATGCTTTGCTCTTGTTTTTCATATATTCGACTACATGATGGTCGCAGAAACAAGAGTGGATAAATACCCGGTGACTTCGCAGATCATGGATGATAGTTGCAGTATCAGTCACCGGGTATCGGGCACGATCGCGACCGTACTATGCTAAGTCTCTTTAGACAGTCGGTCAACATCAGACCATATGGCGACACCTACAGCCGGTCTTTGCCCGATGGCATTGGTCAAGGACATCGACCAATGCCGGACCATTTGGCATCCGCCATACGGTCATTATCCGGTGACAACACTGGTCATGATATGACCGGTACGTCACCGGGGACGTTGATGACGGACCATTGATCGACGTCTGACCGGCTGGTCCGGTCACCGGTCATGTCACCGGTCCGGTCCGGTCATTGATCACCGGTCCGGTCACCGGTCATGTCACTGGTCCGGTCACCGGTCATGTCACCGGTCTGGTCACCGGTCCAGTCCGGTCACCGGTCATGGGTCCGGTCCAGTCACCGGTCCGGTCATTGATCACCGGTCCGGTCACCGGTCATGTCACGGGTCATGTCACCGGTCCGGTCATTGAGCACCGGTCCGGTCACCGGTCATGTCACCAGTCCGGTCATGTCACCGGTCCGGTCATGTCACCGGTCCGGTCATTGATCACCGCTCCGGTCATTGATCACCGCTCTGGTCACCGGTCAACAGTCATCAGTTAGGCCTTCCACCGATAACACCAGTCACCGGTCAAGAAGAAGAACTCGGTCTTCTTCATTGAATTATTCTCCTATTCTTCGTTGAATACATCCTCTTCATCAAGGATTAGACATCGGATACGCTCTTCTTCGTCGAGCAGTTCTCATCGTCGCGGCTCTCGTAAGCGATCACGTCGTCACTCACGGAGACGTTATTCTAGAAGATCTCGGTCTCATCGCAGCCGATCCACATCTCGGCCGATCCAGATCTCGACCTCGCAGGAAACGAGGACGTCGTCAACCTTCACGTAGACATCAACGGACTGCATTGAGCACCACTGGATAGTTATCGAACATACCTCTCCTTCATTGAGCAGTTCTCGGCGTTGATACGCTCGTAAGCGATCATGTCAATGCTCACGGAGACAATATTGTAGATGACAATATTTCCAGCGTAGCCGAACAATATTTCGGCATCGAAGTTATATGGATGTCGCCACTTCTCACGTAGGCGTTAATGAACCTACTGATCATATCGACGTTCTCCATTTTATTCCTTTAGGAATATCATGTCTCCATTCCACGTGTGATGGTTCTTCTTATGGCATCCACACATGTTGCAGTCACCGAGCCGTAGTTGTATACGAACACTAGTTCGTTTAACATTCAGGCTTCGGGATAAGCTGTTCTTTTCTCCACTACGACTACAAGGACACTTATGCCTATTAATACTGATAATCTACCGTTGTTTTCCGATTAACATTATCAGATGACTTCGTGGATGGTCATTCTTCTGCACCAGATATTTCCATTCTTACGCAGTTATATTATACCGGTCCCGATCACCGGACATCGGTCACCATTCATCGGTCATATCACCGATCACTGATCACCGGTCAGAATAAGTGATGTCTCATCGCCATCAGATTGGATTTTTTGGCATGATCTTCTTATCCGAGCAGTGCTTGACATTGATAACAGACCATATGGATTCCACCATTTTTCAGTCTTTAACTGGTAATGTCACCGGTCATATTATGACAGGTCCGTTCACCGGGCTACAGTTACCGGTCATTGACCGGTCCGGTTCGGTCACCACTTACCAATTACCGGTATTCCACTGTGTTTTCATCGGTCAATTTTTAGTATCACGGGTATCGTCTACATTACATAGTTGTATACCCCTGGCTATGATTGTATTGAATACTATATTTTATGGATTCAACAATCTACATGACTTTTTGTGTTTTTTCGGCGTAAGCTGTATTAAGCCAGCTTTTCACCCTGACTTGACCTTTGTAAGTGTCCAATAATACTCAAATAAAATTTCCCGCGGCTAGGTACGAATGAATACACTTCATTTATTCCATTGGCTGATTTGAGTATCACACCAGAACATTGGAAACATATCCGCGTTTTTGTAACACTGTTTTACTGCATGAAACAATTTTATCTCTATTGAAAAGGCTCAATAGATAGAACAGTTTTACAATCAATTTTCGACATAAATACAGTTTGCGCGTTCACCTTTTATTTTCAGAGAATTACCAGCGCAAAAGCGTTTATACTAAAGGCTATGTTGTCATATTTAGTACTTACTTGCATTGCATTTCAACTCGCGAGGTTTCGGGTCAATTCGCGGCCATTTGTGAAAGTCAGAGTTTATATACAGTTCATCACCGGAGTTCGCAGAAGGGGTTGCGATCATTGTGTTATACCGGTCTAACTGACAATAACGTAGTGACTGTAATGCATTGCATTCCAATCCGCAAGGTATCAAGGTCAGTTTGCGGTCAGTTGCAGAAATCTTTATATAAACGCCGTCTCGTAAACTTTGTGCACTTGAAGTCTGTTTTGATCAGAAAGATACTAAATAAAGATATTCGGCGATATTATTGTGGTATGTCAATCATCGATTTTTAATATGGTTTCAACATTTGCATGATAAGGACCAATTTTGATAAAATTAATTAGAAATATTTATCCATTTAGACCAGTTTATTAAGCATGAGCACAATAATTCACTATACTATAATTATGCAATTAAATAAGATTTGAGTATTGCCGGCTGACCTATATGCACTCGTTTATTTTCATGTTTCTTGTGTTTTTCTATTCTGTAAATATAGATATCTGAGTAATAATATCACATAAAGCAAAATAAGCCACGAAATCTGGCGCAACACCCCGTAATTGATTTGCTTATGATGTAG
The DNA here is from genome assembly GCF_020536995.1 of Dreissena polymorpha. NCBI lineage: Eukaryota > Metazoa > Mollusca > Bivalvia > Myida > Dreissenidae > Dreissena > Dreissena polymorpha. The sequence goes on along the minus strand of NC_068359.1, from coordinate 3,308,831 downwards.
CTAAGAACTGCGCAGAAAAAAGGCATCCGCTACTTTTTATCTCATAGAGATAACTTTTGATCGTTCATAAACATCGACCACAATCAACGCCGTATATCATTTTTTTAAAGATATTTCTTGTCAATACTGATGTTCTACTGGCGACGGTTACCAAATCATGCTATATCTGTTATTTGTACTTCTATCTCAACCAGCTACATGCAGACTACTGGTCTTGCTGATAGATCGGCTGAAATGGGCTCGGAGACTAGCATTGAGGTCGAACATTACTATTTGACCTCTATTAATTTATGTTCGAGACCCGAAGGATGAATTGTTTTAACCGCCTTTACCTGTCGGCTACAGACTTTGCAGTCAGTGTCACGGAACAGTTGGGACACATTAATGACGCTTGCAGGATTAGCAAGACGACATTTGTATCGACTTCTGCTTTTCTATTGCTCCTACGGCAGTGCATATTTTCAAGCTACTGGAATCAACAAGAGTTCTGATACATAGGATTGCCTATCAGATTGACCGCATAGCGGCTACAGTCTTGTAGATGGCTTAGGACCTATTGAACTCAGATCTTAGATCCTAGGATCTGGAGGGACCTCATCTTAAAGTTATTCTTCTATTACACTTCTGGCCATAACAGGCCGTCTTCCTATAACTGGTCGTATTCCTTTCGGAATTCGTCCCGGTTAGAAGTCTTGAAGTAAATGGATTAATCAAGTCAGAATTTAAGACTTCCATGCATTCTACCGGCAAGCGTGGACCCGCTTAAGGTTACCCCTAGGGTTTTCACCTTTTTCTGCCATCACACCTCCGATTCCGGAGGTACCACTATCAATCATATTTCCGTACTTCGCAAATCGATGACTTCGCGACCTGTATTAATCAGGATTTTAAAGGCGCCTGTTATTGGTTCAAGAAGAGGCTATATTCTGTAGATAGGTCATAAACTTATAAGTGTTAAACACTGTCCTATTCTACCAATTTTCAAGTGTGTTTGGAGTGGGAAAGTTTGGCTTGCCGTGGTTTCTTTGCCCACCCATCCTTGACAAATGGTTCCGGTCACCGGTTGGTATTTACCGGTCCGGTCACCGGTCCTTCTGCTGAGACGTCTTTTCTTACGTCCGTTTCAGCTTTATTTTTAAGATAATTGTATTAATCTTGGGATTATTTAATGACACAGATTTCCATCTTTTTGTCATTATTTACCACTATTCAGTGGTGTCTAGACTAGAAGATTATCTTGGCAAGAATATAGTTTATTCTACCACAACCTTCCTTACATCTTATACAGATGTGAGCAGAGAAGTTATGGACGATCACATAGAACAACGTATCTTGATTTTCTCAATTATGTGGTATCCTAACGAATAATACCTGCACATCTACATCTTGAAAAGCGAAAATTCTTTTTAGCTGTTTTTCATTTACAACACATTTTCACGATTCCTTTGTGATGGTTTCAACTATCACACATCGGTCGTGGTTTACTTACAGACACGGAGGTGATCATATTATCACTCCTTGTAACTGGAAATCAGGAACTTATTCGTTCTTTGCAAGAACAACAAATTTTCTCTATCGTCTTTCTCATACCAGTTCGTCTCAACGCCCTGTTGGACGTTTTGTCCTGCAGTTCTTTCTTTCGAATTATTTTTCCGTTGGGTTCAATAATGTAATTGCGCATGCGCGGCAGTGAAGTTGCAGACGAGTTGCATGGTGTACATAGTATATCAAAGAATGTTGTTTATCATCAAACGCTAGTTATTAGCGTTATGCGATCGTATATCGCAGTGTATACTGGTATGCTGAACAACGTCAATAATGCAGTTCACAGAAATCGATCCAGCAGGGTGTGCGATTGTTATACATTCGTCCATTGACATAAACTGGAATATCTTGCCTTCTTGGTGAGTTTTTGCAATAACTGAGTTTTTGCCATAATTTCATGAAATATACTTAATGAACCATGGGATTATGGTTCTACGACCTTTTAAGTCTCCTGTACAATTATTTTCAGGAAACTTCTTCACAGGTCAAATATCATATCTCAGAGAGACATATTTTTACTGATCCAAACATGTGCCACTACATGTCTGGCCATTAATAACTTTTAGTTATCTCTACAGAAGAACGTTTTTCTGTTAGAGTTTCAATCCTTGTTACTTGTGCAAGGATAATTCCATCAGAACTGTATAAAGGTTCTATGGAAATTCCTTTTTGACTGGGTATTTGAGAGCATAGTTATTACCTTAATCACTCTGCTAGATACATAGAGGTTTTTGTCATTTTTTTCTTGATGATAAGAAATTTGTTCTTTTCTTCATCAAAGGATAGAGATTATGCTTTCGTATACCTTGTTTTGTGTAAGTCATCGCAACTCTGTGCTGTCTTACCTATTTTGGAACTGATCCAAACTATGGAACGTCAACACTATGTTTTTCGTTCCTTTACCTTCTTAAGCGGTTTTGACTTGTGTAACATGTTGGGATGCTTAATGAGCTCCCTATGAACCTTTTTCATCAGGCTTATTAACAGTTCCAATATAATTTTAAGACGGTTTTCCTTCTTATTATGGCTTTTACCATACGGAGAAGTGAAATTCATGCTTTTTCTGTTGAATACGACCAATTCCAGTTGGATCTATTGTCGTTTTCACTTTGTTGTGTCAGCCAGGATTCCTTGCTTAATATCAAGTCCTCTATATGGCTTCTACCTTCAAGTTTCCAAGTTTTCTTAAACTGGTAGTCATGAAGATGAGGATAAACTTCTTTGGGCAATCAGGGCTTTGAAGTTCTATCTCAGCAGTGTTAGTCAGAAGTCCATTCGAGGTTCTCAAAGACACTCTTCATTTCCCCCAAAAAGGGGGGGGAGATGTGTCTGCGGCTTCTATTTCTCGGGGTTAGACCTCGACTAAGGAAAGTTAATCTTATCCTATCTAAGGATTCATTCCTTTTTAGGATCTGACCGCATGAATTAAGAGCTCTGTCTGTTTTGTGGGCATATATTAATCACACCCCACTTTTTGACGTGCTCTAAGCTGTTTACTGGAGGAATCCGACCACCTTTTCATCTTTTTATCTTCGTTTTCTGAAGTGCCAACAATACAATTTGTATACGTTTGGGCTTGTTGTGGTTTCACTAACGGTAGTGTCTTCTTTACGACATAGACATATTACTATGTCCGAGAAGTCATAATTAATACCGTTTTAACGAAGATTACTTGATATCATTAGCTGATAACCCTGTTTATGGGTTCTACTGTGTTGGGAAAATATATACGAACCTTCCCACCGCAGCTGCAAAATCAGCATACGATAACAGGTCAGTATTTATGACATTAAAACAAATTTTTTAAATAAAATTCATTTTAATTATTAAATACTTACCTGTTATCGGTAAGTCCCACCTCCCACCCCGCTATTCGATTAATATTTTTGTATATATATTGAAAGAATATTGAGGGTTGGTTACCGATTTTTGGCTAGGTTGCATTGCACTATGTTTAACCTGGCCTGTATTACGGTATATTGAGGTGGCGGATTCCCAGTTAAAATTCCGGATGAGTTATTTCCCCCTGGAAAGTATAAGCATACGATAACAGGTAAGTATTTAATAATTAAAATGAATTTTATTTAAAAAATTTGTATTTGACCTCTGACCTTGAAGGATGACCTTGACCTTTCACCACTCAAAATGTGCAGCTGCATGAGATACACATGCATGCCAAATATCAAGTTGCTATCTTCAATATTGCAAAAGTATTCATAAAATGAGCGATTTTGGCCACATATATTTGACCTCTGACCTTGAAGGATGACCTTGACCTTTCACCACTCAAAATGTGCAGCTTCATGAGATACACATGCATGCCAAATATGAAGTTGCTATCTTCAATATAGCAAAAGTTATTGCAAAATGTTAAAGTTGGCGCAAACAGACAGACAGACAGACAGACCAACCAACCAACCAACAGACAGGGCAAAAACAATATGTCCCCCACTACTATAGTGGGGGACATAAAAATATTTTTGGTCTTTATGATTATGTTTCCCGATATCTATATTTTAGAAGCAACACCGTTCTTTCTGGCTCGGTCCTACTCAGTTGACCAGCATGTGATCCTCAATCCACGAGTTCTCCTCACCCACCTCCACCACGTAACCACGGTGATAACGGGAGACAAGATAACATGGAGCCGCGTTCACTCCACGGGACTCATATTGCAATCAGAACTCTCGAGCATCCTGAAGTCACAAGTGGGCGAGTCTCAGGTCGGAGTGATAACCCAGTTTCTCGAATGCGTCGGAATGCTTTTCCGCAAACCAAGAAATTCGGTCAATAAAACAGGTCAACAGGATTACTACATACCGTACTTTGTACAAGTGCCAAGCTGTACAGAGTTTCCAGCCTCGGGCAAGAAGGATCTGGAGCTCTACCTGTATTTCAGTGACCACCAGTCAACACAGACCCTGTTTCAGCTCGCAGTGATGCTCGCACTGGCGTCTGATACATCGGAGAGTTTGAGCATCTCAGAGACCAACTCGTGCTCTGTTGTGCATATGGGCATTCATGTGACATTATTTCATCATAAGCTCGAGGATAAAATAAAATTTATCTTTCGAAGGTATGTTTCGCACAGTTCAACATTTGAATTTACATGTTTTTATTCAGGTGAAAAGTTTGCATTTCTCTGTTGAAATGATACACTTAATTTTCACCGCTTTTGATTGATAGAAAAGGACGCTTTTGTAAGAGATTATTCTTCTGTTTATATAATGTAGTGAGAAAAAGTATTAATGTGTATGTGTAAAATTCCAATAAGTTTTATTTTCTCTCTTTCAAAAACGGTATACAAATATTGCTGCTTAACTTTTTTATGCCCCCCTTCAAAGAAGAGGGGGTATATTGTTTTGCTGGATGTTGGTCTTTCCAACTGTCCGTCTGTCTGTGTAGACACGTTTGTTTCTGATCAATAACTCGTCAAGGAATTGACCGATTGGCTTGATACTTCACATGTGCATTGGCCTTGGACAGTAGATGACCCCTTTTGAAATTGGGGTCACTAGGTCAAAGGTCACAATCACAATATGTGCGAACATTGTTTCTGATCAATAACTTGTCAGCAAATTGACCAATTCACTTGATACTTTTCATATGCATTGGCCTTGGACATTAGATGACCCCTTTTGAAATTGGGGTCACTAGATCAAAGGTCAAGGTCACTGTCACAATAAATGTGAAAATTGTTTTCAATCAATAACTCGTCAAGGAATTGACCGATTGGATTGTTACTTCACATGTGCATTTGCCTTGGACAGTATATAACCACTATTGAAATTGGTGTCACTAGTTCAAAAGTTAAGGTTACTATCACAATAAGTGTGAATTTTGTTTCCGATTTATAACTGGTGAACACATTGCCTGATTGGCTTGATACTTCACATGTGCTTTATCCTTGGACAGTAGATGACCCCTTTTGAAATTGGGGGTCACTAGATCAAAGGTCAAGGTCACTGTGACATTAAGTGTTAAATTGGTTTCAGTTCGATATCTCATCAAAGGATTGAGTGATGGGTGTCAAGGCCCTGTTTGGGGGGGGGGGGGGGGGGATATCTGTCTCCAACAGCGGAGCTCTTGTTTGATAAATAATTAACCAATTTCATCAATAATAGAATATCACTTTATTTGATTGCAAATGCATGTTTGTGTCTAAATAAATGTATTATGATACATGTTTTGTATTTTGATGTTAACTACTTACATGTGTATACCAAAAGCGCCATAATCTAAGTCACTGATTAAACAACACAATTTTAGGGAAGACAAAAGTATGAAGGTGAAACCGGGCGACCTGTACAACTGGTTGCACAGCTCTGTATCCAAATTGGAGGTTGACCACAACTTTGTGATAGGCCCCTTGTGTCCCCTTGGCCCTGATTGCCAGAATAGCCCGAGCCCCGGATGCCACATCATCGACCTGCAGGGCTGCAAGCCAGAATACTGTGGTGATGAGAGGGTGGACACAAGGAAAGCTGTACGCCAGTGGAAACAGGACTTGGATAGCTTGGTATGGCGCTTATTTCTGGTTGGATTAAATGTTTACATATTGGAGTAGGGTTTAAAAAAATGTTTCTTTGAGGCCAATTAGATTCAATGAAAGCAGACTTGTCACTGCCATGGTTGCTGCTGTTAATGTGATTGTCACTGCCATGGTTGCTGCGGTTAACGTGATTGAAATATGAATGAGTCTTGCTGTCAGAAAGCCAGTCTTCATTCATGTGCATTAAATGTTGTCACAGATAAGCCTGCACAGTGCACACGAGCTAATTAGGGATGACCGTTTCCACCTAGACAGGATTTTTTCTAAGTAGAGACTTCCTTTTAACAAAAAAAAAACAAATAAAGCGGAAAGTGTTGTCCCTGATTAGCCTGGGCAGACTGCACAGGCTAATGAGGGACGACACTTTCCGCACATGAATTAAACCTGTTTTCCCTGATGGCATCTTATATAAAAAGCAATTTGGTTGAAACGATTTTGACTACTGTTATGACCTTTGTTGTTTTGTGGTATGTCAGGACAGGTACACTCCAAATGATAAAAAATCCTTGATAAAGTTTTGTACGGCTGAGGACTCTGACAGTGATCAAAATAGTTATTGCAGCTCTGTTGATAATATTTTGTGCATTTTTTTGTACAACTACTTGGCAGTGGTAAAAAATAAATAAATTGCTTGTCTTAGTCAAGTCTTGTTTCTTTACAGTTGGTTAGTAGAACTTATCTTGTTTTCCAGATCGAGTCCACATTCAACAGTAAAACCAGTCCACGTTCAAAACCAGACATAACAACAACAACAGTCACATCTGCTGCAAACCAGTCTGTGCTGGGGCTTAGATGGCCGCTCTTTTTTAAAATTGTACAACTACTGAAGATCAACCAAGGATGGCAGACTTTAGCTGGTTTGTTTATTTTACTTTATTTTTTAAGTAACATTCTCTGAACTTTCTATAGAAAAGGAGAACATTATTATTTTGAAACTTTCCAATAAGCAAAACAATTACGAAAAAATATGGGTTTCATTTCAGTTGCTAAAATATTAATTAGACCATATTTGAATCAAAATGGTTTTTGTATTATCATAGTTCATTATATGATTAACAATTCTCATGATTCTGATGTGCTCCTATGTAATTGCTTAGTAACAGAATTGTACTCTTAATAAAGCTTTGATTCTATATTTCTTAACCATGACCTACTTTTGGACTGAGACTTATGTGTATGGACCAATTAATGAAAACTGATCTGGCTTCCACTTGGGGCATATGTGCGTATTGAGAGCAGCATCTTGTTTCAATGTAATATGTCAGTGATATTTTAACTTCTTTATAAAGTACCCCAAAAATGTACTTTACCAATCGAGAAAAACTTCAAAGTTCCCAATTGCCATCTGAAAAATTCCCGAAAGTAAGAAAAATGTCATCTATTTTGTTCCAAAAGTGCATTTTCTGCAAGAAATACAATGAGCACTGAAACTGAACATTTAAATCCCAAAAGCAATTTCTAAGTTCTTGCACACATTTTTCCGAATGTGTTCGGTACAGGCACATTTTTCCAATTGGGAAAAAACACACGCTGATATGTTGGTATTCCCCTTTCTTCCATGGAATGATACTGTAGTAAATACTGAGCTTGTTTGTTGGTTACAGGAGAGATGGGTTACACAAGCGAGGAAGTGGCCATTCTATCATGCAACACAAAACAAGACCCACCCCAGGAACTTCTGCAGGATTGGTCAAGGAATCCAGCAAACACAGTGCAGAAACTGGTCAGCTTACTCTCTGAAATTGACAGAAAAGACATCATTCAGGAAATTCGGGATTTCCTTGGTGAGGAGTTCAATTTTCAGCAGGATTCATTGACATTGGGTTATTCAAGCAGCAGTTTGAATGATGCGCCAAGAACGAAATCTGGAGTGAGAAATAACCAAGTTTCATTCGAGCAGACTGGTAGCGGTGACTGTAGAGTATCACCCCATTTAGGAAAATCTAACCAGACGCCCTTGCCTAGAGTGGTGAAGGTCGATTCAACAGAGATGTTGCACTTCAATATTCCAGTCGACCCGCTGATAAATTGTGGCGGGGACTGGAATCAGGGGAGAGAAGCAAATGAAAATGAAGAGTCTGAGCTTGTAGGAAGTGTTGGGGAGGCGGAGTTAAGCTTCAAAGGCACTCGACTACTGTCCAATCTGAGTGGATCAAGTGAGGAAGGGGCGGGGGCCTTGAGAAATGTGGGCGCGACAGATGTCTTGAATGAGAGGACAATAACTCCAGTTGAAACAACACAGCGCTGTGAAGCTCACAGTCAGAAAAAGGCTGCAGAATGAAAGAAATTAAGTGATAAATATAAATTGTGCTCAATAATGAATCCGTGATAACTTTTGTAGAAGCCTATTATACATTTTTAAGAAGTTGTACATAAAAATGATATTTGAAGAAGCCAGTGTTAAAACCTTTGCATTACCAAACATTTATCGCAATTTATTGTATAGCAACAAAATGTGTTTTATCTCTTTACAAATGATATTATGGGGGAGTGTACATATAACAAGAACCATAAAGGATAAAATCAGACTAGAACAAAAAAAGTAAGTATAATAAATGTAACTTTCCTAAATTTGAATAAGTTAATTTATAACCTTTTTTGTTGTTTACAATAAAAAAAGTATTTAACAGAAATAAGAAAAAAACATGTACACAATTGTAAAATTATTAAGGATGTACGGTATTGTTCAAAGCATGACATGAATGTCATGGTGATTTTTTTTCTAAAAATGTGGGACTTGAGTATATATTATTAACAACAGTTAAACAGGTTATCTGCATGTATTGTCCTTTCACAGTTCTTGTATGTACATTCTCTTCTTATTGTTGAGTGTTTGTTGATGGATATTAACTATATTAATTCATAAAAACAGCAACACATTAAACCAGGGTCAACTAATATGCAAAAGATTATCTGCGCCTTATCGCAAAATAATGTATAGGTTTATAAATGTTTCCATTTACACACCAAATCTTTAGTAAAACTTGGTAAATCCAAATGTATTGCATACCTTTTGTACTTTAATATTAGCTATGATGTATTGTTCATCAGAATTGTATATAATGCCACTTGAACAATTTTATTTTCAAAATGAACCTTGTTCTAAAAATGCTGATTTTATGATAAAAATAAGTGTATTAATCAGTCATAATCTTAAAAACATTGTTCCGTTGGTTATTCAATATACAAGCCAATTTATTTGCTATAAACAATTCTTTAAGTGCTGTTAAAAAATGTTTGTATGAAACTAATTTAACTTCAAATAACGTTCTTAAAATGACAATAACTGCACAAGTTTTGCCACTTTGTTTGTTTACATTTTTGCTTAACTTTAATATTGTTTTTATTGTTAACAAAATTTGTCACCAGAAGCTTTGATATTTATTATTGTACCTTTAAATCAAAACCCTTTTGTACAATTGTTGAGTTTATTTATTTTTAAATAATGCTTGTTGTTTGAAGATTTGACTATTAAATATGTTTTGTATTTTCGAAGATTTAATGTTTATTGAATGTTAAGAATTACATAGGATTTAATTTGCAAAGTGCCTATTATTACCATGCAAGAGCCTATTATACCCCCAATTTGGAGGTAACTTGACCATACCTAAATCACCATGTATGTCTGTCTGTCTGCCCATCTGTCTGTCTTTTGACACAAACATGTCCATTAGGATTCTTTTACTCTTTTCAACGCAGAATATTCCTTTTTGCAGGAACTGTTTGAATTGTTTAATATGATATGGTATTCTGCATGTGCCAATTTTATTTCCCCATGTTTAAATTATGAAAGTGATGCCCCTTTTTCATCTTTAACTTTCTTCAACTTAATGTGTTTAATACACTAATAGCATATTATATTACTTCCAGTAGCAAATTGAAGGAAGGTATAATGGAATCACAATGGCCATGGATGTCTTTCTCTCTATAACTTTTCATCAAAGACATTGAATACCACCATGCTACATCTAACAACATGCAGGGTCAAGTCACCATTCTTGGTCACTATGGTGACAATTTCTTGTTGGTAGCAGTTTGAACAAGTGCAATTCAATCAGCAATTTTATTAAGGTTTTTGTATTTTTAAAACCAATGTAAACCATGATCATTCAGTATATAACATGTATTTGCACATCTTTAATGTTATTGTTGTACCATGTATCATTGCTTCTTAATTTTGAATTCATTTGTTTACTTGTCCATTTTATGTACAGTATACTGAACTATGCCTTGTTATTCTGTTGTTGATCATTATACATTATTGTATATATTATATAAACTTCAAATCGTACTAAAGTAAATGTGCAAACAAAATAAAACGAAAAACTGCAAAATGGGCTTTTTTATTTTTATAATTGAATATAAGCAACATCACACAACAAAAATAATAATAATAATAAAACCCTCCTCATGGAAAATAACAACTTACAACCACCCATGCCGCCAGCTGGGTTTGAAGTGCTATTGAGGGACCCCACAAATCCTCTAGGTGCTATGAGTACCACCACTGAGCTATATAGGATTATGAAAGCTAAAACTGAACAGATTCATCTACTTTTAAACATACATACAATGTCTTTTATATAGAAGTCTCATAAAACTCTGCCACCTGCTGGAATCTAACGTGTACCAATAGGCCTCATTTCCGGCGTTTTATTTTCTTCCAATGTGTACTACTGCTGGGCTACAGAGACTTTCTCAGCAATAACCAAGAGTCAGGTCATGTGACTTTCCCAGCAATGATCAAGTGTCAGATAATGTAACTTTCCCAGAAATGACCAAGTGTCACATCATGTGACTTTCTCAGAAATGACCAAGTGTCACATCATGTGACTTTCTCAGAAATGACCAAGTGTTACATCATGTGACTTTCTCATCAATGACCAAGTGTCACATCATGTGACTTTCCCATAAATGACCAAGTGTCACATCATGTGACTTTCTCATCAATGACCAAGTGTCATATCATGTGACTCTCAGAAATGACCAAGTATCACATCATGTGACTTTCTCATCAATGACCAAGAGTCACATCATGTGACTTTCCCAGAAATGACCAAGTGTCACATCATGTGACTTTCTCAGAAATGACCAAGTGTCACATCATGTGACTTTCTCATCAATGACCAAGTGTCACATCATGTGACTTTCCAAGCAATGACCATGAGTCAGATCATGTGACTTTCTCAGAAATGGCCAAGAGTCACATCATGTGACTTTGCCAGCAATGGCCAAGTGTCACATCATGTGACTTCCCCAGCAATGGCCAAGTGTCATATATTTGTAATGTGATTTTCCCAGCAATGACCAAGCGTTGGATCATGTTACTTTCTCAGCAATGACCAAGAGTCACATCATATGACTTTCTAAGCAATGACCAAGCATCAGATCATGTGACTTTCTCAGCAATATCCAAGTGTCACATCATGTGACTTTCTCAGCCATGACCAAGTGTCACATTATGTGACTTCCCAGCAATGGCCAAGTATCAGATCATGTGATTTTCCCAGCAATGACCAAGTGTCAGATAATGCGACTTTTCAAGCAATGATCAAGTGTCAGATCATGTGACTTTTCCAAGCAATGACCGAGTGTCACATCATGTGATTTTCCCAGCAATGACCATGAGTCAGATTATGTGACTTTCCCAGCAATGACCAAGTGTCAGATCATGTGACTTTCTCACTAATGACCAAGTTTCAGATCATGTGACTTTCCCAGTATTGACTAAGTGTCAGATCATGTGACTTGTACAGTTCTGAACATTATCTATAAAATATTCAAATGCAGCCAGAAGTTGAAGGGTCACTTGGTAGCCTTCAATCCAAGCTTGGGTTCACTAGATAGAGCAGTGGACTATTAGAGGATTCAAATTTTAATGATTTTTGTACAATAAGCAAAAACATAATATATATATTAAAATTAATCACACAATTTGTTGTATATAAATTAATAGAATATGATAAACAACAACATATTATATAATGTACAAGAGCTGAGCCAAGACAGTCAGCTGAACAAATCCTTGGCTTTGAAAATAAATGCTTATTCATTGTCTGTCAACTAACCCCAAAACATAATTGAAGTTGAATGTGTGTATTATATTCAGGTAAATGAACTAGTATGTAAACTTCCGAGCTAAATATGTATCATAGTTATCAGTGACCCAACATTTCACATGTGAAGTATCAATTGAATATATGTGGTAGATACTCATATGCACTTGTTGCATGCAAGTTTAACCTGAAATGAAAAAGGGGCATAATTCTGCTAAATTGTGTGAGTGATGTGAATTATTCAAGGGGCATAATTCTGCTAAATTGTGTGAGTGATGTGAATTATTCAAGGGGCATAATTCTGCTTAATTGTGTGAGTGATGTGAATTATTAAAGGGGCATAATTCTGCTAAATTGTGTGAGTGATGTGAATTATTCAAGGACCATAATAAATTTACTCCTAAGACATTTGTTAAGCTGGATACTTATGGGAGAAGTGGTTATAGAGACATGGTATTGAACATTATCCTGAATTTTTGAAGTACCAAGAGGAATAATAGTGCTCAAATGAATGTCATACTATGGACTTTTGTCAATAGCCTTATTTTCTGAGCATAAAATGGGCAAACATCTGCTAAAAGGTTGGTCAGTAATGAGCCTCGGTTTCTGACAGTTTATGAAAAAGCAGGTAACAGTTATAGGTCTTTGTCTCTCATGATCATGACAATTTGTGTAGTTGCAATTTAATATCTGTTTTTTTACAGAGGCATTCACATATTGGACCCAAATCCTTAGCTGACTTATCTTACAGGCAAACCTGTACATGACTTTCCTTAAAACAAAAAGGCATTATTCTCCTACAAGGCACAATTATACATCTTGGTCAGTGACTATAAATACCATGAACACATATATAAAGATCTAAATATTTATACATAGTAGATATGGACATATGAAGTTGTTGCATGCCTATATTAAATTGAAATTTCTAAGCATAATAAAGGTGAATGTTACTAATCTTCGTGTCAAAGTTATGAGCCGATAACTGCACACTATGACCCTCAACACATGAATCATATAGTTTCAATTTAATATCTGTATTAGATGAGAGGCGTGGAGTTGTTCAACACATCTTAATCATAGCGCAGGTCAACAAATACTGAGAAATTTAATGCAATAAGTGAGCGTTTTGCACGCGAACATGTACTTAAAGATTCTTGAAGATTCAAACTTTCATAAAAGTACAGACTGACATTCTCAAAGCTGACACTTCTGATTTTCATTCAAACCTTTTAACCCTTAAAGCGCTGGAGCTGAATTTTAAAGGCCTTTGCAAACAGTTTGGATCCAGATGAGACGCCACAGAACGTGGCGTCTCATCTGGATCCAAACTGTTTGCTATTCTGATAGTATTCTTTGAAAAAAAATCGAAGAAAATGCTAATTTTAGAAATTCAGCAGACGACATTTTAGCAGACGACAAATTACCCAGCATGCAAAGGGTTAACACTTTCCTAGAAATTATATAACTATTTTTATGGTAGATCATATTATATTTCAGTCAAAAACTTAGCTTGAAACTGTTGCTATTGTAATTAATTAACACATTATTAACCCTTTGCATGCTGGGAAATTTGTCGTCTGCAAAAATGTCTTCTGCTGAATTTCTAAAATTAGCATTTTCTTCGATTTTTTTTCAAAGAATACTATCAGAATAGCAAACAGTTTGGATCCAGATGAGACGCCACGTTCTGTGGCGTCTCATCTGGATCCAAACTGTTTGCAAAGGCCTTTAAAATTCAGCTCCAGCGCTTTAAGGGTTAACACATTATTAACATAACAAATTAACTTTAACAATTAGTATCTCCACAACCAAGCACTAGATTGTTAACAATTCATTGCGTTGTACTAATGTCTGACTATAACTAAATTTCCCACTCATAATCAGCTGGATCGGCCATCTGATACTGTGAAAGTCTTACGGCGCGATTACGTTTCTCCAGTCCAAACTGTATAGCACGAATAACATTATCTTCATGGTGCACCCGGGCTATAGAGTTCCGATGAGGAGACGTGGACCGGTTCCGTATATATTTCGAAACTCCCCTCGAGTGCACTTCCTGGCTTGCCGTTACATAATGAGCTTTGTGTGGCTCTTGTGAGCGACTTCTGATGTGGCGCGGAATGGAATACTTCGCGCTGCCTATAAGGTCCCTACGTTGCCGAAACCTGCTTGCATGCTCTTTACCCTTGGGGGAAATGATCCAGTTAGGTTCCTGAGTTGATCGCAGACTAAAAATGGCCTGTTCATCTTTGCTGGAGATTCGACGTGAACCGCTTGGGGGTCTGGTTTTCTCAGATGGCACAGTGATGAACTGCGTGGTTTGAAAGGAGGGGGTTATCTCATAAGGAATGTGATTGGAGGGCTGTGAATCCGTGGAGTCTTCTCTACTTTTGCGACTGTGGGAGGACGATATCACATGGTTCTCAGGTGTTGTCTGCCTATGGAACATCACAGGAGTGGCTGATCTGGAGCGTCTGCAAGACATTGAACGTAAATATTACTGGTATAACATGCTTTACCTTCATTTCTATGAAATAATAACAATATAATTTTTTTATTTATCTAAAGCATGCATACAATTACATGTTAAGCTTTTTTAAAGGCTTCGTTTATTTACATGTAGATTGCTTCACATTACTTTAGTGACATGACATCATGTCAGTAAGCTCTTACAAGGTTTTATAATGTTTTTGTCAAATCAGACAATTTTTGTCAATTGAAACTATCTGAGAAAAAGGACACTCGCTAATTAGCAAAATTCCTTAACCTAATTGTTAAAATATACCGGTAGTGTGAAATGACAACTCGTGTCAGATCCTATTTTTATGTGATAAAAGAGTAAAAAAAATTGTGCAGAGGAAAACAAATCATTTGTAGTAATAAGATCCTTTTGAATCAATGTTGCTTTCACAAAATAACAAAAATCAGACTCTCCTTTAAAATATGTTACTTGATATTCATTTATTCTTGAAAGGCATTTTTAAGCCAACTAATTGGAACTAATATTCCACCAGTAAGATTTGCGAGATCAATTACGCCACATTAAAACTTTTAAACTTCTTTTTTTATGCCTTCATATGCTTTCCTGAAGTTTCATGTTAATTGCAAGATTGCCGTGCAAGCCTGATTTTGATATTTTTTATAAAGGGCTATTCTGATACCAGCAAATCAAACTGGACTTGCTTTTTGTCTTACTGATAATGTCTACACTATCATAATGATGGAACATAATGTTTACTTATTTTTGGGTCAAACTGCAGGGGATACAGCTTATTTTATGCTACCAAAATGAGTGAAACCCATATGTAATCAACTTACCATTTACAGCACAAAAAAGCAAATAATTTGAGACCAGCAGTTAATTCTTATTTAACAACATAATTTTACAAAACTTAAAAAGCTCTTTCTTAGACATGACAGTACTTGAACACAGTCAAATAAATACATACCGTTGTTCTGGGGTTGAACCATTCAAACCATTCTCTGCAAGTAAAAGCAAATAAAAATAAAAATTGTGTACTCTCTTTTTGTTTCTACGAAATAAAAATATAACCCAAATTAACAAAATGAGAAAAGACATCAACAATAATAATTAAACATTAAATAATGATTTATTGCAACTTCCATTCAAATACATCCAATAGAAAAATTAATAGAAATTTGCAGGATTGATGGAACATTTAAATGAGAGTTGAAGCTGTTATTGTGAAAAAGATACAAGTATGATTGTTGTTTCTTTAAATGCTATTTTTCAGAAATTTGATGTATATCAAAGAAGCATCAACAAAAACACTTTTAAATAAAGCCCAGAAAACCACCAATGTGATCTTTGGACTGAGGCACCAAGTGGCTGGGGACTGTTTTGAAATAGGTCATTCAACATTCTTCCAACTATGAACAAGTTTCACTTATCGTGAATCATCCACCTATAACAGGAAATCCTCTTTTTCCCAGAAAATGTTATATCTTTGACACAAGCATGCTTAAACATCTGTCAAACAAGATTCCAACATTTGTATTAACTTTTCAACCCAGCTTTTCAACTCAGGTGACCTTTGTAAATGCCCAATTAATTTGCATATAACATTTCCCACCCATAGGCAAGAAACTTTATCGAAACAGAAAACGTGCAATCTACTAAAAGTAATCACATTTACATAAATAGGCGATTCGATTGACTTTCTATTTTTGTGAAGTAACGGGTATAAAAAGGGCTTCTACAGTGCGTTTTGCAACAATGTTACATGTAACTGCTTGTTCAACATGAAATTTTGTATCTCTATTAAAAAGGCTTGAGAGATAGAACAGATACACACTCAACCCACGACATAAATACAGTTTACATTTGCCTCTTTACATTCAGAAGATTTTCAGTGCCAGAGAGTTTGTACTTAAAGGCTGTTTCCTCATATTTAGTTATTACATGTATTACTGTATTGGATTCTGTGCACTAGTATAATTAAGATGATTAAAGTATTTTGTTTCCTATCTTGATATTTGTTTTGACCAAAATAAATAAAATTGTTTTCAAAATTGACCATTAAACATGTAAAATTAAAAAGCTTTAAACAAACCGCAGTTCCAGCAGTGGATTCATGACCCCACTTAACTTAAATGCATTGCATTCCATCGCATAAAAAGCAAGGTCAGTTTGCGATAAGTGTAAGAATCGTTATATAAACATATTGTGCTAACTAGGTGAACTTGAATTTTTGTTTTGACCAGAAATATCTTAAATGAAGATATTTGGCTAAATTATTAGGGTATGTAAATAATTTTTTCTTAATGTGTTTTCAACAATTCCATGGTAAGTTCTAGTTTTGATAAATTTAATAAGAATTATTCCACCATATTGACCAATTTATAAATCATGAGCGCGATGATTCAAGATTCTATTAACAATCAAATCAAAAACAATGTCCCACAAACCACTAAAACAGGTCTGGTAGAAGAATGGGCGTATAATTATTTCAAATGTGAATGGATGATTCGTGTGTGACCGATGGAATTTCATTTCATTTCCATTCTTCTTGTGCATAATCTGTTCTGTATCTATAGATATATGATCAAAAATATCTAATAATACAAAACAAGAGCTTGTCACAGTAGTGCCAAATCCCTGCCGAAATGTGTTTGCTAGTATGACAACATTTGTTTTAGAGAGTAGAATAATATTTGTAAAACATGGCACCTAGCTGTGTCATCTATTTATATTTCAAGGATCAATTAGTTATATATTGTTGGAATTATGCTGTAGAGAATAAAATATATGGAAATGAAAGAAAGGTAGGTAATTAAAAAAGACTTTAAACAGTTTCTGTTCTTGATAACTGTATTTCTACTTTTACTCACCCATTCATTTTACAGTGAATACTTCAGTGTTCAAATTAAAATATTATTGTAAAATTAGATAAAGGGAGATATTAGAAATTGAAAAGCTAAAATATTTACTATGAAATTAAATTAAATATAATTTAAAAATTATAAATAAATAAAATATAAATAAATACATGAAAAAATAAAAAATAAATAAAGGGAGATAATTAAAAAACTACGGCCAAAAGAGTTATGGTTCATGTTCAATGCCCATCTGCCCATCTTCTAGTCGCCATCTGTTTATATTTCTAGTTTCAAGTAAATCTCTTCAGTAGATTTAGAGTTATGCTCCGGACAAAAATTCATTTTGAAATTAAATAAAGGGAGATAATTTAAAAAAACTAAGGTAGATAGAGTTATGGTTCTTAGTCACTTCACTTCTCTTATTTGAACTCTGTTTATATTTGAAGTTTCAAGTAAATCCCTTCAGTAGATTTAGAGTTATGCTCCAGGCAAAAATTTACTTTGACATTATATAAAGGGAGATAATTCAATACCTAAGGTAGATAAAGTTATGGTTCTTAGTCATTGCATTTCTCCTACTTGCCATCTGTATATATTTCAAGTTTCAAGTAAATCCCTTCAGTAGATTTAGAGTTATGCTCCAGACAAAAAAAAATCTTTGAAATTATATAAAGGGAGATAATTAAAAAACTAAGGTAGATAGAGTTATGGTTCTTGGTCACTTCTCCTAGTTGCCATCTGTTTATATTCTAAGTTTAAAGTAAATCCATTTAATAGATTTTGAGTTATGCTCTGGATAAAGTTTCGGATGGAAGGACGGACGCACAGATGGACGCACAGACAGACGGAGACTGTTACTATATCCCCTCCAATTTTTTTTTCGGCGGGGATAATAAGCCACAAAATCTGGCACAACACCCCATAATTTATTTGTGTGTGATGCAGCTGCAGAAACAGGCATTTACTATCTGTGATCTATTATTTTATCTTTTATTGACACTAATGACAATCTATGCCATATATCTTTTGTTTATATTTCTTGTTTATGGGTAATGTGGTCATTGATGGTTGTTGGCAGTCAGTGCAGGCTCTGGTATAAACAATAACATCCAGTCAATTGTCATAAAATCTTTGATATCATTCTAAAAAACAACAAGCAGTTATCTTCTTTTTTTATATTAAATGATGGCATCAATGATGGTATCAAAAGGTTTTTGATTCATTAAAGAAGTCCATCCGTGACCAAAACGGCTCTGATAACCTGAAGTTAGCAGCCTTTGGCTAGGTGTCACTGACCCCTGGGAGTTGGTCTTGAATTTGTTGCATGCTTTGTGTTTCCACCTAACATTATACGTGTAAAAAAGGTATTTTTGAGTTACCTCCCCTGTTATCATGGCAATGATTGCAGGTAACTGACCTGAGAGAGGCTGGTGAGTTACCGCCCCTGTTATAATGGCACTGATTGCAGGTAACTGACCTGAGAGAGGCTGATGAGTTATCTCCCCTGTTATAATGGCACTGATTGCAGGTAACTGACCTGTCAAAGGCTGGTGAGTTATCTCCCCTGTTATAATGGCACTGATTGCAGGTAACTGACCTGAGAGAGGCTGTTGAGTTACCTCCCCTGTTATAATGGCACTGATTGCAGGTAACTGACCTGTCAAAGGCTGGTGAGTTACCTCCCCTGTTATAATGGCACTGATTGCAGGTAACTGACCTGAGAGAGGCTGTTGAGTTACCTCCCCTGTTATAATGGCACTGATTGCAGGTAACTGATCTGAGAGAGGCTGGTGAGTTACCTCCCCTGTTATAATGGCACTGATTGCAGGTAACTGACCTGAGAGAGGCTGGTGAGTTATCTCCCCTGTTATAATGGCACTGATTGCAGGTAACTGACCTGAGAGATGCTGGTGAGTTACCTCCCCTGTTATAATGGCACTGATTGCAGGTAACTGACCTGAGAGAGGCTGGTGAGTTATCTCCCCTGTTATAATGGCACTGATTGCAGGTAACTGACCTGAGAGAGGCTGGTGAGTTATCTCCCCTGTTATAATGGCACTGATTGCAGGTAACTGACCTGAGAGGGGGTGGTGAGTTATCTCCCCTGTTATAATGGCACTGATTGCAGTTAACTGACCTGAGAGAGGCTGGTGAGTTATCTACCCTGTTATTATGGCACTGATTGCAGGTAACTGACCAGAGAGAGGCTGGTGAGTTACCTCCCCTGTTATTATGTCACTGATTGCAGGTAACTGACCTGAGAGAGGCTGGTGAGTTACCTCCCCTGTTATAATGGCACTGATTGCAGGTAACTGACCTAAGAGAGGCTGTTGAGTTACCTCCCCTGTTATAATGGCACTGATTGCAGGTAACTGACCTAAGAGAGGCTGGTGAGTAACCTCCCCTGTTATAATGGCACTGATTGCAGATAACTGACCTGAGAGAGGCTGGTGAGTTACCTCCCCTGTTATAATGGCACTGATTGCAAGTAACTGACCTGAGAGAGGCTGGTAGCGTTTGATCCTCAGGTTGATACGCTTGGCGTTGATGAGCATCACTATCTGCTTCTCTGAAAGCTCTCTAACACTGACACCATCAATCTGGGAGTTAAACAAAAACATTTATGGTTGAAAATGTTTTGAGTTTTTCTCAGAGAGCTGTTTTCATAAACTCCAAAGTTATTACTATAAAAAGTTAAAAACTATAATTTCCTTGGAAGGGATACCTTATTATATAAATATCAAAATAAGTTATAATAAATTTACCAATTAAAAAAAGAATGAATTATTCATTCATTCTTTATTTAATAAAGCCCTAAACTAGCCAAACAGCTCCTCACAAGCAGCCAGCTCTCACCTTATATATGAGGTCATGGACTTGAACCCCAGCCTTAGACGCTGGCGAGTTTTCATCCACACTTTTCACTATCAAGTCTTTAGTTGGTAGTCTACAACAGGCAAATAGCTGTGTAGAATACACGTATGCACTACTAGTACAATCTTAATCATATTTAGCCTTTTTACTTACTTTCACACTAGTTACAATATTGCTTTGTCTGTGTAAGGAATACCAGTAGAACTGGAACTTTTATGCGATATGAGAAGAATGATGCAAACAATTTCATACCCCCTGAATATGGATATCTTTTGCATCTTCCCAAATGTTTGTAATTCCCCTGAATTTGGATCAAATTTACAATCTTACAATATCCTACATGAACATAAGGAGGACACCATAACCATTTCACAACGGTGACTCCTTTGAGCTTTGTATAATACAATAGTTCTGAGTTGTTTATCTGTATTTCTAAACCTTCCGCATGATCATATGCGCACATAGAAACTGCTATTTTTTTTTATTCAAAACCATTAAACAATAATACAATATAATGTTACCATGAAATACTGTCTTACACCAGTTCTATACCAACCTTTGTGAGATACATCCCAACCTGCCCCCTGCTGCTGGGAACACTGGGATATCCAGGTCCTGAATCTCGTGTTGCCGGGATACCATGTCCGCAACATCTGAAAAAACATACACCAGTGGGAGTCTCAGTCAGTTTTTGGTATACATGAACTTGTGTTCCTAAATTTACAATCATAATCATTTATGCTTCAAAACTGTCAAACTTTATATAAATAATCGAACAGAAAGAACAAGATAAAGTTGGGTTTTTTTCAATATCAATCGTATGTAACCTACAATATTTAGAGAAAATCAAAGGTGACAATTATTTTTATTACGAAAAAGATTTTGTTTCATGATTGCACACTTTCCTGGGCAATGATTTAATATTTCAATAAAAAAATATTCCTTTACAAAAAAGGACTTCGAACAATGTTTTATTTGTTAGCCAAAGTGAGATCAATAACATCAACAATGGCTAACCTAAAATGAGTTGGGGGGTTTTCTTGCAAAGTGTTCAGTTCAAGGTGATTGGAAAAATATGTGACGACTAATAAAATTAATATTATGTCTATTGCATGATGAACTATCTGAGCTTTCAATTACGTTAACAAAGCTTCAAGAGAGGAAAGTTTGAATATGTGAAGTCACATTAAATCATGCCTACAACTTCATCTAAATGTGCTATACAACATTACCTCTAATGTCTAAATTTACACAACAATTTGAAGTGACAATAATTATATGATATTTGAAAACATTTAATTGATTAATACATGTAAGCATATAAAACAAATACTTTATTTACAGTAACATTCACTGATTCATATATTCTATTTGAATTTTGACCAAATCATCTTAGTTGTATATTTTGGAAAATGTTCAGATTGGCATACAGTCATATATAAAACGGGGCAAGATTACAAATTCATGAAAGGTCTCAGACGTTAACTTTGTGCTAATTGAAGTTGCTCATGGAAATGAAAAAAAAATGCCAAAACATCTCATCAACAAATTCTCAATGGTACATATATTCTGAAGCAATCTATTCTATCCAGACGTGTTCTACAATACTTTAAAATGTATGTTACAAAAGAGTTATAAGCAAGAAATGGAAAGTAAAGGAATAAGTGGGATTTTGGAAAGACAAGTGGTATTAAAGTGTTATTATTTGTTTTATATTTGCATACGCTATAATCTTACCGAGTTGCATAAACATAGTCTCGGCTACTGGATGTGGAAAAGTGCATCGGTTAACAACAATAATGATTACATGATTTATGAATAAACATATTTTAAATGCAAGATACAGTGATCAGCAAATGAAAACAAATCATTGTATTCTCGTAAGTGTTGTTTTACCCTTGTTATATTTTTGTTTAAAAATAAGTGGTGTTTATACCAATATCTAGACGCTATAAATGATGTTTATGCAAAAGCAACTTTGGCACATACATTTTTGTCATTTGTATAATATGCATTCACTGATAATCAACTTACATTATATTAAAGTATTACATTTTATTTATTTGTTTTCTTAAACTTTTACAACAAATTGTCCATAATGTCAGACAATTTATATTTGCCGAATAAATTGTTGATATGAATAAAAATAAAAATGATGATCATGTTCACACAACGTGTTTAACAACATCTAACTCTCTGACTGGTACATGTATATTGTAGCAATATACTCTATCAAAAATTTTAGTCCCCGTGAATCAAGTCCCAACATTGTTATCACTGCTGATTTGCAGTGGTGATTTGCATAAAATAGAACACAGCATGTAATTTAATGTAGAAGCATAAAAAAATGTCTTTGTTTGTTGTGACAGACATTAGTTCATGCTCAGTTGGGGCTCTCTTTACCTTCGTTGTCAAGGGCCTGTTGCCAGGCTGGTCTTTCCACAAGGATAATTAGGTTCCAGGCGTTCCTCATCACCAGTACAGCCTCTGCGTGTGTAATGTTGTTGAAGTTGTGACCGTTCACCTCCAGAATCTTGTCACCGATATGCAGGCCCTGTTTTAAATATAAGAAATAGTTATTTTATCATTATTTGCCAACTTTTTTATGCCAAATAATATGGAATGTTCATGTAAGAATTTTTCATTTATCATTTGTTTAGTTGCAAGTAAGCAATCATTTTGTGTCCTGATCAATGCAAAGAGATTAAACAGCACAAGTGCAAGTTGATTAAAGACACTTTAACAATGATACGGAATGTTTACTGGCTAAATAACAACAATGTGAAAATTGTGATAGTTTGATTTTAAGATTTTCTCATTTAACTATATTTAGCTCTGTTTTATTATAAATCATTTCTTGCAGCAATTTAAATTTGAATGCTTTACATTTGTGGCCATGATGGACCCTGCAAACAATATTTTGTTCAGTTTTTACCATCCAGGAAATGCCCTAGTCGTGACCCGACCCACCTGTGTTGCTGCCGGTCCCCCTTCCTCCACAACATTGATGGTGATCTCTGACCCAAACTCCTTGCCCCCGGTGATTCCTAGCCCCAGGCTCCCATCACCATGGCGATTAAGAAACACCTTGTGAACATTTTCCTTTCCTTGTATGTGAACAGGCGTCGCCCTACCGCTTGTGTGTACGGTCCTGCCCTCTGCATCATCAAAAACACTATCAGCGTTATCACTGTCACTGCCATTGCTGTACACGCCGCTTGTTACGCTTGTGCCAGGATGGGAGCGTAGTTCGTAGCCTTGCTTTTGATTATTGTATCGCATCATCATTTTCTTTTCGATACCATTGGCAACAATTTTAAATTTACCCGTTCCTGATTCCTGGGGAATGATTTTCGAAATATGAGAGTTTCCATTCACGAACAAAGTCAAGTAAGTTTCATAATTGGGAAACTGGAGGGTACACAGTCTGTGAAAATCCTCCTGCAGGGCTTTAGGCATACGATAACTCAGCTCAACCAATAGTAACAATTTGGGAGTGTTGTTGATGATGGATTTCAGCTGCTGGCATAATGACGGTACAGAGTTTGAGACACGAAAATGATGAAGAGCTTGCTTGAACTGCAGACACTCCTCAGGTGTGAGTAATTCGTGAGACAGGTTGCGTAGAACAGCTTCGGAACGTTTAGTGTCGACCATTTTGGAGAGGCGACTCTTGAGCGAGCTATTTCTTTGACGGTAGGCTGGCTGCAGTGGTTTCCAGGTCCACGGACGATCTCGCTGGAAATATATCACCTGTAAATATAATAAGATAATACTTCTATACAAATATTTGGTACGAAAATACAACGGAATTATCATAACCGCAAGCTAACATAATACTGGGCACTGATGTTATGTACATTTCAGTTATAGTTATATTAAAGACATTTCAATAACAGAAAATTAAACGTAAATAAAATCTATGACACAGTCTTAACAAATGCATTCTTATTGTTAATTAAATCTGTTGAGTAAAAAATTGAACCTATAGCCAAAAATGATTTCTTTTTCAGCCGTCTGCTCTTGGGGAGGTATTAGTAAATAAAAAAAATGTTTTATAAAAACAAAAACCATCACGCCTACAGGGTTTTTTTCTTATTTTTTCTAAAGGATTTTAAAAATTGTCATGTTACAATGATGGTCCATATTCAGTCAAAAGTGTTTACTATAATAATTGTACAAATACTTTTCAAAATAATGTATGTTCATTGATCTTGTTCCTTATTCAAATGCGACATGTAGTATAGAAACAACCTGCATTGCAGTTTTGTCATGTTTAAATGGAAAAAAATGGATTAAATAATTGACCTGTTCTGGGTCATTCAATCAATATTGAATATTTATGAACAAGTAAATCAATGGAATCTAAAATCGTTTTAAAAATGGTTGTTTTGCTGTAACTCAAATACTTAATTTGTTTCCCATTCATCAAATATTTATTTTACGCTAAAATAACAGCTTTTACACAAAAAATATTTTTAGATTTCTGACATTATAAAATATTATTATTACAACATTAACAGCCTGCATCATTTCATTTTATTTTGTATTCTTCCACACAGCCAAACAGGAACAGAACAACTTGACAATTTGAATAACATCAAATAGATATCGAACACTTAATGCAAGAATCATTTCATCCTTAAATACTTAAACACTATCTATCCTTGAAATGATCATTATTAAATAGAGTAACATAACTACTAAATATGCATTTCTTGAACTTTACCTTCATACTTTTATTCATGTCAACCAAAAGTAAATTTATAACATGAACTATCCACAGCACTTATTCTTTGAAAGCAAAATATAGCACAGTATAAACAGAATGCATGCAATCCCGATGTAAAGGTTAATGCTATGAAATGCATATACATTTTTCCAGAAAAAAAACACCTATTAACTGAAATGGATCCGTTTCAAACCTATTGCAAATGTTTAATTGGCAAATATCTCCATAAAAAGCTCAGCTGTTTTGATTGATCATTAAAAAGTGTGGCTAGTTTCTATGACGATGTTTCACCCATCAATTAGATTGATGGATTGTTTATAAGGCCAGATGAATGTAAACTTGTGCTTATTGCCTCTGACTATTTCATATTTCTGGATATTATGAAGATTTTCTTGGATTTTCTGTGGAAAAGTTGGGAAAAAAATTAAGTACCTGCTTTGAGGATCAAAACAAACATCAAATAACAATAGAAACACAAAGATTTTGTTGAACATTTTCAAATAAAGTTTTGGGGCAATATTAAAAGTTAATGACAAATTAATACGTTTTTTTTATTATCAAAAGTGGTCATTTTAATTATCTGCTCAATGGATATTTATGTGTAAAACTACTCTGGATAAAATTACATCAGTTCTATATATTTTGTGGCTTATTATCTTAAACAGTCAAACATGTCACATAATTAAGCACATCCTTCAAGCATGTCACATTATTAAGCACACCCTTCATATCAGATCACATAATCTATATACAAACACTTCACTAAATGGAAATATTGAATTTCCATCTGATTTTAGGACAATAATTTGTCAATTAAATGTTTAAATTAGATGTTTAAGATGTACATTTGACAATGACACCATTATTGTTGAAAACAATTCAACCTTGAGCATACCCCAGATGGGATAAATCCTTGCAAAGAGATTCAAAAACTTCCAATCCTGATCTGGACATCAAGTTCCAGAAATTGTTAATAAACTTAGTTTATGATGATCTAATAAAACATGGCATCGATTACGGTACAACACAAAATGCCTAATCAGGAAAAGTGTATTCACAGAAACTGTTTTACTTGTGTGCTTTACTGTTAAATACAACTAAACTGATTAGCTTTTACTTCCCCTCCAAACCAGAATCCCCACTTAACTGGACTTTTACCATGGCCTGGTGATGCCCTTTTAACCCTTTGCATGCTCGGAAATTTGTCGTCTGCTAAAATGCCGTCTGCTGAATTTCTAAAATCT
The DNA here is from genome assembly GCF_020536995.1 of Dreissena polymorpha. Classification (NCBI taxonomy): domain Eukaryota; kingdom Metazoa; phylum Mollusca; class Bivalvia; order Myida; family Dreissenidae; genus Dreissena; species Dreissena polymorpha. Next base: position 3,282,485 of record NC_068359.1, on the reverse strand, counting down.
AAAATGAGCATTTTCTTCGATTTTTTTCAAAGAATACTTTCAGAATAGCAAACAGTTTGGATCCTGATGAGACGCCACGTTCTGTGGCGTCTCATCTGGATCCAAACTGTTTGCAAAGGCCTTCAAAATTCGGTTCCAGCACTGAAAGAGTTAAGAGAGTTTCCACTGTTTGATCATGCAGATTAGGATCATACAGCACTTTCATGTTTTACTCCATAAATGGCTAAAAAACTCAGAGGAGTATGAATAATATTGGACAATCTGAGAAGTCTTAGTCCTCTTTCTATATTGTCCCTTTATTGCTCAAAGTTGAATCTAATACATTAAATCCATCAGGTTCTGTTGAAAAAAAGAAATGAAGCACTGAATTGTTATCCAAAAAGTGTACTCCTTTTTCCTTAAAATTATTATTGATGATAACAATTATGATATAAATGTTTTGGGGGCTGCCAAGAAATAGCAAGCATAATCATTTATATTTTATCACTAAACCATTGTTGCACTTGATAGTTTATAACAATTCACTCACACTTCCTTTGTATTTGTCAGAAATGTTCATGATTTCAATTTTTTTTTTTCCCAAAATCCATCATACAATATTAATGGAACCACAGAAGCGAATTACTATTGAAATAACAAGCACAAAGTAATTGTAAGATTTTTCAACCATAGCATATTCATTATGAACGAGCAGAAAACTTCATTCCATTTGTGACATTTGTCCATTGGAGTTCACTCTGACATTTGACAATCAATACCAACAAAGGGGTCGACATACGCACCTGGGGTCCAATTATCTACAGCCTCAATCAATATCACACTGATCAATTTGTCATAATTAAAACTGGGACATTAGCCTTAAAGGGGCTGTATAAATCTCTCTTAAGTAAAACGCATAGATCATATAAGGGCTTGTATTTATTGCTTGTAATTTAATGGTTAAATTAGCACTAAATGAGCTTTAGGAATGCCTCATTATGAAAAAACAGACTACAGCGTTTAATTTATTGGAACTAAATCGAGGACATCAGTGTTAAAAGGACTACCGGTAAATTGCTCATAATAACAAGAGGGCCTGAAAGGCCCAAAGTCACTCACCTGAGATAACAAGATATTATTGGGAAAAATCTACTGACCAAGTTTCACGAAGATCGGAAAATAAATGTGGCCTCTAGAGTGTTAACAAGGTTTTACTATAGCCATATAAGAAAAAATGCCCCGCCCCCTGGCAGCCATGTTTTTCAACCAACCGGCATCATTTTTGAACTCTTCCAAGATATTATCGGGATAAATCTTCTGACCAAGTTTCATGAAGATCGGACAATAAATGTGGCCTCTTGAGTGTTAACAAATTAAGATTTTACTATAGCCATATAAGAAAAATGCCCCGCCCCTTGGAAGCCATTTTTTCAAGCAAACATAATTATTTTCGAACTCATCCAAGATATCATTGAGACCAATCTTCTGACCAAATTTCATAAGAATTGGACAATAAATGTGGCCTCTGGAGTGTTAACAAGGTTTTACTATAGCCATATATAGCAATATAAGGAAAAATGCCCCGCCCCTGGTGGCCATGTTTTTAAAGCAACCAAAACCATTTTCAAACTGATCCAAGATATCAATGGGACAAATCTTTTGACCAAGTTTCATGATGATCAGAAAATAAATGTGACCTCAGGAGTGTTAACAAGGTTTTACTATAGCCATATAAGGAAAATAGCCCCGTCCCCGTGGTGGCAATGTTTTTCAACCATCCGGCATCATTTTTGAACTCGTCCAAGATATTATTAGGATGAATCTTCTGACCGAGTTTCATGAAGATTGGACTATAAATGTGGCCTCTAGAGTGTTAACAAGATTTTACTAATAATAGCCTTATATAGCCATATAAGGAAAAATGCCCCGCCCCTTGGTGGCCATGTTTTTCAAGCAAACGTAACCATTTTGAACTCATCCAAGATATCATTAAGACAAATCTTCTGACCATATTTCATCAAGATTGGACAATAAATGTGGCCTCTAGAGTGTTAACAAAGTTTTACTATAACCATATAAGGAGAAATGCCCCGCCCCCTGGCGGCCACGTTTTTCAACCAACCGGCATCATTTTCGAACTCGTCCAAGATATTATTAAGATAAATCTTCTGACCAAGTTTTATGAAGATTGGGCAATAAATGTGGCTTCTAGAGTGTTAACAAGATTTTACTATAGATATATATAGCCATATAAGGAAAAATGCCCCGCCCCTTGGCAGCCATGTTTTTCGAGCAAAGGTTACCATTTTTGAACTCATCCAAGATATCAGTGGGACAAATCTTCTTAGCAAGTTTCATGAAGATCGGAAAAATAAATGTGGCCTCTAGAGTGTTAACAAGGTTTTACTATATAGCCATATAAGGAAAAATGCCCCGCCCCCTGGCAGCCATGTTTTTCAACCAACCGGCATCATTTTCGAACTCGTCCAAGATATTATTAAGATAAATCTTTTGACCAAGTTTCATGAAGATTGGGCAATAAATGTGGCTTCTAGAGTGTTAACAAGACTTTACTATAGCCATATAAGGAAAAATGCCCCGCCCCTAGGCAGCCATGTTTTTCGAGCAAAGGTTACCATTTTTAAACTCATCCAAGATATTAGTGAGACAAATCTTCTGAGCAAGTTTCATGAAGATCGGAAAATAAATGTGGCCTCTAGAGTGTTAACAAGGTTTTACTATATAGCCATATAAGGAAAAATGCCCCGCCCCCTGGCGGCCATGTTTTTCAACTAACCCGCATCATTTTCGAACTCGTCCAAGATATTATTGGAATGAATCTTCTGACCAAGTTTAATGAAGATCAGACAATAACTGTGGCCTCTAGAATGTTAACAAGATTTTACTGAAGCCATATAAGGAAAAATGTCCCGCCCCTTGGCAGCCATGTTTTTGAAGCAAACGTGACCATTTTCGAACTCATCCAAGATATCATTAAAATTAATCTTCTGACCAAATTTCATGAAGATTGGACACTAAATGTGGCCTCTAGAGAGTTAACAAGGCAAATATTGACGCCGCACAACGGACAAAAAGCGATCACAAAAGCTCACCATGAGCACGTTGTGCTCAGGTGAGCTAAAAATAGGAACATATGAATTAAATAGCTTGCAATTGAAATGCAGTGAACAGCAAAAAAGAGGCTATATAAATCTCTCATAATTAATACAATGACATCAGCGTTAATGGGGCTACGCCTAAGATAGAAACCTATTCCCGGAAACCTGTGTATTTACTTATGAATTCTACACCAGATGAAAAAATTTCTACCTAAACCTTCAAATAAAGCCTTAATCCAGATGAGGACATGATTTCTAAACCCAAATATTGTCTAAATCTCCATAATAATCGAAGTATGAACCATTTTTTACAGACCCGAACATGTCTTAATTACCTAATGACGTAAATATTAACCACTTTGTTACAGACCTGAAAATATGGTCTGAATGACTATAATGATCTAAATATTAACCACTTTGTTACAGACCAAAATATGGTCTGAATGACTATAATGATCAAAATATTAACCACTTTGTTACAGACCAAAATATGGTCTGAATGACTATAATGATCTAAATATTAACCACTTTGTTACAGACCAAAATATGGTGTGAATGACTATAATGATCTAAATATTAACCACTTTGTTACAGACCAAAATATGGTCTGAATGACTATAATGATCTAAATATTAACCACTTTGTTACAGACCAAAATATGGTCTGAATGACTATAATGATCTAAATATTAACCACTTTGTTACAGACCTGAAAATATGGTCTGAATGACTATAATGATCTAAATATTAACCACTTTGTTACAGACCAAAATATGGTCTGAATGACTATATATAATGATCTAAATATTAACCACTTTGTTACAGACCAAAATATGGTCTGAATGACTATAATGATCTAAATATTAACCACTTTGTTACAGACCAAAATATGGTCTGAATGACTATAATGATTTTAATATTAACCACTTTGTTACAGACCAAAATATGGTCTGACTCACAATAATCAATTAAATATTAACCTGTTTGTTATAGACCAAATGTGCTCTGAATCACCATAATGATATAAATATTAGCCATTTTGTTATGGACCCAAACATGGTCTATATCACCTTATGATCTGAATATTAGCCATTTTGTTATAGACCCAAACTCGGTCTATATCACCTTATGATATAAATATTAGCCATTTTGTTATAGACCCAAACATGGTCTATATCACCTTATGACCTAAATATTAGCCATTTTGTTATAGACCCAAACATGGTCTATATCACCTTATGATCTAAATATTAGCCATTTTGTTATAGACCCAAACATGGTCCAAATCACCTAATGATATAAATATTCACAATTTTGTTATAGACCTAAATGTCACGGACTTAATCCCCATTATAATCTAAACATTTACCATTTTGTTCTTTGAACCTTTTTTTAAACATCCTAGAAAATTGTATGCGAATTGTTTCATAAGCATCAAGTTTCGGGTATCAAAGCATACAAAAACATGAAAAACATTCTTAGCTCTATTTTGGAGCCCAGAAACGCAACAAAATGGCTACCAGTATCCCTACCTCTGGTCCTTTGGTCTCTACACTGATGCATGGCATACACGGAAAGCAAAACATCTTAGCATTTATGTATCCTCACTCTTTCCATGTATAAGCCAAATTCCAAAATGTCTCAGTTTTATAATAGAACACATTGAGACAAAATTGACACATGTGACAGATATTTTTCGAGAAATAAGTATTTTCCTGTCAAAATTTATAATTAAATGAAAGACTTCTTTTTCAAACACAAGAATTGCTACACTTTATGTTGCAACATGTTACAAAGTACAAGTTCCATAGTAAAAATCATTGGCAGAAGTCTTTGCTTTATATACATACAGTTTTCTATGAACGCTGAAGTCTTGCCTTATTTGAGATTGTCATATTGTGCCTAGGTAGTGTCCATATTTCTCATAAAGCTTCAAATTATTGCTTCTTTTTTTTAAATAAGGCAAATTCAGAATTACAATACCTAATTAAACAATTATTATTAGTCAAAGTGGTGTAACTGTGTAACAATCAATTACAGAGTTACTTTTCATATAACAACATGTTTTAATCCATCCAATCTAGAACTGCACACTCAAACACCATTGAAATTATCAAAATCACTATAGAAGACTACAGTAAATCATCTGATATTTACCCTAAACATTAAGTCCAAGAGTCCCATTTACATCAATGAGTAAGACAAACATTTCTTCTCCTACACAAAGAGCTCACTATTAGCTTTAACGCAAGTAACCATTCAAAATGTAGATGATCTATGTAATTTACATTTGAGAAACCAATATCTCAATGTTGGTATTGTAACTCATCCTTCACTATTTCAATTATTGTTGTTATTAGTTTGACATAAACTATGTAGAAATACTACCAATTTATCCAATTTATTTTAAAAGTAAATCTGAATAACTTTAACAGTTAATAGTTACTCTGATAAACAAAATGCATTAAAACCACCCTTAAACAATCCATAAGTCACCGAACAACTATCTGATACAGTTTTGGTGAATGCTCCACTAAACTCTACAATCTTTTACCCTCGGAGGTAATTATGATTACCTACTGGAAGATACACAAACAAAATATGAACAATCCTTTTTTGTTTGTGAGAGTATATATTGTTTTTTTCTGTATTTAAATTGCAAACATCATCATTGGGAGAATTTTGGTCATGAAATAATTTCAATAATGACAAAGAAAATAATTATTGCAGATATATCTAGATTGTGCTTAATTTTGAAAAGAATTTAGCCTTGACTGAAATATGATTGTGAAACCAATATTTTGTAATTTAAATGACATTTGTGGACTGATTTGTTATCAACCACCATGCTATTATTCATGATTATATTAGTAAATTATCAAAAGAAAAGTAGTTCCGAAGAAGTTTGCAAATTAATTACTGTACAATTATATAATCATTATATTCTCTTCTTGTTAGTTTTTTAGCACCATTATTTGTATTTATCACTACTTCAAACCTATGTCTGGTCCAACTTTAATCTTTATCACTTGACTTAAATATACTTAAATTGTCAATTGCACACTGCACATTTACCTCTCTTTAATATTACAATTTCAGTCCCAAAAACGTTTTTCACTCCTAACTGTTAGTGTCTATATTTCATAATCACATCAAGGCTTCATAATCACATCAAGGCTTTAGCTGTGTTTCAAAGATCTGATGAATTGCATGGTACTCATCATGTCCTTTTTTTCCGCGCCTTTCAACATTTCCTGGCTAAGACATTGCTCATGGATGCATAATTGGTTCACAAAATTCAGTGAAGTGAATACCAATAAAGTGCTAAGTGATATCTTACTTTTTAAAAGTAATTTATGATAACTTGAACATGTACACACAAAGCAAAATACTAGCAGAGTTCTTGAGGTTTTAAAATCTCTACACTTAACACTGTATTATGTGAATTGGGAATAAGACATCAAACTGGGAATGGACATCAGTTTGGTGATTTTCTCAAACAAAACTATTCATTTCATGATCTACATTTATTTTTGTAATATATTATCTATAATTTAAGCTTAATAAGCAATTTTCCATGACTTTTTCATTAACAGTGATTGTATTTTTATCATTTAAAGGACACAGTTTCATTTCATGAGGATCTTTTTTTAATTAATTAAAAATCCAGTTTTGAAGTAAAATCAATTTAAATGATGCTATTATATATGCAAGTATCTGTTTTAATTATAATTTGTCAAACTAAATAAATACAACATATAAAACTGCATATTATGCACTTTTGATAAAACACAATTTATTCCCAAATTGATGTCTTATTCCCAATTCACTTAATACAGTGTTACTAATATTCACAAACTTTTTCATCAATGTATTCACTTTTAAGTCAAGATTTCTGCATACACATTTCTTACAATTAAATGTAAAAGCACAAAAGAGGAGATTGATTTTTCTAGTTATTTTTGACAGTTACAAAGACTTCAACAAATTTGCAGTGTTCAACTGTATATAAAATATTCTAACAAATGTACATGTACAAATTTACCCCTAAGGAATAGAACGAAAGTAACACAATCTCTATGATTGAAACTGTCCATGCTATTCAATACAAATTTTTTAGGAAATATAAACATTAACAGTGCAACTTTTTTGTATTACTCATCAAATTGTGTTAAATTAAGAAACACTGACACATACATGTACCAAGATAAATCAAATATCATTTAAAACGTTTCAAGTTTACCAGTATTACATATCAAGGTATAAATTGGAAATCTGAAACTACAACATCTGTTTAACAATTTCATCACAGATATGATGGTTCCATGCTCATCCATGCTATCACATACTCACTTGCGAGCTCTTCCATTGAACGGATTTTGCTCGCAAAAATGGAACTCTGCATGATTTTATAACTTCCTGTTTCACATGCTTTGTTGCAGCTGCAACTTTCGGAACAACAACATTTCTCTCCTTGCACATTTTTAAGTCTAAAATTTATGGAATAGTCTTATTAAGTTTACACTTCATTATTACAAAAAAAATGATAAAAGTAAAATGCTTGTGTCATTATAATGTAAACTGTATTCAAGATTATTCCAAACTCACTATTACAACTTTTTTGGTTTTACAATAGAAATCATACACACATTTAAAACAAGTCAAATTATTATAATTTTTATATAGTTCAAAATTTTCTTTCTAACTAGTAAACTGTATTGAGCAGTAGCACAATTAAACAAGGAAATAACTATGGAGTTAGTATATCAAACTGGTACAATACATGCTATTCCTAGCACAATGAACAGTGCATTGTTGCTCTTTTTCCACTACCATGAACAATGTGCTAATTTGTTGACAGTTTGCACAACATTTATTGATGGGACTTCTGATAGTTTGCACCTAGACAAAGCCTACAGGTTGAAATATTACCCAATATTGGTAAAAGCTGAGACTTTGCACTAAAGGGCATATAATTTGTGTAAAGATAATAATCTATAGTTCATAACCTGTTGGACATTTTATTTCAAAACATTTGGTCATATTGGACCAACATGAATGTATGTTGTTCCACTTCCACAATGGAAAATAGATACCAGCTGATACCCACACATATAACACCCACCCTTATAATTTTAACTCTCCATTTCACTGAGAGGGGAATAAGCTTGTCTTTCACAGCTGGTTGAAGAGACTGAAGGGGCTATCTATGAAATAGTGTAAACTTTTGAGTGTATTTGCTTTAACTTGTCCCAAAACACCTTTTCAATCATGAGACCTCAACAAAAAAATTTGGGTATGAAAGGAAATTGGGTTGGGTGGGTGAGGTTGTCCCTAACAAATATTTTCTTTTGAAGAATGGCCTTGCTTGTGTGTATCAGTTATTTTTGGTAAAACATATAGAGAATAACAGGTCACTGCCTGATAGTTTTGTAATATATCAGGCGAGGCTTAGAATAAAATTAATGGCGAGGCTTGCCGAGCCGTTATTTTATTTTCGCTGAGCCTGATATATTACAAAATAATCAGGCAGTAATCGTTTTTTTTTCTGCTAACCATACCTCTACGTTCCCAATTTTATAAGAAATAGAGAAAAATAATTGTGTCAACGCTAAATTGTTTGCGCGAATGCATATGATTTTTTACATTTGATGAGTTAATAATGACGTCATGAGTACTTGCGCTTAATATTAAAAAAATATGTTGTTTGCTGTTTATGTTGCTTTTTGTGTATAAAATATAACATCTTGGTATCAAATTGTTTGTCCTGTTAAATCTGATTCTATTTTAACAAAAATCATAACTTTATAGTTGACTATGATTAATATGAACTACCTACAAACATCAACTGATATACCCGGATAACAACTTCCTGTTGAACTGATATAAAAAGATATATCATGCAGTGTTATATAAGGCAGATGCCAACTTAGCGGTATGATAAATATTATGCCAATTTGATTGTAAATCTTGATTGAAATTTGAATAATCTGACAATATACCAAAAAATTCTCATAGGGTGTTAATTAAAGCGAAATATGTCTTTGAGCAAAATGTCTCATTAGACATAATCAAGAATACACAAAGATTAGCTGTCACATCAGTCAGAAATCAAATAGCTTAATCCAAACAAACAAATTGTACCTAAGATTTTACTACAATTATCCATTTTATTTTTGCACAAATCTGGATTTCAAACGTGTCATCATGGCCGCTGAACACCAGTACTCTTTGTTTTGTTTAATCTCCAAACAACATTTGTTTGGTGAACTGTGAAAAATCCACATCATTAGTGGGTAATAAATTGAAAGACTGTTTGAACAAGAAACTGTCCTACAAAATGATCCAAATATTTCAAAAAGGTATCATACATTCTGCTTACTTATGCATATTTCTCATAGAGGACTTAGCCTTGTTAGACATGTACAGTAGGTTAAAAAGCTTACTGGTAGTTTTGAATATGGAATTATACATAGGCTGCAATCTTCACATTCATGGAAGTTTAATCAATTGTATGTAGGTATTTGTAGCTCAATAGATTTAACCAGTAATAAATGAAACCCATGGTATAGTTTGCAAGTAGGTATTTGTGGCTCAATAGATTCAACTAGTCATCAATGAAACCCATGGTATAGTTTGCAAGTAGGTATTTGTGGCTCAATAGATTCAACTAGTCATCAATGAAACCCATGGTATAGTTTGCAAGTAGGTATTTGTGGCTCAATAGCTTCAACTAGTCATCAATGAAACCCATGGTATAGTTTGCAAGTAGGTATTTGTGGCTCAATAGATTCAACTAGTCATCAATGAAACCCATGGTATAGTTTGCAAGTAGGTATTTGTGGCTCAATAGATTCAACTAGTCATCAATGAAACCCATGGTATAGTTTGCAAGTAGGTATTTGTGGCTTAATAGATTCAACTAGTCATCAATGAAACCCATGGTATAGTTTGCAAGTAGGTATTTGCAGCTCATTAGATTCAACTAGTCATCAATGAAACCCATTGTATAGTTTGCAAGTAGGTATGTGTGGCTCAATAGATTCAACTAGTCATCAATGAAACCCATGCTATAGTTTGCAAGACGGTATTTGTGGCTCAATAGCTTCAACTAGTCATCAATGTAACCCATGGTATAGTTTGCAAGTAGGTATTTGTGGCTCAATAGATTCAACTAGTCATCAATGAAACCCGTGGTATAGTTTTCAAGTAGGTCTTTGTGGCTCAATAGATTCAACTTGTCATCAATGAAACCCGTGGTATAGTTTAAAAGTAGGTATTTGTGGCTCAATAGATTCAACTAGTCATCAATGAAACCCATGGTATAGTTTGCAAGTAGGTATTTGTGGCTCAATAGATTCAACTAGTCATCAATGTAACCCATGGTATAGTTTGCAAGTAGGTATTTGTGGCTCAATAGATTCAACTAGTCATCAATGAAACCCATGCAATAGTTTGCAAGTAGGTATGTGTGGCTCAATAGATTCAACTTGTCATCAATGAAACCCGTGGTATAGTTTGCAAGTAGTTATTTGTGGCTCAATAGATTCAGCTAGTCATCAATGAAACCCATGGTATAGTTTGCAAGTAGGTATTTGTGGCTCAATAGATTCAACTAGTCATCAATGAAACCAGTGGTATAGTTTGCAAGTAGGTATTTGTGGCTCAATAGATTCAACTAGTCATCAATGAAACCCGTGCTATAGTTTGCAAGTAGGTATTTGTGGCTCAATAGATTCAACTTGTCATCAATGAAATCCATGGTATAGTTTAAAAGTAGGTATTTGTGGCTCAATAGATTCAACTAATCATCAATCAAACCCATGGTATGGTTTGCAAATAGGTATTTGTGGCTCAATAGATTCAGCTAGTCATCAGTGAAATCCATGGTATAGTCATTATTATAATGGTATAGTTTGCAAGTAGGTATTTGTGGCTTAATAGATTCAACTAGTCATCTGCGATCAAACCCATGGTATAGTTTGCAAGTAGTTATTTGTGGCTCAATAGATTCAACTAGTCATCAATGAAACCAATGGTATAGTTTGCAAGTAGGTATTTGTGGCTCAATAGATTCAACTTGTCATCAATGAAACCCGTGCTATAGTTTGCAAGTAGGTATTTGTGGCTCAATAGATTCAACTTGTCATCAATGACACCAATGGTATAGTTTAAAAGTAGGGTTTTGTGGCTCAATAGATTCAACTAGTCATCAATGAAACCCATGGTATAGTTTGCAAGTAGGTATTTGTGGCTCAATAGATTCAGCTAGTCATCAATGAAACCCATGGTATAGTCATTATTATAATGGTATAGTTTGCAAGTAGGTATTTGTGGCTTAATAGATTCAACTAGTCATCTGCAATCAAACCCATGGTATAGTTTGCAAGTAGGTATTTGTGGCTCAATAGATTCAACTAGTCATCAATGAAACCCGTGGTATAGTTTGCAAGTAGGTCTTTGTGGCTCAATAGATTCAACTAGTCATCTGCAATGAAACCCATGGTATAGTTTGCAAGTAGGTATTTGTGGCTCAATAGATTCAAAGGTCATCAATGAAACCCATGGTATAGTTTGCAAGTATTAACCTGTCACTTACCCTTATGGGTGAATATTTTAGAATACTGTGAACAATGAATATATTTGTTTCTGTTCTGGGAGTGATTTCAGTAGATTGAAGCATTCATCACATGGTATACTGATATGGGTTCGTTAAAGACATGCAAAAAGTGCACAAATGAAACCTAATGCAAATGTAGGTACCAATAAAAGCATAATATTTATGCTAATTGACTTAATGAGAGACAGGTCTATGTTGTCCAGCTATATATATTTTGTTATCACTATATTGCATAGCAAGGGAAAGCAACTGTCAATTTATTGAATCACAATTTATGTTAAAAAACAACAAGATGCCTTGAATATAACATTAATAACAGGGCACTGCTTCATAATAATGGCTACATTGCCATACAGAATTCCACTCAGAACCAAAAATATGTCATGCATTATTTGAGACCACAATGTTTTAGTAGACATATACATCTAACTTGGATCATCTGAAGACGCTAAGTGTTGATAAGCAAACATTGATGACACTGATGTCCATGATCACAATTATGACAATGATGATAATAATGGCAATGATGACAATAATTACAATGATGACAATAATACCAATGATTAAAATAATGACAATTGTGACAATGATGATAATAATGACAATGATGACAGTGATTTGATGATAATAATGACAATGATAACAATAATACCAATGATTATAATAATGACAAAATGATTATAGTAATGGCAATTGTGAAAATGATGATAATAATGACACTGATGACAATAATGATAATAATGACAGTGATTATAATAATGACAGTTATGATAATGATGACAATGATGCTAAAAATGGCAATGATGACAATAATGACAATTACTTTAATAATGACAATAATGACAATCATGAAAATAATGACAATAACGATAATTATGCAAATAATGACAAGGATAACAATAATGAAAATTATGCAAATAATGACAGTTATTTCATTGATGCCAATCAGTTAGAATAAGAAATAATGATCTTAATAATATAATTCTCATGTATTATTCTCACATACCAACACCATACACAGGTTAATGCAGACCAAATGGAAATCAATCAATCAATAAGTTGTTTTTATAATAAAGTAATGTTGAGTAATTTAACCACAGAAGGTGATTATTGTTAACATCATAGTTCATGTTTAGAGAGATTTTTTGCAATTCACTCTAATGGGCAATACAATTTTAAGGTATTTAACAAAATTGTTTTCATTCTAATAACTACACAAAATTTTAGATATAGATATACTCACTCTATTCCGATTATATTGTAACTCCTTTCAAATTGAAGTTATAAAACAAAAGTCAAACATTTAAAAATTAACATTTACAAAATTAAACTTTTAAATCATTAAGAACATTGTGTATGCCGTCATTTTACCAGTGTCCAACCTCCATAGGATCAACAAAGCCTTACAATGAAATACAAATTACAACAATGTTTAATCATCGTAACAGTTGGGCTTTAAACGCATAGAAATATTAGTCATTGCGAAAGGTACATGCTTAACATACATACTCTAATAAACCAAACCATGATATACAGGGTTGAATACAACTGGCTGTATAAATTACAATTATAGTTTATATGGAGTTTTGTAACAAAAAAATTAATTTACCAGTACCCAGCATACACCATGTACATGTTCCCAAATATATGTTCTTATTTAATAGTACAACATACTTTTGTATTAACAAAAATGATAACATACACATGTTTAAATATATATATCTTATATTGTTTTTGTTTATACAAAGCTAAAGAACTTTAAAAATAATAGACACTTGGTGAGTATGATATGAGGCAACTATGGAGATTAATGTTTACATTTAAAACCACACAATGTCCTGAAGTTGATGCTTGACCAGTGGTACACCTTTTCACTTTTGGGCTTAAAGACAATAATTTTCTAAATCTAACAATTGTTCCTGTTCCATCATAATACATGTATCAATTTTAATATTTAGAGGGAGATTTGAAAATGTTTTGATGAAATTTAACAATTTTGACAAAAGTGCAGGTATATATATACATGTAAATACATTTTTGTACATATGTTTGTTAGTAGATTGGTAAAATTGGCACACATGATACCATTATTCATAGTAAAAAACAACTTTTAAAACCAGAAGATCATAACTTACACAATACATGTACTTCATGATACATAACTGACACAATACTTCAGTAATTTACTGCAAATATGTAATTGTTTATAAAAGTCATTTTTAAAAGAAATGTAATTTTTCCTGTTTGTCAATTTATTTCACTGAAAATTATTTTTTAAGAGAAATGTAATTTGTAATATAAACGTTTGAAAACAGTATACATACACTTAATGACATTTTTTTGTAAGGTTCTGAATATTCTGCTCTATACTCTTGAGGTATTTAAAACTATTGAAGGTAAAACCATACCATAGAAAGTAACCATAACCTTTTTTCTGATTGCAATTTTTTGGTTTAAATAAGATGTCATTATTTTTTCACATAATTTGCTGATATTTTTCAACATTATTTCCATGGATTACTGCTTCAATTGGAGCCTTGATGGCTTCTTAAAACAACCACTACGGCACAACATACCTTACCAACCTATATAATGATATCCTGCCAATAAATGTATTGTTTGTTACACCTCTTGTTTCATTGACTCACTGTAACACCCACAGATTGTATTGTATTATGGTATAATGTGGAGAGCAGTGGTACATGGTCTTGGCAACCAAGCGTATAGCTCAATTAGAGCTCTAAAGGAAACCAGAAAAAAGAATCAGATTTACCAATAAAAAAAATACCCGTGGATCCAGGACAAAAACTTTGCTAACGATATCGGTTGGGTCATTAGTTAACAAAAGGGAATATACAGAGTTCAACTGAAGATAGATTCAATATTTTAAGAAAAACTGTCATTTTCATCATTGTTTCATTTTTTCAATTTAAAGAAAGAGAATACTGGTATCAAAGACATGTAACTCTAAGTTAATGGTGGGCTGAAATTGGTATACTTAAGACAATCTCATTTGCAAAGTATGATATGAATCTTGTCAAGAAATCTATATCAACTTTAAAAACCTAACACTGTTACAATTAATTAAAGAAAACATTTATATGTTCATTTGTTTTCTGAACTTTTAATTACAAGAAAAGAAGCTTTTTTAAGGTTCGTTTCATCTTTCTACGTGGTAAATAATGACCTTCTTTCATCCATATTGTTAATAGGATATATACTTATATTTTCGGTAGACGCAAGGGCAGGGTAAATATTTAATTAACAAGATGTGTTTGTGAAACACAATGTCCCCCTATACGACGTTTGACCTTGTAGGATGACCTTGACCCTTCACCACTCAAAATGTGCAGCTCCATGAGATACACATGCATTTCAAATATAAAATTGCTAGCTTCAATATTGCAGAAGTGACATTACATGAGCAATTTTGACCCATATATTTGACCTTGAAGGATGACCTTGACCTTGACCTTTCACCACTAAAAATGTGCAGTTCCATGAGATACACATGCATGCCAAATATCAAAATGCTATCTTCAATATTGCAAAAGTATTCATAAAATTAGCGATTTGGGCAACATATATTTGACCTTTGACCTTGAAGGATGACCTTGACCTTTCACCACCCAAAATGTGCAGCTCCATGAGATACACATGCATGCCAAATATCAAGTTGCTATCTTCAATATTGCAAAAGAACTCATAAAATGAGCGATTTTGGCCACATATATTTGACATCTGACCTTGAAGGATGACCTTGACCTTGACCTTTCACCACTCAAATTGTGCAGCTCCATGAGATACACATGCATGCCAAATATCAAGTTGCTATCTTGAATATTGAAATACTGCAAAAGTGTACATTAAATGAGCAATTTTGACCCATATATTTGACCTTTGACCTTGAAGGATGACCTTGACCTTGACCTTTCACCACTCAAAATGTGCAGCTCCATGAGATACATATGCATGACAAATATCAAGTTCCTATCTTCAATATTGCAAAAGTTATTGCAAATGTTAAAGTTGGCGCAAACCAACCAACAGACCAACAGACAGGGCAAAAACAATATGTCCCCCACTACTATAGTGGGGGACATAAAAAGTTCATGCTTTTTCAATATTGTAGTAATTTTTTCCCATCATTTTATATTGTACATTAATACGTACTTATAAAGGTATCAAATCAACATTTTACATTTTTGAATTTGCAAAATTCCATTATGGAATGCGAATTTACCCTGTTTAAATCTTTGCCCAAAACTTACAAAAATTCCTTTTTTTCTATTTTTTTCCCTCTGACCCATCAATAAATATTTTAACCTGTTGGATCAAAAGCTTAAATATTTACTTAAAAACTTTTCAGTAATCTTATTGTTACACCTACAAACCTTTTATGGTTCAGGTTTGAATTAAATAAGAGACATTTTGGGCATGAAAAGTTGAATGAACAATTTATAGGTGACTGAATGAAAAATGCTGACACAAAAAAGGTCAGTCTAAGGTTATGGAAATGTGTAATGAAACAATTTTTAATGTTTTTTCATTTACTTTTCAACTCGCAATATTAAACATTTGCTTAAACCAGCAGTGCCTCTGCTATTGTTAAATTTCAAATGTGGTTAAAATAAAACAAATGAAGATATTTGTCGAAAGGACCAAAAAGTCAGGTGGGCAGATAGATGAACAAAAGAAAAGCTTAGATATGTCTTTATGCTTTTCCATTAATGTTTTCCGTGAGCATTTTTTACACCAAAGGGTCTATGGTCGCATTATGAGTGTCTTTTTAAATGTGAAAAGCCAACCAAACCATTGTGTATTACTTTAAACAAACAAAATTTGCTACAAAGCCGATTTCAAAAGTCTTCTATGTTCATTTCAATTAGCTCAAGCCTATTAAGTATTGTTACCCATATTTGAGTTACCAAACAAACCATGTTATCTGATTTTGAAGATCCATTCAGCAGTTCATACAAAAACCTTTTGAGCAATGGAGCTTTAAAAAGCATTATTCCTCTTCTACAAACTGCTTAATGAGCAAATTTATTTCATGTTTTTTACAAAGATAACTATAGCATAATAGATACAAGCACACAGACCAAACAATTTGATTTGCAAGCATTTATACAAATATTAAACAGGCGTCCATCTAAAGATTTATTCAAGATAACTTTTTTATACAAACATAATTACAAGAAACAAGGATTAATAACGTTATTATATTCTTATTGAATTATTTCCCTAAAAAAATTACACAAACATTTAAAGGTTTTGGGATCGGATGGGCAGAATTTAAATAAATCCCTATATTCATTACAAAAGTATTATATAAGCAAATGCAAATATATAATGCCTTTTTTATTAGTGACAATGACCTTGGAATTTGGGACCTTGGTCTTTGGCACAATACTCCACCACATCATACTTATCACTAACCCTTTGCATGCTGGGAAATTTGTCGTCTGCTAAAATGTCTTCTGCTGAATTTCTAAAATTAGCATTTTCTTCCATTTTTTTCAAAGAACACTATCAGAATAGCAAACAGTTTGGATCCTGATGAGACGCCACGTTCTGTGGCGTCTCATCTGGATCCAAACTGTTTGCAAAGGCCTTCAAAATCCGGTTCCGGCACTGAAAGGGCTAATCCCCAAGTCATTTGAAAACCATCTCTGGTGGATAAAGACAAAAACTTACCTGGTTTCAACGAAATATGCTCTTATGACTACAAAACTTGCAAGCAACTATGAAAATTGTGCAGCACTCAAGTACAATTATCACAGTATGCAATCACATATCAGTACTTTCAAACAAATGTAATACTATTAATTCTTAAATTCACACAATTTTACTAACATTAATGATTTCTGGCAAATGTGAAATATATCTCATTGACATTTGTTGTTATTATATATAAATTGAATGGTTTACTGAGTGTTAAAAAACAACCTCTGTGTTTAATAACAATTCAAGAAACAATTAAAAAAAAATATCATTTTTGAAAATAAAATACCTTCTAATGCATGAGTACATGTCTGTTTAATTTACATTTTTTTGGCATTTTAATCCCTTTTCCATACTATATGTATTTGCACAAGTACAAAGTGTGTCTTAAATAAACAAAGTGGTTGTTGGCATAACATTCATAAAATGCTGATTTTTGAACTGAATATATTTAATATCAACCCATTTATGCCTAGCGTTTAGAAAAAAAGGCCTTGGCAAACAGCGTAGACCCAGATGAGAGGCAGCATGATGCTGCGTCTCATCAGGTTCTGCGCTGTTTGCTTAACGGAATTTCTGTAAGAATTATTATAAATATAGAAATAAATATACTATACATCCCTAATTTTGGAAATAAATTGATCCAATTTAGAAGAATGGGAGAGTCCACTAGGCATAAATGGGTTAATGCATCAGATTTTTTGGGCAGAGAGACACCTAAATGGATTCTCAGCTGGTGATAATTGTTCTAAGGATCTGTCCAAATACCTTCACCAAGTACTTACCGTAATTACTCTACGTTTTTGGACACCCCTTTTTTAACCCTTTCCCTGATAGATGCGCGTAATCCTGAGTCTATCGATTTCCCGATACATGCGTTTATTACCGTCTCTAGCGATTACCGCATACATGCGAATTTGGCCATGTCTATCCATTACCCGATAATCCCGTATATTCCCAATTTCCATTTTCAAATGCAAATTCTGATTGATATTTACGACAAAAGTGCTCAAGAAAACTCATAAACACAAACATCCAACATTTTTCTAAAGTGTCAAATAAATTTCGGCATATGTTTCTATTTAAAGATTTGATAAAATAGGTGTCCAATCGGGACAATGGTATTCAAATTAGCGTAAAAAACATAATGTGGTGTGCGCGCATCGTGTACAGTTAATGTTCTGTTACAAATTGTAGCCAGAAATAAATACATGTATATGCCCATGATATTTTCGTGTCAGGTCTTTGTTTGGACAAAAAAAGCGCGAAAATAGGCGTGGGTCTTTTTATTTATAACAAAAACTGCGTAGCGCAGACAGCAACGTAAAAGCTTCGTAGTGAATTTCCATTTAAGTATTGGGGCATCTCGCAAATGATTTTGACATTTTCCTGAATAAAATAAAAGTAATAAACGCTGTATCATTTTCATATTTTAGTTCCTTCAATATTGCAACAATTATTGTACTGTATCTGATTGCACGCAAAGTGCCGTGTACAGTTCATGAATATTCTTTTACAACGACCAATTAACAGCGTCATCTATATTTAGATTTTATGCAATATGTACAAGTCATTTTCTGGAAATTGGGAGAAAGTAAAAGTGATTTTTTCGAAAATAGACCAACGTTTTTTTCCATTTAATTTGTCATAATTATTTATATTTTATGTTGTCTGTGTATGTTTGTTTGGTTCTCATTTATCTTATGAAAATTAATATCGTAATGATAAATGTTTAAAGCAAGTCCCGTTTCCGAGATCATTTACGAGAATTACTTCGATATATTTACTGACATATAAATCTAATCTAAAGTTAGTGTTTTTGTAATACACAGGATATTGGATTATCGCTGCTTGATTGAGCAATAAAACAAAGACGCAGTCGGCGGTTTTCAGTAGGCCTTTTGTACTGACCAACATTATAATTAATAATGCATGTGCTTATCTAACATTTAGGGATAAAACACACAGGATACTAGACACTTTGGGCTTGTTTGGGCCATAAAACACAATCCCGGTGGCTTTTTTCAGTAGCACACGTGTCCAGAAACTAACGAGTTCAAGTAATAAAGCACAGAGATTATGATCTGAAAACTGCATGGAGTCTGAAATAAAAACAAAATGCCGACAAATCAAAAGATTAATCGCCTAATGTTACAATTCAATATTTTAAGGTGGGGTTCTCACTGCAATTCTTGTTGCATTCGCATACGCTTGTATTACTTGTTATAACTTATATCCTCGTATTATTTATTAGAATACAGACTTAAAATTTATATGGTTGGAATGAGAATTTATTTCTCAACAATATTTACATTGACACAAATGATGTGAAATGCAAGAAACTAAGTGAAAATTAAGCCTAAACAAGACAGGTGTAACTGTTGAGAATGTTTCCATTATTTTCCCAATAACCCTATTGAGATGGTGTAGTCAGGCTTATCAGCTGTATATGGAGTCACTGTTATCAGAACAGTAGGACTGGTATTGGCCTGGAGTGGCAGATCAGATAAGAGGTCTATCAGGGAAAGGGTTAAGGAAAAATAATTATTTTTCGTGACTTAATTTTCGGACACACAAGTTTTCGTCCATAATTAATGTCTCTAAGTTTTCGGACCGTATATTTTACAGCGCTATTTACCAAATTTCGGTCCTGTTTTCGAAATCTAATGACTCTTCGATCATGGGGTTTTACAACCAGATTAACATCATAAAACATGGCAGGTGCATGCCTGAGGGCAACGGACCATTACATTTGCGTTATTGGGTAAATTACCTTGTAAACTGGTATAAAACAATGGTTTCGCCCGATAGCATAAGCGTTATAATGACAATTACCAGGGGTAGTGCCAATTAACAGTTCAATTATCTACCGCAATGGTACTACCCCTTCTCAGTAAAATAACTGTGACAAATACTAAACGCTTCAAAGTGTTATGCACCATATTGCAAGTTTTACGAACAATGGAAGGTGTTAGACAACAACTATCGGAAATGAGCAAACAAAGAATTCATAGTTTGCTTTTTATTGTGTTAATTACAGGTTCATACCAGCGAGTATCGGTACATCACATGCTCATCTTTGAACTCGTTGGTCAAACTACAACCTTGTAGTAACTTTCTGTCAAATAAATTAAGCATTTAAAATTATTTAAAATGCAGTGCAAACATATATAACTGTAATTTATACTATACGGCATGGTATTTTACCAGCGCGTGCTATTACCGGTAGTCGTTGATACAATTGACGCTATTTTCGGACACTTCAATTTTCTACTCTAAGTTTTCGGACACCTGTATTTTGTGAATATTTTTAGTATCTAAGTTTTCGGACACAAAATAAATTAATTATTTTTAAGTGTCCGAAAACATAGAGTAATTACGGTAGCTAATTTTTTAAGAAACAGACTTTACAGCCAATTGCTTTTGAATAGATCTAGGTAAAAGAAATAGGTTTCAATTAAAATTTCAAATGTTACTTTCCTTGAATCAAATTACCGGTAATAAATATTACTTAATTTGTTTAAAATGTGTCAGCACACATTTCAGTTTATTTGTATTCACGGGTTTAGTCTAAATAAAAAGATTGAGACCAGTGTGACTTTATTACAGGGTATATGTGAACATAAAGCAAACTCACCTTAATTATAAACAATATTGGGTTCAATTTTGATAAAATGTTAGTAAATGATTTACAGTGTAGAGCAACCTGCATGTTTAGTGTAATCTTTGCCCCCTCATTTTAGTACAAGGTTGCACATCATGTAAGGATAAACAACACCATGCCCATAAACAACAAAATGTCCCCAAATATTGTACAGGACACGAATATTTGCCACAATGCACCTAAATTTTCATGAATGTACTTAATAATTGAGAAATTCTGACGGTGGAAACAATCCTTATTAAGTAACCACCACATGAGTTTCGATGAAATTCAGACAAATATGACAAACAAATAGGATGTGGGAACAACAGTTAATAAATGTCTTTAAACCAAGAGGACCTGCAGTTTGGAAAAAAGGGCCACAAAAGTATACAATAATGTACAAATTCAGAGTATTAAAAGGAGAATTTAGATAAAGTGAAAAATTTATTGAAAATGATGAATGGATAAAATTTTAACAGTTTCACCTTTATTTAAAAACTAATCTTTCACATAATTCATAATAGTGTACTTTTTTAGTTAAATGTTCATTATTTAATTTCACTAGTCCAACCTCTATACGGTGCAGTTATGTCTTCATGAGCGTTTCATGAACATCTCCTGATTTGTTCTTCGAATTGTATTTTATATCAAGAACTTTTATACATGAATAATGTTTCTGTGAGTATGTTAAAGATAACCTTATGAATGCGTGTGCAATAATTTAACCCTTTGCATGCTGGGAAATTTGTCGTCTGCTAAAATGTTGTCTGCTAAATTTCTAAAATTAGCATTTTCTTCGATTTTTTTCAAAGAATACTATCAGAATAGCAAACAGTTTGGATCCTGATGAGATGCCACGTTCTGTGGCATCTCATCTGGATCCAAACTGTTTGCACAGGCCTTCAAAATTCGGTTCCCGCACTGAAAGATTTAAAATTCATGAACTGTCATTGCTTTTGCTATCAAATTTGTAAAAGCTTCTTGTTTTAAATATACGAAAATGTGTCACTGTTGTGCCGGTGTCATTAAAATTATCATTTAAATATAAAAAACATTTGAGAAGAAAAAACTAAGAAAAAAAATTAATCTACAAATATTTGTTTTTCAAACATTGAGCCAATTTCTTTCACTCTTTTATGTCAATTTCTTGCACAATTTCTTTTTTTTTTAATTCAAGCACAACACAATGCATTTTAGAGATCTTTTTTATAAACATATGTTACTTTAAAGTTAAACGACAATTGACACACATGTATTTTTGTCTTGTAATAATGACAAATGACGTTCATTGGGACAGGCGTTGCACGCATGTGGGCCTGTTGTGGCTGATGCAGACGTACTTGTGATGCGCAACTGGATGAATTATGACGGAAATAATGTTGATGAGTCATGAGCATTGTAATTAATAAAGAAAATATACTTTACTTTTGCATGTTTATTTTTCATGTCTTTTTATATTCTTACATAGGCACAATAATAGTCTATTTATAATTGCTTGACAAAATGCATGATTACATTGGAATTTTATTTTATTACATACAAAATCATTTGCCAATGAAGTCTATTCTATCTACCCAAGATTATACAGAAACCTAATTGTATAACTAACTTTTCTTGAGAGAAATGTAACATGTGACAATTTACAAATTGATTCTACAAATGTTTTTCATAAACAAAGTAATAACAGTTTACGCATTTTGTTCCAATTATATGAAGAAAATATTTGAGCCAAAGTTACAAAGACATTAAGAGCACACTGTAAATGTTACATGAGACACATTTATTTAAACATTACCTTTTAGTCCTTTTTCCAAGTGCACTGTATCCAATTTGTGCAAGGCTAATTAGTCAATAGTGAGATACAAACAAATTCCAGCTAAAGAGTCAACACTGAAAATGCTATACAATCACTTATTGGCTCTAGTCCAGTCTAAGAACCTTTTTCGGCGTAAGCTGAATAAGCCAGCTTTTCACCCTGACTTGACCTTTGTAAGTTTCCAATAATACTCAAATAAAATTTCCCGCGGCTAGCTACGAATGAATGCACTTCATTTATTCCATTGGCTGATTTGAGTATAACACCAGAACATTGGAAACATATCCGCGTCTTTGTAACACTGTTTTACTGCATGAAACAATTTTATCTCTAATGAAAAGGCCCAATAGATAGAACAGTTTTACAATCAATTTTCGACATAAATACAGTTTGTGCGTTCACCTTTTATTTTCAGAGAAATACCAGCGCAAAAGCGTTTAACTAAAGGCTATGTTGTCATATTTAGTACTTACTTGCATTGCATTTCAACCCGCGAGATTTCGGGTCAAAACGCGGTCATTTTGTGAAAGTCAGAGTTTATATACAGTTCATCACCGGAGTTCGCAAAAGGGGTTGCGATCATTGTGTCTTACTGACAATAACGTAGTGACTGTAATGCATTGCATTCCAATCCGCAAGGTATCAAGGTCAGTTTGCGGTCAGTTGCAGAAATCTTTATATAAACGCCGTCTCGTAAACTTTGTGCACTTGAAGTCTGTTTTGATCAGAAAGATACTAAATAAAGATATTCGGCGATATTATTGTGGTATGTCAATCATCGATTTTTAATATGGTTTCAAAATTTGCATGATAAGGACCAATTTTGATAAAATTAATTAGAAATATTTATCCATTTAGACCAGTTTATTAAGCATGACCACAATAATTCGCTATACTATAAGTATGCAATTAAATAAGATTCGAGTATTGCCGGCTGACCTATATGCACTCGTTTATTTTCATGTTTCTTGTGTTTTTCTATTCTGTAAATATAGATATCTGAGTAATAATATCACATAAAGCAAAATAAGCCACGAAATCTGGCGCAACACCCCGTAATTGATTTGCTTATGATGTAGCTAACAACTGCGCAGAAAAAAGGCATCCGCTACTTTTTATCTCATAGAGATAACTTTTGATCGTTCATAAACATCGACCACAATCAACGCCGTATATCTTTTTTAAAGATATTTCTTGTTTCAAGTGCAGTGAAAAACCTAATCAAAATGCACATACATGGCCGACTAATTTTGATCAATAAGTAAACCCTCTAGTATATCGCATTTCTGTGACCTATTGTGTTGGCATTATTATATACAACAAACACTCTTGAGCATTAAACACTCAAAACTCCTGTATTATTGAAAAGAGCTTGAAAGAACTAACAGTTGGATTGTCTACATTTTTACAGCAATCAATAGTAACTCAGGAATGTCTGATTTGTTCCATATTTGTACGACTATTATATACCAGCTGTAATTTTAACCCTTAAAGCGCTGGAGCTGAATTTTAAAGGCCTTTGCACACAGTTTGGATCCAGATGAGACGCCACAGAACGTGGCGTCTCATCTGGATCCAAACTGTTTGCTATTCTGATAGTATTCTTTGAAAAAAAGTGAAGAAAATGCTAATTTTAGAAATTCAGCAGACGACATTTTAGCAGACGACAAATTTCCCAGCATGCAAAGGGTTAAATACAATTAATCCTCTCAATAGCTATTTCAAGGGTTATAAACACTTTAATCATATTAAATTATTACCCAATTTATTGTTTCATACTTAAATAACCTTTATTGCCGATGTTAACAAGACATGGTTGAGAAATTCCGTCATTTAAACATATCAAATTATCAGTATTTTCTATAAAGAGCACTGAGATCTCACAACACCCTCTGGCTTGAGTAATTAATTTTGAACCAAAGACAAAAGGGCGACATGACAGAACAGATTGAATCAATTAGGTCAATTGCATAGGTGTCAAGGTCAAAAGATCTAAAAAAGAGATTGTCCTTGCATTGTTTGTCATTTAGACATGATATTAGTTACCTTATCACCTTATATCTTAAATAACCTGTATTTATAAATTATTTTATATCAATCCATCTTTAATTAAAAAAAAATATCACATTATTGAATGTCAGCTATGTATAATAATGAATTTTGATTTAGATTAAAAAGTTGTGTTTTTTTCTAAATAAGGTGTCAGGTATTATCATTCATCTGACCCTCCCTATTTCTTTGCGCCAACCCTAAACTTTTTTCCAAGTTGAGCATTTGATAATCGTTCTTAAATATGATCAGACTAACTAAATTAACTTTACAAACAATGAAACAAAATAATAATCATACTAAAATTAATAATAACAAGGGCTGTTTGTAAAACATGCATGCCCCCCATATGGGCTCTCCGTTGTAGCGAGAGCCATTGTGTGAATATGTTTTTTGTCACTGTGACCTTGACCTTTGACCTAGTGACCTGAAAATCAATAGGTCTCATCTGCCAGTCATGATCAATGTACCTATGAAGTTTCATGATCCTAGCCATAAGCATTCTTGAGTTATTATCCGGACACCATTTTACTATTTCGGGTCACCGTGACCTTGACCTTTGACCTAGTGACCTGAAAATCAATAGGGGTCATCTGCGAGTCATGATCATTCTACCTATAAAGTTTCATGATCCTAGAAATAAGCGTTCTTCAGTTATCATCCGGAAACCATTTTACTATTTCGGGTCATCGTGACCTTGACCTTTGACCTAGTGACCTGAAAATCGATAGAGGTCATCTGCGCATCATGATCAATCTACCTATCAAGTTTCATGATCCTAGGCCTAAGCGTTCTTGAGTTATCATCCGGAAACCATTTTACTATTTCGGGTCACTGTGACCTTGACCTTTGACCTAGTGACCTCAAAATCTATAGGGGTCATCTGCGAGTCCTGATCAATCTACCTATCAAGTTTCATGATCCTAGGCCTAAGCGTTCTTGAGTTATCATCCGGAAACCATTTTTCTATTTCGGGTCACTGTGACCTTGACCTTTGACCTAGTGACCTGAAAATCAATAGGGGTCATCTGCAAGTCATGATCAATCTACCTATCAAGTTTCATGATCCTAGGCCTAAGCGTTCTTGAGTTATCATCCGGAAACCATTTTACTATTTCGGGTCACCGTGACCTTGACCTTTGACCTAGTGACCTCAAAATCAATAGGGTTCATCTGGGAGTCATGATCAATGTACCTATGAAGTTTCATGATCCTAGGCCCAAGCGTTCTTGAGTTATCGTCTGACAACCACCTGGTGGACGGACCGACGGACCGACCGACAGACCGACATGAGCAAAGCAATATACCCCCTCTTCTTCGAAGGGGGGCATAATAATAATAATAATAATAGTAAAAAAAACAATGTCTCATAGCAATTGATAAGATTATTACATAATTTTATGAAAATTGGGAATAGTAAAAACAAGACATATGTTTGTCAGAAACACAATGCCCCGACTGCACAGCTTTGAAGCCATATTTTTTACATTTGACCTTGAAGCATGACCTTGAGCTTTCACCACTCAAAATGTGCATCTCCATGAGATACACATGCATGTCAAATATCAAGTCGCTATCTTCAATATGGCAAAAGTTATGGCCAATATTAAAGTTTTCAGACGGACAGACTGACAGACAGACGGACTGACGGACAGTTCAACTGCTATATGCCACTCTACTGGGGGCATAAAAAGTTAGTTGAAACAAATGACAATATTTTTGTTCTAATTATAAAGCAAGTATACATCATTATATATGAACTGTCAACTAATTAATAATGTTAGTCTGATTTGAGAAATAGCATTTTTTTTATTAGATGGACACACTAGTGGTCAACTTCATTCAAGTAATTAACATACACCAACTTAAATGATGTGTCTTTAAATATGACAGAAAAGTTTTATTAAAATATAATTTATCGTTGAACAGAAGTTTTAAATCAGTTTTATGGAATATTTTTTTTTATAATGAATCATTGTTTGATTCATAATCGAAAATCTGCTAATAAGCAACAGTTAGGGTTATGATAAATATGAAATAAACCTTGAGAAAAAACATGCATTCAGCTAAATAATTATCATGAAATAACAGATATATATAAATAAAGTAAAAAGAACAACTGAGCATTTTTTTTTATTTCTAACATGGCATTCAAAAATATTCTGCAATTGCTTTGTGACCTTATTATTTTCCAATGTTTGAACCTAATGTTCTTTCTATGTTGTAAAGTAGTTAACTGTGTGGTTTTAAAATGATAACTGGATTCTTTGTCTTAGACTACATAGATGTTCGCAACAGAGATCAATATGATATATTTAGAAGCTTAAATCTAATTTAATTTAACAAAAAAACGATTCAGAATACAAATCATGGCTTTAAACAAGATATTGAACAATTGACAATAAGTTATCCATTTTTGTTTATAACAAAACATCCATTTCTATGCAGATTTAGTCAACAAAATAACGCAAAATACTGATTTATCATATCAAAGTCAGATACTTAACAAGGGCTGTTTGTAAAACATGCATGCCCCCCATATGGGCTGTCCGTTGTAGTGGCAGCCATTGTGTGAATACGTTTTTTGTCACTGTGACCTTGACCTTTGACCTAGTGACCTGAAAATCAATAGGGGTCATCTGCGAGTCATGATCAATGTACCTATGAAGTGTCATGATCCTAGGCCTAAGCGTTCTTGAGTTATCAGCCGGAAACAATTTTACTGTTTCGGGTCACCATGACCTTGACCTTTGACCTTGTGACCTGAAAATTAATATGGGTCATCTGCGAGTCATGATCAATGTACCTATGAAGTTTCATGATCCTAGGCGTAAGCGTTCTTGAGTTATCATCCGGAAACCATTAAACTATTTCGGGTCACCATGACCTTGACCTTTGACCTAGGGACCTCAAAATCAATAGGGGTCATCTGCGAGTCATGATCAATCTACCCATGAAGTTTCATGATCCTAGGCATATGTGTTCTTGAGTTATCATCCGGAAACCATTTTACTATTTCGGGTCACCATGACCTTGACCTTTGACCTACTGACCTCAAAATCAATAGGGGTCATCTGCAAATCATGATCTATCTACCTATCAAGTTTAATGATCCTAGGCGTATGCGTTCTTGAGTTATCATCTGGAAACCATTTTACTATTTCGGATCACCTTGACCTTTGACCTAGTGACCTCAAAATCAATAGGGGTCATCTGCAAGTCATGATCAATCCACCTATGAAGTTTCATGATCCTAGGCATATGCATTCTTGAGTTATCCTCCAGAAACCATTTTACTATTCTGGTCACCATGACCTTGAACTTTGACCTAGTGACCTCAAAAACAATAGGAGTCATCTGCGAGTCATGATCTATCTACCTTTGAAGTTTCATGATCCTAGGCCTTAGCGTTTTTTAGTTATCAACCGGAAACCACCTGGTGGACGGACCGACAGACCGACATGTGCAAAGCAATATACCCCTTCTTCTTGGAAGGGGGGCATAAAAATAAGACACTTAAAAACGTGACATGCGTGAAAAGTGTATGACTAAGACCTTGCATGATAAATCGGTGTGAAATTCGAATAAAAAAAGAAAGAAAGAATTGAAACCTATTAAAAACAAGGGCTGTTTGTAAACACGCATGCCCCCACAATGTGCTGTCAGTTGTAGTTGCAGCCATTGTGCAATTACATTAGAGTATGATTGGCTTTCCTGATCCCAGGATTAAGCATTTTTGAGTTATCATCCAGAAACCATCTTACTGTTTTGAGTCACTGTGACCTTGAACTTTGACCTAGTGACCTGAAAGTCAAAAGGGGTCATCTGCCGGTAATGACCAATGTCCCTATAAACTTTTCTGATCCCAGGCTTAAGCGTTCTTGAGTTATCATCCAGGAGCCATTTTATTGTTTCGAGTCACTGTGACCTTGAACTTTGACCTAGTGACCTGAAAATCAATAGGGGTCATCTGTCAGTAATGACCAATGTCCCTTTGAACTTTTCTGATCCCAGGCTTCAGCGTTCTTGAATAATCATCCGGAAACCATTTTACTGCTTCGAGTCACTGTGACCTTGAACTTTGACCTAGTGACCTGAAAATCAATAGGGGTTATCATCCGGATATGACCAATGTCCCTATGAACTTTCCTGATACCAGGCCTAAGCGTTATTGAGTTATCATCCGTAAACCATTTTACTGCTTCAGGTGACTGTGACCTTGAACTTTGACCTAGAGTCCTGAAAATCAATAGGGGCCATCTGTCGGTCATGACCAATGTCCCCCTGAACATTCCTGATTCTAACCCTATTCGTGAATTATCATCCGGAAACCATTTTACTGTTTCAAGTCACTGTGACTTTGACCTAGAGTACTGAAAATCAATAGGGTCATCTGTCAGTCATGACAAATGTCCATCCGGAAACCATTTTACTGCTTCGAGTCACTGTGACCTTGACATTTGACTTAGTGACCTGAAAATCAAAAGGGGTCATCTGCAAGTCATGATCAATGTACCTATGAACTTTCCTGACCCCAGGCCTAAGCGTTCTTGAGTTATCATCCGAAACCATTTGGTGGACGGACCGACCGACATGTGCAAAACAATACCCCCTTTTCTTTGAAGGGGGGGCATAAAAATTGATTTGTAAATAAGGGTGTAAAATTAGCATTGTCCTAAAAAGTTGTTTTGAGCTCTGGGTGAAACATGTGGAATAATTGTTAAGTGGGTTGTAAATAATAATTTAACAAGAGCAACGCCTTGCGGGTGCAGACCGCTCATCTATTTTTCTTTTTAAAGGTGCAGGGACCTATCTCAATTTTAATCACAAAGGAGGGAGGGGTGGAGTGGAGAGGGGTGTATAGTGTGGGGGTGTGGTAATTTATTACATTATCTTCCAAAAATGCAAAAAAAATGCAAAAAAATATGTTTTTTTTTTGGGGGGGGGGATTCTTGGGTGGGATAGTTGGACAGTATTTCAAAAATAAAATAATAAAAATAAATATTTGTGTTTTTTAACCATGTTTGAAAAAAACAAGAGATATGTTTGTCAGAAACACAATGCCCCCTATTGCGCCGGTTTGATTTTTAAAAAATTTTTTTTTTTACCTTTGACATTGAAGGATAACATTGACCTTGAACTTCCACAACTCAGAATGTGCAGCTTTATGAGAACGCTGCTTTGAACTATTTATTTTTTTTACCTTAGACCTTGAAGGATGACCTTTACCTTGAACTTCCACCACTCAAAATGTGCAGCTTCATGATAACGCCGCTTTGAAATTAATTATTTTTACCGTTGACCTTAAAGGATGACCTTGACCTTTAAGAATGACCTTGACCTTGAACTTCCACCACTCTAAATGTGCAGCTTCATGAGAACCCCGCTTTGAAATTATTATTTTTTTGACCTTTGACCTTGAAGGATAACCTTGACCTTCAAGGATGACCTTTACCTTGAACTTCCACCACTCAAAATGTGCAGCTTCATGAGAACGCCGCTTTGAACAATTAAATTTTTTTTTACCTTGAAGGATGACCTTGACCTTGAACTTCCACCACTCAAAATGTGCAGCTTCATGAGATACACATGCATGCCAAATATCAAGTTGCTATCTTCAATATTTAAAAAGTTATGGCCAATGTTAAAGTTTTGGGACGGACAGGCGCCATATATTTGACATTTGACCTTGAAGGATGACCTTGACCTTCACCTTTCACAACTCAAAATGTTCAGCTCCATGAGATACACATGCATGCCAAATATCAAGTTGCTATCTTAAATATTGAAAAAGTTATGGCCAATGTTAAAGTTTTCGGACAGACCGACACCATAAATTTGACATTTGACCTTGAAGGATGACCTTAACCTTTCACCACTCAAAATGTGCAGCTCCATGAGATACACATGCATGCCAAATATCAAAATATCAAGTTGCTATCTTCAAAAGTGAAAAAGTTATGGCCAATGTTAAAGTTTTTTTCGGACAGACGGATAGACTGACTGACATACTGACGGACAGTTCAACTGCTATATGCCACCCTACCGGGGGCATAAAAATTATTTTTTGGTGGGGGGGTATAGTGTGAGGGTGTGGTGGTCATTTATTAGATGATCTTTAATTAAAAAAAAAAAATAATGGAGGGGATTGAGGGGGGATTCGGGGGGAGGGGGGGCGTGGGGAGGTGGTTTGGGTGGAGTCTATTGTGGTATGTCAGGTAAGAGTTGTTTTGTCGAAGTATCAATCAAATCTAATCATAAATAAAGAAGTTATGGCAATTTTAGCAAAATTTAATAATTTTACCTTGAGAGTCAAGGTCATTCAAAGGTCAAGGTAAAATTCAACTTGAAAGCAATATCTATGATACTTTAGGGGTAAAGTGGACCAAAACACAAAACATAACCAAATTTTCAAGTATAAAGGGCCCATAATTCCCTCAAAATTCCAGTCAGAGTTACATAACTTTGCCTGCACAGTCCCCTTTCGGTAGTTAGTAAGTGTTGCAAGTATGAAAGCAATAGCCTTGATACTTTAGGAAAAAATTGGACCTAAACACAAAACTTAACCAAATTTTCAATTTCCTAAGTATAAAAAGGGCACATAATTCTGTCAAAATGCCAGTCAGAGTTACATAACTTTGCCTGCACAGTCCCCTTATAATAGTTAATAACTGTTGCAAGTATAAAAGCAATAGCTTTGATACTTAAGGAATAAAATGGACCTAAACACAAAACTTAACCAAAATGTTCAATTTTTTAAGTATAAAAAGGGCACATAATTCAGTCAAAATGCAAGCCAGAGTTATCTTACTTTGCCTGCCCAGTCCCCTCATGATAGTTAGTAAGTGTACCAAGTTTGAATGCAATAGCATTGATACTTTATGAGAAAAGTGGACCTAAACACAAAACTTAACCGGACGTCGACGCCAACACCGACGCCAAGGTGATGACAATAGCACATAATTTTTTTTCAAAAAATAGATGAGCTAAAAAGGAAAATGACCTTGACCTATAAACACAGAAACAACAAATCAATGCAAAACATCCACAGAACAATTAAATGCAAAAAGAAATTTAACCGTTTCCCACTCAGAAGCAAAGTGAAAATAACTATGTACAAACAGCATATACCAGAACAGCCTGTGAGTAACTCACAGTCTGTTTAGGTTTTATGTAAGGGTTGGAAGTATCTAAGCGTTGGAAATGAAACCTTTAAAACTTGAACCTAGTAACAAAGGTCTTTAATTAAATGTTACTTTCTAAGGGACTATAAATGCGTCAAAATTTGTATCTAAGTGGTAAAGGTTAAAGAAATATTACAGCTCTTAAAGGCTGTTTTGCACATTTTCAGCATTAACCTTTGATCTACACCTTTTTGCCTTATATAGCAGCACTACAAAACAACAAGTGCTCCAGAACTGCACTCCAGTGGATCCCTTCCTACTGAGGCCTACACATAAATGACGAGGTTGGCAGAATGGCAAAGCTGGGAACAAAAGAAGACCAAGAACAGAGTAAGTCTTGAAGAAATGAAAATCATCTGGTTCTGAACTCGAAAGCTAAAGGACCATCATCTGTCCAGACAGGATCAGGTGATCATCTTCTGACTGCAAACAGGGAACGGTAGTCTCAACCACCACATGCACAAGATATTCACATTGCGCTATGTTCCCCTGTGGAGAAGTCAACCATAAGGCTTAACAGGAATACAGCCAAACACTGAGTGGCCACAACCTGTGAGCATAGGAGCCTATGGTCATCCTTGCTCCAACTGTAGCCTGTCATTTTTGCTCCAAGAGTAGCCATGATTGAGAAAAAGGAGAAAGACCGATGTTTTTGCAATTAAAACAACACTAGCCAAGCAATATATGTTCCCTACCCGCTCCACCATTGTCAGAAATTCCACCATTGTCAGATTTTTTTTAATTTGTTGCCATAGCAACCAGAATATTTGACGTAGGAACAAAATGAAATAACGTGCATAATGTCCATATTGCCATCTATCCATGTTTCAAGTTTCATGAAAAAATATGAAGAACTTTTAAAGTTAACGCAGGATCCAGAAAACCCCCATTTTCAGCAGTATTTATAGTCTATTTGTTTCCATAGCAACCAGAATATTTGATGTAGGAACAAAATGAAATGACTTGCATAATCTCCATATTGCCATCTATCCATTTTTCAAGTTTCATGAAAAAATATAATGAAGAACTTTTAAAGTTATCGCAGGATCCAGAAAAGTGTGACGGACAGACAGACGGAGCGCAAACCATAAGTCCCCTCCGGTGAAACCGGTAGAGGACAACAAGCCTTGTATGCAATACAATCATTACAAACTGGCAAAATTGTTAGCAAAAATTATTTTCCGTGTTGTTTTTTTAAATAAATATTCATAATTATGTCCAAAGCCAAAAAGAAATTGCACACACTTTAATTGAACATCATTGAAAGCTGATCAACTATACTACTCGATGTTATTTAATTGAAGCCTAAACTTAAAGCAAACATTCAAACAAAGTGCTCAGGAAACGGAACAAACATCGATTATGTTTGACCCAGAAATGTAATCATAGTTGCTAATCCCATTAAATTTTACCCTGACACCAACACAATTGCTTTTGAAGAACCCACTTCCTGGAGAATTTCAGTCAATGTATTGAACTATTGATGAAAGGTAAATGTAGCTAACAATGAATCATGACAGTGAATAAGAAATGCAAAAATTGACATAGAATATATTTTGCTGTTTGGTTGGAAAAGAATACTTATATCTTTGACCTATATTCACCTATCCATTGTTATTTTAATGAAGTGAGAATTAATATAAAGAGGTATATTGAGAGTTTGCACAGTATGATAATTCAACAGATAATACAATGTCATCATTACATTGAAAATATTTTTTATTAACCTGGTATGTTTAAAAATACAGGTTTAGTTTTTTAATTTTTATGAACAAACAAATCTCGCTGAAAGCCATTTAACAAGCATAGAAAGAAGAAAGCAGATATCCTTAGAACAAATGTTCTGAGAATGTTTCATAGCGATTGGACGAAAAATAAAGTTCTTTACAGTTCAGAAGGTTTCAAGACAGCCAAATACAGAAAACTTCCCAACCAATGGTGGCCCTATTTTTCAAAACATCGGAAGCATTTTAAATCTCTGCCAAGATATTATGTAAATGTTCAGAGCATGTTTCATGATCATTGGGCTAAACATGTGTTAAATCAAGAGGGTTCACTAGGTTTCACTAACTAAATACACAAAAAACAAGAGGGTAATCTAATATGTACCGTTTTGAACGGGTGTATAATAAAAACCAAATTAACTCTTTCAGTGCTGGAACCAAATTGTGAAGGCCTTTGCAAACAGTTTGGATCCAGATGTGGCGTCTCATCAGGATCCAAACTGTTTGCTATTCGAATAGTATTATTTGAAAAAAATCGAAGAAAATGCTAATTTTAAAAATTCAGCATACGACATTTCAGCAGACGACAAATTTCCCATCATGCAAAGGGTTAAACAAAGGCTTACATTTTTCTGAACATAAACATAATAATTGTACAAGTTAAGTAGTTTTACTGCGCTTCATTAAGCAACAATTATTTGTTTGTCTATAGTTTTTGTGTGTCAGTTCAACCAAATGCATTTTACTGAAAATTTTCGTGCAATTTCCTGAACTGCTTTCACAACTAATGGCACTGCCCATGCTTTGTTGCAGAATAAACATCACTTATTTTGCTTCCTCTAGAAAGCAAGTCAAGGGTCGAGGCTTTTTTTTCCGAGAGTTTAGATTTAAGGTATATAACTGTCAATAATAGTTTTCATAGGGGCGACATGATATGCTTCTTGTAAGAATCCATTATATCCCCATTATTGTAATACAGCAGCTTAAAAAAATCAAAATATCATTATTTGATTTGCATTTTAAAAGTTAATTTTACAAATTTTAAAGTTATTTTGTTTTATCAGAAAATTTTTAAGTAAGATATTTTAATTGTTAAGTATCAAACAAGAACTCATTTGAGAAACATTGCTTACACACTTCTGAAAGGTACATCAAACCAGAGACGTAGCTGATCAAACATCACTGAGTAGTTCAAGTGCAAGAACCTGTACTGAAAAGTTCAACCGCCAAGAAGAAATGAACAATATTGTGTATCAGATGGGCCACAGGCCTAGGTTAGTACGAGTACAAAGTTACCTCCCTTAGGCTATTTAACATTCAACACTTCACCTGCGAAATCTGATTATCTCTCTGATAATCAGGGCAGTTTGCAGCCGGACACTGAATTTCAATTATTGGTCATGATTATGACTTTTATGGCCAAGATGGTTTTTCATGATAGGCAGCTGCGCTAAAAATAAGCGTATTTAATAAACTGACTATGATATGAAATATATTATTATTATTTTTAACATCATTTAGAACATGAAATGAGAAATGATGGCAATAAACAGTAAAAAAATGTTATTTCTATCATAAAACAATAATACAGATTTCCATAAGTGTTTCAATAATATTTATATTAAAAATCAATAGAATAGGGAGGTGCAGAAGAATAAGGGACATTTAATTCACATTTTCCATACAGTTTCACTGTTTGAAAATACTTAAGCCATGAGTGGCTCTACAAACATATTCTTGAAATATTTATCTACTGTAGTTTGCACTGTTGTCACAAGCAGAATCTGCGTTTATTTTTTTCACTAATTTTATTGGACTCAGTGCATTAATCATGTACATTGTTATAATATTATTATAGTATTTATTGTTAAAACGCCCCCCCCCCCCCCCCCTCAATTTTGATTTTGTGCTTTAACAGACATGTAATAATTACGTTAAAGATTTGAATTGATCATTGCTACATGTGATTTTACATCAAGCAGCTAGCTTATATCATATCAAAGCTATGTGAGGAGATTGCCATAAGGGAATCAACAAAGGGAAAGAACTCTTTTGAACCAGTCTTTTGATGAAGTTGCATTCTAGTGAATCTTGCACAAATTATAATATCAACAGGAAAATCATGTGAGGTACAGCATCATTAATATTTAACCCTTTGCATGCTGGGAAATTTGTCATCTGCTAAAATGTCGTCTGCTGAATTTCTAAAATTAGCATTTTCTTTGATTTTTTTCACAGAATACTATCAGAATAGCAAACAGTTTGGATCCTGATGAGACGCCACGTTCTGTGGCGTCTCATCTGGATCCAAATTGTTTGCAAAGTCCTTCAAAATTTCGGTTCCTGCACTGAAAGAGTTAAACAATTGTATTATTGACTGTTCTCACAAAAGGCAATGTGCCTGAGTGCAGTATGATGTCTTCACATGGTGAACATAATTGCAACCTTGACCTTTGATCAAATGTGTTGTGTGTTAGATGTAATACTAGTTGATGAAAAACATTTGTGTAATTTTACATTTCCCAGAAAATATTCATTAAATATTCAGAAAAATTGTATCATGCTTTTAACTGACCATTGATATGTTTGAATGCCCTTTGAAAAATGTAACATGAGCATGCGTTTGGAATACTTTAATACATATTAAATTGTATATTTAATTAAATTTTATTGGTGTTCAGCAACTCATAAATATCAAATGCATACTACACATGAAATATATTAATGTGCTTTATTTTTTGTTAAATTGAAACACTTTCAAGCATACTATCGTAATAAGAGATATTTTAATTGATCAGAATAACCAAATTGCAAATTCTTAACCTAAGTAGAATAATTAATTAAATAATGATTAATGTTCGATGAGGATTATTGGTCAATCAATTCTTTATGAAATATTCTATCAGTGCTTGAATACTTTTCAAACCACCAGAATATTGAATGTTCATCACAATAATCAAATAAGTTATGGTTGTAGAGTTGTGGTTTTTATTTGTATCCTCGATCTTTTTTAACCTAAAGAAAAATATTAAACAAGCAAAAGCCTTTGAACAAAGTAAAAACACTCATTTCAAAGAAAAACATATTAATGTTACACCCATTAAAATTAGCTAGGTGTTGAGTCATTGAACATTTTGTCATATGTAGGAGGAAATTAAATGTTTAGGAAACCATAAAATAAGGGTTATTAAATATATGTTTAATATTTAAAAAAGATTTTTAAAGTTTAAATGTCGTTTCGCATGGTTTGTCAAAATGTGGAAAGGATAGGCATCAATATTAGATCAGATGGGACTAACCTTCCTCTTGTCAGAATATTAAATGTAATCAGGCGCGCAGTTGATAAAAGCAGTCATGGGTAAACTACTCCACGATTTTGCAATCATCAACATGTAATATGCCAAAGCTGGGATATTTATTAACTAATATTGAAGACAAAGTCTAATCATGCACTTCAAGATATGGTCTGACATAAGTAGTATGTTCTAAATTTAAACCTATACATTTGAACTTTAGCACATAATGATACAATTTAGGTTTCATATAAAACAAACATGTTTATGGATGTATATTTAATGATTTTTATATTACAAATTTAACAAGAGATTGCCAAGCAATATGGTCCCCTACCGGTGAAACTCCACCATTGTCAGTAATTTTTATTTTTTTATATTTGTTGCCATAGGTTTGTTGCCATAGCAACCAGAATTCTTGACGTAGGAACAAAATTAATTGACGTGCATAACCTCCATATTGCCATCTGTCCATGTTTCAAGTTTCATGAAAAACTAGAGCTTTGACACAGACGTATACCCCCACGTGCCGCATTGACACAGACTATTTTGCATGCTGTCTTCACAAAAAAAGGGATGCAAATTTATGGCAATTTTTAAGAATTATTATGCCATTATCATTTATGGCCATTTTTGACCTTTGAACTCAAAGTGTGACCTTGACCTTGGAGATATCAACATAATTCTTTCGTGCGACACACCGTCCAATGGTGGTGAACAAATGATTATAAAATCTCACAATGAACGACATAGTTATGGCCCGGACAAGCTCATTTATGGCCTTTTTTGACCTTTGAACTCAAAGTGTGACCTTGACCTTGGAGATATCAAAGTAATTCTTTCGCGCGACACACCATCCAATGATGGTGAACAAATGTGCCAAATGATTTTATAATCTCACAATGAACAAAAAAAATAAAATCTCACAATGAACAACATAGTTATGGCCAGGACAAGCTTTCGGGACAGACCGACAGACCGACGGACCGACAAAGTGACTTCTATATAGCCCCCATTACCATTGGTAATGGGGGTATAAATATGAAGAACTTTTAAAGTTATAGCAGGATCCAGAAAAGTGTGACAGACTGACAGTGACAGACAGACTGACAGACAGAGCGCAAACTATAGGTACACTCCGGTTTCACTGGCAGGGGACAATAATAAAGAATATTGTGGGCAAATGACATGAAAGCCCCAGTTAACTGACCAGTTATGCTTTTTCAATTGTAGATAAAGCTGACAATTACAGAATTAGTTTTATATTTCAGCACTTAATTATGTTCATGTTTGCATAATCTAATCATGTTACTTAATTAAACAAAATTGTTAACAATCTTAGTTAAAATGACTGAGACAAATTGTTATGGTCATTGGACTTATTGCTAAATAGATTTATATAATCCATGGTATGATAATCAAAGGTTTACAAACAAATTCCTGTAAATGTTAGCAAGAGATTCATTTAAACTTACAAAATATAAATTTCAATTACTGCATTATCCTTTCTTAAAAGTCTATTGTTAAGAAAGTCATTCAAACAAACAAAGTATTTATTTTGAAAGAAAGAACAAACAAGATATGTGTTTGACAGAAACACTATGTCCCCTTTTGCGCTGCTTTGAAGCTGTATATTTGACCTTTGACCTTGAAGGATGACCTTCACCTTTCCCCACTCAAATGTGCAGCTCCATGAGATATACATGCATGCCAAATATCAAGTTGCCATCTTCAATATTGCAAAAGTTATTGCAAATGTTAAAGTTGGGGCAAACAAACAAACAAACACATAAACAAACAAACCAACAGACAGGGCAAAAACAATATGTCCCCCCCTATAGTGGTGGGGGACATAAAAAGCCAAGCTCCATAGTGACACAAATACAATTCTATTATGAATCATGTTAAATATTTTTTTTTTTCAAAGATTGCTTAAATATATTAATTTATAAAATTAGGCATTCAATAAATAGTTCCTAGAATAAT
Organism: Dreissena polymorpha; assembly: GCF_020536995.1. Taxonomy (NCBI): domain Eukaryota; kingdom Metazoa; phylum Mollusca; class Bivalvia; order Myida; family Dreissenidae; genus Dreissena; species Dreissena polymorpha. The sequence goes on along the minus strand of NC_068359.1, from coordinate 3,243,346 downwards.
CGATCATGTTGTAAAAAAATAGTCCATACTTGTTTATTGTAATGTTTTCCATTTCTAGAACATAGAACCATTATCATCAGCACAATATATCATCAATTCATCTATGATTATTTTAATCTTCAAATTATTTTATCAAGCAATCTCTTCTTTGCAATCGAACATAATGTACAATATCTGATAAGTAAGTCACATAATAGATAAAAACAAGAGATGTGTTTGTCAAAAACACAATGCCCCTTCTGCGCCGCTTTGAAGCAATATATTTGACCTTTGACCTTGGTGGATGACCTTGGCCTTTCACCACTCAAAATGTGCAGCTCCATGAGATACACATGCATGCCAAATATTAAGTTGCGATCTGAAGCGACATAGAAGTTATGAGAATTTTTTGAAACCTAAACACGAAACCTAAACGCAAAGTGTGACAGAAGGACAATGACAGACTGATGGACAGACGGACGGACGGTCCGATCACTATATGCCCTCCTTCGGGGGCATAAAAAAGCATTTCTGCAAGAACATTAATGCTTTAATGCAAAACTTTTCTACAAAGACACATATTAGGTTTTTATTTTGGTTGCCAAGGGAACAGATTGGGTACCACTAATTCCAGGCTTTGTCAATGTCATTAACCAGTTAAAAAAAGTATTTAATTTCATGCAGAATGTTGATAACTTAAAGATGAATGTCAGACAGTAACTGACCAGAAGCCAGGTTCACATCATTACGCCCTATGGTGAGCTGTAAATAATTAAGCTATGCATGATAAGCCCGCCTTATGAATTCAAAGATTTAAACAGATACCTGTTCTTTCTCTGGATTTTTGCTCATCTTCGCTCTTGTTGCTTGTGTGCCATGTGACAATGATTTTGATCTTGGTGATGTAAGATAAACATTTGGTGACAATGCCCTCATTCTAGCAGAACCAGATGACAAAGCCCTAGTTCTGTGTGACCATGTTCTAATTCCAGGTGACATTGCCCCCGAATCAGGTCTTGTGACCTTTCCTCCAGAATCCGGAGACATTTTGAATCGTATGCTTCTGCCATCATGGGTAAACGCTCTCCTGCGGACTGGTGTCTTCTGGGTATGAAAACTGCATCCTTCAAGCTTCATGACTGGAAAACAACAAAACTGAGGCACATCAATGGGAAAACCTGGGCTTAATGCATGTGATAAGTGTGCCTTATCAGGACTGAGCCAAATGTCAATCTATGGATGCAAGAAGAAACTTCCTAAAGACAGGAAATACAATACAAGGGAAAACTGGATAAGTCTTCCACCCTATACAGCTGAATAAGGGACCATGCTTTAAGCAGAAGCACTTTAAAGCTAGTGTTTTCACGACAGCCTCAATAAATGTAATACAAACTGATAATGCATGCCAAACTCAGATTTTACAGTATTTTGCACTAAAAAAGGCACATAAGCTGCAAAATGCTAAATTTGAAAGTACAGTGTAATAAGAATGGATAAAGCCACCGCTTCAAAATAAAGGAAATTAAAATTTGTAAAAAGTTCTGATTTCAGACTTGAACATTTTCAAACAATTATTTTCCTGGACAACACATTTAAAAATAACACATGTTGTAGCAGCCACAGCAATGGCCAAAGAACAGTTATTAATGAACATATTACCGGGTATAACAATCAAAGGCATCAGCATGTGAACTTTATTTTCAATACTATTTAAGGTCATCTGTAATATCATTGGGACAAAATTCATTTCCTTGTTTAGTTACTATGCAACTATTATCCACTGGTTGAAATTTTGAGAAATTATATCTTTAAAAAGCAATTATTTAACTTAAGATCTGATCTTAAGCTGCATTTTATCATTGTTTTCTAGAACACTTAGTTGTCAGCAGGTGTTATTTGATACATTCATTTATCAACTTGCTATTTACAGAGGCAAGATCTGATGTTTGTGTTTTAATTAAGATAGAAATGCAAATGTGATCAGGAGCTCAGTTCAGCTGACAGTCCTATGATCAGGAGCTCAGTTCAGCTGACAGTCCTATGATCAGGAGCTCAGTTCAGCTGACAGTCCTATGATCAGGAGCTCAGTTCAGCTGACAGTCCTATGATCAGGAGCTCAGTTCAGCTGACAGTCCTATGATCAGGAGCTCAGTTCAGCTGACAGTCCTATGATCAGGAGCTCAGTTCAGCCGACAGTCCTAGGATCAGGAGCTCAGTTCAGCTGACAGTCCTATGATCAGGGGCTAAGTTCAGCTTACAGTTCTATGATCAGGAGCTCAGTTCAGCTGACAGCCCTATGTTAATGGGGATAAGTGTCTTGACAATGTATTGAGATACCTGCTTAAATCTCTTGTTTCATTATCACTTACTTAAGTATCATTTAAATGTGATTGATGCGAGTGCGTAAGTTAACATTTTCTGTGTTAGTTTTTATGTAATGTGCTGACAAATGGATAGAATATCAATCATTTTAACAATTTGCACATTTAATGCAAAAATAATTTTTCAACACAAAATGGTCTTTGGGAGTTTAATTATCATATAGAATTTCTCTGAGTTTTTGCTTGTAAGCTTGATGAATATTGGTAAGTTGACATTTAAATTGTTATTTTCCTTAAAAGCAATTCATTTTCTCACACAGTTTTTCAATACAAAAATAGCTTGCTTAAGCTGGACAAGTGATAACAGACTGAAGAATGTTCAAGAATCCAGGCCTAGAGTGAATTTCCCACAACAATAACGGAACATTTACAAGCAAACGGGAGATTGGCTGCGGGCAGCTCATGTGAACTATGTCATGCTTCTGACGCTGCCCGAAGCCAATCTCACGCTTGCTTCTAAATGTTCAGTTATAGTAACCGGAAATTCACATGGAATATATTGTGACAAAAAAACAAGCACTTTGTATCTCGTTAAATAAATGTTACCAGACCACATCTAGCGTGGAAATTTCGGCTATTGCTATAAGGAACACTGATTTTTTATGAGTTAACTTTATTTTACGAAATATTTGTTTATTCTGAGTATTTATGTGTCTTTAAAAATCATACATATTGTATAAGAAATCAGTTGATTTCTTGTTTTTGAAAGAATGATGAAGTGTTACAAGTATCAATCATACAAAGTGGTCCATAATCCGGCAACTGACTTCATTAATGTTCTGTTAAACCTTTTGAAGCGCATAATTATTACTTTATTAATAGTTAAATAATTAATTAATTAAATAATTTTATAATAATTAAAATTTAAATAAAACGAGATCAGAATTTAAAAGAACATTATCAATATGAAATGTGCAGTTTCTATAGCAACATCTGATATGCATGATTTGCAAGGTGCATAATGACATGGTGCAAAATGTATTTAAATTTTTTGATTAGATAAGGATATAAACTCTGAAAATATACTTGTGGTATAGACAGATGCATCAATGAGATTAAGGCAAATGACATGGCTTTTGATAAAATTGCAACAAAATAATGTCTTTTAATCATTAATCACAGTAGAATCACTTTCAATTTTCCCTTCAATTGTAGACAATTATTAATGATTCAGTTTTTGAACACATTAAAATGTGAAGTAACTATTGGAATTAGAAAAAACTTTTTTTCAAGAATTACCACTTTACCACTTAGATACGTATGTTCACACATTTGCAATCCCTTAGAAAGTAAAATTTTATAAAAGACCTTTCTTACTAGATTCAAGTTTAAAAGGATTCATTTCCAGCCCTTAATATACTAAAGTGCAGAAAACAGCATCTGAACAGCGTGCAATTAACTTGAGGCTGTTTCTGGTTTTATGCTGTTTGCACATAGACATTAACACTTTGCTTCTGAGTGGAAAGAGTTAATTATACTCAATTTTTCCAATTGCTTTTTTTTAATTTGACAAATTAAATGTAATATAGACATTGCGCATATAGTTATATGAATTGATATCACTACTCAACTCTATTTCTAATCTATGAGAGGATACTCTTAGTTGGCACAGATTAAATCTAAACTTATCAATAAGGATAATAGTAACATCATTTAAATAAGGCTGGAATTTAAATTTACAAAAAAGATTATAACTCTCTGCTCTTGATGAATTACTCAGTTCAGACATCCAATTTTGTATAAAAGCATCATTTACTCTGGATTTAACAAGAGATAAAAAACACTTACCATTACCTACTCCTTGGTTTATCCATGCATATAAATGTAATCCCAAGGACTGCAACAAGTTACAAACAGCTTTTGCCCATGTGTGCATATTTGGTTCACTTATCAAAATGTTACACATATGTAAATATATACACTTAACATATTTATGGTTTTCTAACTGGGTAACTTTAAGCCAATACCTTATTACATTAACTGCATGTCTCACAATTAAGGATGTTCTACCAAGTTCTCCATACACGAAATTATTTTGAGTTTGAATTTTCACACTCATAATTTTTTACAGAAACTTAAATGTACTCTGTCAAGTGCCATGGATTCATGTAAGCCCCATATTTCTGAGCCATAATTTGAAATTAACCCCCCATCCAAGCATTTTGTGCTGGATGGTGGGGCATTATTGGAGAATGGCCGGAGGCCGAAATATACAAGCATATCACTCTAGTGACCCGCAAAATAGTCGCACTTTAAAGGTAAAAAAAATGACCTTACACCACGTGACCAATCATACATATAAGCTCGAGATCCACATGCAAATCTCATAGTTTTAAAGAAATTTATGTTGGCTTCTTAGAAAAATCCAAATGATAAACATATGCATATAACATTATTAGAAAAAAGCATATGTTAAATCATTATTTAAACTTTATCATTGTGTTAGTATTGTTACACAAAATTCCAACCACTAGTAAATATTTATTAATAAAAACAGGGTGGGAGTAAAAGGGAGGGTGCTTGTATATTTTGGCCTCCGGCCATTCTCCAATAATGCCCCACCATCCAGCACAAAATGCTTGGATGGGGGGTTCATTATTTTCGATGGCCTACGGCTCTCATATACAAGCATGTTTAAAGTGAAGACAACATAAATATAACCAACTACATTTAATTTACTTTAGATGCCACATACAGTCTATATTACTTTGCTTCATATACTTAAGCATCATCTAAACATAACATCAGATTCAATATTGCAAAGTTGACTTATATTATGCAGAAAAGATATATAAATCAAAAAACAATTCTGCTTAAAACAATTCATAACAATGTGAAACATCTTGAAATACCCTTCCCCTCTCCCTCACCACTACTATCCTCCTCCTCCTCACCAACACTACCATTCTTGTACTTACTTTCAACAATACCCTCCTCCTCTCCCTCACCACTACTATCCTCCTCCTCCTCACCAACACTACCATTCTCCTACTCACCATCAACAATACCCTCCTCTCCCTCACCACTACTATCTTCCTCCACCTCCTCACCAACACTACCATTCTCGTACTTACCATCAACAATACCCTCCTCTTCTCCCTCACCACTACTATCTTCCTCCACCTCCTCACCAACACTACCATTCTCGTACTTACCATCAACAATACCCTCCACCTCTCCGTCACCACTACTATCCTCCTCCACCTCTTCACCAACACTACCATTCTCGTACTTACCATCAACAATACCCTCCTCCTCTCCCTCACCACTACTATCTTCCTCCACCTCCTCACCAACACTACCATTCTCGTACTTACCATCTGCAATACCCTCCTCCTCTCCATCACCACTACTATCCTCCTCCACCTCCTCACCAACACTACCATTCTAGTACTTACCATCAACAATACCCTCCTCCTCTCCCTCATCACTACTATCCTCCTCCTCCTCCTCAGCAACACTACCATTCTCATATTTACCATCAACAATACCCTCCTCCTCTCCCTCACCACTACTATCCTCCTCCACCTCCTCACCAACACTGCCATTCTCATACTAACCATCAACAATACCCTCCTCCTCTCCCTCGCCACTACTATCCTCCTCCACCTCCTCACCAACACTGCCATTCTCATACTTATTATCAACAATACCTTCCTACTCTCCCTCACCACTACTATCCTCCTCCTCCTCCTCAGCAACACTACCATTCTCGTACTTACCATCAACAATACCCTCCTCTTCTCCCTCACCACTACTATCTTCCTCCTCCTCCTCACCAACACTACCATTCTCGTACCTACCTTCAACAATAGCCTCCTCCTCTCCCTCACCACTACTATCCTCCTCCTCCTCACCAACACTACCATTCTCGTACTTACCATCAACAATACCCTCCTCCTCCCCCTTACCACTACTATCCTCCTTCTCCTCACCAACACTACCATTCTCGTACTCACCATCAACAATACCCTCCTCCTCACCAACACTACCATTCTTCTACTCACCATCAACAATACCCTCCTCCTCTCCCTCACCACTACTATCTTCCTCCAACATCTCACCAACACTACCATTCTCGTACTTACCATCAACAATACCCTCCTCCTCTCCCTCACCACTACTATCTTCCTCCTCCTCCTCACCAACACTACCATTCTCGTACTTACCATCAACAATATCCTCCTCCTCTCCCTCACCACTACTATCCTCCTCCTCCTCCTCACCAACACTACCATTCTCATACTTACCATCAACAAAATCCTCCTCTCCCTCACCACTACTATCTTCCTCCTCCTCCTCACCAACACTACCATTCTCATACTTACCATCAACAATACCCTCCTCCTCTCCCTCACCTCTACCATCTCCCTCCTCCTCCTCACCAACACTACCATTCTCGTACTTACCATCAACAATACCCTCCTCCTCCTTCCAATCACAACTACCCATCTCTTCATCAGCAACATCAGTATTTTCTTTGTCATCAATAATTTTTATTATCCTTATTGCATTATATATTAATAACTATTATTATTTTAATCAGTATTATTATAATTATCATTATCCAGATTCAAGATTTATTTACAACATTTTCAGACGGCCAATGGCCCATGTGGACACATTTGAGTACATGCAATATGATAAAACATAAATAAGACCTTTATACAAAATAATTACAGGTACTAAAATTATGAGTAAATTTTAATCAACATTTTCTTACCTTATATTGATCTACTTTTCAGTTCCATATCCAACAAGAACCACGGGGTAACAATTTGATGCACAAGTCAACACTGCAGATCTGCAACCACTTCTTACACTGAAATATTATGTTATCAATTAATTTAACCTTATTAGACAATTACTGAACCTGTTTCCACAAAATTATTTTTTGAAATGACAGTTTTTCTATGTTCATCTATATCTTTATTGATCATGCGAAGCAATAATTTTGCATGGGTTAGTGAGCAAAGTCAACAAATCCCCTTTTGCTATTATTTGATAAAATATTCATATGTGTGTTTGAATAAATATTGATTAACACAATGTTTGATGTATAATGGTGATATATACATGTGTACTTTTTCAATTAAATGAGAATAAACTGAAAGAAGTTGATGAGCTTTTAATTTTGTATAAATAAGGAAACAAAAGTTAACATATTGCTAATTACTTCACATTAAGTAAGCAAGAAAGTCAATTCTTTCTTAGTCATGAACATTTTCAGAAATATTTAATGTGTCATAAAATAAAAAAGGCCAAACAAATTAACAAAACACTCTGGCTTTAGTGCATATAATGGTAAAAGAGTTAAGCAGTAAACAAAACGCTGCAATCAAAAGGCATATGCCCCAGGTGATATCATTGTATGTATTGATTCATTGGCCGATTTGAGTCCAAGTCTAAAAGTAGGTCAAGCTCAAGGTCAAAATGAGGTAAGGTGATGAAAGTGTGTTGATAGCTTTCACAGACATAATCCATGCTTGGTAGCAAGCAGTAATGAAGACAGACGAAACATGTTATTTTGGGTTAACCTTAAGAATTTTGTCTTTTTGAATTAGTTTAAGTCCAAAAGTTGAAAAATTTCAAGGTCAAAATGAGGTCATTTGATGAGGTTGTGATGATAGACCACAAAGACATAATCCTTGTATCTTTGTACAAAGCATTATTGATGTTAGACCAAACATGTCTTTTTGAGTTAACCAACAATATGGACCTTCTGTACGGACGTATAGACAGGTGGACAAACAGTAACGCCAATGGCTACGTGCCTCTCGCCATCAATAGATGCCGGGATATTTTTTTATAATGCTTTTGCCAATTTCAGCTGACTTGTGACCAAAAAGAAAAGATGCTGTGTTCCCTCGGAAAGACGTGTCAGTATCAATTCATTGGCCCATCTGAATAAGTTTTAGTTTGAAATGTCAAGGGTAAAATGAAGTCAGATTACGTTAGCGTGCTTTCTGTTGAATGGAAGTAAAAAAACACAACTTTTAACTAGTAAGTGATGATGTTAAGCAATTGATAAATTTCAATCAAGAATTTGGACCTTATAAATAAGTCCAAATGTAGGTCAATGTCACTATCAAAGTCATGTTTAGTGATGTAAATAAGGTAATAGTAGTCAAGGTGATCCTCCAGGCAAATATAGAAAAGTTGTGAGAAGCTAAATGGATATAAAATGAGACACATACATTCGTTATACCAAAAATATGGACCTTCTCTATTAATTAGTCTAAGTCCTAAAGTAGATAATTGTTGGGGTCAAAATGATGTATGGGAGATGATATGTGTTTATAGGGTTAAAAGATATTACTGTGAATATTTTATTTCCTTTAAAGTATAATTGTCATTCATATATTAAAACATGCAATCCCAAGTAAGGTCTGCATCTGGCTACTGTCGCACACAATTTAAGCACAAAACCAACATCCAATCTCAAGTTATTCAGCCAAAGCACTAATCTATTTTTAGTAACAGTGACGTTGACTTTGACACAACTTGCCATAAAAAGGACCCCAAGCTAGGTATACTACATACACCTAAAGGTTCAGCACAATATCTTTATCTTACCTTTAGTCATTGAGCAGAAACCATTTTTTCGGCATAGCTGTTTAAAGTCACTTTTGACCTTACCTGACCTGTGTAAGTGTCCAATAAAATTCAAATACAATTTCCCGCGGCTAGACATGAATGAAAACACTTCATTTACTCCATTGGCTGATTTAAGTATACCACCAGAACATTGAAAACATGTCCGCGTCTTTGTTACACTGTTTAACTGCATGAAACAATTGTATCTCTAATGAAAAGGCTTAATAGATAGAGCAGTTTTACACTCAACTCTCGACATCAATACAGTTTGTGCGTGCACCTTTTATTTTCAGAGGATTGCCAGCGCAAGAGCGTTTGTACTTAAAGGCTATGTTCTCATATTTAGTACTGACTTCCATATTCCTGTCAACATATTAACATGTTAAAGTATAAAGAGCAATGGAAGCGTGGCCTCACTTTAATGCATTGCATTTCAACCCGCGAGGTATCAGGGTCAGTTCGCGGCCAGTGTGTGTGAATGTCAGAGTTTATTTACAGGTCATTGCTGCGTCTTCACGACTACCTTATGTGCTGACCTGAGTTCGCGGCCAGTAAAATAATCGTTATATAGTATAGACACTTTCGCATGAACAAGGTAAACTGGAATTTTCTTTAGACCAGAAATATGTTAAATGAAGATATTCAGCGATATAATTATGGTATGTTAATAATAGATTCTTAATATGTTTTCAACAATACCATGATAAATATTATTTTTGATTAATTTAACAAGAATTATTCCACCATATTGACTAATGTATTAAGCATGAGTGCGATGATTCTCGATACTGTTAATAATCGAATCAAATAGCAATGCCCGACAAACCACTTAAACAGGTTTGTTCGAAGAACCCGCGTATAAATATTTAAAATATGTACTGATACTTTGTGTGTGGCAGGTTGACTCATATGTTTTAATTTCACTTCCATTCTTCTTTTGGTTTTCTGTTTTGCATCTATAGGTTTATAACGAGCAATATGAAATAGTGTAAAATAAGCCGCGAAAATTCCGCGTAACATCCCGTACTGCGTGTGATGCAGCTAAGAACTGCACAGAAAAAGACATTCTCTATCCTTGATCTCATTCATTGAACTCTTTACCTTTCACAAACTCCAACCACTATCAACGCCGTATATCTTTTTTAAAGATATTTCTTGTTAGTCATAGCAACAGAGAGCTTGACCTTACCCTGACTGGCTCAAAATGAACTTCCAAGCTCAGTCTGCATGTCAGCTACCTACAAACAAAATTTTAGTGTAATATCTCTATCCAAACTCAAGTTGTTGAGCAGAAACCATTGTTTTCTTTTAGTTTCCTTTTTACAACATCTTTCTTGACCTTGACCCAACTGGCCCCAAATGCAATCCATTCTAGGTGTGCATGTCAGCTAGAGCTAGTTGTTGCATGCCAACATTAATCTTCATTTTCTAAGTACAAAATGGGTCATAATTTCTGCTAAATTGCTGGTAAGAGTAATTGGGTTGGGTCAGTGACTTTGCATGATCCCAAATAGTTGTGAAAGTTTTAATTGAATATCTGTAGTATTTAAAAAGATATGCATGTGTTGCATGCATACAAAATTTAACCTAAAACTTGCAACCAAACCTTTGTCTGCAGTACAACAGGTAGTATAATCCTGCTCAAAAGCTGGTTGAAGTTATTGGTTAGTGACTGTTAATAATCAAAGTACTGAAAGTACTGGTGGGGTGATTTTGCTAAAATTTTGTGGTCTTAAAAACATATACACCGTGATGCCAACCAATCACTTTTGTTGAATAAAATAGATGGAATTAAAGTAGGGAGACAGGTTGTCAACATAATACATGATTTAGCTGTTGGGCTTAAAAGTACATGCTGCTTTTTAAAACAAGTCATTGTTGTACATGCCAATTCATAACTGCGAAACGTTTGTGAATACAATGTTGATTATTATCATTTGTACTGGTGACCTAGGTTTTTACTCTGACTTAGTGATAGATGTATCTGAGATTTTGTGAAGACAAACGTTGTCATAAGGTTTCTAATACATCATGTAGATTCAATTATTATTCATTTATGTATTCAATTCATTTATTTGCTGTATTGTAAGTCAAACCGACACATAGTAGGTCATATAGCGACTTTATGGGAACAAAAAAAAATTGTTGATAATGTTCTACTGTTAGGACAGACAAATACAAGATTGTTTTAATTACTTGTAAAACATTAACGCAAATTAATTAGCTGCTGTGAAAGTGTCAACCACAACATGTATTTTGTGTGTAAGGAAAAAGTTCAAAACTTGCATGAAAAGCACGGGCGAATTGTCATATAAAAACTTTGTAGCGCAGAGAACATTGAGATGTTTACTTTGACAATAAAAAATGTAGCGCGTGGTAATTAAATTTTGTCGCTCATATCGCGAACGCAGTTGATTTCTTCAAACGAAAGAACATACTAATGCACTGTATCGGTTAAGTGTAGATAGTTCAGTATTGAACCAATATTTTGTCGCTGCATACACCTTCCATAAGGACTGCGTGTTACTAGGGTGCTAATGCCACAGTGAAAAGACGTTGCCATGGATGGAACGCATTCATCGGAGCTATTTTGTTTGCGAATGCAGAATCAGAATGCAAAGTGGTTAAATGCAGAAACGGACTACATTCTTCGGTATATGTATATTATGTTACCCATGAGGCGAATTGCAGAAGGCGATCCCCCCTAAATCATAAGTAAAGTTTTATTTCAATATCTGTATTTGACTGTGATAGTGATATAGAGTTGTTGCATGCAAACATGTTTACCTGAATTTTACCAACTCTACCAAATTGCAGGTCAGATTTATGGGCCTTGGCCAGTGACCTCCCATGAGGATCCCCAAGACATGTGTAACTTTGGTTTAATATTTGTAGTGGTAACAGATATAATTACTTGTTGTACGCAAACATTGACAATTTGATATTGCCCTGCAAATCTTAAAGTTTATGTCAGCTTAAAAGGGGGCATAATCCTGCTAAATAGCTGGTCACATTTATAGTTCTTGGTCAGTTTATATTAATAAAAACTCATATGTAAAGTTTTTTTCAATATATGTAGTAGATACATAGGAGATGTTTCACGCAAACCTTAACCACAATAAAAAACATTGCGGATAATTCTGCTGAATTATTGCGTCATTGAACTTAGAAATTGACCTATTACAATGAACTAAAACACACATGAACAGTTTCAATTTAATACCTGTAGTAGAAACAGTATTTTTCCAGTTGTTGAACACCTTCCTAAAACAGATCATAACACTTAGTTTTACATTAGCAATGACTATTCAACAAATTAATGTTGATCTAAAAATATTTTATTCATCACCTCAACAAGCACAGTACTACTGTTCGTTTATTAGAATTGATCTTAAAAGTGGAGTTCCCAATACCTTGTTCATAGATGGCTATTTGTGATCATAACAAATAGTTTCAGTTATGGCTCTGCAACTGGTGAAATATGTTTCATATTATAACCACTCATTACAAGATAATAAAAACTTACACCGAAATCAACAAATATCATCTACCTTATCAGTAGAAGTTAGATTAAGTAAAATAAGTATGTGTATATTACCTTAAATCTTACAACACTTTGTAATCATGTGCATGGTCATGCGCACATTCAAATTATAATTGGTATAACGATAATATCTACTCACCTCCCCAACAAGATAAATAAGATAAACACTAATACAAAGGACAGACATTTATTAATTTGTATGAAACACAATGGCTTCTAATTTTGAGAGTTCAATTAAAAAAGGATCAGATTTGTTCTTTGATTTTCCTTGTTTTATATGTCAGGAAAATGAGATTAATACAGAGGCAGATTTCTATTGCACGCAGTGTTCCAAGTGTTACTGTGGAAAATGTGTTCAACAACATAATTATCTTTTTAAAAAGCACACAACTTTGGGAAAAGAAAAGATCAGCAGTTGGCCAGATGTTAAGGTAGCTGTGGACATAGAAGAGGAATGCCAGGAGCACAAGGGTGAGAAACTGACAGCATTCTGTGAGGACCACGGTACGTGAACTGATGTGTCATGTCTGCCATATCTACAGACACAAGTAAGTATGAGCACTGTATTATCTACACACACAAATAAGTACAATCACTGTATTAAATTTTTAAACTTGAACCATTTTTGAACTCATACATGCCATAATAACAAATGTTCCCAGCAAGTTTCATAAAAATTGGATTTAAAATGTGACTTTGTGAGTGTTAACACGGTATCATAAAAGCCATAGAAGTAAAACTACCCTGGCCTCTAGTGGCCATGTTTTGCATTTGACTGGAAACATGTTCAAACTCAGGCGAGATATGATTCGAATAATTATTCTGAGCAAGTTTTATGAAGATTGGACTGAAATGTAGCTTCTAATGTGTTGACATTGTTTTACTATAGACAATTCTTCCATATAAGGAAAACTGCCCCAACAGCCATATTTTTTCAAAACATCAGAGCCATTTTTGAAATTGCAAACATATCATTAAAACAAATGTTCTTAGCAAATTACATGAACATTTGACTACAATGTTTCACAAGGTTTCACTATGTCTATGTAAGGAAAACAGCTCGCCCACAACAACAAATTTTCAATGGACCACAACCATTTTAAAACTTGGCTGAGATATACTGACAATTAAAACAAATGTTCTGAGCAAGTTCCATGATGCTTGGGTGAAAAATATGTATCCATACAAACCAAACTTGCTCATCTTATTGCAGTGTTGTTGATTGCCTTTTGTCCGTTGTTCAGTGTGCGGCATCAACATTTACCTTTTGACTACTAAAGAAGCAACATTAATTGCCCCAAGTTCATGAACACGGTTTGCAATTGGATCATATGGGTCAAAAAACATAATTTCGAACAAAAACGCTTTCTAACACTTTGGAAGCCACAATTTTTTTTCCAATCTAATAATATATAATATAAACTTTCTCTGAACATTTGTTTTTAGTTTAAACCTATTTATTTTAACTTGATTGCATCAAAAGCATTAGGCTTATTTTAAGGCTTTCAAGTCCATTACCTAGGACTAGAACCAGTACATGCTGTCATAGGGGGAGATTGAAGGAACACTCCCTTTGGGGATTGAACCTGTGACATCACGGTTGCTAGGCAGACACCATATTCAGTACTCCACTGCAAGCTTTTTTACTTTTATTTTTTATTTGATTTGTTCTTATGACACATTGGATGAGTTCAAAAGTGATTCTCTGCCATTGCAAAACGTGGCCACTAGGAAAGGTGCAGTTTTCCTTACATGGCTAGTGTTGTAATTTTTAGTTTATGAACTCAATTTAGACTGCTTTGTTTGATGCCATCGGGGCATGGTGGACATTTGTTATTAGAACAGGATACCATGTGGTCATCATTTTGTAATAAAGATTAGCAACACTGGTCTGTTCTGGTGCTCGCAGAGTCTGCTTGTCAAATATGTCAACACTTGCAATAATAAATACCAATTAAATGTTAGGTCCTATCTGTGTCTGTCCACACATCCAAATATGGGAGGGTGGGCAGAATTGTATGAAAAGCCAGGTTGAGTGAGGGAGCTGGGAGAGAGTAGAATTGGACGTAGAGATGGAAAGATACAAGTAGTATGAGAGGGATAGTAGAATAGAACGTAGAGATGTGAAGATACAAGTAGTATGTGAGAGTTGGTGGCAGTTTTGAGAGAGAATGGATTTTACCTAGATTGTGAAGACAGTTAATAAATAAACATTATTGGTGTATATTCTCGCAGTGTGTAAATAAAATGTATAGTACATTATACTGTGTTGTGAAGTTATAAACTTTTCCCCCAAAATTGTAACACTAGACTGAATCATGAAGAACGTTTTAGAAGTCATATTTTTCACCCAAGCATCATGTATATATATATATATATATATATATATATATATATATATATATATATATATATATATAGAGAGAGAGAGAGAGAGAGGAGAGAGAGAGAGAGAGAGAGAGAGAGAGAGAGAGAGAGAGAGAGAGAGAGAGACAGAGAGACAGAGACACAGAGAGAGAGAGAGAGAGAGAGAGAGTATATAAAATATTAATGTCAATTCACTACAAAAAAAGCTCAAAATTGTAATTGTTTGCAGAAATTGCATCAATTTGGTCCTTATAACTGATAAAGTGAAGGCCCTACGCCAGGAAGGACAGTTTCATGAATTGTCAGGAATGATGGAAACATTACATGGGCTTTTTACAGAGAAAAAATATGACTTTGAGGAAAGTATACAACTCCTAGAGAAATCCCACAGCAAAACGTGCGAAGAAATAAATGCTTTACATAAGAAAATCACTGATCACTTAGATCACCTGCAGGAAGAAACTATCAAAGAGTTGGATACATTCCAAGCCACATTTAAGTCATCTTTCCACGAGGATATCACACATTGCAGTGAATCTGTCCAAACAATCAAAATTGCCAAAGAAGATTGGCAGAAAATGCAAGGCAAAAGTGAAATCCTCCATTTTGTTACATACATAAAATGCCTTGACCATACCAACAAAGCAGATTCTATTTTACAAGAAAAGGTAGTAGAGAAAGACATAACATTCACTTTCCAGCCCGATACAACTATTGACCAAAGATTGTCCAATATGATGGGCTTAGGAAAAATACTCAGCGATGTAAAGCAACCAACTAGGAGAAACATTACAACAGATGAACAACCCACACAAGCTGAACCTAATGAAGAGAATACTTCATTGACTTCATCCAAACAGCCTGACAAGGCACATACAATAAGTAATATGAATAATACAGACCAGATGCTTCATATTCTATCCAGTTCATCAAAGAATTCTGATTTTAAGGCAAATTTAACAAGTGATGTGAATGATTCTGACCAGGTGCTTCATATTCTATCCAGTTCATCAAAGAAGCCTGGTAAGGCAAATCTAACAAGTGATGTGAATGATTCAGACCAGGTGCTTCATATTCTATCCAGTTCATCAAAGAAGCCTGGTAAGGCAAATCTAACAAGTGATGTGAATGATTCAGACCAGGTGCTTCATATTCTATCCAGTTCATCAAAGCAGCCTGATAAGGCAAATCTAACAAGTGATGTGAATGATTCAGACCAGGTGCTTCATATTCTATCCAGTTCATCAAAGAATTCTGATTTTAAGACAAATCTAACAAGTGATGTGAATGATTCAGACGAGGTGCTTCATCCTGAGAACATTTTATCAGAGAAGCCAAGCGCTGGAAACCAATCAAGTGATGTCAAGAAGTCATCTCCAGTATCCAGCTCATACAGGTTGCCAGATCATAGAAATGAAGTGATTAATGTGAATAAGCCAGAACAACTGTTCATTCCTAAAGCAGTCTTTAGAATGATAGCTAAGACTAAATATTCAGTAATGGTTAAGAGTGACAGAGAAACATGCACTATATCAGGGATCTCAGAGACAGATGCTGGAGAACTTGTTATCATAGACAACTTCAACAATAAAGCAAAGCTGCTGGATAAGACCTTCAAAGTGGTGGCCCACTGTTACTTGCCTGGTTCACCACTGTCAATGTGCAGCATCAACTCCATTGCCTCCAGTCTGGTGGCTGTTGCCCTGGAAAGCAAAACGGTCCACTTCATAAGAGTTACCAATCGTCTGCTTAAGCGTTTGGTAAACGAAAGGACACTTGAGCTCAAACATGCATGCCAAGGTATTGCACATCACCTGGGCAGTCTGTACATAACATCTGGTACAGCACTGTACCACTACACTGTGGATGGAACTCAAATGATGAAGATGTATGAAAATACATCTGAACAACGGTCAGGTAATAATTTTATTACAGGATTGTAGGAATGTTTCAGAAAAACTATGATTTTTTACCATTACAATACTGTTTCTTGAAACAATCAGTTTCCACTTAAAATATAATAATGTATTATGAATGAAATAATATGTTATCTCCAATAGTTTTATTACAATTTTACACAGAGAAAGTTAAATATAAGAAAATGATATCCTTTTTTCTGATTTTTTTATATATATTCAGAACACTTAAGTCTAAGGTTTCCCATTTCATAGGTATCTTATTATATCTCAACATAACCTATACATTGGTTATAATCCTATATTAATTTTTTTTCCGCAAACCATTTTACTGTGTCCGAGTCACCGTGACCTTGATCTTTGACCTAGTGCCCTGAAAGTCAATGGGGGTCATCTGCGAGTCATGATCAATGTACCTATGAAGTTTCATGATCCTAGGCATAACCGTTCTTGAGTTATCATCTGGAAACCATTTTACTGTTTCGGGTCACCGTGACCTTGACCTTTGACCTAGTGACCTGAAAATCAAAAGGGGTCATCTGCGAGTCATGATCAATGTACCTATGAAGTTTCGTGATCCTAGGCGTAAGCAACCTTGAGTTATCATCCGGAAACCATTTTACTGTTTCGGGTCACCGTGACCTTGACCTTTGACCTAGTGACCTAAAAATCATTAGGGGTCATCTGCAAGTCATGATCAATGTACCTATGAAGTTTCATGATCCTAGGCGTAAGCGTTCTTGAGTTATCATCTGGAAACCATTTTACTATTTCGGGTCACCTAGACCTTGACCTTTGACCTAGTGACCTGAAAATCAATAGGGGTCATCTGCAAGTCATGATCAATGTACCTATGAAGTTTCATGATCCTAGGCCTAAGCGTTCTTGAGTTATCATCCCGAAACCATCTGGTGGACGGACATACGGACGGACGGACCGAAATGAGCAAAACAATATACCCCCTCTTCTTCGAAGGGGTGCATAAAAATACAACAGCCCTTTAAACATCAACTGATCATGCAATAAAGTTTTGTGTTGTAAAAATTGAACAAAGATGTTGGTCTGATTTTAAAATGTATTGGTATACAATTTTGAGGTATCTCTAAGTTTTGGATGGATTATAAAACAGAATTTGAATTTGCTTTTCAAAAGTCTTATGTCTTGAATGTAGTGGCAGGGAGATCTGGCTTGATAGTAAAAGTTGGTGGCTGAGAACAGAGTTACCAACAAACAAAAGTATTAATTTTAGTTACTGTACTTTACCATGTATTATGTACAACCATGTAGAACACACACCCAATTTGTGTATGCCAAATGGTGGAAAGAAGTTTTCTCATAAAGAAAACTTGCTAATGGAAATGAAAATTGGGGATTTTTTCAAATGTACAACTGGTTTATCATATGACTGAAATATTGACCAATGTAACTGAATGGATAGCTCTCATTTCGTATTAAAGATATGAAGTACTTTATGATCATGATGGTAGTTTACAATTGGCACTATTATTTTCACAAATTATAGATCATTTTGCTTAATATGTTGTTCGTCGATGGACTTGATGAGGACAACTCTAGTCATCTAAACCCTAGGTCTCAGGTCTGGTTTTGTCTGTTTGTGCGCAGATGGCTTATCTTGATCCTGACACAGCTTTTCTGTTTGCCTAAACCTCTTGGCGCCTTTGTAGATGGAAGAGCACCAGGTGGTGAGATTGATTGTGGATTGTTTCCATGTGTCTGGGCTGATTGAAAACGCTTTCAGTGAGGCTTTAAAAGTGTATTTGAAGTGTTTCTTTTGCCCACCGTGGAACTGCAGGCCTTGTTTCAGCTAGCAATAAAAGATTTGTTTGGGAAGCCTTTCTTCAGGCATGCTGGATTTGTGCCTTGCCCAGCAAAATTGGAACTGCATCAAGATATTGAAGAAGCAGGGGAGACCTGCCTTAGCCAATACCTCTGTGTCTGGGGTTGTGTTTTGCCACTTGATGCGGAGTATCTTCCTGAGACTTGTCATGTGAAAATGGTTAAGTTTCCTGGCATGGCCTTGACACACTGCCCATGTTTCAGATGCATAGAGGAGCATATGGAACACCACTGCACTGTATACTTTCAGCTCAGTCTGGCTGGTGATGCCTCTTTTGTTCCAAACATTTGGGTATAGTCTGCCAAAGGAGGAGCTGGCTCTATTTGAATGATCATTTCGATATAGATGGTGACATTCTGTGAAAGAATGCTACAAAATTAAGTGAAACGGTCCACGGTCTTGAGTATCTGGCCATTGACAGTAATGTTGGGCTCAACATAAGGCTTTCCAGGCACAGGCTGATGGAGGCCTTCAGTCTTCTTTGTGCTGATTGTAAGACCAAAGTTTGTGCAAGCCTTGGAAAACATGTCAACACAGCCTTGAATATCGGCTTCTAAGAGAGCGTTAAGAGCACAATCATTAGGAAATAACAGATCTCTGAAAATAGCTGTCTTAACCTTGGTTTGTGCTTGAAGCCTCCGAAGGTTGAACACTTTGCCATCTATGCCGTGTCTCAGGTTGACACCAACATCCTGGTCTCTAAAGGCATCTTTGAGCATGGCGGTAACATGAGACTAAACAGTGTTGGTGCCAGGACGCAGCCTTGTTTGACCCCGTTGTAACTGGGAATAGGTCAGACCCTCCACTGTCCTGGACTCTGACCTGCATCCCCTCATGGAACTGTTGTACCAGGGTGATGAATTTCCTTGCGCATCTGTACTTACCCATGATCTTCCACAGACCCTCTCTGCTGTGCCCCTAGTGTTCCACAACGCTTCGCTGAGAATCGACTTCCTGCTCTTTAACCAACTGGTGGTTCCTCTGCGCAGTCTGCTGAATCTAGTCTTCGCATGCTTTGGTAGACATATCTAGTTCTCCGAGGGTTATTGTGACCCATCATCTACTCTCACCAGGTTAAATGAAGACCAGTCAAAGCTGTTTGCCAGTGTGCGCACTGCGGACGTTGCAGTTTCTCAGAGCCACTGGTGAGAGCTGGGACCAATGGTGGACAAACTACCCCCTAGAGAACCCAACATGTCAACCACCAGAGGTACTACCTCGTCTTGAGCAACCCATGATAATTCAAGGGTCTGTAAAGGAATTTTTTGACAGTCAATTCTTACTTTTGTCATTGTCTACAGTGGTCTCCCTTTGATATCTTAATCATCTACACCATCCAATTGACCAGTCGCCAACTCCGCCCACATTTTGTCGATCAGCCAATCAGATATCGATTTTTCACACACCCCTCAGCAACGCTTATCTGGCCGCCATTTTGTCCGACAAACAAAGCGTGTCGTTCATATGGAATGGACGTAATTTTTAAGAGTTTACACAGATTTTATATCAAATGCATGATCATAACTGTTCAATCATTACTCAAAATTGTAGGTGCTATACATACTTTATAAAAGGTTATTATTTTATCTTTATTTATTGAACATATGAACGAGTAATGAGAAATCAAACACAATAAATCGTGTGTTCTATAAAAACCTGTTATACCGTTTGATGCACAATATTATTAAGCAGTTTGGGCAACATAATAATTGCCACACGTGCTAATTAATCTCAGCGTAATTGTCGATGATTAATAAATGACAGTATGTTGCGTGGATCTCAGAATGAAGGAACATTATGGCATTGTTAGGTACTGTACACAAGAAAAGAAAACTATTTAATTACTTAAATGATTTCCAATTATATATTTATTTTCAGTGGATCATAAACAAGGGAAATCATTATAAATTGTTAACTTAAATATTGTTTTAACTAAAGTAAAAACAACAAAAAGGTGATTTCAACGCGGCTTAGCCAGCTTAAAGCGACTTCAAGTGTAAAATGTACGGCTTATAATACAATAACAACATTTATAATACAACATATATTGATACGGGGAGAAATGTGAAAATTGCAATTAACATATAAGGGCCATCTTGTTATAAATAAAGACATGCATTATATGCTAAATGTATTCATTTCGAATGTTCGTGAACAGCACCGTGATACAAACATTTCATTTTTCGATAGTGAAATGTAACAGGTTCGCATTAAAAATAAATGAAATAAAATGCATATTAGACTATCTGTTAATGAAACCACGAAATTAGGCCTGTATTAAATTATGGTTACAATCAAAATTTAATTTATATCTAAATAAAAAAAATCGGTGTCTTTTTAAAAATAACACAATAAAACAAAGATCTAAACATTTGTAATAAACAAAAACCCCATCATGATATGGATGTGTCATTTGCATTTAATAAAAAATATTTTCAAAATTATATATGAATAGCCACCGGATTCACTGTCAGACGATTTAATACAAGTTCAAAATCAATATAAAATGAATGCTCATTTTTACAACGGATTTTTTTATCAACTTCCTATATAATGTATAAGAAACGTTTGTGATAGTCAGTCTGCCGTTAACTCATTTATTTTGATTACGCCATTTTTCTCTATGCATTTATGATTGTATTAAAGTTTTACAAAGCAGTTTAGTTTACTGTGCGGCTTTAAATAATTTATATTATAGAAAAAAGCATGATACCTCGTTACAAATATAGTATTTCGCTCACGTAATCCGCTATAATTGCGATCTGCTTGTCGGAGTTTTCTTATCACTAGACCACGTGACTATGTGGGCGGAGCGATCGATAATTTGGCGACTGGTCAATTCTCTATAACCATCACCCCCAAAATATAATTGTCAACAAAACACTGATTGGAGTATTATTACCCTCAGGACTTTGCTTTAAAAAAAATTGTGTGAGCATATGTGTTTATATATAAATTCTGATTTGCAATCCCGATCCAACAAGGATTTAAATAACACCGTGATTGCTGCACAGATACAATGCTAATAAAATACTGCGGAATGATCAATGTTCATCTATATTATGTGATTACAAAACTTCAGATTCTTAAGGGTCACTTTGCATCGAAGATTACTTCATAAGTATTCTTAATTACATGGTGTCAAAAAAACTAAAAAGACGTGTTTCAGAATCTATTCAAACATTTTGATTACTATAGAAACTGCTGCTTCTTTGTTCACTCCTACTTTTATGTTCTGTATGTAGATGACGACAGGGGTATAAACTGGTACATAATACATGGTAAAGCAGGTACTTGGATGAAGAATTTTATTTGTACTTTTAAAAAGAAATGTGTATATAACAACTGTCAAGAGCATTTTTTTACTCATCTCTTTTTTGTTATTCTATAAAAGAATTTCTATTGTAAATGTTAACACAAACTGTTCAATAATTAAAAAGAAAGATGATGGTATATTATAATTGGATTAATTTTGTGGATGAACAACTCATATTAGAACTTGGAGGTCGAATATGTAACAAAACTTGATGACGTGATGCTTTTATTCCATCATGAATGCTGTGTAAACCTTCTTCTTCTAATAAATGCAGGTACACACACACACAAACACTAATATTCTCTTTAGATGTATCTAGATTGATATTTAGATGTATCCACTTTACATTCAATTTTACAGTTACTTCCTGTGCAGTGAGTCCAAGTGGAGACAGGATATTTGTGACAAACGAGGTCAATAACCAACTGGTCACACTGTCCAGGGATGGCAAAGTGCTCTCAACCCTGACTGACCCTGCACTGAACTGGAGAGGTCAACTTGACTTACCTGGCCTCCATGTGACTAACTCAGGAAAAGTTCTGGTTTGTGCAGGATATAACAGTGCAATCATTAAATTGGATACAGATGGGAGACTGACAGAGGTGGTCACAGATTGTTTGGACAAACCAATGTCTGTCTACTACAGTAAAATTTCTAGCACACTCATTGTGGGAATGTGTTACTGTGACAACATAATTGTTATGAAAGACTATTTACAACTTTAATGATTATTTCCCTATGATCACGAGTGAAATAACAAACAATCTTACACTGACATGAACACATTTTCTGTTTCGTTTATGCCCCTTTTTCAAGAAAATAATTAATAGTTGTTTCCCTTTCGCTGAAAAGTTACCCCTTCTCCTTTGCCGTGCCTCAATACAGTTCAAAACACAAAATGACGTCATTAGTGTGACGAAATGACGTCATTATACCATCAAAATTCTCCAGTTAAAGTCTTTTAAAATGTAAATAAACGGTGAAAAAGCATAAAATAAAAAGAAAATGTGTTGGATTCGGTGGAATGTTGATTTTAATTCACTCATGATCATAGAAAATATATACATAATTATTTATGATGATTTAAAAATAGAAAAGGGATCGAGTTCCGAAAATTTGTTCTTTTCACCGGTGAAAAGAACAATGTGTTTATTTTCACTGCTGTTATTTCACAGCAGAAATGTCATATTTTATCATTAGGTATAAAAGAAAATAATGTCATAGCAATTTTCTTATTTATAAAAATGTCTGTTCAATATTATACTATAACTACATAATTTTATTTAACTTAACATTACTACTTTAAAAGAACATGATAACTATATGTTTCCCATATATAAGTTCTTTTTTCATATAGTTATAGTATTTGCTTAAAACTCTTAAAAGCAATCACGAATACATTTTTTTTTTACAGTGTGGAAACAGAAATTCTTTGTGAATGATTCTATTTATTTTTTCAAACAGAATATGATGAAATATCGAACATAAAGTAAGGGGAAAAGAGTCAAAATTTAAATAATAATATACACAAACATTTGCTTAATATAGTCGTTTGTTTGTTAATTTAAAGCGTTAGTTATTATTGTTAACTTTTCTATGTCTGATTCATTTGGAGTTTGATTAGCATATTGATTGAATTGTTGCTATTGAATCTATTTGTTACCATTATGTCTTTTTAAATTTGTACTTTCAACATCTGTATACCACACTGACCATTAATATAATGCATTTCTTATTTTTAAAGGTTGTTTAAAAAAATTGTATCAGCACAAAACATATTGATTTAAAAAATCTATTGATGCTGCATTCAAATAAAATAACAATATAATAAGCATCCCCCCCAAAAAAAGAAAAGAGATGTAGACAGCCTACAGGGGGAGTCTGGTTGGGATGATAATTTATTGCCTTTTTGCAATTTTGCCAATTATTACAATAATAAAATTAATTTGTATCAATGCATTAGTAAAATATGAACTAAAATAAGTATTGAAATTAAAAGGTGAGATTATAATACATCTTATTCAAGTAAAATTAATTAAATATTGAATTTATATCAATATTTTAACACGTTTGGTTGTAAATTGTCTAATGTATGTAAATATATCAAAGATGCTTTTGTTATAACAAATGCGATCCTTAATAATATGTTTAATAAATTTTATTACTGTCTCGATAAAACTTACGTGTTCTTGCAATTAATTGTGTTTATTTGTATTTTTATTCTTAAATGACTATTGTATGTCAATTAATGTTATGTTGTTATACCTATTTATGAGACAGAAATTTATGAGTATATTTGTTTGAAGTAAGTATGAAGACGATGTACTGTTGTCACAGAGTTACAAATATTATTATATTATTATTTGATTTTGATTGTTGATTGAGTACATTATAAATTCATACAAAACAATAGTTACAGTTTCAAAGATATTGAATTGATTTCTGTGAATATGTTTGAATATAATTTCTTTGTCTACTGAATTGCAGTAGAAGGTTACTTGGAACCACATGTTTAACTTGATATTGATTACATTGTGTTAGTTACAGTCTTGGAAGTCTTCTCATGTTAAATTCACACTCAATATGCAGACTGTATGCTGACTGTATGCTTATCAGCTCTAGCTATAAATAATGACTGTGACTAAAGATTCTTAGACTATGTGCTAATTAATTACAGTCTTATAGAAGTAAGGAAGTAAGGTACTGTATGTTGGATGAGAGATAGATATGATTGGTCAGTGAGATGTGTGGGTGTGACTTGGCATTAAGGATCTGTATGATCGATGGATGAATGAGAGATAGGATTGGTCAGTGAGATGTGTGGGTGTGACTTGGTTCTAGGGATGAAAGGGTTTCAATATAGTGACAAGTTAGTTTATGAAGGTAGGAAGTAGAGGTCAGTAAGAGAAAAGTTAGAAAGTCAGTTACAAGTTAGAGAGACAATTGGAAATAGGAGGATGGAATTTGTTAAATAAAATCTGATAAGAATTTAATAGAGTTAAGAAGGAATGCTTAAGAATGTAATATATGAAGATGGAATTTGTTGAAAATTATGTGAACTATAAATGAATAAAAGAGTAAACGCAGAAAGCGAGTTATGTTGTGCCATTAATAACAAGGGCATAGATTTCCGCCGGTCCGGTTACACTGTTGTATAAGTATAAATAAAAGGTCTGTCTTTCTGTCTGTCTGAGCAAGTAAAAGGAATATATTTACACCTTGTTTGATAAATTGTCTCAGTTGCTTCAGTTGAAACCAGATAATAATCAACAACATTTGGTTATCAAATGACACCTTATTTTAGCCATAATAGGGGTATTTAGCAAACAAGCCAATTGCATTATGACACGTGTGTTATGACACGTAAATTGGCGGATAAATGCACAAAGCCAAAATTAAGGGATAGAATAGACCTTCCTTGTGAAGAAGAAGTCGGAAAATCAATGACATCTTTTCCTATGGACCAATAATTAATTTGTTCCTAACCTATTTTTTACACAAGAGGACATTGGCTGTTACTTAATTTTGAAATTATTTTAACAAGCGTCTACATTGTTTCCTACAGTTTTTCCATCTGAGAAATTGGTACCTTTTTAATAGTTTTAGCTTCTTATGTCAATTTTTTATTGACTTAAGGATGAAAAATAAACAAATGAGACTGTCAGTTAGTTAGTCATCATTAATCAATAAGTTAACTAAAATGAATTGTTTGGCTACTTATCGATTGGCTCACAGTTGTGACCAGGTTTAAAAGTTGATCGCAATACTGTATGCTGGCTTATTATACAGAGGCAATAACTTTATCGGATTGGGGTATACTATTTTGTTATGTTTTGCAAATAGATCTAAATGAAGTGAAAGTAGTTTTAACAAATTTTCATTCCAAGTCCATGAAAACTCGGTAAAAATTCCATTTAATAGTACATAGGAACAAATTTTCTGACAGCAAAAATGTAGGAAAAAATGCTCGGACTGTCAAAATAAAATAGGAACCGTTATCAAGGTTGTAAAAATAATGTAGGAAACAATGTCCACCTGTGTCAAAATAACGTAGGAACCATTTTCTGTAGGACGCTATGTCAGGATACATTTTCTGCAGTGACACATCATATTGGCCTTGGGGTAAACCTGATATTATATCATCTTCATTCATCTACAAATATTGTAAATTGTAGCATAATTGGTGGATCACAAAAACGTACATAAGTCCACAAAGTTTTCATTGAGATTTATTTGTGTAGATCTAGCTTTAACACAAACGCTTTCCAATATTTGTAAAATATCAGATAAAGTCGAGGCCTAGCAGCCTTGCTACAAAAACAAATCCTGTGCCGTCTACAGTACAGCCCACGCGGAACAAACATAATCCTTGTTCACGCCACGGCCAGAATCGTTAGTACTCACCAGCTGCGTCCTGTTTTCAGGTGGCGTATTGCCGAGTCACTCGGCATTGATCTGCGCAACGACGCTGAGTCTGTATTAACCTCGCGTACTTTCCCTGAATAAATCCGCAGCATACGTACGCGGCGGATCAAGTGAAAAGATATAACAATAGGCATATATTTTTTGGCGTTTACTCAAACTGGAAATCTGAAATTCGATGGCAACGATCATAGCTTCATTGCTTTATCCATCCGTTTAACCAATTTTTATCGCTTAGAGGTTAAACGACCTTAGACAGCTAATTGGTGTTTAATGTCAATAAAGGTGTGAAAAACTCGCGAGTCAGTGTTTATTACATGTATTCCCTATCAGAGCAGTACGTGTACGAAAAATAAATGAAATAATCCAGACGATTTATTTACATGCTAACGCAGCGTAACTGTTAACAGATATTCACTTTCATTTTTACCCGTTATCAGAAAGTCACCGAGAAGCATGTTTTTTTACTGCGAATGACGCAATAAAACATTTTTTTGTACATGATCGTATTGCATTCATATTTAAATTTAAATTCACTCGTCCAATGAAAGCTGTGTCCCATAATGCACTGTACTCTTTACACTTCTGTAAAATGGCGTAGGCATGGTGGTGTTTATGAATTTCTTAAACATATTTATCGTCATAAATGTTTAAGATTATTTTGCCGTAAATGATGTTGCAATTATATTGGATTATCGAATAAATGTGAACATTAGAAAAGCTGTATGTATACAGTAATCCCTACGATTTGGTTTATATGCATGAATTGGCAAATCACCGAGGTCACTGATATCCACTGCGGTTATCATTTTTTAAAGATTTTTATTTGATGATGCGCATAGACTTAATGGCGTCATATCGCAGGTCGCCTGGGCATGTCTCGGCGGGCAGATGTGAAGCATCGCTGCGAAATACGACGTGCCGCCGCATACCGCCACGGCTTCAAAGGCCGACTCGGCATCCACTCGTTGCGCCTTGACTCCGCGGATTGCGAAATATGACTGTTCCGCGAGGGCTGTACTGTATGTCCAGCTGTGTGCGTGGTACTACATTTCCTACTGAAGTGAATAAATTAATAAACATTGAAACACTCGACAGTAACGTGTGCAAATTCTGATGGGACGTGTGCAGATGTTTCCAAAAATTACAACGTAAATATGACATATGCAACAGAAATTAACTAGTACCTACTGAATTGTTTGACTCTAATTGGATACATGTAGATGTTTATACCTCTGAAAACCATGTTTTAAACAAATATTAAAATTTAATTCTTTGAAGAAATCTGGGAATTGCAAGAAACATCACTTTGCTATTATTAGCAAATCAAACTATATAGTTGTTGTGTCCTAAAATGTTTACTTCTGAAAAGTCATACAAGAAAAACTATTTCATCTGTTGAAGCCAAGTATGAAAATGATCCAGTATAATACATAGTGCAGAATAACCAATACTTAAAATATCACCCCTCCCAGAATAGTCAGGGATGATGATTAAGATAGAATTTGGGATCCAAACCTGGTCAATTTTTTTTAACGATAAAAGAAAATCTTACCTGTCCGGTTGAGCAAATGAAGTTGAAGAATGTCGGAAGTGGAGAACCAAAGGCATGTATCTGTAAGAGAAGTGACATTTTGTAAATCTCATGTAAATCTTATGTACCAGCACTCAAACTAGAATACCATAATTTATGTTTGTATGATAATGATCAAAGTTTTCAAACCCATTTTTAGTGCTTATGAACATCAACCGCCTGAGAAGAACACACACTTGCCTACAGTGGGCAGTCTGGATTCCCCAGACAAAAATCCTTCTACATTTCACCTGAGTATAATGGTCACCTGTCTATAACATCCGAATATATTTCACTTCCAAAGCCATTTGTTACATGTATAAAGCAGTCTTCAGTTGAGTTTGCTATTGGAACTCCTATTTCATAATAAATAAATTGGAACTACCTTCCAGGGCAGGTCAGATAAGCAGAATCATTTAAATAGTGAATAAGTATGAGAAGGTCTGAAACAAGAGCTGTCAGAAGACAGCGCACTTGACTTTTCGAGTGCTTTGCAGTATAACGTAAGCCATCATGGGGAAATTGTTCATATTCAATAAGGTCAAGGAAATATAGTCATATTCTAACTGGAAGAGGACCATAACTGAAACATATTGATCGCTATGTTTTCAACAAGAGGGCCATGATGGCCCCGTATCGCTCCACTGTTTTTTCTTTGCGAAAAAAGCGTGTATTGCGCATGGGTTGAAATGTACTCAAGCATGCGACTTTCTCTTTCTATCCCTCGTCCCACTGGGCGCTTAAAGTTGGAAGGGTGAGCATTTTTATATATGGAAAAAGTAACTACCGTGTTAACTAAACAGACAAAAAAGCCCGGGAATTGTGGCACAGGTCCTTTGCTTATAACCTAGGTACATTTATCTCTCCAAAAGATATTGTCGTTCTTTCTATTTCTCATATTTTTAGATGCTGAAGATCAAATCTACGCATTTGATTTGAAACAGATTCACAAGACCCATAGGAATCAAAATGCCTTAACCCTTTACCAAACAACACATTTTGGACTTTCCCAATTTGTAAGAGGTTGCAGACGTCAATTGAATTAAAATGGAATATGAAGGAAATGATCAAGTAGGGTAGAAATAATTGTAATAAAAGGAGAAATTGCTCATCAACCCACACATCCCTAAGACCAACAGGCCTGAGAATATTATGATAATCTAAAGTTTATTTCTTTATATTTATAAATGTATTTAATTAAGTAATACATTTGACTTCTAAGATCAATTCATAACTTAAATTAAGAAAATTTCAAAATGGTCCGAAATATATATGGATTGTTGAGCAATTGACAATCATTTCAACAATTCATGATCAGTCACGATTCACAAATGGAACAATGAATCATTAGTTATTAAAAAGCAGCATATATGATAGTTAGGAACATTGCACTTCCTTAATTTCAACACCTTCTCTTGGATACAAAGTTTGAGTTTACCGTGCAGTATCATATATTGACTTTCCTTGAAATAATTATGTTCATGGAAGTTGTGTTTTTAAAATCAATAATATATTATTAAACTGGTTTTAACACTACAAAAAAGACATGAAATTAACATGTCATCCCAAATATTTTCATCCGGATATATGGTCACTTTCGACATATTTAAATAAAACCCGACTTTTTTCAGTTTATAAGAAAAACATTCATAACACATGTTCTTACTTCAATGCCTTTGTAAGGAGTCACCATCTGACCTAAAATGGCACTAAATTACAGGGTTTTATCTCATGTTTACAAGATGTTGATGTTGTTGTTGGTCACAGCCAAACGGCCGCAGTAATCTCCACTGGTAAACGTCACATGTTCAGTTTTGTGACTCCGGGGCCGGGTCAAATTTGAGCCCAGGGGAATAATTTGAACAAATTTGGTAGAGGACTATTAGATATCACTACATACCAAATTTAGTAGCCCTAGGCTCTATAATTAAGAACAAGAAGATTTTTAAAGTTTGCACAAAATAGGCCTTATTTAAGCATATGTTCATTTTTGTGACCCCTGGGGCAAGGTCAAATTTGTTCTTAGGGGCATAATTTGAACAAACTAAGCAGAGAACTATTAGATGGGACTACCTACCGAATTTGGTAGAAATAGGCCCAATGGTTATGGACAAGAAGATTTGTTATAGTTTGCACAAAATAGGCCCAATATAAGCATATGTTCAATTTTGTGACCCCTGGGGAACGGTCAAATTTGATCCCAGGGGCTTAATTTGAACAAACTTGGTAGAGGACTATAAGATGTCATTACATACCAAATTTGGTAGCCCTATGCCATACGGTTATGGACAAGAAGATTTTTAAAGTTTGCACAAAATAGGTCTTATATAAGCAAATTTTCGATTTTTTTGACCCCCCAGGGCAGGGTCAAATTTGACCCCAGGGGCATAATTTGAAAGAACTTGGTAGAGGACTAATAGATGTCACTACATACCAAATTTGGTAGCCCTAGGCCCAATGGTTATGGACGAGAAGATTTTTAAAGTTTTCACAAAATAGGCCTTATATAAGCAAATTTTCATTTTTTTTACCCCCCCCCCGGGGCAGGGTCAAATTTGACCCCAGGGGCTTAATTTGAACAAACTTGGTAGAGGACTATAAGATGTCACTACATACCAAATTTGGTAGCCCTTGGCCCAATGGTTATGGACAAGAAGATTTTTAAAGTTTTCACAAAATAGGCCTTATATTAGCAAATGTTCAATTTTTTGACCCCCGGGGCAGGGTCAAATTTGACCCCAGGGGCATAATTTGACCAAACTTGATAGAGGACTATAAGATGTCACTACATACAAAATTTGGTAGCTCTAGGCCCAATGGTTATGGACAAGAAGATTTTTAAAGTGTGCACAAAATAGGCCTTATATAAGCAAATTTTCAATTTTTTAACTCCCCGGGGCAGGGTCAAATTTAAACACAGGGGCTTAATTTGAACAAACTTGGTAGAGGACTATAAGATGTCACTACATGGCAAATTTGGTAGCCCTAGGCCCAATGGTTATGGACAAGAAGATTTTTAAAGTTTGCACAATATAGGCCTTATATAAGCAAATTTTCAATGTTTTGACCCCCGGGGCAGGGTCAAATTTGACCCCAAATTTGGTAGCCCTATGCCATACGGTTATGGACAAGAAGATTTTTCAAGTTTGCACAAATAGGCCTTATATAAGGAAATTTTTAATGTTTTGACCCCCGGGGCAGGGTAAAATTTAACCTCAGGGGCATAATTTGAACAAACTTGGTAGAGAAAAATAAGACGTCACTACATAGCAAATTTGGTAGCCCTAGGCCCAATGGTTACAGACAAGAAGATTTTTAAAGTTTGCACAAAATAGGCCTTATATAAGCATAATATTATGTTCAATTTTTTTACCCCCCGGGGCAGGGTCAAATTTGACCCCAGGGGCATATTTGAACAAACTTAGTAGAGGACTATAAGATGTCAATACATACCAAATTTAGTAGCCCTAGGCCTAATGGTTATCGACAAGAAGATTTATAAAGTTTTCACAAAATAGGCCTTATGTAAGCAAATTTTAAATTTTTTGACCCCGCGGGGCAGGGTCAAATTTGACCCCAGGGGCATAATTTGAACAAATTTGAAAGAGGTTTCACCACAGCAACATTCCTGAGAAATTTCATCAGATTCGGACCAGTAGTTTAGGAGAAGAAGATGAAAAAGTTAACGCACGGACGTACGCACGCACGGACGCACACACGACGGACACAGGACCATGACATAAGCCCCGCTGGCCTTTGGCCAGTGGAGCTAAAAAGTGGTACATTAAAGACGATTCTGAGTTCAGGTCTAATAAGATTATATTTTAAGTTTGATAGCAATAGCTTGGGTGGGATGGTTGGACGGTCTTTCAAAAATAAAATAAAATAATAGAAATAAATATTTGTGCTTTTTTACCATGTTTCAAAAACAAAAAAAGTATTTTTGTGTGGGGGTGATGGAGAGGGGGAATAATGTGGGTATGTGGTCATTTATTAGATGATATTTCAAAAATAAGGAAAAAAATATCATTATATTAAGTATAAAAAGGGGCATAACACTAAAAATAATGTTGACAGAGTTATGCACCTTGACCTACACAATTGTTTTGTTGCCATAAAGAAGTATTCCAAGTTTGAGTTCACTATATTTGATAGTGTTAAAGTTATTTGAGTTTGTAAAAAAATTCTCGCCAGTGCAAGTAGTATAGCTCTCATTTTTCTTTGAAAAGTCGAGCTAAAAGGGGGTTGTTATACGGAATAGGGGGTTACGAGGTCTTATTTTCTTATGACAAGAGCAGTCAAAAAACAGTACATGACTTTGTACACTCTGCTTTTCACTCCTATTGATATAATGATGTATGTTTTCTGTCAATTACCTAAAATAATGACCATGAAGTTGTTTTTTTAATTTGACGTAGTAACCTAGTTTATGATCCCTTTTTGTCCCAGTTTAACTCGGCAGTGTTATAATTGTTCTCAGCAAGGTCTATGCAGATTGGGTAAAAGCATCTGACCTGGATTTCAGACTGTGTCAAATCATTGCACCTGTAATTGTAAAATCTTATATAGAATGAAACTTACCGCAAAGCAGCATATCATAACCTATGGACACCCATCATATTGTATCTCAATCTGAAATCTCAGAGAAAGCCTAGGAACAGTTACTGTGTGGCCAATTTCCTGGGGTGGAAACATATCACCATTAGTTATACGTTGCAAATCACAACACCCATTCAGTGAGCATGTATAAAATAAGGATTGATCGTTAAGTTCATAATTATTATAATCTTCTCACTGTAAAAGTACCACAACAATTCCTTTATGTACACAATGGTTACTGGGTACATATTAACATTCATGTATGCTGACCATCATGCAGTTTACTGGAAAAGGCAATTATGTTGTTAGTGTTTCTATAAAGATATAAATCAATTCAGAAGCTCAGTTCAGTTAAAAATCCTTAATTAATCTGGCCCCTTTTCTTTCAATTTAGTTGAAACAAGGGACAAAATTGTCACAAAACCAGGTTTTCAATAAAAAAAAAGTCTGATTAAGGGAGACAATTCAAAATGTGCATAGTTACCCCCCCTTGTTTCAAATTAATATATTTTTACTCATGGCGACCTTGATTTCATTTTGTAAAAAAAAGTGCATTGTTACTGATTGATCATCATAGTTACCCCCCTTGTTTCAAAATCAATATATTTTTAGTCATGGCAACCTTGATCTTAGAGATATCGACGTAATTCTTTCGCGCGACACACCATCCAATGATGGTGAGCAAATGTGCCAAATGATTTTAAAATCTGAAAATGAATTACATAGTTATGGCCAGGACAAGCTCATTTATGGCCATTTTTGACCTTTGGACTCAAAATGTGACCTTGACCTTGGAGATATCGACGTAATTCTTTCGCGCGACACACCGTCCCATGATGGTGAACAAATGTGCCAAATGATTGTAAAATCTCACAATGAATGACATAGTTATTGCCCGGACAAGCTCATTTATGGCCATTTTTGACCTTTGAACTCAAAGTGTGACCTTGGAGATATCTACATAATTCTTTCGCGCGACACACCGTCCAATGATGGTGAACAAATGTGCCAAATGATTTAAAAAATCTCACTATGAACGACAAAGTTATGGCCCGGACAAGCTTGTTCCGCCCGCCCGCCAGCCCACCCGCCTGCCGACATTCGCCAATGTGATTTACTAAAAATGCATTGTCATTTAATATGTTATTTTCTTATTCAAAAGTTGCATTTGAATGCCAAATGTATTTCGAAATGAAAACAAGAGATGTGTTTGTCAGAAACACAATGCCTCATAATGCGCCGCTTTGAAGCCATATATATGACCTTTGACCTTGAAGGATGACCTTGACCTTTCACCACTCAAAATGTGCAGCTCCATGAGATACACATGCATGCCAAATATCAAGTTGCTATCTTCAATATTGCAAAAGGTATGACCAATGTTAAAGTTTTGGTTAAAGTTTATCGGACACACACACACACACACATATAATGACAGACAGGCCAAAAACAATATACCCCCGATAATATGACAAACATTTATTTTATGAAATTCTTAAACGCATTTATCGTCAATTTTGGTTAGATTTTGCTTTTGAAAATGAAAAACATTATTATATTGGATTATTAGAGAATGAATATTGTTTAAGAATGGTTTATGTATTCTGTGGTCAAAAAGAGTGTTTATATATAAGCTTCATATCCATAATTATTGTGGAACCCCTTATTTAATTTTGAAAGGTACTTTTTTCTTATTGCATTTCATTTTTAGTTCTTCGCTTGTGAATAACTAAGGTTTATACAACATTTTGCAAGCCAGATTTGTTAAAGGCAGTAAAAACCTGATAACTGCAGCATCCACGCAGAGAAAGAATTCAGGGCGTACAAGAGTATACTTTACGTAACATTTTTGCATCATGAAAATAGTCCACTACATGTTACGTTAAAATCGCGAAACACAGCTCTCCTTAAACATCACAGGAGCAGGTCATCCAATAGATGCATTCGCTAAGACGCAGCAGGACTTGCGAATGAACTCTAAAATACACACATGCACAGCGCAACACTGCAGCTAAGCCAAACATGCCATATGTCCCGGATTGTCCGAGAAAAGAAGAACGTGTCCCGCAGTCCCGAAAATCTGTCGAATGTCCCGGATCTTACAAAATCCATATATACATGTACATTATCTTAGGCTTAACTGCACCTCGAATCACTGTGTTTGCACTAATCCGCAGCGTCTCCATGGCAATGCCTACCCGAATAGGTGACGTACTATGCTACGTGTCAAAATCGATCAATTTACAGGGGTCCTGTTATCATATCGATTGTCTCACGTTCCCAGTCAAACCGAAAAGGCGGCATTGTTTAATGTGGTTGTTAATTGGCTTTTATATACTGATTTTATTGCAGTTTGTTGGCGCATGCAGTAAGATCATGCAGACGATGAGCGTCGTCATTTTCATAAGCGTGTGATTTTATGGCAGTTTGTTGAATTAATTACGCACAACTGTAAATGTTTCGTTTGATTCTCAAACAAGATAAGTATTGATGCAAAGCATCAAAGGGCATCGGGAATTTCAGTGTAAAAGTCACTCAATGAAGTTACAACGATTTTTTTCTACTGTAAATATTAATATATTGGCCGATTATTTTAAATAAAAGAGAAAAAGATACTGGTATAACCATTATCTATAATTTTGTGTTATAACCCCCAAATAACCATTATCTATGATTTTGTGTTGTAACCCCCAAATAATTCATAGTTCATTTTATTTACATTGGTTTCCTTTTTTTAAATGGCATCCGTGTGCAGTTTTCATTAATGGAACAGAACTGTGTAGGTTTTAAAAAATCTGCTTCATCTTGTAAGCGTTATTCATATTTTTCTCAACTTCAAGGGGAGATGATTCTGAACTTATTCTTACGTTGCTCATTTACGATAGGGTTTGAGTACTCATTGATATGAAAACACTGCAAAAGTTTAAAAAAATTGAATGAAAACTGTAAATTGCATAAAGAAGCTGCATTTTGCAATACTTTGAAATTCAGTAAAATATCATAATAGATTTATTGCTCCGATATTCATCATTTTCAATAGGGTTCGAGTAATACTGATATAAAAACACTTAGATTCAGACGAAAGTTGTGAAATCTTTTAAACAAGTGGAAATTGTTTATTTTGTCAAATTTAATAGAAAAAAATTCTGGACTTATTGTCCGGATGTTTCTCATTTTAAATGAGGTAAAAATGCTCATTGATATGAAGACACTGTAAGTAAGGAAAGAATCTGATGAAAAATGTTGACATAATCATCTAACCAAGCAGTTTTTCACTTTTATTTTTAAATTCAAAGAGACATAATTCTGGACTTATGGTCCGATATTGCTCATGTAGAGTTTGGGTTGGGTCCTCATTGATAAAAAAAAACCTGTGCAAGTTTGGGAACAATCGGATGAAAATTTTGGACTTCGAACAACGATTTCAAAATTTCTCAACTTCTAAGAAAGATAACTATGGACGTAATTGTCGGATAATGCTAAAGGGGCACCATACCACCTGGATAGTAATACGTGTCGCGCTTCGCGCTCTATATGTGGTTCTTAATAAAAAAAACTTTAAGGAGTGCTTGACTCTAGGGAAACGAGTTGCTGGGACACAGCTCCTCCTTGATAAGCAGCTGCTTCCTTTATCGCAACTCATTGTTACAATCAATAATACATGTCGCGCTTCGCACTCTATATGTGGTATGGATAGTACTTAGGGCCTATGATAGACAACCATAAATACATGGATAATAGATGTGTTGTTTGCATTTATTTGTTAATATAAAAACACGTGTATTTTTTTATAAGATATTTAAGTGATGTAAGAAATTTTAATTAACGTTGTCACCACGCGGCATCCATTAATATTAATAAAAATGTCAAATTGTAGTAAAATGGATTTTAAAATGTCTACATAAAATAAAGCTTTATTATATTTATTAACCTGACTGAAAAAAATTGTCAGTCGCCGAACTGTTCCGTTCGTGCTGGAACCCGGGATTGAACTGATGCCTTTAGATGATTGTTGCATAAACAACTTCAGTCTAACGCTCTCCCAACTGAGCTATTCCGGCTGACATCATTTATGTACTGCTATTTGGTAAAGTTGTGTATAGCGATCGTTATTATATGTCTATTAATAAACTAATACATTGTACTTTTTCGTACCACTACGCCTTCCAATAAACTTGCTTGCGCGGTAGGTCGTCAAATATCATACTACATTGATTCTCCACTAAATAAGCAATTTAGAAACCACAAAATAAATATATTTTGATTATGTTTTGTTTTTATACAAAACCAGAAAGTTTCGCGTATTTGCCCAGTCCCTGTGATCTTTCCCCTGTGATCAGTTGTGGATCCGTTATTAATTAAAACAATTAGCTTTGCATTATTGGCAATAAATGTTGTAATAAATGTTATAGGCACAAATGCAGTACTTATTTACACTAATTTACACAAAAAATCACCACTATGCAAGATATTCTTAAAACAAAAATATATACATTGATCCGTAAAATAACTTCTCCTCCCATAAGCGAAAAAAAAATGCATTACATACTAGTCGCCGCTCTCCAGAGCGACGCCAATGAGCATTATTCAGTTTGTAATCCGAAACACGCTTCCGAATTTTAATGCTTAAGCGACATTAACAAATTCTAGCGTCAAATAAACAGTGCTTTATCCCAGAGACTATGTCTCTGTTTATCCCTTGTCTCAATAAAAAGCGCGCGAAAATTATGCAGACATGTAGGAAGTAGCATGGAAAGTGTGGGTGTATTTTGTGTTGTATAAAACATGAACATCACGTCAGGCGATTTACGCGTGTTCAGTGGAAAAATTAACCGCCAAGATTGGACGTTATTTTATCACATCTATTGGCTATCACGTTACCCGCTGATCCTGACGGTACTGAAGAATTTGGAAGATTACAGCGTAATCATAGTAAACACCCGCTTTATTCCGATAAACAGTACTTTATGACTTTGCACAGTAGGATTGAAAACAATTGAAACAGGAAACCAAGTGTCATATGTATCACATCGTTAATCAATATAAGTTAACTAAGAAATATACACGATAGATTTATAAAAATATGTGTCTCTGCAACAATATTCAGTGACAACACGTAATGTTTAATGCTGAGTTTGCTTTTTAAGCATACCTTTCAGTAATGCCTTTGTATAAAATTCAATTATTTCTTTATGGAACAAAATTATTCAATGAAAATTATAAAGGTTATAGAAATATCTCAAGTCCGAAGTAAACGTTGTGATTTGAGCGTAAATAGTGCCGGAGGTATTAATGAACAAGTACTGGCCAGAGCTATTCATTTGCAAAACTGTGTAAGATGTCAGGACATGGCATACTTCTTTTTATTGAAAAGGACATATCAGCTTTTGCCTATAACTTTCTTATATTATTATTGAAATAAGGTTTAACATGTAAAATCAAAGTTTATAGTCTGAACTAAACTGTTTTGGGCTGTTCTCAATATTTCTAAACTGATTTCATTATTTATTAAATTTTCTTAATAACATCTAAATTCACGATAAACATGTTCAACATGAAAAATATGGAGCCTTCAATAAACTTGAATAGTTCCATTTGTGTTCTCTAGATTTTCTTAACGTATGTCTTTATTCAATTTTCGTTATAAAGTCTAAATTTACGATTAAAAAATAAAAACACGCAAAAAATAAGTGATTTTTTTCTGCGTTTATTATGGATGATTAATTTCAGCAAGATAAAGGTCTTGAAAAAAAAAAGATCGATAACAGGAACTTTTTAAATCTTCAAATATATTCGATAAAATCGTTTCGCCTTCTTGTTTTGTTCAGGGACCTATACAAACATTTATGTCCCTGTTGTTTTCTTCAGTACCGTTTTGGAGGCGCGCGCGAGTCTTCAGGGGTGGTAATCCGGGAGTTATCAATTTCTGGGATTGTCTATAGTAACAAATGCGCTACGAAGTTTATATGCGGCCGTGGTTTTGCCCACGCGTTTCCTGCAGATATGTGACATGTACTTAAAGTAATTTGGTGCTCTTTTTTAACGCAAAAAAACATGTGGCTTGTATCTAGTAACGGAAGTAGTAATGTCTTATTTGACGTTAATAGATCTTGTGTATTTCGAATAGTCTTTTTTAGCAATTTACGATGTGAAAAAAATGTCTATATATATCGCTATAGTTATGTATACATGTCCTGGAAAATCGACATAAGTCCCGGAAAATTGAGCTCAATGTCCCGGAATTGGTCTGAACATTTATGGCATGTATAGCTAAGCTATTAATTAGCAATGTTAATAACATTCCTTATTAGATAACCTGGAGAAAAACAGAAAAAACCAATACCATTATAGTAAGGGATCAATAGAAACATTATTTCATTCTGTAAAACAATACAATAGTAATGAAAAAATGATTTAATTTTAATGTGCACATAAATTCCATTGCATTATTGCTTCATAAAATAAGTTACACACTGTTAATTGTGAAAAATCATGACAATCAGAAATAATTTATGCATATTTGCTAATTCTGAACAGAATTAGGACAAAAGGGTTTGTCTTTGATCATTTTTGATATTATTGTGATATATGTTTAAAAAATACTTATATTACTATTAAAACAAGATTTTCCCATCCATGGCAAACATCGCATTTTGACTCTGCGCTTTGTCAATTAATTTTCTGCGGAAGAATAAATGTTGATAACACAGTATTGTTTCCAAAATAAGGAAAAAAAATACAGAAATAGTATAGTGTCATGA
This sequence comes from Dreissena polymorpha, assembly GCF_020536995.1. Lineage (NCBI taxonomy): Eukaryota > Metazoa > Mollusca > Bivalvia > Myida > Dreissenidae > Dreissena > Dreissena polymorpha. Next base: position 3,204,033 of record NC_068359.1, on the reverse strand, counting down.
TAGGAGGGAAATCTTTTCTTTATTCAACCACAAATGGTTGCTGTACTCGGTCAGTTTGTATGGAAATCATTCTTGAAAGACTGAATAGGCTACCGAAATTTGCAATTTTGCTTTAAATAACAAAGTTTCACTTCCATGTTCTATTGATGAGAATTGTTCTTAGACGTTCCATTTATAAGAAAAAAAGAGATTTTTAAAGACCCTCGTCATACGAAAATAAGTCTTATGCCATATGCAGCCAGCATAGCTGCAGCCCAGCCTGGGCATCTTTCAGTCTCATGAGGAGATACCTTATGAAACCACAACCTTGTGTGATTTATAGCGGACAGCGTAGCTCCTGACCAGACTGCACAGTTGCGGCTCTGAAAGTGTGATTTGAATGTGTCTGAGAAAACTTAGTGTAAATCAAACATTAAAATACCATATGTTTTGATGATAAAAAAAATAAACTTATAATAAGCCATGCGAGGACAGATTTGATATGATCCCCTGTAGTATAATTTATTTCTATGAACATTGGTATCTACATATAAGTGTAATCGCCATAAAGGCCCAATTTGGTAATAGATAATGCACTCATAAGAGATAGCATGACATGCGTATTGAATATTCAAGCCACATTACAGTCATGTGTGCTGAAACAGATGAGTAATGAGAAATTCTCAGGTTACTTTCTAGTCGACAAACTGTGTTCATCATGTTCACTGTCCAATCGGTTTAGAGAATGCTTATGAGGGCGGGTTTTACTAGGGACTATTATTTTTTATTGATGTCGGTCAATATTGTAAGCCTTTACCGCATATAAATAAACAAGTAATTAAAGTTTTGCCGTTTACGTTATATAAAATAGTAATTAATACAGTAAATTTAAGACAATGTTGGGCATCATCTTCACACCTTTTAACTGCAAACAATAGTTACTTATGAAAAGTTAAAATCAATGTAATCCTTATGGGCATTAAATTGTGAAAACAATAACTTAACATAATTTAATTTAAGTACATGTATATTTAATCATGTTCATTTAGAAAACTGATTTACATTGTCTTTCTACAGCCACATGAAAATATTTGATGCTTTAAGTCCCTTTATACACCATTTACTATATATGTAAGCATATTAAATCCATGTTTTAACAAGAGGGCCAAGATGGCCCTAGTTCGCTCACCTGAGAGGAGTCGGTTCATTCAATCTTTACCAAACGTCAAACTTGACCTAGATATTGTCCAGACAAACATCCTGGTCAAGTTTCATCATTATTGAACCAAAACTCTGGCATATGGAGTGTTTTTATGTCCCCCACTATAGTAGTGGGGGACATATTGTTTTTGCCCTGTCTGTTGGTTGGTTGGTCTGTCTGTCTGTCTGTTTGCGCCAACTTTAACATTTTGCAATAACTTTTGCTATATTGAAGATAGCAACTTCATATTTGGCATGCATGTGTATCTCATGAAGCTGCACATTTTGAGTGGTGAAAGGTCAAGGTCATCCTTCAAGGTCAGAGGTCAAATATATGTGGCCAAAATCGCTCATTTTATGAATACTTTTGCAATATTGAAGATAGCAACTTGATATTTGGCATGCATGTGTATCTCATGGAGCTGCACATTTTGAGTGGTGAAAGGTCAAGGTCATCCTTCAAGGTAAGAGGTCAAATATATGTGGCCCAAATTGCTTATTTTATAAATACTTTTGCGATATTGAAGATAGCAACTTGATATTTAGCATGCATGTGTATCTCATGGAGCTGCACATTTTGAGTGGTGAAAGGTCAAGATAAAGGTCATTCTTCAAGGTCAGAGGTCAAATATATGTGGCCCAAATCGCTTATTTTATGAATACTTTTGCGATATTGAAGATAGCAACTTGATATTTGGCATGCATGTGTATCTCATGGAGCTGCACATTTTGAGTGGTGAAAGGTCAAGGTCATCCTTAAAGGTCAAATATATGGGTCAAAATTGCGCATGTAATGTCACTTCTGCAATATTGAAGCTAGCAATTTTATATTTGAAATGCGTGTGTATCTCAAGGAGCTGCACATTTCGAGTGATGAAGGGTCAAGGTTAAGGTCATCCTACATGGTCAAACATCATATAGGGGGACATTGTGTTTCACAAACACATCTTGTTGTTTTTGTAAGATTTGACCTGGTGACCTATACTTTGAGTTGATCCCCCCTTACCAAACATCAAACTTTGCTTACAAAAATAAATATTATGAACAAAATTGTGACCTCTAGAGTGTTTACAAGGATTTTGTATAATATAATGAAAATTTGGACAATCTAAGGGCAATAATTATGGCAATTATTATGTGATATATATAAAACCAATCTTTTCACCAAGTTTCATAATAATTGGGCAAAAAATGTGACTTCTAGAGTGTTCACAAGCTTTTTTTACTATGTATAAATATAAGAAAACCGGACCCCCCCCCCCCCGGCAGCCATGTTATTCAACTGACCGGAACCATTTTTGAACTTAACTCTCATATCAAGAAAACAAATGTTCTGACCACATTTCATGAAAATTGGGCCAAAAATTTGACTTCTAGAGTGTTCAGGAAAACTGCCCCCTCCCCCGGCAGCCATGTTATTCAACTGACCGTTACCATTTTCGATCTCAACTCTCATATCAAGGAAACAAAATAATGTTCTGACCAAATTTCATGAAAATTGGGCCAAAAATGTGACTTCTAGAGTGTTCACATGTTTTCACTATATACATATAGAGAAAAATTCCCCGCCCACTGGTTGCCATGTTTTATCACCGATCTGGACCATTTTCGAACTCGTCCGAGAAATCAATAAAACCAATGTTTTGACCAACTTTCATGATGATTGGGCAAAAATTGTGACTTCTAGAGTGTTTACAAGGTTTCTCTATAGCCAAATTAGGAAAACTGCCCCGCCCACTGGAGGCCATGTTTTTCAACGGACCGGAACCACTTTTGAACTCAACCAACATATTATTAAGACAAACATTTTGACAAAGTTACATGAAGATTGGACATGAAATGTGACTTCTACAGTGTTTATAAGTTTTTCTTTTTTTTGACCTAGTGACCTAGTTTTTGGCCCAGCACCCAGTTTCAAACTTGACCGAGATTTCATTGGGTTGAAGCTTCTGACCAAGTTTCATGAAGATCGGACAATAAATGTGGCCTCTAGAGTGCTTACGAACAAATGTGGACGGACGGACACATGACGGACAAAGACCGGTCACAAAAGCTCACCTGAGCAATCAGGTGAGCTAATAAAAGCAGGAAAATTTTGCTGTTGTTTGTCAAGTTTCATGCTAAATAAATATAGACGTGCAACTTGGCACATGTAATATTTTATGATGAAAAATTTAAATCAGAATAAATGAACACAATGAGAAAGTTTTGAACGATTGAAACTATAGACAAGGGACAAAATTGTCACAAAACCAGGTTTTCAGTTGTAAAAAAAGTCTGATAAAGGGAGACAATTCAAAATGTGTATTGTTAACCCCCTTGTGTAAAATTGACCTTGATTTCAATTAGAAAAAAAAAGTCTGATAAAGAGAGACAACTCAAAATCAAAATGTGCATTGTTACTGATTGTTCATAGTTACATAGTTGTTTCAAAATCAATCTATTTTTAGTTGTGGCGACCTTGACCTTGGATATATTGACGTAATTCTTTCGCGCGACACACCATCCAATAATGGTGAACAAATGTGCCAAATGATTTTAAAATGTCGCAATGAATGACATAGTAATGGCCCAGACAAGCTCATTTATGGCCATTTTTGACCTTCAAACTCAAATTGTGACCTTGACCTTGGAGATATCGACGTGATTCTTTCGCAGGACACACCGTCCAATAATGGTGAACAAATGTGCCACATGATTTTAAAATATCACAATGAATCACAAAGTAATGGCCCGAACAAGCTCATTTATGGCCATTTTTTACCTTCAAACTCAAATTGTGACCTTGACCTTGTAGATATCGACGTAATTCTTTCGCGCAACACACCGTCTAATGATGGTTAACAAATGTACCAAATGATTTTAAAATCTGACAATGAACGACAAAGTTATGGCCTGGACAAGCTCATTTATGGCCATTTTTGACCTTCAAACTCAAATTGTGACCTTGACCTTGGAGATATCAACGTAATTCTTTCGCGCGACACACCGTCCAATGATGGTGAACAAATGTGCCAAATGATTTTAAAATCTGACTATAAACGACAAAGTTATGGCCCGGACAAGCTTGTTTCGCCCGCCAGCCCACCAGCCAGCCTGCCCGCCGACATCGCCAATCTAATAACCAGTTTTTTCCTTCGGAAAACCTGGTTAAAAACAAGAGATGTGTTTGTCAGAAACACAATGCCCCCTACTGTGCCGCTTTGATTTATTAATTGTTTTTTACCATTTGGCAGGTACAGATAATTATTTCCCTTTAAAGCTTATTACTTCCCTTGGATTTTATTTTTTTCCTTTGACCTTGAAGGATGACCTTGACCTTTCACCACTCAAAATGTGCAGCTCGATGAGAAACACATGCATGCCAAATATCAATTTGCTATCTGAAGGAACATAAAAGTTATGAGCATTTTTCGAAACCTAAACGCAGAAACCTAAACACAAAGTGTGATGGAAAAACAGACGGACAGTCCGATCACTATATGCCATTTTGTGAAACCTAAACGCATAAACCTAAACGCAAAGTGTGACGGAAAGACAGACATACAGACGAACGGTTCCATCACTATATGCCCTCCTTTGGGGGCTTAAAAATATGTCAATTTAGGACTAATACTCGTAGTAGATGGTACAAATGTACGTTTGTAAAAATATTGATAATGAGGGGGGGGGGTGTTGAGGGAAGAATAGAGGAGGAGCAACATGTTACTGTCAATACATGAAAATGAATAAAACTGAAATATTAAATGAAGCATTTGAATCCCCCCCCCAGTTTTTTTTTAATGTGGTTTGCTTCAGAATTTAATACAATGCTTGTTGATACCAATACATTTATTTTCATAACCATGTTGTGGTTCATTCTTTGTTAGACTCACACAAGGCAACAAGTATACTCATCTTTAGATCAAATTCGCTTAACTATCGGTACTTTTTTTTCCTTCGCCCTAACCCAGATATACATCGAATATCTTTTTTTACAGAAATTTTTTGTTTAAACTAAGCTACATCTTTGTAATAATAAGTGGAGTTTGTGTGAATCCTTTAAAAAATTATGAGAGATTGTAAATCAGTCATTTTCCTCCTTGATGTTTTGCAAAATCTCACTCCTGAAGACATTTTAAAGTAAATTATATTGGTGTTTGCATTTTTTGTGGCCATTTGATTGGCCTACATTAAAAAGTCGAACTTTACCTCCTCTGACTGTAATGTTAAACACATTCAGAGAGCGAACAAGTGAAGTGCCTTCAGCGCTTTTATTGCTTTTGTTTTAGGCAACTAAAGACTACTATTTTGATTGCATAACGAAAAGACTAAATATAAAAAATATTGTTGGATAATAAGAATACCATGTTAGTTTCATTGTGAACTTGAATTTATGCGACTTGTCTCAGAAAGGCTTAAATGGCTCGGCAAGCCTGGCCGTCTGCCTTTCTTCAACTAGTTGGATAAATTCAAGTACACATTGATCACCCCCGGAAACTCGATATGCTGGGAAAAGTTGGATGTGCTTGGAAAAGTTGCCGATACATTTTGCTGAATTTCGGTAGGGTAAGTAAATCCAGTTCTATAATTGTTTAAATGCATTTTTGAATTAAAATATCTTTTGGTATATGCAAAGGAGGTATTATCATGTATGTTAGAAAAATCCTGGTTATTATCAGGGATCATATTTTCCCGCAACATCAATCGGTCCGGATATAAATGGGGAAAAGTATCCGAACATGTATATCCGAAATCACGACAAATTACGTTAATATATATATACCATTGATTTTGCCATTCATGAAGGTGGTATAATACATGTACAAGAAAAATTCCCTTAGGCATTTTTTTTTAAACGGAACGAGTTTTATCAACTGGTTTTATCATTTGGTATTTCATTGTTGTTTCGTGTGCTGTTTTATCAGACTTTTTTCATCGTTGTCAATATTATTATTCTGTGTAAGTCTATACCGATGTTTTAAATTGTTGTCGACTCGATAATAGCTTACAAACATGCACTGAACCAAATGTCTGTGCGTATGTTGGCTACTGACAACAACAAACCAAATAATAAAGAAATAATTTGTTGTCAAATAACCCACGGCCGATAGTTTTGATGCGTAGGGATTTAATCACGAGAGCCAAGCATTTGAAACCACGCATCTAATTTTCCGGTCGTGAGTTATTCAACAACAAAGTATAAAGTACACGAATTATTTCGATTCTAACACGGTTTTACTAAAGATTTATTCAATGTATATTATTTTTCTTGTGTACTATTTTATGTGAAGTTCCTCCCATAAAAATAACTTTCGGCTGTTCTGTCGATCAGATCCGCGACTTTCATTCTTAGTTATATTACCGGATTATTACGCTGGTGGAAAATGTATCGGCATGTTTTGTTTGGTTACAGCGCGTGCATTCAGACGCGTCTTTTCGGATGCGTCTTTAATCCGCTGTTCACAAGTTTTTGATTCTTGGTCTGACGTGCAATAAACCGGTCCTGACCGGTTTAGAGACTGCAGCGAATGTTTTATCACACCTTATCGAGATAAGAATGTCATAAGGGTGTGTTAGCATGTACACTGTGTAATCGATTTCATGACATGGGAATTTTAATAGCAAACAGAATCGGACCGACTGTTTGGGATTTGAATGCCGGACAAAAACCCTCCCGGATAAAAACCCTCCCGTCAGTTATATAGGGGCCGGACGAAAACCCTCCCATGAATGAACGTGGACGGACAAAAACCCTCCCATGAAAAAAACGGGGGAGGACAAAAACCCTCCCATGGAAAAACGGGTCCGGACAAAAACCCTCCCGTGAAATCTGAGCCACGAATTCAAGTACAAAGATTATTTATGAAATTTTCATCCGAAATCGGTCATTTCCGAATGTCATTTCCGACATTTGTATTTTTTTGTCGGTTATCCAAGATATTTATTTTTTGTAAAAGTGACTTCAGTAGGTAACATTACACTATATATTGACTAATTAAAATATTTCCGAATTGAAATGTTATTTTACACCCATTTGACGTCAATTATATATGTTTGAACTAAGATTTTTATTATTACTTAGTATGATAAGAACTACGATATTCATGATTACTTAGTATGAATAACAAGTAGGCTGTTTATATAAAATATCTAAATTGAAATTCACTTGTCTATAAATGGCCTCATTGTTTTAATTGATGTTGTTATTATATTGGATTATCGGATATATATGCACATTAGAAAGCGGTATGTTTACAGTTAATGGATACACATTTTCTTTCAATTCTTTCATTTTCAATACACAATACACACAATGGGTAATTTTGTCGGATTAATGAATGCAACACTAAGTGTTAAATTTCTTTTACGGGAGGGTTATTGTCCGCCTCCTTATTTTCATGGGAGGGGTTTTGTTCTCCACCGTTTTTTTTCATGGGAGGGTTTTTGTCCGCCCATGTTTATTCATGGGAGGGTTTTCGTCCGCCCCCTACGAAAATGACGGGAGGGTTTTTATCCGGGAGGGGTTTTGTCCGTATTCCTTGGGATTTTCAATCGGTCTTTCATGACCCCAATCGGTCTAGGACCGACAAAACCGAAAAAAATATGATCCCTGGTTATTATTATTCAGGATTTATTGAAATATGGCTATTTGAAGTTGATGATGCAGGGAATTGTCCCCTTTTAGCTCTTTATTTACAAATTTCTTTACAGGTATGCCAGTGACAAAGTTTTTGCACCAAAAATTATACCAACCAATGTCCCCGAGTAACATATCCGCCAGGGTTTCTTTAAAAAAAAAATATTGGTGGAGAAATTCGACTTTACATCCAACATGTTGATGAAAAAATGATATGACCAGGTGCAGTGCAAAAGATGATAAGATAAGACAGGAGTGCAGTTCATTTATAAACTTAAAAGCTCACTATTACAGCTGATTTATTCCCACTCTGATGCATTTTAGATCATTTTCATTGAACTTTGAGGTTTCATAATTATATCCGTTCTGAAGCTTAGTTATTTGCCAGCTTTTTTGTATCTTTTGTTGTTTTTTAATTGTTTGAAAAGCATTGTAAATGTAAAGCAATTGATTCATACAGGTAAAAATATACGTCAGTGAAACCTATAGTGCGAAGGTACAAATTTAAACTTACGTGCATTCAAAGAACTAACATACAATCAAAATGTTTTTGTTGTTGTTAATTCATCTTAAAATACGTCTATTGTTAGGATATTATCAAGCAAGTGTTTCAAACATACATGTTTTTAGTGTAACAAACAAAATGCATCCTACGTAAAACAGGATGGACTCTATGGAAACAGTAAATCCTAGAAATAATATAAATTTCAACGCTAGTGACGTATTATTAACGTTTGGATTTCATTCCATCTAACCCCAGCTTAAATCTTGGTTTACTGGTTCCCTGTTTCTGTACAGTGTACAGAATGAACAGGCGAAAGTTGTTTTTTTTATAAATATTAGGGCAGGCAAAAGCCATGAAACAAGCTTATGTTTGTTTGATAATATCAATAATAATATAGATATTTATCCTAAAGATTATAATGTTTTATAATAACATTGCTTAATAAGTTAATATTGATTCGAGCATAAAACTTTTAAAGAGAGAGAGGAAGGGAAGAAGAGAGAGTGCGGACTGACGGACGTCTAACGAGAGGTACATTATGGGGTTATTCCTTTGATGTTTCTTTGAGTTTTTTTTAACCCTACACGTATATTTTTAACCCTGTAAGAGCGATTTTTACGGAATGAACCTCATTGTGTCAAGTTGTATAGAAAAGCGGACAACAAGAGCCCCCTACTGTAGCTCTGGTATGTATGGACAGACAGACAGACACTGACAGATACAGACACAGAGGAGAGAAGCAGAGTGAGAGAGATTCACGACATGTGTGCGCGAGCCGTTAGTTAATAATCTACCTTTAGTGGGTTACGTGACTTGCAAACAAACTGTATGTCGTACTTAATATTCAATACGATAAATACCTTTTATCCATGATGTGAAACTTTAAATGACTTGTAAAGTAAAACACATACTATGACGTCATTTAATGAGTATAGTGATAAAAGACCAGTGCTATATAATTTAAATGCAATCTTGACTATTTCTCTCAATATGCGTTTTAAGCTCAAATGGAAAGTATGCCCTAGTTGTAAATGTTATAATTTGCTGAAATCTGGCTGAATATATTCCTTCAAGGCTTGGGGCTTCAGCAGATAAGAACTGCGTGTTATCTATGCAAATACACATAAGAAGTAGGCGTGGATTTGGTTTTGAAAATAAACGGTTACATTTTGCATAATTATATCATTACCAAAAAGAACGAAAAGAAACAGACATTGACACACGTGAATTGTCGGAGATGTTTGCAAAGCTGTCAACTTTAAGTCATGTACCATTGATCCAAATTTAGTTCAGATTTATTAAAGTCTACCCATAATTGGAACTATAGGCAGAAAATATTAATATAAATGTTAACATTGCCTAACTGACGTATATTTTAACCTGTATGAATCAATTGCTTTACATTTACAATGATTTTCAAACAATAAAAAAACAACAAAGATACGAATAAGCTGGCTATTAACTATAAGCTTCAGAACGGATATAATTATGAAACCTCAAAGTTCAATGGAAATGATCTAAAATGCATCAGAGTGGATATAAATCAGCTGTAATAGTGAGCTTTTAAGTTTATAAATGAACTGCACTCCTGTCATATCTTGACATCTTTTGCACTGCTTCGGGTCATATAATTTTTTCATCAACATGTTGGATGTAAAGTCGAACTTCTCCACCAATAATTTTTTTTTTAAAGCCCTGGCGGATATGTTACTCGGGGACATTGGCTGATATAATTTTCGGTGAAAAAACTTTTTCACTGACATACCTTTAAAGAAATTTGTAAATTAATTGCTAAATAGGGGACAAATCTCTGCATTGTCGACTTCAAATAGCCATATTTCAATAAATCTCGAATAATAATAACCAGGATTTTTTTAACATACATGATAATATCTCCTTTGCATATACCAAACGATATTTTAATTCAAAAATGCCTTTAAACAATTATAGAACTGGATTTACTTACCTTACCAAAATTCAGCAAAATGTATCAGCAACTTTTCCAAGCACATCCAAATTTTCACAGCATATCGGGTTTCCGAGGGTGTTGATACTTACATAGTATTCTCTATGTATATGACCTAAAATCTTACAATACTTTGTACTCATATCTGGTTTGATGATAAAATTACTCACCTCTCAAACCAGATATGACAATTCAAACACTGGTATAAACGGCAAACATTTGTGATTTTGTGTTCACGAAATGGCATCTAATTTGGAGAGTTCAATTGTTAAAGGATCAGATTTTTTCTTTGACTTTCTTTGTTTTATATGTCAGGAAAATGACAGAAACACAGAGGCTGATTTTTATTGCACACAGTGTTCAAAGTTTTATTGTGGCAGATGTGTTGACCAACATAATTATCTTTTTAAAAAGCACACAACTTTGGGTAAAGAAAAGATCAGCAGTTGGCCAGATGTAAAAGTAGCTGTGGACATAGAAGAGGAATGCCAGGAGCACAAGGGTGAGAAACTGACAGCATTCTGTGAGGACCACGGTGAACTGATGTGTCATGTCTGCCATATCTACACACACAAGTAAGTATTAGAACTGTATTTAAGCAAACAAACCAATAAGTTGTTTCATACTGAGTTCATGATTTAAATTCCTTAATACACTTTTTAATGATCAAGGCTCAATACAAACAATGGTGGTTCTTATGAGAATCAAAGGTTGAGGAGTAGGGGTATTATTTTTAAACACTTAACCAAGATTCAAACTTGGCCTTGATATTGTTAGGTTAAACATTTTGGACAAGGTTTATCTACATTGAGTCAAAGACTTATGGCTTCTAGCTTTGTAACATTCTTCTATTAAGATTTGATATACACCCATGACAAAGATTTGAATGTGGCAAAGGTATTATCAAGATAAACATTTTGACAAATATTTCATCAAGATTGACTTACTGATAGGGTTTTCAAACTGAGATTTAATTAAAACAAATTGATTAAGCAAATTTCATGATGGACTGATGATGAAAATATGTATATTCACAAAATTTAACTTAAAACGCATTAAGTCCCCACCCCCAATTGTCAACCATGTTGTTTTTTTTTAATCTAGAACTATTTTGAACTTGGACAAGCTATCATTTTACTAAATTTTCTGAGCAACTTACAATCTGGATACAATACCACTTCTAGTGTTCACAAGGTTTTACTATAGATATATTAGAACTGCCCCTGCCCCACCTGCTCCATTGTCGCCAATTTGTTTTAAATGGGTGGAAACCATTTTCAACTCAAAACATTTGTGCACATAGATATCATTAGAAAAAATGTTTGGAGCAACTTTTTTGCGATTTGAAATAAAAATGTGACTTCTATACTGTTCCTGTGGTTTCATTAGGGATGTAAGTTAAACTGCCCTGACCCCTGGTGGCCATATTTTGTAACCGACTGGAAACATATTTAAATTCAGTGAAAATATGATAAGAAAAAATGTTCTGAGCAAATTTCAAGAAGTTTAGTAAACAATGTGCCTTCTAGAATGTTCACATAGTTAAACTTTAGCCATATAAAACAATCCCATCCCCTCTGGCGATGTTTTTGAAAGCACAAGATCCACATTTTTATGCCCACCTTCGAAAAATAGGGGGTATATTATTTTGCACATGTCGGTCGGTCGGTCCGTCCGTCGGTCCATCCGTTGGTCCGTCCACCGACTGGTTTCCGGATGATAACTCAAGAACGCTTACGCCTAGGATCATGAAACTTCATAGGTACAGTCGAAACCCGATGGCTCGAACTCGCTTAGCTCGAATTTCCGGTTGGCTCGAACTCTCATCAAAGCACTGATTTTTTATTGTTATATATTCATATACAATTTTGTCGGATGGCTCTAATTCGCGAGGCTCGAATTATCGGATGGCTCGAACTGTTTTCATAGTCCCGGTGACAATTTTCACACGTTCTTTTCTTCGGATGGCTCGAATTCGCTTCGGGTCGCATAAACTGTTAATTGATTAGGACCTCTTGAGTAAAGGCATTCAATAATTGATTTAAATCGGTTGTAAACATGTCATCGACTTAATCGTTAATTGATTTGAGTAAAAGATGACATTTTCTATTAATGCAATCAGAAATTATCTTTAGGAGTGCAAAAACTCACAGCATGTTCAATGCCAACTGGATGTAAGGAACGCAACACAGACCGATATATAGTTTTTCTTTAATATTTTGTTTATAAATAAATCAGTAAATGTAGTACTGTCTCATATGTAAATGATGCGTATCATCATTTGATGATACATGATGCATGTTTTGTTCCTTAGTGCTCTGTGTTTCCAGAAAATGTGCTACGTAAAACGCGCTGATATAATTTGCTATATGATATTTGTTTGATTGTATTTGTAACTGTTTTAAAATATTGTTTAATAAAGTTATTAAGTATATATTTGGTTCTTATGAACTCAAAAGCAGAAAGTAGTACGAAGTTGTACGGAGTTTAAGCAATATGTGTACTCTTCAACTGGAGGTGAAAATATACTGCAGACTTGTTCGTAAACAAAAGTTTATTAGAATCAGATGGCTCGAATCCCGCATGGCTTGATCTTTTGTTGCCGGTCCCGACGAGTTCGAGCCATCGAGTTTGGACTGTACATTGATCATGACTTGCAGATGACCCCTATTGATTTTCAGGTCACTAGGTCAAAGGTCAAGGTCACTGTGACTTGAACCAGTAAAATGGTTTCCAGATGATAACTCAAGAACGCTTACGCCTAGGATCATGAAACTTCATAGGTACATTGACCATGACTTGCAGATGACCCCTATTGATTTTCAGGTCACTATGTCAAAGGTCAAGGTCACGGTGACTCGACACAGAAAAATGGTTTCCGGATGATAACTCAAGAACGCATACGCCTAGGATCATGAAACTTCATAGGTACATTGATCATGACTCATAGATGACCCCTATTGATTTTCAGGTCACTAGGTCAAAGGTCAAGGTCACGGTGACTCAAACCAGTACAATGGTTTCCGGATGATAACTCAAGAACGCTTACGCCTAGGATCATGAAACGTCATAGGTACATTGATCATGACTTGCAGATGACCCCTGTTGATTTTCAGGTCACTAGGTCAAAGGTCAAGGTCACGGTGACTCAAACCAGTACAATGGTTTCCGGATGATAACTCAAGAACGCTTACGCCTAGGATCATGAAACGTCATAGGTACATTGATCATGACTTGCAGATGACCCCTATTGATTTTCAGGTCACTAGGTCAAAGGTCAAGGTCACAGTGACAAAAAACGTATTCATTCATTCATTGTATGTGTGTGTCCAAAAACTTTAACCTGGTTAAAGTTTTATAACTTTTGCAATATTGAAGATAACAACTTCCTATTTGGCATGCATGTGTATCTCACTGAGCTGCACATTTTGGGTGGTAAAAGGTCAAGGTCAAGGTTCAGGTCACAAAGGTCAAGGTCACAGTGACAAAAAACGTGTTCACACAATGGCTTCCACTACAACTGACAGCCCATATGGGGGGCATCCATGTTTTATTTTTGCTTGCCTTTCATTATAACAAATGTTATGAGAAAGTTTCATGAAAAAGGTAAACTTAAATTTGACTTCGAGAGTATTAACAGATTTCAATATAGCGATGTAATGATAACTGCACACCCCACATCCACCTTGCTTTTGAAAAAGGACAAAAGCAATTAAAAAACTCGCTAAGTTATAATTTAAACAAATATTCTCAGCAAGTTTCATGACACTCGTGTAAAAAATGTGACTTCGGCCTTTATAATAGCAATTTTGGGAAAAATGCAATTTTGGGATTGAAAATTTTTGGGGGCAAAAGTCCACTGATTTGGTAAAAACTTAGTAATGTATCTCTTTATAATAATTCTAATGATAAACAAGAGCACCGCATAACGGGTGCCAATGCTCGGCTGTGGGTGCAGTTTTGAATAAATGAAGGTTTGTCAGAATTTTTTTTAGGTCACAGTGACCTTCACCTTTGACCTTGTGACCCAAAAATGGGTGTGGCGTGTAGAACTCATCAAGGTGCATCTACATATGAAGTTTCAAAGTTGTAGGTGGAAGCACATTGATTTTAGAGCCTATGTTAAAGTTTTATATTAGAGGTAACAGTGACCTTGACCTTTGACCTAGTGACCCAAAAATGGGTGTGGTGTGTAGAACTCATCAAGGTGCATCTACATATGAAGTTTCAAAGTTGTAGGTGGAAGCACTTTGATTTTAGAGCCTATGTCAAAGTTTTATATTAGAGGTCACAGTGACCTTTGACCTAGTGACCTAAAAATGGGTGTTATGTGTAGAACTCATCAAGGTGCATCTACATATGAAGTTTCAAAGTTTTAGGTGGAAGCACTTTGATTTCAGAGAAAATGTTAAGGTTTATGTTAAAGTTTTTTATTAGAGGTAACAGTGACCTTGACCTTTGACCTAGTGACCCCAAAATGGGTGTGGTGTGTAGAACTCATCAAGGTGCATCTACATATGAAGTTTCAAAGTTGTAGGTGGAAGCACTTTGATTTTATAGCCTATGTTAAAGTTTTATATTAGAGGTCACAGTGACCTTGACCTTTGACCTAGTGACCCAAAAATGGGTGTTGCGTGTAGAACTCATTATGGTGCATCCACATATGAAGTTTCAAAGTTGTAGGTGGAAGCACTTTGATTTCAGAGACAATGCTTAGGTTTATTTTAAAGTATTATATTAGAGGTAACAGTGACCTTGACCTTTGACCTAGTGACCCAAAAATGGGTGTGGCGTGTAGAACTCATCAAGGTGCATCTACATATGAAGTCTCAAAGATGTAGGTGGAAACACTTTGATTTTAGAGCTATGTTAAAGTTTTATATTAGAGGTCACAGTGACCTTGACCTTTGACCTAGTGACTAAAAAATGGGTGTTATGTGTAGAACACACCAAGGTGCATCTACATATGAAGTTTCAAAGTTGTAGGTGGAAGCACTTTGATTTCAGAGCCAATGTTCAAAAGGTTAACAAAATGTTAAATTTTGGGACACGCCAGGACGAGCTGGCTATGACAATACCTCTGGTTTTCTCCGAAAAAAGTCGAGCTAAAAACACAATCATATGAAGTATAGTTATAAACTTTGTTAACTGTAATTAAGATATAATAAACATAAAGCACTTCTTTATATAAAAAATAAAAAATTTGATTTTTTTCTTTAAAAGGACCCTTTCATACAGCTGAAAAAGCCTTGACTTCTGGAATGTACACAGATTTCATTCTAGCCATTTAAGGAAAACTGCGACTCCCCCTACGCCCATGTTTTGCAATTGAGCACAATCACTTTTTAACTCAGCCAATATAACATTCACAAGCTTTCTCTTAAATTTGACCTAATGATCTAGTTTTTGCATCCATATGATTCTGTTTCGATCTTACCTATTATTGTGACAACAAATCTTACCAAGTTTCAAGAATTGTTGGCAATAAATGTGGCTTCTATTGTTTTCAAAAGGTAAATGTTGATGACACACACTGTTCTACGCAAAACGTTTAGGTTTAACTAGACAAAAGGTAATTAAAACACTCAAATATAAATAGAAATTTTGGGTTGTCTAATCATAGTTTCTTTACGATACCTGTTGATTCATACAGAGTAAATCAAGATGATGTTAATTAAAAACAAAAAGATCTCCATGTTGTATTCTTTTTCAGAAATTGCATCCATGTGGTCCTTATAAAAGATAAAGCGGAGGCCCTAAACCAGAGGGGAGAGTTCACAAAATTGTCAGCATTTCTGGATACATTACATTTGCAGTTTATTCAGAAAAAATTTGCCGTCGGGGAAAGTTTACAGTCCTTTGAGAAATCCCACACACAAGTTTGCAAAAAAATAAATGCTTTACACACCAAAATCAAAGGTCGCTTGGATCATTTGAAGGGTGAAACCATCAAAGAGTTGGATACATTACATGCTACATTAAAGTCATCTATTCAAAAGGATATTGCACATTGCAGTGAATCTGTCCAAACAATTAAAATTGCCAAAGAAGATTGGCAGAAAATACAAGGCAAAAGTGATATCCTCCATTTTATCATGTACATAAAATGCCTGGACCATACAAACAAGGCATTTTCTATTTTACAAGCAAAGATAGCAGAGAAAGACAATACACTGTCTTTCCAGCCGGATACAACTATTGACAAAACTTTGTCCACTTCGTCTGGATTAGGAAAAATACTCAGCAATGTAAAGCTAAAGCAACATACTGGGAGAAGCATTACATCAGATGCCACACCCACACAAGCTGAACCTAATGCAAAGAAACCTTCATCGACTTCCTCCAAACAGCCTGACAAGGCACATACAACAAGTAATACGAATAATACAGACCAGGTGCTTCATCCTCTTTCCAGTTCATCAAAGATTTCTGAAATTTTAAAGGTAAATTTAACAAATGATGTGAATGATTCAGACCAGGTGCTTCATCCTGTTTATATTTTATCAGAGAAGCCAAGCGCTGAAAACCAATGCCATGTCAAGAAGTCAGCTGCAGTATCCAGCTCATACAGCTTGCCAGATATTAGCAATAAAGAAGGTGCAATGAATAAGACAAGCAGAGAGTCCATTCCGAATAAAGTCATTAACATCATTAGTAAGGCTAAATATTCAGTAAAAGTGAGGAGTGATAAACAAACATGCAATATATCAGGGGTCTGTGAGACATATGCTGGTGAACTCCTTATTATGGACCAGGGCAATGATAAATTGAAGCTGCTTGACAAGACCTACAAAGTGGTGGCCCACTATGACTTGCCCTATACACCATCGTCCATGTGCAGAATTGAGTCACTTCTGGTGGCTGTTACTCTGGGTAACAAAGAAGTCCACTTCATCAGAGTGAGCAAGCTTCCGTCCATGCGTTTGGTACATGAAAGCACACTAAAGCTCCATCATGCCTGTGAGGGTATTGCACATCATCAGGGCAGTCTGTACATAACATCAGGTACAGCATTGTACCACTACACTGTAGATGGAACCCCATTGATGGAGATTTATAGAAATATATCTTATGGAGATTCAGGTAATGATTAATGGAGGATTGTAATAACGAATCAGAGAAATTAATCTTGATTAATAACCATCATAGGTACTACTGTTTCACTGAGCAAAATCTATTGCATATCTTTTAAGATTTTATTACATTTAGACACAGAGAACAATGCCTTTTTTGTAATATGTACCACAATTTTTAGATCGGCTGTTTCGGAGAAAACCCGAGGTATTGTCATAGCCAGCTCGTCGTCCAGCGTTGTGCTAAAACCTTTACATTTTGTTAACCTTTTGAACATTGGCTCTAAAATCAAAGTGCTTCCACCTACAACTTTGAAACTTCATATGTAGATGCACCTTGATGAGTTCTACACGCCACACCCATTTTGGGGTCACTAGGTCAAAGGTCAAGGTCACTGTGACCTCTAAAAAAATAAATAAATCTGACAAGCTTTCATTTGTTCAAAACTGTACCCGCAGCCGAGCATTGGCACCTGTTATGCGGTGCTCTTGTTCTAGTTTCTCTTATAATGATAAAATATGACATTTCTGCAGTGAATTAACAGCAGTGAAAATAAACAAATTGTTATTTTCACTGGTCAAAATAACACATTTTTGGAACTACTTTTTCTATTTTTAGATTATCATATCAAGATTATCATATTTTTTTATGATCAAAAGTAAATTAAAATCGGTATTTCACCGAATCCAACAAATTTTCTTTTTATTTAATGCTTTTTTCACCGTTTATTTACATTGTAAAAGAGTTTAACTGGAGAATTTCGCAGGAATAATGACGTCATTTTGTGTATTGAAATGTATTGAGGCACGCCAAGGGAGAAAGGGTAACTTTTCAGCGAAAGGGAAACAGCTGTTAATTAATTTCTTGAAAAAGGGGCATAACAGAAACAGAAAATTTGTTCATGTCAGTGTAAGATCGTTTGTTATTTCACTCGTGATCATAGAAAAATAATATTTTCACTCGTGGCTGCGCTACTCGTGAAAATGTATTTTTTATGATTACTTGTGAAATAGCAAACGATCTTACACTGACATTAACAAATATCCTCTATATCTTTATAAGACGCACGTAAAAAAGAAAACCTTTTTTGTTAATGTATTTCTGTATATTCTAAACTCTAACAAAGTAGAAGTTCTCCAATTAATTCATATGATCCTAATTATTTCTAAGCAAAAAATATTGTTGGTCACAACCTATATTCATTTATTTAAACATTTCGCCTTTAAAACTTCATGTCAAGATATATTCGCATTTAGTTACAATTTCAATTTCCAGAAATTCGTTTTAAGAAAGATTATAATTAAACAAGATCTGTCAGAGGACAGCGAGCTCGACTATTCGAGTGCTTGACAGTATAACGTAAGCCATCATGGGGTAATTGTTCATATTCAATAAGGTCAAGGTAATATGGTCATATTATAAGTGGAAGAGGACCATAATTGAAACATTTTGATCGCTTATGTTTTAAAGAAGTTGTACTTTATAGACGATTCTGAGTTCAGGTATATTTTCCACAATTTATTGAGCATTTGTAAAGACATAAAACAAACTAATAAGATTGTATTTCAAGTTTGATAGCAATAGCTTGGGTGGGATGGTTGGACAGTCCTTCAAAAATAAAATAAATAAATATTTGTTGTATTTTTTTACCATGTTTCAAAGAAAAAAAATCTTTTTGGGTGGGGGGGATGGGGGAGGGTCTGAGAGGGGGGTATAATGTGCAGTAGTGGCCATCTACTCTTTTTTTTTGGGGGGGGGGGGGATTCTGGGGTTGGGCATGGGGTTGGTTTGGGTGGAGTCCATTGTGGTATATCAGGTAAGTGTTGTTTTGTCAAAGTATGAATCAAATGTGATCATAAATATAGAAGTTATGGCAATTTTAATACAATTTATTAATTTGACCTTGAGAGTCAAGGTCAATCAAAGGTCAAGGTCAAATTCAACTTGCCAGGTAAAGTACCCTCATGATAGTGAGAAAATATTTTAAGTTTGAAAGCAATAGCCTTGATACTTCAGAAGTAAAGTGGATCTAAACACAAAAATTAACAAAATATTCAAAGTTACTAAGACAAAAAGGGCCATAGTTCTGTTAAAATGCCAACCAGAGTTATGCAACTTGCCCTGTACAGTCTCATTACGATAGTTAGCGAGTTTTCCAAGGGGCCATAATTCTGTCGAAATGCCAGTCAGAGTTACATAACTTTGCTTGCACAGTCCCCTTTTGATAGTTAGTAAGTGTTGCAAGTATGAAAGCAATACCTTTCGTACATTAGGAATAAAGTGAACCTAAACACAAAAATCAACCAAATATTCAATTTTCTAAGTATAAAAAAGGAACTTAATTCTTACACAAGAGCTGTCAGAAGACAGCGCGCTCGACTATTCGAGTGCTTGACAGTATAACATAAGCCATCATGGGGAAATTGTTCATATTCAATAAGGTCAAGGTAATATAATCATATTCTAAGTGGAAGAGGACCATAATTGAAACATATTGATCGCTTATGTTTTAAAGAAGTTATACTTTATAGACGATTCTGAGTTCCTAACCCAGATTTTATCAAGATAAACATTCTGACCAAATTTCATAAAGATTGGATGAAAACTGTGACCTCTACTGTCTACACAAGGTTTTTCTACTTTTTGACCTAGTTTTTGACCTAGTGACCTAGTTTTTTACCCCAGATGACCCAAATATAATCCCAACCCAGATTTCATCAAGATAAACATTCTGACCAAATTTCATAAAGATTGGATGAAAACTGTGACCCCTACTGTCTACACAAGGTTTTTCTATTATTTGACCTATTATATGACCTAGTGACCTAGTTTTTGACCCCAGATGACCCAAATACAATTACAACCCAGATTTCATAAAGATAAACATTCTGACCAAATTTCATAAAGATTGGATGAAAACTAGGACCTCTATTGTCTACACAAGGTTTTTCTATTATTTGACCTATTATATGACCTAGTGACCTAGTTTTTGACCCCAGATGACCCAAATACAATCCCAACCCAGATTTCATCAAGATAAACATTCTGACCAAATTTCATAAAAATTGGATGAAAACTGTGCCCTCAACTGTCTACACAAACAAATTGTTGACGGACGCACACACAACGGAAGCCGGACATCACACGGTCACATAAGCTCACCATGTCACTTCGTGACAGGTGAGCTAAAAACACATTCTTTGTGGGTGGGGGCTGGGATGGGGGGGAGAAGGGGGTATAATGTGGAGGGGGTGGTCATTTATTAGATTATTTTTCAAAAATAAGAAAAAAAGGAAAACAAAATGTTGTTTTTTTTTTTGGGGGGGGGGGATTGTGGGGTGGGGATGAGGGATGGTTTGGGTGGAGTCCATTGTGGTATGTCAGGTAAGTGTTGTTTAATCAAAGTATGAATCAAATCTGATTGTAAATAAAGAAGTTATGGCAATTTAAGCAAAATTTATTAATTTGACGTTGAGAGTCAAGGTAATTTAAAGGTCAAGGTCAAATTCAACTTGCCAGGTACAATACCCTCATGATAATAATTAAGTATTTGAAGTTTGAAAGCAATAGCCTTGATACTGTAGAAGTAAAGTGGATCTAAACACAAAATTTAATAAAATATTCAAAGTGACTAAGTCAAAAAAGGGCCATAAATCCGTTAAAATGCCAACAAGAGTTATGCAACTTTTCCTGTACAGTCCCCTTATGATATTAAGCGAGTGTTCCAAGTCTGAAAGCAATTATAGCTATGCTACTTTAGGAGTAAAATGGACCAACACACAAAACTTAACCGAATGTTCAATTATCTAAGTTTAAAATGGGCCATAATTCTGTCAAAATGCCAGTCAGTCTGTCAAAATGCCAGTCAGAGTAACACAACTTTGCCAGCACAGTCCCCTTATTATAGTTAGTAAGTGTTGCAAGTATGAAAGCAATGGCTTTGATACTTTAGAAATAAAGTGGAGCTAAACACAAAACTTAACCAAATTCTCAATTTTCTAATGAAAAAAGGGCATAATCCTTACAAAATACTTGATACAGTTGTCTGCTCGTGTTTATAGATTGGGGTCATGCTGGTAAAGAAGTATGCAAAATATGAAAGCAAAATGTCAAGGGACATAGAAAATATTTGAGGAGGTACGCAAACTTTAACATAGATTTATCAATAATATGCATATTCTAAGTGGAAAAAGGGCCATAATTCTTACAAAATGCTTGATACAGTTGTCTGCTCTTGTTTATAGGTTGGGGTCATGTTGGTAAAGAAGTATGCAAAATATAAAAGCAATATGTCCAGGGACATTGAAAATATTTGAGGTGGTAAGCAAACATTAAAATTGTCCAACGCTCACGCCGATGGGGAGAGTAGGATAGCTCCACTATATATATATATATATATATATATATATATATATATATATATATATATATATATATATATATATATATATATATATATATATATATATATATTATTATATATATAGTAGAGCTAAAAATATACAGACTTAAATGTTAGTATAAAATTTGCGACAAATTATGAATTGTTATCATTTTTTAAGTTAGACCATTGGAACCTAAAAAACCAAAGTTTCAACCCACTACATCCTATGAAATACTTGCAGTTTTGTTTTGACCTATGTTGATCTGGTTAATCACCTATTTATGTTGAATATGAACAGTAGTTTTTCTTAGTGCATCAACTGAGCAGAGCTTTGCTAATATTATGCACATTTTCTATCAGACACCTACTGTAATGAAAACAAAAACATGTTTAAAATTGAATATCTGTAGAACATTTAAAAATTAAATCAAGAAATGTAAAGCTGCCAACACATTTAATTATATTTTTTTTACCAATTAATTAAGATAAATTTAATTAACTTTGCAAGCAAAGGTCTGCATTTAAGCTACTTACATAGAACATAACAGCACAATACCTTGATGAGGAGTAAAGTTGGATCTATTTTTCAGAAACCTTTCTTATATTTTGAGTAACAGTGACCTACACCTAATGCAATCCCAACCTAGGTCTGCAAGAAAGCTACCTATAAACAATATTACTCCACAAGCCCTCCATCTAAACTCATGTTATTAATTCGAAACTGCTTTTTTATCATTAGAAACAATGACATTGACCCAACTGTTTCAAAATATGATCTTTCACAAACCTACACACACAATTTCAGCACTGTAAACTGTAAATCCAATATAATGCGCTATATTATAAGGCAGAATCCAAAATAACACACACACGCATGCACGCACTAACGCACACACAGATATGTATATGTTGCATTCAAACTTTACCTACATGTCATCTTGTACGCAAACCTTAACCAGACTTTTATAAGAAACAAGAAATATCTTTTTTAAAAAGATATACGGCGTTGATTGTGGTTGGAGTTGGTGGAAGGTAAAGAGTTCAATGAATGAGATCAAAGATAGCGAATGTCTTTTTCTGTGCAGTTCTTAGCTGCATCACACGCAGTACAGGATGTTACACAGAGTTTTCGCAGCTTATTTTTACATTATTACATATTGCTGGTCATAAACCTATAGCTACAAAACAGAAAACCAAAAGAAGAATGGAAGTGAAATTAAAACATATGAGTCAACCGGCCACACGCGAAGTATCCGTACATATTTTTAATATTTATATGCGCGTTCTTCGAACAAACCTGTTTTAGTGTTTTGTCGGGCACTGCTATTTGATTCGATTATTAACAGTATCGAGAATCATAGCGCTAATGCCTAATACATTAGTCAATATGGTGGAGTAATTCTTGTTCAATTAATCAAAAAAAATATTTATCATGTTATTGTTGAAAACACATTAAGAATCTATTATTGACATACCATAATTACATCGCTGAATATCTTCATTTAACATATTTCTGGTCTAAAGAAAATTCCAGTTCACCTAGTTCACGCGATAGCGTCTGTATTATATAATGATTATTTTACTGGCCGCGAACTGACCCTGATACCTTGCGGGTTGGAATGCAATGCATTAAAGCGAGGCCACGCTTCCACTGCTGGAACGACGGCTTATTTAAAACTTTATACTTTTGCATGTTAAATGTTCAATTTCGAAAACAATTTAAAATGGTTTGGCCAAAACAAATATCAGGATAGGGAAAGACGATACTTTTATGAACTTTAATATACTAGTACACAGACATGAATATGGAAGTAATTACTAAATGAGAACATAGCCTTTAAGTACAAACGCTCTTGCGCTTGCAATCCTCTGAAAATAAAAGGTGCACGCACAAACTGTATTGATGTCAAGAGGTGAGTGTAAAACTGTTCTATCTATCAAGCCTTTTCATTAGAGATAAAGTTGTTTCATGCTGAACACGCAGTAAAACAGTGTTACAAAGACGCAGTCATGTTTCCAATGTTCTGGTGGTATGCTCAAATCAGCCAATGGAATAAATGAAGTGTACTCATTCGTGTCTAGCCACGGGAAATTTTATTTGAATTTTATTGGACACTTACACAGGTCAGGTAAGGTCAAAAGTGACGTTAAACAGCTAGGCCAAAAAAAAGGCATAATTCGGCTAAAAAGTTGATAACAGATGTATAGGTATTGCCGTATTGGTCAGAGAATGTTCATAAAGACTGTAAACATATGTTAAGTTCAATATCTGTAGTTGATTTGTAGTTCTTATGGAATGCGGTCAAGGACCTCACCTGTGACTATTTAAGTGTGTGAAGTTTCAATTAGATACCTCTAGTAGAAACATTGATATGGAAATATTCAAGTTTACTGTAACAAAATTTCTAAGTAAAGATAAAGGGGCACAAATTATGCTTAATTGCAGGCCAGAGTTATTGAAGTTGGTCAGTGCTTCTCACAATGACCCTAAAACATGTTTAAAGTTTCTAAATTAATACCTGTAGTTAAAACTGTGATTAAAAAAAATTGCAGGCTTACCTTAACTAAAGCATGGCACAGACACTGATGCGAACTTTTGGATGAAAAGCATAGCTTGTATTTTTGGGTGACTAGTCGAGCTAAAATCTATGCCCTGCCATTTATTAATGAGACAATATAATGCAATCTTAAAAATTGGTCTAGTCTCTGTTGGTAGTAAATAGTTATTAAAGTGATGATACTTATAGTTTTTACAAAACTTATTATGTTCAGGTAAAACCTTTTTGCGTTGGAAAAAGTATGGGAAAAAAGACTTGATCAATTTTAGGGCTTCCACTGTGTCACACACTTTAAACACCAAACCCATCATATTGAAATGTTTTCTTTATATATTTCAAGCTCATTTTACAGTATTTTTCTCAAATATATACATGGTTATTGAATTGTTTCAAGTTTTAAATAAAAGGTTCCATTAAAGTGACTGAAAACTGGTTGTACTGGGAAATAAACCCAACCAGGCCGGTACCCAGATATACCTACCCAGGGAGGAGAAAATGGGGCACATATTTTGGGAGGGGTGTGGGTTCAGTTTCAAATTGGACTGAATCCCTAGCATCCTGTCATTCTACTTTGATTTATGGATGATTGATTGATTTTAATTAATAATTGATTGATTTATTTAAAGGCTTCACTAATACAAACTCAAGAATGCATTGGTTTTTTATTGTCCCCTACCGATTAAACCGGAGGGGACTTATGGTTTGCGCTCTGTGTGTCAGTCTGTCTGTCTGTCTGTCCGTCACAATTTTCTGGATCCTGCGATAACTTTAAAAGTCTTTCATATTTTTCATGCAACTTGAAACATGGATGGCAATATGGAGATTATGCACATTTCATTCATTTTGTTTTTACGTCAAAAATTCTGGTTGCTATGGCAACGAATATATATAAAAAAAATCACAAAAATCTGAAAATGGTCGAGTTTCACCGGTAGGGGACAAATATTGCTTGGCAATAGTCTTGTTTTTATTTGTGTAGGCTCAATTTTAGTGTATAGGCATCTCATTTGAATTATTAACCAAGAATGGAACAGTCAAATGTTTCTTGATTTAGAACATTAATACTGTGTGTGCAAAGCTAGCTGTGTACTGCAGGTTTTACATATCTGTCACCTGAGTCCATCGAGTTTTGAGCAGGACTGTATAATGTGTTCAGTTGTAATTCTGCCAGTCTGACAGAGGCACTGATCTGAGTGGGCAATCCTGAATTTGATGAACAGGTTCATGGTTCATGTGATTGTGGCCTGTCTGCAGCTTGAATACAAGGACCTGCTCAGATCTTTAAAGGTGGTACGGAATCTTTCTTTTGTATCATGGATGCTGCTGCAGCCACCTGACATGTTGTTTTTCCATGACGATGATCTTGGTTTCTTTGAAGATAGTTGACCTGTCATTCTTCTCTTTCATACTCCCCTTCTTGCCAGAGTGTCTGCGGCTTCATTGCCAAGTATATTGCAGTGAGAAGGGACCCAATGCAGCATGACAGTGTGGACTCTGGACAAGGCAGTTAACAGGCCATTCAGTTGTTTGTCTCTTGCAGTGTCGAGTGCCTGCACAACAGAGTTTGAGTCGCTGAAATACACAACATTGAGGAGAGTGGGCTGTGTTCAATGTGTTTTGCGCCCTACTAATTAAGCCTAGAAGTTGGCAGGTAGCAAGAGAGATGTGTTATTCTCCACTTCTTGTAAATAATGTATATTCTGGATCAACCACTTTGGAAAGCCAAGTCAGCAGACCTGTCACTTAAGACATGAATCCAGTTGTTGTTGGCAGCAGTTGTGGATGTGTTCCATGGAGATTGTCTGCTGTGTATCAGAGGTCTTTCAACATCGCTCTAGCATGGGGTTTCAAGGTTCTGGTGGATATCTTTTGGAATATATCCCATGATATCTTGGCTTTTCCTCTTCAAAACCCTCATCTGGTGGATGAAGCTTCCTCTCTTCAATCTTTCGTTTTTTAGTTAGCTCAGTCTGTCTAATGGCATGAATTGGCATAAATTGTTTAAACTTTGCTGCCTGGGTAAGGCATTTGGTGTACATTTTGTCTAGCACCGGCTCTTAGCCCGTTATGGCCACCTTGTTCTGCACCTTGCTGACTCAAAGTATGACTTGCCTGCTGTGTCCCATGCTGTCACTCCATACTCAAGGTCTGTGCCACATGCCCTCACTCCATACTCAATTACATGTACTGGTCTGACACCACCCACATACTAGTACATCTTGAAGATTAATGCATGTGCCCCAATGTTGTGCCGGCAAGCTTTTTCATGAGTGCTGTCTTGCTTTGACTTTCAATGTCTGCTGTTTTCAGGTGAGTCACCTGTCGAAGGTCATGCTAAGGTAGGTGGGGTGTTTTTGGCTTGCAGCGTCTGTTTGCATAGGTTGAGGTTGGCCTTCAGTTCTTTGGATGAGAGACTAAAGATTGTATGGGTGGTCTTCCTGGAGTTGATGGTGGTAAGCCACTTCTCAGTCCTCAAGACCTTTCATTGACTTTTGCATCTGGTAGTTTGCAGTTGTGATGTGCTTTTCTGAGCACCAGAGTGCAAGATTGTGTTCTTATCCTGGTGCCAAGTTTGCCTGGTGTTGATAAGTTCCATGATTTAGCCCGAACATCCAGTGATGGGTCTCTAGCTCTCAACCTTACCTTGGTTATTCCACTTCTTGTGGATCAGGACCACATCAGCTTCTCCCAAGATTTGTGGAACATAGGTTATGTTCCAGCTGTTTTTGAAGATTTTCAGTATCAGTTTTTTGCCCTTGTGTCTAGATGTACTGTATATATTTCCTCCACTTGCGATTGAAGAATGTTCAACAGTCGAGGGTTATCTTGAGTTGTCGGTGTTCTTTCTTGGCCAGTTGCATTTACTCTCAGCCTCCATAGCCTTGCTCCTCACAGCAGGAGGAGGTGACCTATAGACTAGTAGCTAGGGTTGGACATCTTAGAGGAAGGGGGTCAGGCACTCTACCATCATGGGGGGCTCCACATGCAGAGCACCATGACACAGAGATCCATTGTTATCCATCATTTACACCGTTGTGCTTTATTTTTTAACCTTTCTTGAAGAAGGAGACTTGCTGGCCAAGGCTTTACACCACCCCTCCCATAGTTTTTCTGTCAGAGTGATCCTTCTCATGCCTCTTAACCTCAAGGAGATGTGGCTGAGATTCTTGTGTCCTCTACCCTTCAACCTGTCCAGCTTTTAAAGCCCTGTCAAAATTTACCCTCCTGCTAGTATAGCTCGCTAGGTTAGGTTATAGAGGCACTCAAACCATCGCAAGTTAAGGAATCAGCCTTAGTTAAGAATTTGCTTTCTGGTGATAGAAACATAAATTGCAGATGGAACTAGCAGTAACAAAGCACAATGTCCTCACTTGGGAAAGGAATACCAATGTATGTGATTTGAGATCAGCTTGAAGCACAAGGGATACATACAACACTTCCAAAAACTGTCCATTTCTCTTTAATCCAGTACAATCATTATTTTCAAAACTCACCATATTGATGATTAATGTGTATGAGAATGTTATTAATACAAAACTTTTGCATTTTTCAGAAAGTTCCGGTAAAAAGTGAATTATGTGCTTTTTTTCTACATGTATATAAAAATTTGATGTGATTGACGTCATTATCCCAATTGGAAATGTGTATATCAAGTAAATCAATATGCTTGCATCTGGAAATGTTTATATTTATCTATAGCCATCACTGACCATGGTTAATAGCCCCATGTACAGCTTTGTTACAGAAACACAGCTTTGAAAATCAATGCTTCTTTTTTCGGCATAGTTGTATTACCCAGCTTTTCACCTTAAATGACCTTTGAAAGCGTCCAATAAAAGTTTAATACAATTTACTATCAGAAGGCCCAAATGAATGCATGGAATTTTCGTATTGGTTAACAATACCAAAACTGTTCAAAATAGAAAACATTCAATCTACAAAAACCTATTCCATCTACATTAACAGGTTATTCTATAGACATTCTATTTTGTGAAGTTTAGGGTAAAAAAAGTTCCAGTTCTGCGTGGGCTTTTATGAATTAGGATACAGTAGTGCGTTTTTCAATGATGTAAAATGCGTGTACAGCTTGAAACTATTTCATCTCTAATAAAAAGGCTAAAGGGATACAACACATTTTCACATTAAACTCTGGACCCCAATACAGCTTGTGTGTGTCCCTATATATTTAGCAGATTAGAAGCGCCAGAGCATTTGTACTACAAGACTATTTTCTCATATTTGGAAAGTATAACAACCATGTTGCGTTTTGCACTTGTGTATTTTATATTATATAAATGTTGTTATTCCCTATCCTGATATTCATTTTGACAAACATATTTTAATTGTTTTCAAAATAAAACATTTAACATGTATTAAGTTTTTAACAAACCGTTGTTCCAGCAGGGGAATCGTGACCTCACTTTAAATGCATTGCATTTCATCCCGCAAGGTATTAATAATGTCTGTTTGTGGTCAGGAAAAGAATCCTGATATAATCGCTATCATGTTAACTAGGTGAACTGATATTATAATTTGACCAGAAATATTTTTAATGAAAATATTATTATGGTATGCCAATAATAGATTCTTAATGTGTGTACATGATAAATACCATTTTTGATTCATTCTATTAGAATTATTCCACCGTATTGACATATTTAATTTGAATGATCATGATGAATCCCAATACTATTAATAATCACATCAAATAACAATGTCCTGCAAACCACAACAAGTGCTTTTGAAAAACGCACATATAAATATTAAACATTCTTGTGTGGCCGGTTGAATTGTATGTTTTTATTTAATTCCCATTCTTTTTTAGTAGTTCTGTTCTATACCTATAGATATATCATCAATAACATCTAATAACGCACAATCAGCCATGAAATCTGGCGCAATACCCTATAACTAAGGGTGTGACGTAGAACTGTGCAGGAAAAAGCATTTTCTATCTTTGATCGCCTTGATATCAGTGATTATCTTTCACCAAGACCAAACAAAATTAAAGGGGCCTTTTCACGCTTCGGTAAATTGACAAAATTGGAAAAAATTGTTTCAGATTGGCAAATTTTCCTTGAAGTTATGATATTTGTGAGGAAGCAGTAATACTGAACATTTACCATGCTCTAAAATATCCATTATGTGCATCTTTTGACGATTTAAAAACCTGAAAATTATAAAGCGTTGCAACAAGAAACGATTGAATAATTTGGAGAATTCTGTTGTTGTCGTATTTTTTGATACTACGAGGATTGCATATATAAAGAAAAAATTACATCAGCAATGGTATGAGAGCGGATGGTCTAGTGGATAGAGCGGTAGTCTTTTGCTCCATGGCTCTAGGGGTCAGTGGTTTGAGCCCTGTTGAAGGTTACTTTTTTTTTAATTCTTTAATTGTATTCTTGTTGGTTTTTTTTACTAGAGATTTTTAGACCCAATGTTAACATTTATCAATCTAAAGCATTTAATGACAAACTTCAATACATGCCAAAATCTGTGAAAAGGCCCCTTTAATGCTTTATATCTTTTTAAAGATATTTCTTCTTTATTTCAATCTCCTAGTATACCTATCAAGGTGATGATGTGGTCATTGTGCACGACAAAAAACATTTGGTTTATAGTTTTATATAAACAAGCATTATTTCCAAATCAGATATTTTTTACCTTAAACCTACTTGTATTGCATTGACAGTATTCACATAGTTCTTCTATGCTTAAATAAAGCACTGTTGTTTCACCTCTGTCCTTGAATTATTACCTTTACTTTGTATGCAACCACACGGTTCTTGTGCATGACAATTCATCTCTAATATTTGAACACATTATTTTTAAATTTTACATGGCATGGTCAAGTTCTACAGTAGAGAAGCACTATTTTGACAATAAAGTTCTTTATTTTTATGCCCCCCTTCGAAGAAGAGGGGGTATATTGTTTTGCACATGTCGGTCCGTCGGTCCGTCCATCCGTCCACCAAATGGTTTCTGGATGATAACTCAAGAACTATTAGGCCTAGGATCATGAAACTTCATAGGTACATTGATCATGACTGGCAGATGACCCCTATTGATTTTCAGGTCACTAGGGCAAAGGTCAAGGTCACATAGACTCAAATCAGTAAAATGGTTTCCGGATGATAACTCAAGAACGCTTAGGCCGAGGATCATGAAACTTCATAGGTACATTGATCATGACTGGCAGATGACCCCTATTGATTTTCAGGTCACTAGGTCAAAGGTAACAGTGACTCAAAACAGTAAAATGGTTTGATGATAACTCAACAATGCTTAGGCCTAGGATCATGAAACTTCATAGGTTTATTGATCATGACTGGCAGATGACCCCTATTGATTTTCAGGTCACTAGGTCAAAGGTCAAGGTCACAGTGACTCGAAACAGTAAAATGGTTTCCAGTTGATAACTCAAGAATGCTTAGGCCTAGGATCATGAAACTTCATAGGTACATTGATCATGACTGGCAGACAACCCCTATTGATTTTCAGGTCACTTGGTCAAAGTTCAAGGTCACTGTGACTCAAAACAGTAAAATGATTTCAAGATGATAACTCAAGAACACTTAGGCCTAGGATCATGAAATTTCATAGGTACATTGATCATGACTGGCTGATGACCCCTATTGATTTTCAGGTCACTAGGTCAAAGGTCAAGGTCACAGTGACTCACAACAGTAACATGTTTTCCTGATGATAACTCAAGAACTATTAGACCAAGGATCATGAAACTTCATAGGTACATTGATCATGACTTGCAGATGACCCCTATTGATTTTCAGGTCACTAGGTCAAAGTGACTTGAAACAGTAAAATGGTTTCCGGATGATAACTCAAGAATGCCTAGGCCTAGGATCATGAAACTTCATAGGTACATTGATCATGACTGGCAGATGACCCCTATTGATTTTCAGATCACTAGGTCAAAGGTCAAGGTCACATTGACTCGAAACAGTAAAATGGTTTCTTGATGATAACTCAAGAATGCCTAGGCCTAGGATCATGAAACTTCATAGGTACATTGATCATGACTGGCAGATGACCCCTATTGATTTTCAGGTCACTAAGTCAAAGGTCAAGGTCACAGTGACCTGAAGCAGTAAAATGGTTTCTAACGTATTCACACAATGGCTGCCACTACAGCGGACGGCCCATATGGGGGGCATGCATGTTTTACTAACAGCCCTTGTTTACATTTCGCTTCAAATTATTACCTGGACTATGAGGGCAGCGTTCACATAGTTTTTGTGAGTGACCATTTCATATTTTGATACATTTTTTTTACAAGATATTTTAAAATCCTTCAAAGCAATTAAGATGGGATGGTTACAGACCGAACTTTCCCCTATTTTTATAAGCAAGACATATATTTTTAGCCTTTTACCTCAAAGTTTGACCTTCACCTTAAATATGACATGATTGTATAATTATACATCTGTGTTTTGGATGGATCATAATTATATAATACAGAATTTGAATTTGCTTTTCCCATTTCTTAAAGGTAGAATGTAGTCCAAAAGATCTTGATGGATAGTTTAAGCTGGTTGGAACAAAGTGACCTACAGAAAAGTGTTAAAATTTAGTTACTTGGATACTCTGTTGTTAAGTTATTCTTTTCAAAAGAAATATTACACTTAAGGGGGTAATTTCTTTAATTAATTGCTTTTCTGTTTATTGCTCAAAGAACATCCATCTTTTTTACACCAACTGTTTGTCAAAAGGAAAGAAAGATGATGTTTTTAGATGGGCGCTTTAGCGCCCGTCTAAAGTGCTTAGTGTGAAATTCAGGTCGATACGACTAGGTATGATTAACCCAATACCCGCTTGCATATCCGCGCAAGAAAGAGTTGTATAATTTATGCAAGAGGTTTGAGTTCTCCAATTATGTGTATTCACAAATGGCAACATTATATTAATATCGTGTTACATTCAATATTTTCTAACGGTGTTTTATAGAAAAGAATCAATGAACAATGATCGTATTATACGTGTCGCCGAGGAGATTGTTTATGAATGATTAAAATAGTCCACTTTCTGCTGCGTGTGCGAGACGTAGTATTTTCGCTCAGCTCATTCATAAATCTGAGGCTGGCGATAAACAAAGGGGAGTCCGTGTGAGAATAACGCAGTAGTATAAGGTTACGCTTGTTTATATTCACAGGTCTCAATTAATAATACGTTGACCACGAGTTCAACAATTATTACAGGGATACGATAGACAACATAAAAAAATGTTTCATTATCGCTGAAACTGTTAAAAAAAACATTTAAATATAACAATAATATTCTCTAAAAAATGTAGTCTTGCTGTTTTGAAATAAGGTTTGGAATTTTGTTTTCTAAATAACTTAATTCAAAACAAAAGTTTAATTATAGTGTTTTTTACTTGTTAGTCGCATATTTACCGCATTATAATGTGTGTTATAATAGGCAAACCATACATTAGTAAAATTCAATCTGCCTTCGCACAAAGAAGGAATGGGTCAATTAGGTGCTGCGTTTCCTTTGCTTACTTCAGTTAGAGGTCAATTATTTAAGTAATAGCAGTCACAAGGCTCCGACTTCAAAGGAATTGCGGAGCTTTCTTACATAATAAAAGTCGTAGTCGCATGGTATTTGCGTTTTGCGTCCTATTTGGTCACGTGGTTCTTTTTCCCGGTTGTTTTGGCATTCATGATATATGAGGCTATTAATAGATGCGTCTGTCGATAAATAAAGGAAAGTTTACGGGTTATAACAACGCAATAGGTTACGTTCTCGCATACAACTCAATGACGTAGTACAGGTCGTAAAATGAGAGATTCGGGAAAAAGTTGACGCTTATTTATATCAAAGACCCATATTATCTATAGGTCTTTGTTTATATTCTCAATTTATAAAACGTTGAACATAAGTTCAACAATAACTTCAGCGATACGATAGACAATTTAAAGTTTCATAATTGCTAAACCCGAATATAACAAACAATTTATAATAATAATACGAATGCAATAGCAGAAGGTTAGTAGAAGGTTAAGCTTGTTTATATTCACAGTTCTCAATACATAGACAGTTGGATATGAGTTCATGAATTACTACAGGCATACTATAGGCAACCTCGAAAATGCTTTTTAATCGCTAAAACCGAAAACAACCTAATATATTATATTAAATATATTTATAACAATAAATGTCTTTTAAAAATGTAGTCGGCGTATACGCTGACTTTGAAATAAAATTAGCAATTTACTTTTCTAAATAATTAAATACTATTAAACAAATGTTAAACTATTGTGTGGTGTTTTTCACTTGTAAGCTGCATATTCACCGCATGAAATGTGTGTTAGCATTGTCAAATCACACATAAGTGTGAGTAAAATAAAAAATATACTACGGGAGAGCACTTCATATGTGTCCTCATATGCCTTGTTATGAGTATCTTTCTTCACTATCGAAATATATCATATGTTTATATTTGATTTAAACGCAGTTTTCTTTCGACACATTTAAATCACACGTCAATAGCGCCGTCATGCGAAAATGGGTCTTATGCGTTTCGGCAAGCGTTTGTTAAACCCAACATGTGCTTTTGCGCAGTCAGGCCATAGGCGATGCTGTTCGCTTTAAAATCACTCAATATGTTATGTTTCTCCTTACCAGAAGGAGTGATAGCTGAGTGGGCTATTTATATGATGGGCGCATATGGAATAAGACCCATTTTCACATGACGAGGGTCATTACAAATCTCATTGCGAATTGAAAATGCCACATTTAAGAACAATGCTTTTTGATACAAAATTGAATTGAAAAAAGCAAACTTGTTAATAATGGCAGCCTATCCACACATTAAGGAATGATTTCCAGACGTGCTGACCAAGTACGGCAAACATTGTGGTATGATAATTAAACGATTTTCTCTTATCGTGACACTATACTATTTCGCTAATGATTGTTTTCTCATCTTGGAGGCGAAAGTGAAATTCTGCGAGATGGATTGTAACGCGTAATTGTAACAGGGCCACAATTTGTGTCGTTTGAGCATACAGAGAGTAGTCCGGAATTCCTTACACTGAACAGTGCTACATCCTTTGAATTGAGCACATACGCAGTGATGTAGCAAAAATTCAGAGGTTGTATCTCGAATCAGCTTATTAAATATTCGAAAATATTCATGCGTGTCTGTTGGCGTTATGTAAAAGTCACTAAGATGAAAACTGAAACAGCTACGCCTAAAAGCGCATGAGTGCTCTATACCTATGTTTATGTTAGCGTTGTTGACACCGTGTGAACTGCTCGGGTAATAAGTAAAGCATAAACAGCAATGTTTATATACTTTTATTCCTCCATATACAAGATACGAAGATTGTTGTATATTTTGAATTGTATATTGTGTCAAAAATCAAAAGTTTTGTACACGGAACTTTCATTATGAATTTATATTCTTGGTGAGATAGTCATTTGATATAAGAAAAAAATATTCCTTTAATATGGTGACTGCAAATTTTCTTTATATTAAGTTATCATTACCATTTTCATCATACTTTCTATGCTTTCAGAACTTCCAAAAAGCATGTTGTTTTTATTTTGTCTTAGTTATTTCTATGAAATAATAGGGATGATAAAAAGTGCACACAAAACTCGACCCGTGCGCTATGACACACACTTTATAAAGTTGAATGGCGTGTGTTCATTTCAAACTTGCGATTGATTTTCAAAAATGAATTGCGTGTTGAATTATGCAATAGCGAACATCTTCAGTGCCTTCAGCGCTTTGATTATCAAATGCATTCGTTTTGCTTTATGCTGATAAAAAAACTCATATTGGAACTAAATTGAGCTCGAATAACATAAACTGGATGACATGATGTTTTTTATTTCATAAAAGCTGCATAGACCTTTCTTCAACTTGTCTGATAAATTTTGGTAAACAAAATCACTTAACTAGTAAATCATGTTTACTTTACATTCAAATAGACATAACATCCTGCGCAGTGAGTCCAGATGGAAACAGGATATATTTGACCAACATCGCTTGTGACCAGCTGGTCACACTGTCCAGGGATGGAAAAGTGATCTCTACGCTCACTGATACTGCACTGGTCTGGAGAAATCTTGCACTGGTCTGGAAAAATCTTGAAAATTCTGAAAAAATCCCACCTGGCATTCATGTGACAGACTCAGGATATGTTTTTGTATGCGGAGGCTGGTCCAACACAATCGTCATGGTGGACAGAGAAGGGAGACAGAAACTGGCAGAGGTGGTCACAGAGGAGTATGGTTTGGACAAACCAACATTAGTATACTACAATGAAAATACAGGAGCACTCATTGTTGGAAATCATCGCAATAAGTACATAAGGGTTTTTAAGACTACCAATATGTAAATGTTTGACAATGGAAATTTAAAAGTTTTGTTGATAAAACAAAAATCATTTATAAATAAAAGCTACACTTTCATTAAGAAAACAAGATCATGTAAATTTACAACATATTCTTAATTTAAACAGATAACTGTTGTTAAATAATAAAATATTACTAAATAATTGAATTGAATATAATGATAATTTCAAATAAAATGGTAATGATATGCTGTCACACATTTAAATAAAAATAGTATTCAAACTGTTATAGTATTTACGAAAACCCTTCAAAGTATTTGTGGATTAGATGTTTTTTATTTCACAGTGTTAAAAAAATATGTTTGTGACTGATTCTATTTAAGGCATCAAATTTTTTAAAGAATAAGATGAACTGATTCAACATAAGTTAAAGGAAAAAAAATGATTTTAAATAATAATACATGCACACAGTTGCTTTACTCAGAGATTTGATGGTTAAGTGTTAGTCATGTGTTTTTAATTTTTCTATGTCTGCCTGTCTGCCTCATTTGGGTTTGAATACGATTGCACATACTTAGGTTGATTTATTTCTATTGAATCTATTATTCCCCACATATGCCTCTTTTGGTTTATACTTTCCGCTTCTGTTTTTAATTTAGATACCATACTTGCAACTTTATACAATGTGTTTTGATATTGTTAAAGGTTATTTAAAAAAACAAAAACAAGCATAAAACATACTAGTATATTTTCACTGTGATGCTGCATTCGAATAAAATTACAATATAACAAGCATTCCCCACCCCAACCCCCCCAAAAAGTAAAGGGATGTAGAAAGCCTGGGTTTGGTAAGGATGTCCCCTCCTCATGGTATGAGACAGTTTTACGGAACGTGAATAATGGAGTGTGTTATATACTAAAAGGCATGTTTTTAAACAGAATGCAAGCAATACACTCAGGATTCAAAACATTTATTGGCCCTGAAATAAAAACTTTCAAAATGTTTTATACATGAAATTAACTTTCTCTAATGTGACTATTTTATACCGACATTTTTCTGGTTTTGATTCTCCATTTAATTGTAAATTTGTAGTCTTTAGTTTCAGAATTGTGTGGACTATGAAAATCATAAAATAAAATCAATGTCATAACAAGATACTTATCCAATCCATGTTATTCAACAAAAAATCAATTAAATCTGTAATTCATATTGATCATTGTAAATATTTGCTTGTGCAATTTCTGAATTTCCGGTAGTGAATGGAATAAATTCAACCTGTGTTTGATTGATTGTCTCAGATGCCTCATTTGTACCCTGGCAATATTTAATATGTTGAAAACATGCAATATTTCCACTTACACAGTTTATTGCTTTAAATGTATGAGTATGCCTTGGCTGTTTAAAGCATGCAAAGACAATTAAGGGATTATGAAGACTTATAAGCATAATCCAGAACAGTGAGTTCTGCTGACAATGGTTCCTATGCTATTTTTGACACAGGGGACACTATACCCGACATTGCCTCCTACATTTGTGCCATCCCAGGTATTTGTTCCAATTTAATATTATGCAAATTTTTAATTGACTTTAGTTTGGAAATAAACCAAGAAGATGGTCTGTTAATAAGAAATAATTAGGCATTAAGTTGATCATTACTTAATAATTGAATTAAACTAACATTTGTCGACTTATTATAAATCTGCTCAAAGTTGTCATTTAGAAAAAATTAATGCAATACCAGGTGTCAGCGTACTATGAGGCAATATAACCTATTTGTATGGAGGTATTACTATTTAGTTCAGTTTTGCATATAATTGAATTGGATTCGGTTTTAACAAATTTTGATTATAAAGTCGATAGAAAATCTGTAAAAATATATATTTAATAGAAAATAGCAACAAATGTCAGGGCGCGAATATGTAGGAAGCAATTTCAGAGCTGTCAATGTAACATTGGAACAATTGTCAATGTTGTCAAAAAAAACAACAACAGCGCACCAACCAATGTCCGCAAGAACCAATGTCCTGAATCCTTGTCAGCAGTGCCATGTCATATTGGCCTTGGGGAAACCCTGATATGATATCATCTACATGTACATTCATTTACATAGAGCGTAAATCCATATCTGGCATTAACAGATATTTAAAATTGAAAAACTTTTCAAAGGACTTTGTCAATTTTTACACAATCAATAATATTTCATTTAATAAGGAAAATATAATAATGTGTAAGTATTTATATTTTTCATTCCCATGTGTAACCTTATGCATGGGTAATTATTACAAAATATGTGATTACATCTAAGTAATTGTTCACTATAAGTTAACCATGTATTATAGCATAATATTAATTCAGTAGTATACTTGTTCTAAATAAAAGGTTTAAGATTTTAATTGCAAAATATAGTGTAATGTAATATAAAATATTATAAAAGTTTGCTATACACAATACACTTACAGATTTTTTTTCCGTGTGGAACACTGAATTTCTATGTGATCGACTGCATGTATACACATAAAATAAATATTATAGCAATTTTGAAAATGTATGGCTTCTTTTTTGTTTGTTTTTTATTAGAATCTTAATCATCTACTATTACATGTATAATATATAAACACATTTGCTTTTAAATTAAGTTATTGTTTTGATAGAGTATTTGTCCATTTGTTATATTTGACCTAAATGTGACCCATAATTTGACCTATATTTAATCAATTTAACATATGTTTGATTTGTTATTCATTAGTGGTTTTAATTGCTCGTCCTTTTGTTGTTGATTTTTGTTTCTATTGATTCTATTTATTGCCGTTATGGAGTTTTGCATTACTTCTGTCTATTGGTTTTGAAAGATATTAAGTGTTTAACCACCTCAAAACACACTGACAAATTAAATTAAGATCTAAAATTTAATTTGTACAACAATATAAAATGACAACTTCTTTCCACTGTTTAAAATCAAGGTACCGTAATTTCAGAAAAAAATTGTCATGCATCATTTAAGTGCTTGTGGAAATTACTGAGCAATGAAAAATTTGTTATATATGTACTGGTAAGGAATTTATTATTCTTGGTACAACAGACACCAGACAATCAGCATGTGATTAGTATCAGTGATGATTGAGTCACTAGCATTTAGCAACATTTTGCACATTTATACACAGACAATATATTTTCTTTTAATCAGAAAACAAAATTGATATCTTGCATGTACTTGTACGTTACTAAATAACTGTTTGTATGTGCATTGTGTCCATACATCGTCTCCTTCCCTTGAAACATAATACATTTTTTGTTTGTAATGTATTAAATGCTTTAAAAAAATGATCGTTTAAGACAGTGATTTGTTACCAAACACTTCAATATCACAGGTGCTCAATTTACGAGTAGATAAAAGCAACTTTAATTAACAACTGTGCTACAACAACAGATTGTATGTACTGCTTTTCAGTTATCTTATGTCTAAACTTGCTTAATTTATGTAAAATGCATTATAACATTTGTACCTATTCTGTACATACAAAAATCTAGCATGACAGGTTATTGTGAACAGATAATGTGACAAGTTCATGTAACAAATTCATGTGATAGATTCATGCAGCCAGATCATGTGAAAGGGTTCATGTGACCAGATCATGTGACGGTTTCATGTTACCTGAGCATGTGATGGGTTGATGTGACAAGATCATGTGACAGGTTATTTGACCAGAATAGTGACATGTCAATGAGACCAAATCATGTGAAAGGTTTACATGACAATATCATGTGACAAGTTTATGTTACCAGATCATGTGACAGGTTGATGTGACCAGATTATGTGACAAGTCCATGAGACTAGATCATGTGAAAGGTGTACATGACAAGATCATGTGACATGTTTATGTCACCAGATCATGTGACAGGTACACGAGACAAGATCATGTGACAGGTTAATGTGACAAGATCATAGAACAGGTTTATGTGACCAGATCATGTGAAAGGCTCATGTGACCAGATCATAGAACAGGTTTATGTAACCAGATCATGTGATAGGTTCATATGACCAGATCATGTGACAGGTTAACATGACAAGATCATTTGACATGTTCATGTGACCAGATCATGTGACAGGTTGATGTGACCAGATCATGTGACTGGTTGATGTGACCAGATCATATGAAAGGTTGATATGACCAGATCATGTGACAGGTTGATGTAACCAGATTAAGTGACAGGTTCATGTTACCAGATCATGTGACAGGTTTGTGTGACATGTTCATGTGACAACATCATGTGGTAGGTTCATGTGACCAGATCATGTTACAGGTTCATGTGACATGTCCATGTGACCAGATTATGTGATAGGTTTGTGCGACCAGATCAGGTGATAGTTTTATGTGACCAGATCATGTGACAGGTCCATGAGACTTGATCATGTGACAGGTTGATGTGACAATACCATGTGACGGGTTGATGTGACAAGATCATGTGATAGGTTCATGTGACAATATCATATGACAGGTTCATATGACAAGATCATAAGACAGTTTCATGTGACCAGATCATGTGATAGGTTAATGTGACCAGATAATGTGACAGGTTGATGTGACCAGATTATGTGACAGGTTCATGGGACCAGATCATGTGACAGGTTGATGTGACCAGATCATGGGACAGGTTGATGTGACCAGATCATGGGACAGGTTAAAGTGACCAGGTCATTCAATAGGTTTATGTGACCAGATCTTGTGACAGGTTCATGTGACAAGATCATGTAACAGGTTTATATGACTAGTATGTGTAACAAGTTAATATGACAATTGAATGCTAACAGATCATATGCCAGAGTAAGTTGACCACAGAGTGCGATTAAATTTACAAATCATGAGGGTGACTGTTTAATGTGTTGCCAGATCATGTGACAAGGTTCATGAGATTAGTTCATGTATTGGTAACAAGACAGGTCTTTAGGAAATAATCATTCAACAAACTTCTGTGGAGACAGTCTATTTAAAAAATCTTATGAAATATTTGAAGAAACTTATTCAATGATAATGTTTCACCCAGAAAGGTAATAAAATATTAATTAAACCATGTTTGTATTTTGCCATTTTTGAATGGCAATCTTGTAAAAAAAAAATTCTTTGTAAGTAGACTGAACTCCAATTAACAAATAATTATCTGCATGACATATATTCAATGGGTAAATTTCAAATAAATATTTGTCTTTTGTATCTTAAATGTATTCTTCAGCGTTGCATGATGGGCACACAAATTCCATTAATCCTACTAATAATATGATGTCCCACATTAATTCAAGTGTTATTTGTCATTTAAGCAGAGATTTGTAATTTCTTTCTTCCATTGTCCGCCATCTTGTAAAAATTACATATGCGACATGTGTGCATAGCAATGTAAATTCGTATATGTGGACTACATTTTGGAACCAGAAGTTAAGCCTGTTTTCATTAGGCCACAAAATGAGACGCTTTGTTAGCACTTGTGGAGAATTCCCATCATGTTAACATGCGCGTAAGTTTGTTTCCCTTAGACAATATCATTACAATTGTTGAACTTGTACGATATTTAGAAATGTATTTGTTTTTGATTGTCCAGTATAAAGGCAACTTTTGGCAAGAATGTATCATTTGGTGAAAATTCCATGACAGTGGGGAAAAATACTTCTTGGGAATTCTTGGCGTTTATACATTTATACTCCATGTGCAAGGCACATCTACCTACGGAGCAGCTGAAAGGACTGCTGAACGTGCTGGTCTACACATGTGACGAATGCACAAAGAGCACATATATCGGTAATACCAACTAAAGGGTGGATTAGTTTTCGACCAAATGTTTTATTCAATAGTCTATACATGTTTACAAAGTTACATTAATACATGTATATTGTTTCATGTTGAAATGTAATAACATGTAATGTCTTATATTTCATACAATAAAACATTCATCTGATAAAATGTTTCAGTAAATGTTTCAAATTTATTCACTTGCGATTACATTTTGTGTTGTTTTAACTACAAACTTATAACAACACAAGCTCTGCGGTCGGAGACAGATCCCCCCCCCCCCAAAATAGTGCCTTGACACTGGATTTTAAGCTCACCTGAGGGATTGGTCTTTGTCCGTCATCCGTCCGTCCGTCGTCCACATTTGGGTTTGTAAACACTCTAGAGGCCACATTTCTTGTCCGATCTTCATGAAACTTGGTCAAAAGATTTGTCTTAATGATACCTCGATCGAGTTTGAAACTGGGTCAAAAACTAGGTCACTAGGTCAAAAAATTAAAAACCTTGTAAACACTGTAGAAGTCACATTTCATGCCCAATCTTCATGTAACTTTGTCAAAATTTTTGTCTTACTGATATGTTGGTTGAGTTAAAAAGTGGTTCTGATCTATTGAAAAACATGGCCGCCAGTGGGCGGGGCAGTTTTACTTATTTGGCTATAGAGATACCTTGTAAACACTCTAGAGGCCACATTTCTTGTCCGATCATCATGAAACTTGGTCAGAAGATTTGTCCCAATGATACCTTGATTGAGTTGGAAACTGGGTAATGCTGGGTCAAAAACAAGGTCACTAGGTAAAAAAAGAAAGAAAAACCTTGTTAACACTGTAGATGCCCAATCTTCATGTAACGTTGTCAAAATGTTTGTCTTAATAATATGTTGGTTGAGTTCAAAGTGGTTCCTGTCGGTTGAAAAACATGGCCGCCAGTGGGCGGGGAAGTTTTCCTTATTTGGCTATAGAGAAACCTTGTGAACACTCTAGAAGTCATAATTTCCGCCAAATCACCATGAAACTTGGTCAAAACATTGGTTTTATTGATTTCTCGGACAAGTTTGAAAATGGTTCAGATCGGTATTAAAACATGGCCACCAGGGGGCGGGGAAGTTTTCTCTATATGTATATAGTGAAAACATGTGAACGCTCTAATAAGTCACATTTTTGGTCCAATCTTCATAAAATTTAATCAGAACATTCGTTTCCTAGATACGTGAGTTAAGTTCGAAAATGGTTGCGGTCCGTTGAAAAACATGGCTGCCAGGGGACGGGGCAGTTTTCCTTAAATATATATAGTAAAAATGGCTTGTGAACAGTCAAAAAGTTACATTTTTTGCCCAATCATCATAAAACTTGGTAAAAAAATTGGTTTTATTTATATCTCTGACGAGATCAAAAATGGTCCAGATCGGTGAAAAAACATGGCCGCCAGTGGGCAGGGCAATTTTCTCTATATGTATATAGCGAAAACATGTGAACACTCTAGAAGTCACATTTGTGGCCCAATTTTCATGAAATTTGGTCAGAACATTCGTTTCCTAGATACAAGAGTTGAGTTCAAAAATAATAGTTGTGTTCCGTTGAAAACATGGCTGCCATGGGGGGGGGGCGCATTTTCCTTATATTTAAATTGTAAAAAAAAGCTTGTGAACACTCTAGAAGTCACATTTTTTGCCCAATCATCATGAAACTTGGTGAAAACGTTGGTTTTATTTATATCTCAGGAGTTCAAAAATGGTCCCGATCCGTTTAAAAACATGGCTGCCAGGGGGGGTGGGGCAGTTTTCCTAATATGACTATAGAGAAACCTTGTGAACACTCTAGAAGTCACATTTTTTGCCTAATCATCATGAAACTTAGTCTAGACATTGGTTTTATTGATATCTTGAACAAGTTGGAAAATAGCTCAGATCTGTGAAAAAAAACTCACTTTTTAGCTCACCTGATTGCTCAGGTGAGGTTTTAGGATCGGTCTTTGTCCGTCGTCCGTTCGTCCGTCCACATTTGGTTTGTAAACACTCTAGCATTCACATTTCTCAAGCATTCTTTATCAAAGTTGCTGAGAAGCTATATGGCCACTAGATCTCAGTCAAGTTTGATAATGAGCAAAATCGCGTAATAAATGCCAGAATTATTGCCCTTAGATTGTCAAAATTTTCATTATATTATACAAAATCCTTGTTAACACTCTAGAGGTCACAATTTTGTTTCAGATTTTATGAATCTCGGTCATAATATTAATTTTTGTAAGCATAGTTTGATGTTTGGTCATGAGGGGTCAAAATATAGGTCACCAGGTCAAATCTTACAAAAACCTCGTAAACACTCCATACACCAGAGCTTTGGTTCAATAATGATGAAACTTGACCAGGATGTTTGTCTGGACAATATCTAGGTCAAGTTTGACATTTGGTAATGTGGGGACAAAATCTAGGTCATGGGGTCTAATCTTACAAAAACCTTGTTAACACACTAGAGACCAAAGTTTTGGTCCAATAATGATGATACTTGACCAGGATATTTTTCTTGATGATATCTTGGCAGTTTGACATTGGGTTATGTGGGGTCAAAATCTTGGTCAGGAGGTCCAAATCTTACAAAAACCTTGTAAACACGTGTTAACTTAGCATTACTTGCAAATGTTTGCATTGCAAAAAAAAACATGCAAATGGACAGTACTCAATAAGAATTAATCAATTGCTCACACTGCAAATGTAAACAGAAGAGAATCAATCTAATATGCTCTAGAGTACTGAATTTTCAACTAATTAATGAACAAGGCCTTGTAAAAAAAGGTGAGCGAACTAGGGCCATCTTGGCCCTCTTTTTTGCAACAAAACTGACCATAAGAGTTAATCTTATCATATTATTGTGACAGTGACCTTGACCTTTGAACTAGTGACCCCAATTTAATTAGTGGTCATCTACTTCCAAGGCCAATGCACATACGAAGTATCAAGCCAATAGGTCCCTCCGTTCACAAGTTATTGATAAAAAACAATTTTCATTCTTAATGTGACAGTGACCTTGACCTTTGACCTAGTTACCCCAATATCAATAGGGGTCATCTACTGGCAAAGGCCAATGCACATGGGAAGTATCAAGCCAATTGGTCAATCTGTTCACAAGTTATTGATCGGAAACGATCTAGTCTATATTGAGCATACTTTTAATTGCTTTTACGCACTTAAACCGGTAATAATCGATCATAATCGACCATTATTATTATGGAACACACACCATAATTGGCCCCCACAAACTACCCATACATCATTGACATGTCTTATCTAAGCCC
Source organism: Dreissena polymorpha (assembly GCF_020536995.1). Lineage (NCBI taxonomy): Eukaryota > Metazoa > Mollusca > Bivalvia > Myida > Dreissenidae > Dreissena > Dreissena polymorpha. The sequence goes on along the minus strand of NC_068359.1, from coordinate 3,159,346 downwards.
CTTATGCACAGCGGATAAGCGCAATTATTGTGTTTTGATTGGTCATTGGCAGAATGCAAACAACATTGGTACCAGAGCTTGCAAGTGCTTGTGAAATTTGTACCCATGGCGGCGACATGATTGGAAAAAACAAGCAATGCGGTGAATTTTAATTTTGTAGTCCAGGCAATGTGGGCCCCCTGTGCTCAAACTACCTGGGGAATTATAGGGTTTTACTATAGGTAACTTAAAAAGTTACACAAGTTCAACTCTTTTTTTCATACGGCAAGTTTTTTAATTTATAAGTTTGAATGAAATCCTTCAAGCTGTCACTGAGTAACTTGCAAACTGAAACTTTTACAACACCAGGACTGACACTGATACTGGAGCAAGTAGAACAGCATGCCTTTTTATTAGAAAAATCAGCTAAAAACTATCTCTATATTCTATATGTTCTTGGATTTTGGGACACTACATAAAAGATAGTTTAAAACTGGATTGTTTTGATCTTTTGAAATAAACATTTATGGAAATCTAACCTGAAGCCATGTTTTTGATGATTCTGGAAGGCTTGATTTATTTTGCAACTGGATGTTTCTATAATATATGTATAGGCAGTTTTTGTGAATCTTTAATTCTGGAACTTTATTTATAGAACTCATGATAAAGATCCATGTTTAAAGAACCTTTTCATGGCTTTTTTAATTCTAATAACAAAACATAATTTTCTAAGCCGATTATAACTTATATCTTTTAAATAAATTTGTCACTGAGTACTTTATTTGCAGCCTAACACGTGGTGTCAACAATAACACATATGATTTGTTAATTTTAATTTAACAGTTTATTTCCATGGTATCCATCCCACATTCTTTAGTTAAGGAATATATTCATTATATATATCAATTAGTTATGAACATACATTGTTCAGAAATACTGAAATTCATGAAAACTATTCATACAGTGTTTAGTTCTGTAATGATATTATATTACAATATACAAGTGTAAACCTGCAGCCATGACAATTGGTAAGTCACTCACTGGTAGAATCTTCATGATGGAAAACAGCAAATACCGGGTAGATATCTAGCTGAGAAAGTTGTCATCCATTGTGGTTGGTAAGGAATACCTCCCTCAACTAATAGCAGTAGGACTAGAACAAGATTACACAAAAGTCAGAGATGTATACATTGGTCAATTGAGCAAAATACTCATGATTATGATTTTAGTTTTTTATGTTTATAGAGTTATTTTTCTTCAAAATAGTATTATATAAATTACATAATTATTTTTAAACTATACACATATAAAGAATAATCAGGATAAATTTTGAAACTAGTGAATTATTTATTAGTGAAATGGGTATTTAAGGACATACAATTGAAAAACTGTGTTCAAGAAATATGTTATTTAATGACATTTCTGCATATTATATCATTTTAAAAGCAATAGCTGTTTCAAGAGACTTTGCTCAACTATTCTTCTGCTGTGATAGTTTAATGTACAAGGTCGCCATGGCATAATGATTATGGTGACCGCCTAGCCAACAAGAGGTAATGGGTTTGATCCCCACTTGGGGAATGTTATATAGATCTATCTCGTACTGGTTCTAGGCTCAGCAAACAGACTCGAGAGTGTTTCAATAAGCCTGAGGCTTTCAATGCAAAAATAAATAGGTTTAAACTAATGTACATTTTCCATCATTTAACAGATTTAAAAACTGTGAAGACATATTTGATTGTGAATATCTTCATAGACAGTAATTTTTTGTAAAACCAGACATTTATAACTAAATCAAGTTTGATTCAGGCTTTTGTACCTTCATTGTACATCTTTTTTAAGCTTATGTAGTGTAACAAACAATAACCCCACTCGCACAACATAAAGATTAACAGTTTCACGTCATTGAGCGTTTCACCTTTGACAATTTTCTGTATTAAATTTGACTTTAACTGACATTATGCAAGCTGTCAATAACATTCTTGGCTATTGTATCAGCAAATCAGGCAGCTGAATACACACTGTCCTCATATGAAGGTGTATACAATAAATGTAATGTCACAGATCAATACTCAGTATCCATCTCATACATGCAACAATGGTAACGCAATAGTGGAAACAACTTGAATTTTTTTTAAGTTTCCACATTTTTGACGATGCTGGAACAGCATCTTCCAAGGTTTGATAACCATCTAAAAAATTTCACAATGGCGACCTATGTAAAAGACCAAGCCAGTCCGATTGAGATAACTCGATTTTTTAGGTTACTTCCCTTTTGCATTCGCCACTGCGTAGGAGATTGCTCGTCATTGATAACATTCTCCTAGCAGAGTTGTCGTTCGTGTTTCAACATTCAACAATGGCCGCCCCCATGAGAGTCTCGATTCAAAACTTTCTTACTGCATAAATTGGCTTGTTTCGCTATTTAGAAGCTGTCATTTAGGATATATGAATTATTTATTCACTAAATCTCCGCTTATGACAACAATAGTTGGAATTCAAAGGATATATACTCGATGTGAATGAAGGACTTTCTGGATCGTAACAGCTTGACACGGCAAAACTGGCATACTGGTATTTTTAGTTATCAATATAATTCACATTGTGCTTTCTAAATTGTATTCGAGCATTTTGCGACTTATTGAATGACTATGATACCCGATATCAACATTTCATCGGGGATTTGCAGATCACCAAGCTGTCCTGAAATTCAACATTGATTTCAAACTCTTTACTGGTTTTTATACTCTTTCTTAGTGTTACTACTTTTTATCATTTTAAAGTTAAATGAACTGTGTCACAGTAAAAGAGACATTAAGGCGATTGTGGCCAGTTTGGATCTAGATCAGCCTGCAGTCGCTTGAAAGCTGTTTGCTTAAAAGCGTTTTTCTGACAATAACAAATAATTTAATTGGAAACTGATTTGACTGCGCTTTTCCTGTGACCTGGCTCAAATAATAGAATTGTCATTAATCAAATTATTTATTTCGAACATTAATCGTTTTTCTTGTCCCTCGGGATCAATGACTCAAGCACTTTCCAGTTGAGAATTGAATACTGCTCAAGGCGATGCTAGGGGGCGTGAGAGATGTTGCACCTTCCAGTATCGCTCGATTGTTCATTGTCAGCTCGGGTACTACGTACATGTACCCCGGGTACTCTTAAGTATACTTACATGTATCCCAGGTACGGTAAATATACTAAAATGTACCCGGGAAATTTAACCCTAAATCAGTCGTTGTCGACTATTTTTTTGTAATAATTATATATACACATCAGGGCTTTACACTAACTTTTTTTCAACTAGTCTGTTCGGGCTAGTAAATGCAGAACCTACTAGCCCTGACCAATCTTTCATGTGCCCTGACCCAAGTATTATTGAAACCTTTATATTTATCATTCAACTTGTATTTTCTTGTGCTTGGAGATGCGCAATTATGATTAAATCATTCTTATTAGCTTGCCTTACTAATGCTATTGAATTCAATATTCATCTATTTAAGACAACTATTTGTAATCTTCACGCCATTTCTGGAGAAATTTTCTTGTTTTTTTATTTCCTCATACTTTCTCTTACTTTCCTCCTTCCCTTTTCTTTTCGTATCCGAGGAACCCCCATGCCCACCCGTAAAGCCAAACTTAAACAACGACATGAACGTTAAAACCTTTTTTACATAGATTGCCGGGTTACTGTCTTACAAGAAATGGTAAGTGAATCTTAGCAAAATAACGTGTTACGGTAGTTGTAACAATTGTACAGGGTTAACTCTCTACTAAAAGCCGGGATCGACCATTAATATTAGTTTTGCTCATTGAATTGCGTAAAAAATATTGTCAAAACACTTCTAATCTAAATAAAGTCTCTATCTTCCTCTAAATGGATTTATTAATCGTCTAAAGGATGGAATAACTTTTCCATAATGACAACAAATTAAAATTATTTAAAATTGATAAATAACTATTAATTTTATAGTTACTTTGTGTTAATGTCGAGTTTTATACCTTCATCATTCCGGACGATCCTGGGCTATCCCGGCTTTTAGTTTCCAACGTATTTTCATTGAGAAAACACGTCACTTCGAGGAAACCAATCAAAAACCATGTCTAGCGGCATTCCGTTTAAAAATAGGTACTGACGTGTTTTACCAGGAAAACCGCCGGGGATTTTCTGAATTGTCGGCCTCTTTTTGATTGCAATCAGGGGGTTCCGAATCTATTTCGAGATACGATCCGTTTGTTGTCTCCGAACTCATTCTGGGATTTAATTGTCATCTGATCGTACTGTATTAAGATTTTTGCATCTTTGAAAAGCTTATTTAAAATGCAGTTTATTGATATAGAACATATAATCCCACCCAAAATACACACGACCGGTCGGGCATGTTCCTGGGACATTGGCTAGCCCAGACCAAGGTACAGGCAGTGAATGTCGTTCGGACGTGCCTTAGTGTTAAGCCCTGCACATTTATGTAAATTTTCTGTAGAATGGCCTCTATATTATCGGAACACATACTCAAAAAGCATGTTGATGCAGTGTTTTTTGAAGAGAAGTGTGTTAAGATAATCGGTTGTGCGTTTTACGACATCGGATTTTGGGCGCGAATACAACTCGGGTACAGTCTAATATGGACCGAGTACAATTACGTTTATTTACCGTACCTGGGGTACATGTAAGTATACTTAGAGTACCCAGGGTACATGTAAGTATACTTAAGAGTACTCGGGGTACATGTAAGTAGTACCAGAGCCGACAATGACCAATCGAGCTCCATTATCCCTCATGAACCGACTCAAAAAACCGAGTCGGCAATATTTGACTTAATTCTTGGTTTGGTTGCTCTCGAGGGATCGAAAATTTCAGAATCTTCCTAAAAGCCCTACGGGTTTGATCCTCAGAAGCGTCATTGAAAACTAGCATACTTTGTTATCTAAAAGGTTGCTAAACCTGATATACAATGATAATGTGAATTTTCTCTCACATGATGTTCATCAGTCATATTATATAAAAACTTACAGCAGTAGTAAACAACTGGACAATAATTAATGAACGCATCTTTCATTTGTCTTTGACACTTTGATTTTGACATGGCCTAGATTTAAATATGTGACTGGACTTTACCAGCACTCTTGTAACAGAGCTTAAGTTTAAATGTACCATTGAAGATCACCTAAATCCAGATTTGCTATTATAGACGTGTGGAAAGTTTTAAGGGTGTGACAAGTAAGCAAAAATTGGTCATTACTTAGAGGCCACAACTGATCTATGACTGTATTAAAACAAGAAAAATCAGTGCCTGATTTAGATTTCCTTAGATAGTTCAATAAAAAACTAATTTCATAAGCCTGGTAACAGTTTAACGGTAATGCTACCAATGTGTCACACCAGGGCCTTGAATTTGTAATCTAGGACATGCATGGTCATTTCTTCATGAAATCAGGACACAAAAGTGTATTTTAAGTCCTTAATTGACCTGGCTATAGTTCTCAGATTATTATAAGCTCAATCAGTATATTTATATCATTATTTATGCTTTGTGTATTGTAAACATATACACAATCATGCAGTTACATGATAGCAATAAATAATATCAAAGCTACCCATACTATAAAGGTCATTGACAAAGCCTATGGTCATAATGTGAACACATTGAGTGTAATCGCCCTCTCGTGCCAGCAAAAACAACACGTTGACAGGTTGTCATTTTTGACAGTTCTACTTTCACTTTCATTTTGTGATATCAAACTATTAACAATTATGTGGCTGAGAAAAATATTGCCATTGCTTTTTATGCCCCCGGGTAGGGTGGCCTATATCAGTTGAACTGTCAGTCAGTCAGTCAGTCAGTGTGTCAGTCTGTCCGTCCGTCCGAAAACTTTAATGGCCATAACTTTTTTAATATTGAACATAGCAACTTGATATTTGGCATACATGTGCATCTCATGGAGCTGCACATTTTCAGTTTTGAAAGGTGAAGGTCATCCTTCAAGGTCAAATGTCAAATATAAAGCATCTGTCTGTCTGTCCGAAAACTTTAACATTGGCCATAACTTTTTCAATATTGGCGTGCATGCGTATCTCATAGAGCTGCACATATTGATTGGTGAAAGGTCAAGGTCATCCTTCAAGGTCAAGGTCAAAGGTCAAATTTTGCAATATTGAAGATAGCAACTCCATATTCGGCATGCATGTGTATGTCATGGAGCTGCACATTTTGAGTGGTGAAAGGTCATCCTTCAAGGTCAAAGGTAAAATATATGGCTTCAAAGCTGCGCAGCAGGGGGCATTGTGTTTCACAAACACAGCTCTTGTTTAATATATTTTCTGCACATTTCTTCAAAAAACTTACATCAATACACGATTTTCTTCCTTAATTCAATCATTCCTGACAGATTTGTGTACATATTTCGCTTACATTTTGATGTGCGTAGGTAGGACCGCATTACCGCTTCCGAAATGTGTATTCATACTATTGCCTTCGAGGAACTTATCTGATGTTTGACGGAAAGGGCCGAAAATGTGCGAGTGTGGGTCAAGTTCCCCACAGGTACTTCTTTCCTGTTCCCCCAATTTTTTTTCCGTACCTAAAATTTTTCGTACCCAATTTATTTTTCATACCAAATTTTTTTTTCATCCCCAATTTTTCGTTCTTACCCAAATTTTTTTCGGTCCCAATATTTTTATTTCCAAATATTTTTTGTACCCAAATTTGTTTTCATACACAAATTTTTTTCGCAAAATTTTTGTACCAATTTTTTTTTCGTACCAACCAGTGAACACTCCCGAGGCCACATTTATTGTCTGATCTTCATGAAACTTGGTCAGAACATTTGTCCCATTGATACCTCGACTGAGCTTGAAACTGGGTCATGCTGGGTCAAAAACTTGGTCACTAGGTCAAAAAAAAGAAAAACCTTGTAAACACTGTAGAAGTCACATTTGATGCCCAATCTTTGTGTAACTTTGTCAAAAAGTTTTCTAAATGATATGTTGGTTGAGTTCAAAAATGGTTCCGGTCCCTTGAAAAACATGGCCGCCAGGGGGCGGGGCAGTATTCCTTATATGGCTATAGAGAAACCTTGTGAACACTAGAAGTCACAATTTTTGTCCAATCATCATGAAACTTAGTCAAAACATTGGTTTCATTGATATCTCGGACGAGTTTGAAAATGGTCCAGATCGGTGCAAAAATATGGCCGCCAGGGGGCGGGGCAGTTTTCTCTATATGTATATAGTGAAAACATGTGAACACTCTTGAAGTCACATTTTTGGTCCAATCTTCATGCAATTTGGTCAGAACATGTGTTTTCTGGATATGACGGTTGAGTTCGAAAATGGTCCAGATCGGTGGAAAAACATGGCCGCCAGGGGGTGGGGAAGTTTTCTCAATATGTATATAGTGAAAACATGTAAACAGTCTAGTTGTGATAAGCCATAATGTTAAAGAAAGATAACCTGTACATACTTTCTAATAGTTAACTAATAGTTAACTCCCTTGTATAAACCTGGGACTTCTTTCATAAAATGTTGTGTACATAAAGACAGTAGTTTGCATGCAATTTAATAAACCTATGTCATAAAATAACTGTACATGTACTAATGCACTGTAGAGCCTTATCTTTGATCTTTACTGATAAGCCAAGTTAATCTACTGGTGTATTTAGCAGACTACTGTGCTATGAAACTGTTTCCATGGCAACCTTGTTATTTGGCATTTTCTAAATTAGAAAGACTCTATTGATTGAAATAACTTGAATAAATTATTCTTATTTTTTACATTTGAGTCACTGGAGTTTTCCACTCTCCATAAATTGTGTTCTTTAGATTAAGTTAGACTTATTTTATAAACTAAATTTTTTAAGCAACTTTGAGACTAACAGTAACTACTATTTATATCAGTTTTTTTGACAGATTGTGAACTTCTTTTTACATTCATAAAGGTATTTGCTGTATTTGTTCGTTTTCAACGATGCAGATTCTTTAGACTAAAGTTAGTTATTTTCATTAAAGCTGCTTTGGTTTTCACTTATAGATTAATTCTTTGAGTGTATTCAGGCTTATCTGACTGGACGCCTTTCTAAGTTAATTGAATTACAACCAGTAAGTGTGTTAGAAATAAGTGTTCTTTAATTAGACTTGATAAATATTTCCGTATTTCATAAGTGCTCACAAAGTTACATAACTCGTAACCGTCCCGTGACCGGTTCACTTGCGTAAGCGAACGAGACCGCACTACCACAGTTGTTTATAGTAAAACAGTGTGAATACTTTTAGTCACATATTTAGTTCAATCTGAATGACACTTGCTGATCTTCGCACATGGTGACAATCTTTATGAGCATAATATTTTTTTGCTCATGGTGAACTTTTGTGATCACCTTTTGTCATTTGTCTGTCTTCCGTTGTGCGTCATGAATATTTGCCTTGTTAACACTGTAGAGGCCACATTTATTGTTGGATCTTCATGAAACTTTGTCAGAAGATTTTTCCCAATAATATATTGGCTGAGTTCAAAAATGGTTCCAGTCTGTTGAAAAACATTTCCGCCATGGGGCCATTTGTTGTTCATTCTTCATGAAACTTGGTTAGAACATTTGTTCTATTGATATCTTGGGCTGCAAAGAACAGGTCATTTCTTTTTTAATCACAGGTGAGCGACTTTGGGCCTTTCAGGCCCTCTTGTTTGACAGACTTGACAGAGATTCAAACTTGACCTAGATATTGTCAAGATAAAAATTCTGACCAAGTTTCATTTAGATTGAGTCATAGATGTGGCTTCCAGAGGGGTAACTTTGTTCCATTAAGATTTGACATGATGACCTTATTTAAATACACCTATGACATAGATTTGAACTTGGCAAAGACATTATCAAGATAAACATTTTGACAAAGTTTCATTTCAACGGAGTCATTAATTGGGCTTCTTGTACAGTAAAAAGGTTTTTCTAGGATCTAACCTGGTGACCTAGTTTTTGTACTTAGGTAATACTAAAAATAAAAATTCTGATCATGTTTCAAATAAAACATATATGTGGTTCCTAGGTTGGTAATAATGTTTTTTCAAGAATTGACATTGTGACCTAGTTTTTTGACACACAAGACCCAGAGAAGAACGTGGCACATCATTCTTTTGTCAAACAAGAGTGCCAAACTGTCACAAAATACGCAGGTTTGAAGGTTTTGGACACCATGCTAAATCCTTGAATTGCACTTAGTGACCCCGTGACCTAGTTTTTGACCAAGCATGACCCATATTTGAACTTGACCTAGATATCATTTAGATACAACTTATTACCAAATTTGGTGAAGATCGGATTAAAACTACTTCAATTAAAGAGCGGACACCATGCTAAATGCTTTCAATGCACTAAGTGACCTCGTTACCTAGTTTTTGACCCGGTATGACCCATATTTGAACTTGACCTAGATATCATTTAGACACAACTTCTGACAAAATTTGATGAAGATCGGATGAAAACAACTTCAATTAGAGGGGGGACACCATGCTAAATCCTTGAAATTCACTAAGTTACCCCGTGACCTAGTTTTTAACCTGGCATGACCCATATTCGAACTTGACCTAGGTATTATCTAGATACAACTTCTGACCAAGTTTGGTGAAGATCGGATAAAAACTATTTGAATTAGAGAGCGGACACTGGTGTGGCCGCCGCCACCACCCGCCCGCCGGCCAAGGGTGAAACTATAATACGTCCCGTTTTTTCAAAACGGGCATATAAAAAACTACCCCCTAGCCCCCAGTATCCTCTCCCTGCTCGCAATCATGTTGTTAAAAAATTCTTGAACCATTTTGCACTTGGACACAATATCGTTGGAACAAATTTTCTGAGCAAGTTCTATGATAATAGGGCAAAAAACACATACTTTTCGTGTTCACAAGGTTTCACGATAGCCATCTAAGGTCTGCCAACCTCTGCCATTTTCAAACTCAAACCATTTGTGAACTAAGCTGAGATATCCTTAGAACAGAGCAAGTTTCAAGCAAATTTGAATCTAAATGTGACTTATAGACTGTTCACATGGTTTCATTAGTCATGAATAACTGCTCTGATTACTGGTGGCCAGTTTTGCAAACAACTGAAAATATGTAAAAACACAAGCAAAATATGATTAAAATAATTTTGTTTCATCAAGAATGGACCATAATGGGCTTTCTAGACTGTTCACATGGTTTTACTTTAGTCATATAAGGAAAACTGTCCCACTACCTTGCAGCCTTGTTTTTCAAAGAACCAGCAAGAAAAAGTTTTGAACTTGGCAAACATATCATTAGAACAAGTGGTCTGAGCATGTTTAATGAAAATTTGACTAAAATGTGCCTTGGATCACTTTAGCTATGTAAGGAAACTGCCCACACCTAAGCGGCCATGTTTTGCCATGGACCAAAACAATTTTCATTGGCTGATATATAATAAGAACACATGTTCTGAGCATGTTTCATGATTGAGTAAAAAAATGTGACTTCTAAAATGTTTAGAAGTTTTCACACTGATCATAAAAGGAAAACTGCCCCACCCTTGCAGCCATGTTTTGCAACAGACTAAAACCACTTTTCAACTAAGCTGATATATCATGAGAACAAATTTTCTTAGCATGTTTTGTAAAGATTGGATAAAAAATGTGACTTCTAGAATGTTTGAAATAATTTTACACTGCAAGTCTGCTATATCGCTGTCCGTTATATCACAATGTCCAATATATATGGCGAGTAGGCCGTGGACCCCAATTATTTTCATGCACTTCAATGTTCTGTATAATCCAACATTCATAACTAAATAACTTTTGGTCCAGATTTTTGGCGCCTTCATTAAACATGTACATCACCCTTTTGTAGTGCAACAAACAATAACCCCACTTGCCCTACATCAAAGATTAACAGTTTTACTTCATTGTCTGTATCACCTTTGACAACTATCTTTATTTTTTTTTGACTGACATGATTCTTGGTAATTGTATCAGCCAATCATGAGTGCTCAGGCAGCCGTATACATGCCATCCACACTTACGGTAAAGGTGAAATAATAAATGTAAATGTAACAAATCAATACTGACCACGACTGAAGCCCTGAAGATACAGCGTTAACAACTTGTGCTAAATTACATGTAAAAGAAAAAGTTTTGCTCTTTTTCTTAAACATGCACTAGAATTGTTCAACCAAAACTATGTATCTGCAAATTCGTTTTCCCCCTCTCAAAATTTTGTATTCAGCCATAAAATATTAAAGCTCACGCTTTCCCCGAGGAAGAAACATGAATTGTATTTTTTGCATGCTTTTGACCTGTACAAAAGATTTATACAAAATGTTTATTTGTGGCTTAATTCTTGAACAATATAACCTAACAATTCTTTTTATACTACAAATTTAATAATACGCATTTGAAAATACTTACATTCAAAAATATTTTTCGTTATACCAATTTATAACAAGGGCTGTTTGTAAAACATGCATGCCCCCCATATGGGCTGTCCGTTGTAGTGGCAGCCATTGTGTGAATACGATATTTGTCACTGTGACCTTGACCTTTGACCTAGTGACCTGAAAATCAATAGGGGTCATCTGCGAGTCACAATCAATGTACCTATGAAGTGTCATGATCCTAGGAAAAAGCGTTCTTGAGTTATCATCCGAAAATTATTTGACTATTTCGGGTCACCGTGACCTTGACCTTTGACCTTGTGACCTCAAAATCAATAGGGGTCATCTGCAAGTCATGATCAATCTACCTATGAAGTTTCATGATCCTAGGCGTATGCGTTCTCGAGTTATCATTCGAAAACCATTTTACTATTTCGGGTCACCGTGACCTTGACCTTTGACCTAGTGACCTCAAAATCAATAGGGGTCATCTGCGAGTTATGATCAATCTACCCATGAAGTTTCATGATCCTAAGCGTATGCATTCTTGAGTTATCATCCGGAAACCATTTTACTATTTCGGGTCACCGTGACCTTGACCTTTGACCTAGTGACCTCAAAATCAATAGGGGTCATCAGCAAGTCATGATCAATCTACCCATGAAGTTTCATGATCCTAGGCGTATGTGTTCTTGAGTTATCGTTCAAAAAACATTTTACTATTTCGGGTCACCGTGACCTTGACCTTTGACCTAGTGACCTCAAAATCAATAGGGGTCATCTGCGAGTCATGATCAATGTACCTATGAAGTTTCATGATCAAGCGTTCTTGAGTTATTGTCTGACAACCACCTGGTGGACGGACCGACAGACCGACCGACAGACCAACCGACCGACATGAGCAAAGCAATATACCCCCTCTTCTTCGAAGGGGGGCATAAATATAGATATAACACATTATGCAATGAGGTAGGTAAATAGCATGTTTTGAGATTGCCAAACTATACTATTAATGCATACATATGTTTGCATGAATGACCTGAAAAGTTATATCATGATCTGGATATATCGCGATCACGATCTGTGGATCCCGCAAACGGCAATATAATGGATTTGCAGTGTATTCAATTTGACCTTATCTTGTAGTTTTTGTACCCATATGATCCGGTTCAAACTTATACATTGATGATACCCATATTGTTACCAAGTTTCATGAACATTGGGCAACAAATGTGGCTTCTGTGAGTTCAAAAGGTAAATGTGGTGACACAGGCTGTATAATGAACAAGGGAAATAAGGTGAACACCCATAATGAGCATGTTGTGCTTAGAAGACCTATAATAAGGTCTTTTTAGAGGTAAAAAGATAAAAATTGAAACCACACACATGACATCGGACATAGACTGGCCAAAAGAGCTCACATAGTGCACTCCCTGCTCAGGTAAGCTTAAAACGTTTTGGAATCAGTAATAAAATAACAACAGCGTTATTTTTTATTTTTTTGTGCAGAAACTGCATTCATGTGGTCCTCATAACAGATAAAGTAAAGGCCCTACGCCAGGAAGGAAAGTTTGAGGAGTTGTCAGCAATTCTGGATACATTACATACGCAGTTTATTCAGAAAGCACATGACCTTGAGGAAAGTTTATGGTCAATTGAGGAATCCAACCAGCAAGTTTGTGAAGAAATTAATTCTTTATACAAGAAAATCACAGATCACATGGATCACTTGAAGAGAGAAACTATCAAAGAGTTGGATAACTTTTTTGCTACATTAACATCATCTGTTCAGAAAGATATCACCGATTGCAATGAATCAGTCCAAACAATGAAAGGTTTAAAAGAAGATTGGCAGAAAATAAAAGGCAAAAGTGAAATCCTTCATTTTGTTACATACATACAATGCCTAAACCATACCATCAAGGCAGATTCTATTTTACATGAAAAGTTAGCAAAGAAAGACATAACATTCAGTTTCCAGCCCAATACAACCATTGAAAAAACTCTGTCCAATTTGTCTGGATTAGGAAAAATACTCAGCGATGTAAAGCAACAAACTGGGAGAAACATTACAACAGATGAACAACCAACACAAGCTGAACCTAATGCAGAGAAACATTCATCCAGTAACTCCGAACAGGCTAACACAACACATCCAACAAGCGTTGGAAATGATCCAGACCAGGTGTTACATACCATATCCAGTTCATCCAAACAGCCTAACAAAACACATCCGACAAGCATTGTGAACAATACAGACATGATGTTTCATCCTTTATCCAGTTCATCAACAGATTCTTGCAATGGAAACCAATCAAGTGATGTCAATAAGTCAGATTCAGAATCCAGTTTATCCAGTTTGCCTGATCATACAAATGAAGAAGGTGATGTTAATATGCTAAACCAAGTGTCTGCTACTAAAGCTATACACATGATGGAATATCCAGTAACCCTAAGGAGTGATAAACAAGTGTGCGGTATATCAGGTATCTGTGAGACTGCTAAAGGAGAACTCGTTATCACAGACCAGCGCAACAATAAAGTGAAGCTGCTGGATCCGAACTTCAAAGTTGTGACCCACTATGACTTGCCAAGTACACCGCTGTCCATGTGCAGCATTGACTCCTGGCTGGTGGCTGTTGCTGTGCATATCAATGAGGTCCACTTCATCAGAGTTAAAAAGAGTCTGTTTAGGCGTTTGGTACACAACAGGACACTGAAGTTCCAACATGAATGCATAGGTATCGCACATCACAATGACAGCCTGTACATAACATCAGGTTCAGCACTCTACTGCTACACTTTGGATGGAGTTTAAATGATGAAGGTGTATGAAAATAAAAGTTACGGATGGCCAGGTAATTATTTCACTGTAGGGGTGTAGGAATGAATCAGAAAAAATAATCTTGATTTATATATAAATAACCATTATAATACTGTTTCACTGACACAATGTTGCTCATCTAATTTAACTTAAAATCTAATATGCTATGAATTTATCTAAAGTATTTATTACAATAAGACACAGAAAAAGCTAAATTTTGTGTATTGTGTACTGCATTTTTTCTGCATAAGCTGCATATCTGTAAGATGCACATACAAATAATAAAATATAAACACCAAGGACGCTTTGAAGTTTTAAAGGATCTTCATTTCAACGAAATCATACTGAGTACATGACAAAAGAAACAATAATTATGCAAAATATAACAAACATTAATAACAATAATGAAATACTAGAAAAAATAATATCCCATATTAATAAAGAGTATTGACCAAAATGGCAACACTGATCTAATCAAATTAAAAATGGGGCCAAATAACCCTGATATAGGGGCCGAATAAGCCTGATTTAACCAAGGCCGGAATTGCTTAGGGCTAAAGAAGCCAACAGCCATAATGACGTCATAAGCACTTTATTATTATTAATGTTTTTTGTGTTTTTTGCTTTTTGTGTCTAAAACATACCAAATCTTGATATCAAATTGTTTGTTTTGTTCAATCTGATTCTATTTTACCAAAAATGATGACATAATAGTTGATTCTGAGAAATATGACATACCTCCAAACATTGACTGATATATCAACGTCCTGTTGACATGATATAAAAAATATATCAGGCAGCGTTAAATCAGGCAGAGCAATTTAGTGGTATGATCAAACTATATCTCAGCACAATTTCAAGAAATTTGTTACAAGAAAGATTACATATTTATAAAATTTGCTATCAATTATCTTTTCTTCCCTTTTTTAGGTCTTAATATTGGCACCTGAAAACGAATATGCCTCAACGCAATACATTCCATACAAAATTTGCTGTCGTAATTGATTTATTTGACCTTTTTATGTTGAATATGAACAGAAGCTGTCTGGAGACTGTGTGCTCGTCAACTGAGCAGAGCTTTAACCCTTTACCACTTAGATACGGATTGTGACACATTTGTAGTCCCATAGAAAGTTAAATTTAATTAAATACATTTCTTATTAATTTAAGTTTTAAAAGCTTCATTTCCAATCCTGAGATACTGATGAGCAGCAAACCGCATAATACCTGAACAGACTGCAAGTTACTCGCAGGCTGTTCTGGTTTTATTCTAGTTGCAAAAGCCATTTTCACTTTGCTTTTTTAGGGGGAAAGGGTTAATAGCATAATGCACATTTATTGTAATTCACCTAATATAACGAGAGCGCTGACAGCGTTAAAAGTCTATTGGCAAGATACTGGGAAATTTCTTCTGGAGTAAATGTATTAGGAACAGTTGAGTGAATGAAAATCATAAAGCATATCAAAAAGAATATTTTTTTTTAAATTGAGTAAAAATAAATGACACAAGAAGTGGTGAAATATTGCAAACCATCCTCTATCAATCGGGAAATAAGAAATATGTATCAAGAGAACGTGGTATTTCGCGCGCAAGTAAATGCCCTGATGTTAATGTTATTTCTGATTGGCTTAACGTTTATTTATGCTCTCGTTTTAAATAACGTTATCATTACATCATTACTATTTACAAGACTGAACGACTTTTTCATTACGGAACTTAATGTCAAAGGTACATCTTTGTTTTTCTTGTTTTGTTTATTACGATTCATTATACTGTTACGATCCTTTCATTTTCATTTAAACAGAAAGGAACAAGTCTTTGTTGTTTTTGTGGTGTTTTTGTTACATTTATGGACTTCGTTACATACGCAAAATATAACATATGTACACGTTCTGAAGATTTTAATCCGTATTCAAATTATTCAATTAAATTAAAAATAATATGTAACATAATTTGCAGATTAATATCAAAATACTGTAATTTGACCAATATCTTGCCGCCTAAAATCGCAAGTTGAATGTTTGCCACCACAAAGTTTAACGATATTACAGCCCTTAAAGAACTCAACAGTCTTCTGCAAAAAACAAGACAATAATTTATCCGATAAAAGTATTTAAAGTAACGTACATCATTCATAAATACATTGAAAAAGTATGTTATCAAAAATGCAACCAGACAAGATTCACTTTGTTAAAAACACATAACAGAGTATGCAAACAGTTAGCAAAAAATGTTAGGAACATATTTATTGGAATGATGGCATGTATGAAACGAGTTGTGGAGCTACGACAATTTAATCAAAATCTTGTTCCCATCCACATTTTTAAGGGAATTGTAAGCATATTTACGCGTTTTTTAAATGCCTTTATTGCTTACAAATCTTTAATGTTTTTAATAGACTGAACTAATTTTTAGATGGTCGCTTTAGCGACCGTCTAAAGTGCTTAGTGTAAAATTCAGGTCGGTACGGCCTAGGTACGAGGAGCCCAATTCCCGCTTTACTACGCGTATCTGCGCAAGAAAGAGTTGTATAATTTATGCAAGAGGTTTGAGTTCTCCAATTATGTTTATTCACAAATGGAAACATAATATTAATATCGTGTTAAATGCAATAGTTTCGAAAGGTGTTTTATAGAAAAGACTCAAAAAACAATTATCGTAGTTTATGGAGGATATTGTCTATGAATGATTAAAATAGTCCACTTTCTGCTGCGTCTGCGTGATGTAGTATTTTCGCTCATCTCATTCATAAATCTGAGGCTGGCGATAAATAAAGGGGAGTCCGGGTGAGAATAACGCACTAG
Source organism: Dreissena polymorpha (assembly GCF_020536995.1). Taxonomy (NCBI): domain Eukaryota; kingdom Metazoa; phylum Mollusca; class Bivalvia; order Myida; family Dreissenidae; genus Dreissena; species Dreissena polymorpha. The sequence continues at coordinate 3,142,362 of NC_068359.1, read as the reverse complement.
TATAAGGTTACGCTTGTTTATATTCACAGGTCTCAATTAATAATACGTTGACCACGAGTTCAACAATTTTTACAGGGATACGATAGACAACATAAAAAAATGTTTCATTATCGCTGAAACTGAATAAAAACATTTAAATATAACAAGAATATTCTCTAAAAAATGTATTCTTGCTGTTTTGAAATGAGGTTTGTTATTTTGGTTTCTAAATAACTTAATTCAAAACAAAAGTTTAATTATAGTGTTTTTTACTTGTTAGTCGCATATTTACCGCATTATAATGTGTGTTATAATAGGCAAACCATACATTAGTAAAATTCAATCTGCCTTCGCACATAGAAGGAATGGGTCAATTAGGTGCTGCGTTTCCTTTGCATACTTCAGTTAGAGGTCAATTCTTTACGTAATAGCAATCACAAGGCCCCGGCTTCAAAGGAATTGCGGAGCGTTCTTACATAATAAAAGTTGTAGTCGCATGGTATTTGAGTTAAGCGTCCTATTTCGTCACGTGGTTCTTTTTCGCGGGTGTTTTGGCATTCATGATATGAGGCTATTAATAGATGCGCCTGTCGATAAACAAAGGAAAGTCCACGGGCGATAACAACGCAATAGGTTACGCTCTCACATACAACTCAATGACGTGGTACAGGTCGTTAATTGAGGCTATTAATAGATTCGGGAAAAAGTTGACGCTTATTTATATTCTCAATTTATAAAACGTTGAACATAAGATCAACAATAACTTCAGGGATACGATAGACAAAAACAAAAAAATGTTTCATAATCGCTAAACCCAAATGTAACAAACAATTTATAATAATAATACGAATGACCTGTTTCGTAACCTGGTTCATGCTACTACAGAGGGTATTTCTGGAAATCGTTCTTTGTTTCTCAACAGATAGCGGCGATCTTTTGTATTTACGGGTGCTAGTAACGCAATAGTGAAGGTTTAGCTTGTTTATATTCACAGTTCTCAATACATAGACAGTTGGATATGAGTTCATCAATTACTACAGGCATACTTTAGGCAACCTCGAAAATGCTTTATAATCGCTAAAACCGAAAAAAACTATATATATTATATTAAATATATTTATAACAATAAATATCTTTTAAAAATGTAGTCGGCGTATACGCTGACTTTGAAATAAAGTTAGCAATTTACTTTTCTAAATAAATAAATACAATTAAACAAAAGTTAAACTATTGTGTTGTGTTTTTCACTTGTAAGCTGCATATTCACCGCATGAAATGTGTGTAAGCATTGTTGAACCACACATTAGAGTGAGTAGATAAAAAATATACTACGGGAGAGCACTTCATATGTGTCCTCATATGCCTTGTTATGAGTATCTTTCTTCAATATTGAAATATATCGTATGTTTATATTTGATTTAAACACAGTTTTCTTTCGACACATTTAAATCAGATGTCAATAGCGCCGTCATGCGAAAATGGGTTTTATGCGTTTCGGCAAGCGTTTGTTAAACTCAACATGTGCTTTTGCGCAGTCAGGCCATAGACCATGATTTTCGCTTTAAAATCACTCAATATGTTATGTTTCTCCTTACCAGAAGAAGAGATAGCTGAGTGGGCTATTTATATGATGGGCGCATATGGAATAAGACCCATTTTCGCATGACGAGGGTCATTACAAATCTCATTGCGAATTGAAAATGCCACATTTAAGAACAATGCTTTTTGATACAAAATTGAATTCAAAATAGCAAACTTGTTAATAATGGCAGCCTATCCACACATTAAAGAATGATTTCCAGACGTGCTGACCAAGTACGGCAAACATTGTGGTATGATAATTAAACGATTTTCTCTTATCGTGACACTATACTATTTCGCTAATGATTGTTTTCTCATCTTGGAGGTGAAAGTGAAATTCTGCGAGATGGATTGTAACGCGTAATTGTAACAGGGCCACAATTTGTGTCGTTTGAGCATACAGAGAGTAGTTCGGAATTCCTTACACTGAACAGTGCTACATCCTTTGAATTGAGCACATACGCAGTGATGTAGCAAAAATTCAGAGGTTGTATCTCGAATCAGCTTATTAAATATTCGAAAATATTCATGCGTGTCTGTTGGCGTTATGTAAAAGTCACTAAGATGAAAACTGAGTAAAACAGCTACGCCTAAAAGCGCATTAGTGCTCTATACCTATGTTATGTCAGCGTTGTTGACACCGTGTGAACTGCTCGGGTAACAAGTTAAGCATAAACAGCAATGTTTATATACTTTTATTCCTCCATATACAAGATACGAAGATTATTGTATATTTTGAATTTGTATATGGTGTCAAAAATCAAAAGTTTTGTACACGGAACTTTCATTATGAATTTATATTCTTGGTGAGATAGTCATTTGATATTAGAAAAAATATTCCTTTAATATGATGGTAACTGCAAATTTTCTTTATAATAAGTTCTCATTACCATTTTCATCATTAACTTTCTATGCTTCAGAACGTCCAAAAAGCATATTGTTTTTATTATGTCTTAGTTATTTCTATGGAATAACAAGGATGATAAAAAGTGCACACAAAACTCGACCCGTGCGCTATGACACACACTTTATAAAGTTGAATGGCGTGTGTTCATTTCAAACTTGCGATTGATTTTAAAAAATGAATTGCGTGTTAAATTATGCAATAGCGAACATCTTCAGTGCCTTCAGCGCTTTGATTATAACAAAATCCACGACAAGACAAGACATCCCACATCCGGTCATTTTTATCCCTTGGTAAACATGCACCTGACTGTGAGACGTTTTTCTGATTTTGGGTTCACAAAAGTCTATTGGCAAAAGCCAAAAGCCTAAAAACCACAAAGACATTTTTAAAAGTTGAATAAACTACAATTCTGTTATATCAGTTTGCGGGATCCACAAATGTGGACTGCAATATATCTTGTGTGTTCATTCATGCATAAATATGTTTTGATCAGCATAGTTTAGGTACCTCAAAACAGATTATTTGCCTACTTTAATGCACAGGTGGTTAGCGTGTGGCTATGGGGTACCGGGTTCATGAAAATCGCTGCAAAATTGATGAAGTAATGGCTGTTCAAAACGATGCACCCCGTTTTCGGGTGATTTCGAGTTGGATACCTTGTTATATATATATTTGATAGTGAATTTTTTTTTCATAAAGTTAATTTTCTTTATAATATGATAATTTATCTTTCAAAATGATGTTTTCACTAATTAATATCATAGCCACACGCTTACCACCTGTGCTTTAATGCATTAATTTATGTTTTATATCCATATTATTCTGAAAACATTATTACATGTAAGTTTTGTTAAATGTATATTTATAAATTTGCGTAAAGTAAACAAATTCTAGCCACAAATAAACACAAATAGTTCACATGTATTTTGTTTAAATCTTTTGTCCTAGCTAAATGCATTAAAATTGACACTATGTACATTATTACTTCATTCATCCTCATAGAGCAGGGAACTCTTTGACCTTTAATTTGGGTTTTCAAAATTGGTAACGCAATTTTGTTGAATCTGGAAAAATTTTCTATAAATTTACATCATATCTACAGCCCTAAGGTCATTGTAGAAACTGGTATAACCATTATCTATAATTTTGTGTTATAACCCCCAAATAACCATTATTTATGATGTTGTGTTATAACCCCCAAATAACCATTATCTATGATTTGGTGTTGTAACCCCCAAATATTTCATAGTTCATTTTATTTACATTGGTTTCCTTTTTTTACTTTTTTACTGGCATCCGTGTGCAGTTTTCATTAATGGAACAGAACTGTGTAGGTTTAAAAAAAATCTGCTTCATCTTGTAAGCGTAATTTCATATTTTTCTCAACTTCAAGGGGAGATGATTCTGAACTTATTCTTACGTTGCTCATTTACGATAGGGGTTGAGTACTCATTGATATGAAAACACTGTAAAAGTTTGAAAAAAAATGAATGAAAACTGTAAATTGCATAAAGAAGCTGCATTTCACAATACTTTGAAATTCAGTAAAAGATCATAATAGATTAATTGCTCCGATATTCATCATTTTCAATAGGGTTCGAGTAATACTGATATAAAAACACTTAACAAGTTTGGAAAGATTCAGACGAAAATTGTGAAATCTTTTAAATAAGTGGAAATTGTTTATTTTGTAAAATTTAGTAGAAAAAATTCTGGACTTATTGTCCCGATGTTTCTCATTTTAAATGAGGTAAAAATGCTCATTGATATGAAGACACTGTAAGTTTGGAAAGAATCTGATGAAAAATGTTGACATAATCACCTAACCAAGCAGTTTTTCACTTTTATTTTTAAATTCAAAGAGACATAATTCTGGACTGGTCCGATATTGCTCATATAGAGTTTGAGTTGGGTCCTCATTGATAAAAAAAACCTGTGCAAGTTTGGGAACAATCGGATGAAAATTTTGGACTTCGAACAACGATTTCAAAATTTCTCAAATTCTAAGGAAGATAACTATGGACGTAATGGTCGGATAATGCTAAAGGGCCCATACCACCTGGATAGTAATACGTGTCGCGCTTCGCGCTCTATATGTGGTTCTTAAAAAAAAACTCTGAGGAGTGCTTGACTCTAGGGAAACGGGTTGCTGGGACACAGCTCCTCCTTGATAAGCGGCTGCTTCCTTTATCGCAACTCATTGTTACAATCAATAATACGTGTCGCGCTTTGCGCTCTATATGTGGTAGGGATAGTACTTAGGGCCTATGATAGACAACCATAAAAATACATGGATAATAGATGTGTTGTTTGCATTTATTTGTTAATATAAAAACACGTGTATTTTTTTATAAGATATTTAAGTGATGTAAGAAATTTTAATTAACGTTGTCACCACGTGGCATCCATTAATTTTAATAAAAATGACCAATTGAAGTAAAATTGATTTTAAAATGTCTACATAAAATAAAGCTTTATTATATTTATTTTCCTGACTGAAAACAATTGTCAGCCGCCGAACTGTTCCGTTTGTGCCGGAATCCGGGATTGAACCAGGGGCCTTAAGATGATTGTTGCGTAAACAATTTCAGTCTAACGCTCTCCCAACTGAGCTATTCCGGCTGACATCATTTATGTTCTGCTATTTGGTGAAGTTGTGTATAGCGATCGTTATTATATGTCTATTAATAAACTAATATATTGTACGTTTTCGTACCACTACGCCTTCCAATAAACTTGCTTGCGCGATAGGTCGTCAAATATCGTACTACGTTGATTCTCCACTAAATAAGCAAATTAGAAAAACCACAAAATAAATATATTTTGATTATGTTTTGTTTTCATACAAAACCAGAAAGTTTCGCGTATTTGCCCAGTCCCTGTGATCTTTCCCCTGTGATCAGTTGTGGATCAGTTATTAATTAAAACAATAAGCTTTGCATTATTGGCAATAAATGTTGTAATACATGTAATAGGCACAAATGCAGTACTTATTTACACAAAAAATCACCACTATGCAAGATATTCTTAAAACAAAAATATATACATTGATCCGTAAAATAACTTCTCCTCCCATAATCGAAAAAAAAATGCATTACATACTAGTCGCCGCTCTCCAGAGCGACGCCAATAAACCTACTATTTAATGTATTGAATAAATTTGACAAAAAATGTTACTTTTTGCTATTGGGAAACAGCTTTTTTTACTTTTTATGCTCCCCTCCGAAGAAGAGGGGGTATATTGTTTTGCACATGTCGGTCTGTCGGTCCGTCCGTCGGTCCGTCCACTTAATGGTTTCCGGATAATAACTCAAGAAGGCTTGCGCCTAGGATCATGAAACTTCATAGGTACATGGATCATGACTCGCAGATGACTCCTATTGATTTTCAGGTCACTAGGTCAAAGGTCAAGGTCACGGTGACTCGAACCAGTAAAATGGTTTCCCGATGATAACTCAAGAACGCTTACACCTAGGATCATGAAACTTCATATGTACACTGATCATGACTCGCAGATGACCCCATGTTGATTTTCAGGTCACTAGGTCAAAGGTCAAGGTCACGGTGTCTCGAACCAGTAAAATGGTTTCTGGATGATAACTCCGGAACGCTTAGGCCTAGGATCATGATACTTCATAGGTACATTCATCATGACTGGCAGATGACCCCTATTGATTTTCAGGTCACAAGGTCAAAGGTCAAGGTCACAGTGACAAAAACGTATTCTCACAATGGCTGCCACTGCAACTGACAGCCCATATGGGGGGCATGCATGTTTTACAAACAGCCCTTGTTGCAATTGGGAAACAGCCTATAATTTGGGGCAAAAAAATCATAGTGATGGAGTGTATTCTACGAAATCCGGATAGTGCAATCTATAATCTCGCCCTTCTTTCATCAAGGGCGACACATGACACACAAAGTGATACACAATATTTTGCGCGACACACAATATTTTGCCCTTTACACAAAGCAAGGTGCGAGAATGTACCACGAAATATCGCCCTTGTTTAGGCAGCCCATAAGGCGATATGTCGTGGTGAATATCGCTTGTCGCTTTGTGTATCGCGCAAAATATGGTGTGTCGCTTCATGTATCGTGCAAAATATCGTGTGTCGCTTTAAGTATCGCAAAATATCGTGTCTTGTGTTCAAAGGGCGACACACAAAACACGTAGCGACACACAATATTTTGCACGACACACGAAGCGATACATGATATTTTATTATTCAAATATCGCCCATATTATCCGAATCCTGTGTATCGCAGTCTAATTTCAGACCATGACACACGACACACGAAGCGATACTCAATATTTTGCGCGATACACAAAGCGACACGCGATATTTGTACTGTTCAAATATCGCTGTAATAATATCGCCTGTGGACTCTCGCTTATTTTAAACGGTGTTACAGTAATTTTTAACCATTTATTATCAATATTACGGAATCCGGATAGTGCCATCTATTATCTTGCCATTCTTTCATCAATAATTGCACTACACAAGCATGCATGTGATGTAAAAGGCACAAAAAGCAGGACCAAACCTGATTTAGTTATACTATGATGCAATCTGTTCTATGTATCAGTCTTTGTTGGTCTTAAATGGTAATTAAAGTGAAGATACTTTGGATAATTTAAGATAACAATATCTTTGTTATCTTTGTTATTCTAAATCACTATATACATGTAAATTAAGTAGATGATTACTGACTTAGACAAACTAACAACGACTATCTAGGTAAAAATAATGTGATTACAAAGGTAACTAAGATGCAACTTATGGCTTGCTTTATTAAATAAATCTCCACTTTCGTCTGCCATTCACATTATGCAATTGACAACTATTTAATGTAAAACAAAATGGATGACTTTGTTTCTAAACTGAGAACATATTACTTTGTATGACATTTTACCACATTCTTAACAAATGGAAGTCTGTATATGTTGAAGTGTAAAGCCTAACTTTTTATGTCCCCCACTATAGTAGTGGGGGACATATTGTTTTTGCCCTGTCTGTCTGTCTGTTGGTCTGTCTGTTGGTCTGTTTGCGCCAACTTTAACATTTTGCAATAACTTTTGCTATATTGAAGATAGCAACTTCATATTTGGCATGCATGTGTATCTCATGAAGCTGCACATTTTGAGTGGTGAAAGATCAAGGTCAAGGTCATCCTTCAAGGTCAGAGGTCAAATATATATGGCCAAAATCGCTCATTTTATGAATACTTTTGCAATATTGAAGATAGCAACTTGATATTTGGCATGCATGTGTATCTCATGGAGCTGCACATTTTGAGTGGTGAAAGGTCAAGGTCATCCTTTAAGGTCAGAGGTCAAATATATGTGGCCCATATTGCTTATTTTATAAATACTTTTGCAATATTGAAGATAGCAACTTGATAAATGGCATGCATGTGCATCTCATGGAGCTGCACATTTTGAGTGGTGAAAGGTCAAGGTCAAGGTCATCCTTCAAGGTCAGAGGTCAAATATATGTGGCCCAAATCGCTTATTTTATGAATACTTTTGCAATATTGAAGATAGCAACTTGATATTTGGCATGCATGTGTATCTCATGGAGCTGCACATTTTGAGTGGTGAAAGGTCAAGGTCATCCTTCACAAGGTCAAGGTCATCCTTCAAGATCAGAGGTCAAATATATGTGGCCCAAATCGCTTATTTTATGAATACTTTTGCAATATTGAAGATAGCAACTTGATATTTGGCATGCATGTGTATCTCATGGAGCTGCATATTTTGAGTGGTGAAAGGTCAAGGTCATCCTTCACAAGGTCAAGGTCATCCTTCAAAGTCAAACGTCATATAGGGGGACATTGTGTTTCACAAACGCATCTTGTTACTTTTAACAATTAATCTGCTAAAACTACCTGTGTAAGCCATGTTTTATGATTAAGCACGCACTATGAGTATAATTTGTGGCTGTGTGACTGAATATTATTTAAAAAAAATGAAAAATCTATACTATTTTTATGCCCCCCATCAAAGAAGAGAGGGTATATTACTTTGCTCATGTCGGTCGGTCGGTCCGTCCATCCGTCTGTCAACCAGGTGGTTTCCGGATGATAACTCAAGAACGCTTGGGGCTAGGATCATGAAACTTCATAGGTACATTGATCATGACTCGCAGATGACCCCTATTGATTTTGAGGTCACTAGGTCAAAGGTCAAGGTCATAGGTGAAACTTCATAGGTACATTGATCATGACTCGCAGATGACCCCTATTGATTTTGAGGTCACTAGGTCAAAGGTCAAGGTCATAGGTGAAGGTCACAGTTACTGGAAATAGGCATTTTAAGGATTTAGCATGGTTCAAACAAGGGAAACAACTACGGTTTATGCATGTTCTTTTTATTACAGATTTGCCTCCCTTTAATTCATTCAAAATCTCATTTTACAGCAGAGATTCCAAATCTGACCTGTAAATGAGCCCCATATTTACTGCCAGTGCTAGGTTACCTTTTCCCTTTTGATCATCCTTAAGTATTGGTATTGTAATGCTGCTACTGCTGCTGCTACTGCTACTGCTACTACTACTACTACTACTACTACTACTACTACTACTACTACTACTACTACTACTACTACTACTACTACTACTACTACTACTACTACTACTACTACTACTTCTACTACTACTACTACTACTACTACTACTACTACTACTACTACTACTACTACTACTACTACTACTACTACTACTACACCACCACCACCACCGTTCACAGTGACAAAAAACGTATTCACACAATGGCTGCTACTACAACTTATAGCCCATATAGGGGGACATGCATGTTTTACAAACAGCCCTTGTTTGTGTTGAAAATAGCTTGAGAAAATAAGCCTGGGCTGTTTTAGTGCGTCCACTGTGAAACACACTTCAAACAGCAAATGGGAGACTATTTAATGTTATATTTATGTTTATTTTAAGCTGATTTAGCAGTATTTTTTCAAATATTTAAATGGTTGTTGAAATGTTTTAAGATTTAATTTACAACAAGAGCTGTGTTCATGAAACACAATGCCCCCTACTGCGCCACTTTGAAGCCATATATTTTACCTTTGACCTTGAAGGATGACCATGACCTTTCACCACTCAAAATGTGCAGCTCCATGAGATACATATGCATGCCAAATATTGAGTTGCTATCTTCAATATTACAAAATTTTACCTTTGACCTTGACATTGAAGGTCGACCTTGACATTTCACAACTCAAAATGTGCAGCTCCATGAGATACGCATGCAAGCCAAAATTCGAGTTGCTATCTTTAATATTGCAACATTTGACATTTGACCTTGAAGGATGACCATGTTCTTTCACCACTCAAAATGTGCAGCTCTGTGAGATACACATGCATGCCGAATATCAAGTTGCTATCTTCAATATTGCAAAATTTTGACTTTTAACCTTGAAGGATGACCTTGACTTTGACCTTTCTCCACTCAAAATGTGCAGCTCCATGTGATACGCATGCATGCCAAATATTGAGTTGATATCTTCAATATTGCAAAATTTGACCTTTGACCTTGAAGGATGACCTTGACCTTTAACCACTCAAAATGTGCAGCTCCATGAGATACGCATGCATGCCAAATATCGAGTTGCTATCTTCAATATTGCAAAATTTGACCTTTGACCTTGACCTTGAAGGATGACCTTGACCTTTCACCACTCAAAATGAGCAGCTCCATGAGATATGCATGAATGCCAAATATCAAGTTGCTATCTTCAATATTGCAAAATCTGACCTTTCACATTGACCTTGAAGAATGACCTTGACCTTTCACAACACAAAATGTGCAGCTCCATGAGATACACATGCAAGCCAAATATCAAGTTACTATCTTCAATATTGCAAAATTTGACCTTTGACCTTGACCTTTCACCTCGAAGGATGACCTTGACCTTAACCTTTCACCACTCAAAATGTGGAGCTCCATGAGATACACATGCATGCCAAATATCAAGTTGCTATCTTCAGTAGTGCAAAAGTTATGGGCAATGTTAAAGTTTTCGGACGGACGGACAGACTGACTGAAAAGCGGACAGACTGACTGACAAACAGACAGATGGACAGTTAAAAAACTATATGCCACCCTTCAGGGGCATACAAAAGTTATGGCGAAAGTTAAAGTTTTCGGACAGACGGACAGATGCCATATATTTGACCTTTGACCTTGAAGGATGACCTTGACCTTTCACCTTTTAAAATGTGCAGCTCCATGAGATACACATGCATGCCAAATATCAAGTTGCTATCTTCAATATTGAAAAAGTGATGGCCAATGTAAAAGTTTTCGGACGGACGGACAGACGCCATATATTTGACCTTTGACCTTGAAGGATGACCTTGACCTTCACCTTTCACTACTCAAAATGTGCAGCTCCATGAGATACACATGCATGCCAAATATCAAGTTGCTATCTTCAATATTGAAAAAGTAATGGTCAATGTTAAAGTTTTCGGACAGACTTACAGACGCCATATATTTGACATTTGACCTTGAAGGATGACCTTGACCTTCACCTTTCACCACTCAAAATGTTCAGCTTCATAAGATACACATGCATGCCAAATATCAAGTTGCTATCTTGAATATTAAAAAAGTTATGGCCAATGTTAAAGTTTTCGGTCGGACGGACAGACGCCATATATTTGACATTTGACCTTGAAGGATGACCTTGACCTTCACCTTTTACCACTCAAAAAGCCCCATAATCCTTTCTTCAACATGTCTGTTAAATTCTGGTACAGAGAGACACTAACCTCATATTCTTTATCTTAATTTTTACTATATATAGTAAATATGATCACTTTCGTTTCAAATTTACAGATACAGTTACGTCATGTGCAGTGAGTCCAGATGGTGACAGGATATATGTGGCCAACCAGTACAGTGAACAGCTGGTCACATTGTCGCGGGATGGCACAGTGATCTCCACATTCACCAACCCTGCACTGAGATGGGGAGGAGAATGTGTCTCACCAGGTTTCCATGTGATGGACTCAGGAGAAGTTCTGGTATGTGGGGGCAGGTAGGGCAAAATGCTCACGTTGGACAGAGATGGTAGACAGACTGTGAAAGAATTGGACATAAGGAACAATGTTAAACCAATATCTGTCCACTTTAGTAAAAATACAGAAGAACTCATTATTGGAATGTGTATGAGTGACTTCATAATTAGTATCATCTAGGTAAATGTTTGACAAGAGAAAGTTATACATGTTTTTGTTTATTTGTTTTTTTTAAAGGATTTGAAATATCTTGTATTACATGTTAAATAGATGCACACATTTGCGTGCATTTTATCTTTTTTTATTTACCAATAATTTTTCGTCATTTTAACTGCTTTACCTATGTTTGATATGTTATCAGTTTGTGGTTCTGATTGCAAATTGTATTGTTGCTATTTTTAAAACTGTTATTTAAAATAGCATTTTTACATTATTATTAAATGACTCTGTCTTGTCACTGTTGATATGTGAACAAAAGTATAGTCATTTTTTGCAAAATATCAACATTCTATACAGTGATGAAGGTTTGTGTACATAATAATTTGCATTAACTAATCCAGAAAAAGTATGACATGTTAAAATTGTTGTGGTAATACCTGTTATTTTTGTATGTAAGTACATTTTTTGTATTGGTAAGGGATTCATTATTCTTGGTGCAACAGATGCCCAACAAATGCTTCCCATATGCAAGCATCGTGCGATAAGTATTAGTAATGATTAAGTAAGCAGAATTAAACATCCTATGGCACATTTTTATTTATAAGAACAAAATGTGCTCAATGTCTTGCATATACTTGTGATGTACAATCTGTGTCAGTATTTCCAACTTTCCAAAACAAGTATAATGTGTGTGTGTTGTATCCATATCCATATATTGTCTTTGTTACTTGACTGTCACTTGCAACAAAATATTTGTTTGTTTTTAGTGTAATAAACGCTTAATAAAATTATCAATTATTAGTGATTTGTTACCAAACATCTAAAACCCGTAGGTGCTCAGTTTTTAAGAACTTAGAAGTGAATTTTGTCAACAACTTTGCTTCAACAACAAAAATGTGTGCTGCTATCCAGATGTATTATGTCTACACGTGCTGAATTTATACAAAATGCATTACATTTGATCAATTCTGTAAATATGTATATGGCATGAAAGGTTCGTGCGACAATATCATGTGACAAGTTCATGGACCAAATCATTTCACAGGTTCAACAGATCATATGACAGGTTCATGTGACAGGTTCATGTTAACTGATCATGTGACATGTTCAAGTTAACTGATCATGTGGCAGGTTCATGTGACAAGATCATGTAATAGGTTTATGTGACTAAATCATGTGACCAGATTATGTGACATATTCATGTTACCAGGTCATATGACAGGTTCATGTGACCAGATCATGAGGCAGGTTCATGTGCCAAGATGATGTGACAAGATCATATCACAGGTTTGTGTGACCAGATAATGTGATGGGTTCATGTGACCATATCATGTGACAGGTCCATGAGACCAAATCATGTGACATGTTCAGGAGAAAAGATCACGTGATGGGTTCATGTGACCAGATCATGTGACAGATATGTGTGACCAGATCATATGATAGGTTCATGTGACAGGTGCATGTGACAGGTTCTTGTGACCACATTGTGACTGAATTGACAAACCATGTGGTGAAGTCCATCTGGCAAGATCATGGGGTTAGTTCATGTGGTGGAAAAATAGGACAGAGTTATAAGACAACTCTTTGTACAAGTACAGGCCTTTGTAAAAAAATGCATACAATAAACATTTGTGATGATTGCCTAAAAAAATTATGACAGATTTGAAGAAACTTATTAAACGAAAACCGTATCTCAGTATAAAAGAGATTTAATTATACAAATTTTAAGAAGTTCATAACTGAAAACACTTTGTTGTTAACTGCAGAACAACCTATATAAGCAAAAGCTGTAAGAGAAAAGCTTGCTAAAAAATTAAAACCTATATAAAGGTTTACAGTATACAGTCGGAACTGACCTAACGGTTACCATGGAGAAAACTTCTAAGTCCAAGGCCCATAACTTTACCAACAATAAATTGACTGAAACCAAACACTCACTTCATCTGTAAGTCATGTAGGTAGACTCACACAAATATCACATCAAATATCAGGTCAATTTCTAAATGCTAAAGGAAAAAAGTTTTTTAAATAGGAATCCCGGACGGACAGTCTGACTGCTATATGCCATACTGCCGGGCAAATAAAAACCAAAAGCAGGCAGCGAGATTCATCAGCGATGACTTGTCTAACAGAACATCAGGCTAAGTCACAACTATGATAGAAGGCATGACGATCCCTCCACTCCAAGAAAGAAGGAAGGCAAACACATGTAGGTTGACCTTCTTCTACAAGGTGGTTGAGTGACTGGGGCCTGCCTTGCCATGCCAAGACTTCCTATCTCCAGTGTTAATCAAAACGTTAAGTTACCAGAAAAACTTTCCGCGATTATAAGGTTGATAATGCAGTTGAACAAGAGCACCGCATAACGGGTGCCACGCTCGGCTGCGGGTGCAGTTTTGAATAATTTAAAGCATGTAAGAATTTTTTTTTATTTTTAGAGGTCACAGTGACCTTGAAATTTGACCTAGTGACCCAAAAATGGGTGTTGCATGTAGAACTCATGAAGGTGCAGCTTCATATGAAGTTTCAAAGTTGTAGGTTGAAGCACTTTGATTATAGAAGCAATGTTCAAAACCATGACAAAATGTTAAGGTTTTAGCACCACGCGGACGACACGACGAGCTGGCTATGACAATACCTCGGGTTTTCTCCGAAAACAGCCGAGCTAAAATACACCACAAATAGCTTTACAACACAAAAACTTATTCTTGCCTTAGACAATAATTCGGCGGAACAAATTCGAAAATAGTGAAGTGCATCTCAAACAATTGACAGCTTCAGGTCAACTGCCCCATTGAGGTCCAATGCAGAGCCCTGCAGGGGTGGGAGGAATGTGGGGCATTAATTGCCCCACAAAGCTCAACAAATTCGAAACCATTTAAAGTACTGTAAAAGTACTTCTCGTGCTACTTCAAAAGACCATCTAATGATAACAAAATCACACTCATTTTGAATTAAACATACATTTTTTACTAAAAGTTGAAATTCCTTCTCTATAGGAATGCCTTCTTTTGTCCTTACGTTTTCTCAAGTCATCAGATGCAGAAGTATTAAACTGAGTTTATAGAAAAACAATAAGTTAAGGCATGAACTATTATAGTAATTTGGTTGTTTACAGTTCCCTATATACTTGCTATTCTTTTCGTCACAGTTCAATGCGTGTTTACTATTGCACGTGATTTTTGTGAGTTTTGGCGGGTATAGCGTCATTCGAGGTCCGCTTACTGGAGAGAACGCACGTTGTGGTTCATTATATTTATTGAAAGTTTGAATATTGTGTTTGAAAAATGTCAAAAAATCAAGAAGATTCATCTGGAAATTTTAGCAATTCATTGACTGTGGAGCAGTCTCTGCTCAGCAGGGAAGTGGAAAAAGCTTTGGAAAAGCAGAGAGATTTAATGCTTGATCAGTTTTCTGTTCGTTTCGGAAACAAGTCAAATAATAACAGAAATCAAGATTTTCAATTCAAAAAAGAAGGTTTAAAGTACCAGTTTAACTTCAATATGGAGAGAGTGGACATTTTGAAGAAGATTGAAAGATTGTGTGATTTACAAGACGTTGAGCAGGCTACATCGCTTATAAGGTCAGAGGCTCAAGCTCTACAACAACGCAATAAGTTGCTGAAGATAACAGACAAGCATGGCTGGGACACAGTACGTGAGTACGATGAGCATCCTTTGGCTGACAAGGACGACGATGCTGCAAAACTCCGCAGCGCTATTGCACGTGCTAAACAGAACCGACGATTCCGGCCTAATGACGTCAGTAGCAGGTCCAAAGACTACGGCGCCTCCAGCATTCGATCGTCTTCGCAGTTTTTTCGTGGCCCTTCAGCAAGATTCGGAGAGGTTGCGTCAAGACGTTATTAAGAGGGTTTTCTCCAACAACAGCAACTTCCGGTCGTCCTCGGACCGTGCTTCGCTTGCCACCTTACAGGACACGTGGTTAGAGAATGCCCATACGTCCAACGAGGCTTCGTCCCACAACAGCCCACTTGTAGCAGGTCCAGTTACCCAAGAACTCCAGCACAGACCGCTACTTCAGACGTCAGAGAAAGCACTAAGTTACAGAGTTGAGTATGATGATTTTGTATGTTTGCCCTGTCATGAATATTCAAGTCATTCTTCTTCTGAAAAACCAGTAAAAGATAGTATTAGAGCACACATTGATTTTTGGGTTGAAGAATTAAAAATCAACTTACATATTTACGATATACTCTATCACGGTTATAAGATTCCCTTTTTGTCTCAACCAACTTCCGTCTGTTTAAAAAACAACGCTTCATCTTTGAAACACCAATTTTTTGTTGAAAAGGCTATTAAGGAGTTATAAGAGACGAATTGCATTGCTGAGTGTGACAGTCGCTGTAAATATAGTTCTGGAAAAGAACGGTTTGTTTTAGATCTCAGACATGTGAATACATTTGTTAAAACATTTAAATTCAAGTTCGAAGGCTGTAAAGAGGCCCTTAATTATTGTCAAAGGGGAAATTTAATGTTTAAATGCGATTTAAAATCGGGTTATCATCATATCAACATTCATCCTGAATATCAAAAATTCTTGGGGTTTTCATGAATAATTAACGGAAAGCTTAGATTTCTTGTGTTTTTTGTGTTACCATTTAATTGGTCTTAGTTGTGGTGGTTATATTTTTTCAAAGGTTTTGCGGCCTTTGGTAAAGTATATGAGAGCTTCAGGGATTATGATAATTCTTTATTTAGATGATGGGTGGGGTACTTCTACTCCTAGTTATTGTTTACAAGTCAGTAACAAGGTAAAGTCCGATTTATGTAGAACCGGATTAGTGATAAATGAAGAGAAGAGTCAGTGGTTACCCACTCCTATTATAGAATGGCTTGATTTTATTTGGGATTTGAACAAATGTAGTGTAGAGGTGCCAGTTAAAAAGTTACAGAAATTGCAGTAATTGATAGAAGAATGCCTTGTTTCTGAACACGGAGTTTCTGCTAGTTTTCTTGCTAAGGTTGTCGGAACGATAATTTCATTATCCTTTAGTTTCGGTAATGTGTGTCATAATGACGCGTAACCTATATATTCCCATTGTAAATAGACTCGATTGGGATACTGATATAATGTTAGATGAAGATTCAAAGTCAGAGCTTTGGTTTTGGAAGGATAATCTTTATTCATTGTCCTTTACCCCTATTTGTTCCATTTTGAGACTTCCTGAGAGAATATTGTTTGTTGACGCGAGTAGTTTTGCCGGAGCCGGTGTTCTACTCAGTAGCGTTAACGCAGTTTCAAGGGTTTCGTTCAGCGACGAAGAATGTAGCGCTAGTTCTACATATCGGGAGCGTAGGTCGCTAGAACATGCGATTGATTGTTTTTCAGAGTGTTTGTGTAATAAGTTTGTTAAAGTGTACACAGATAATCAGAATGTCGTTAGGATAGTAAATAGAGGTAGCGTTAAGCCACAGTTACAAGTTTTAGCTCGTAGTATATTTTCAATGTGCATGCGGTTCAAAATTCTACTTGAAGTAGCCTGGATTCCAAGGAATCTTAACACTGAGGCGGATTCCTACAGTAAGTTGATTGACTGGGATGATTGGGCAGTATCTGATGATATTTCCGTCTGTTTAATAAGAAATGGGGTCCTTACGATATAGACAGATTTGCTGATAACAACAATGCAAAGTTAAAAAAAGATTAATTCACAGTTTTGGTGCCCAGGTACAGATGGAGTTGATGCTTTCGCGTATGACTGGGGAGGGGTCAATAATTGGCTCGTTCCCCCCATTAATCTTATTTCACAGGCTCTTTCGCATATGAGGTTATGTAGGGCGATAGGAACGCTAGTAGTACCCAAATAGCAGTTTTCCATTTTCTGGCCAAATTGAGTCAATAGTCATAATGGGTTATTTAGAGATTTCGTGGTAGATTTTGTCGAAAAACCAAAAACAAAATTCTTGCCTGGCTCCTGTAAAGATAGCCTGTTTGCAATGGTTCCATTCACATCGAATGTCTACGTTTTGTTAGTAAAATTTTGACAAGGTGTGATTTATTCGTGTGTATTTGTTGTTTCGCAACCGTCATATTATGATATGCTGTAATATATATGCTGTGATTCACATTAGCAACCCCCATAAAAGCCGATTCCTTATCAGTTCAATGGGAGAAAAGCGGAAAAAAACAATACCACTCTTACTAAATGATCAATAAAACCATTATTTTATTATATAAATCAAAATAATAAAAAGTTTTTAAAAGAAAAATGTTTTATCTTTCTATTCATATAAAATTTATTATTATTATTATTTCAGGATGATAAGTAAATATGTTGTTAATTTAACAAATTCGGGGCAGAAATATCGCTATCGCGAAATGCCGACTTTCGGACTACTTGCATAAACATTTGTCATTCGGTACACCTCGCAGATTATCATAATCGGACTCGGGAGAAATACGGGTTGAAAGTAGTCCGCCCACGTGATACCATTCTGAGAATGTTACAACAACAAAAACAATAACAACGATGTCGTCAGAATGTGATCTTAGTGTAAATAGCCACAGAGAAGTTTATTTAAGTCACGGAAGAAAGCGGGAGGACTTGAAAGCGGCGGCCTTAGAATTCTTCCCACTGTATATCAGCGTTATCCAGCGTATATGCGCCAACTGCTGGTCGAAAATATCAAAATTTCGTGCATTCAAACGGTATACACATGATTTAAAAAAAAATCTGTCAATTACTTGTACACTCTTTAGACGTAATCTTATGCTGATCATGTAGTTATCTAGGTCATTTGCATTGACGTATCAGGTCAAGATGTAAAAAAAGATGACCGGCAACAGAAATGACTGGCTATTCGAGCAGTCTTGCCAGCTCCTTTTGATAATTTCTGTGCCCCCCCCCCCCTTAGCTGAAATAATTCACGTTCAGAATAAAGCCGAGAGTCTGCCAAAGCAAAAGTAATCAAAAGACTCTATGGCGGCAATTTATATTAACTACCTCCCATCACCCAACCTCCCCAAGCACCATTGCTATAAATCAATAACAGTTGATTGAATTTAATTTTAATATGGCGCCAGTCGGTTGATAATATGCAGGGGGGTCCGCCAATATAGTGATTTTAGATTAAATACTTTAAAATGTATAGATCTTGTATGTTTTATTGCAGCTAGATGTTGAACCACAATTTGTGTTTACATTTACAATTCGGCATGTCATTTGAGTGTCATTTGAGAACGTGCTACGTTGATGCACTAAATACTGATAGCTTGTATATTTTTGACAGGAGTATTCTTTGGATTTTACACATATTAAGTACGCTTTAGTTGACCCTTGTCAACTGATCATTGGTTATTATATACGTCATGAACCGCTGGGTTAGTACATTTGAATATCATCCAGTTTACAAATAACAGAAATCCAACAATTACTTTGTGGTTTTCCTTGGCTTGTGTGCAGAGAGCTCATTGAACGCTGTAAACTATACCCATGTTTTATTGATTTTAGAGGGCCAATCTTATGATACAACAGCATTGGTATAACATATATACTTGATTCTTTGTCTTGTCCATGCAGATCTGTGGAAGAAAAGCTGGAAAATGTTAAAAAGAGAGCAGTTACAGGAACTCCAAAACGTAGACGGATGTCAATAGCTGAAAACCTTATCTGCAGCACAGAAAAGTTCAAGTCTGCCACGAAGACGACACCAAAGAGAATACCGGTTTTTGAAAAATTGGTGTCCAGTATAGAAAAGCTGAAATTAGGTATGTATGTTTAAGCGATTTAGGTGTCTTAACTTGGACCTTTAATTGACTGAAAATCATAATGTTAGGTGTCAGGGATTTTCTCATTTTTACCCATCACCCTTATTCTACATTTTGTCATATTTTGGGCCTTATCTGAATCTTATCTGGTCCCCTGCCTCTTTTAGTGCGGAAAAGAAGGTCAGGTAAACTTCAAACATGGGGGCGGCCTGTGGATTATCTAATGTGAGCAAATTTTACAAAATAAAAGATTATGTTCGGGTAATGGTTTAAATAAATCAAGAATACACCAATATATATGTTATCTGTATTTATTTTGAATGTTTCATCAAATTTGATAGAGAAATCACTATTTGTGTAATGACCATAAATTCGGATGTTCACGTTAACGTTGCGATTTCGGATATTTTCTAAATGCTGACTTGTGTTTGTTTTATGTCACACACTGGATACTGGTTAATTACTTGTGCTGCTTTATTCTCTCTTTTTTTTAATATTGCCATTTTTAATCATGTTTATCGCAAAATTATCCATTGATATTAACATTTTATCCAAAATAAATCTTTAATTATGATGCTTTCTCTAGGAGGTTGTTGTACTGATAAATTGCAGTGATAGAAAATGTCAGTTGCATAAGAAAACAAATGCATTGTTTGTGCACATGAAATGATTGAAGTTACAGGGACGGATCCAGGATTTTTTCAATGTGAATCCTGCACACTTTTTTGGTACCCGATTAAATATTCAAATATTAGTTTAACTAATCGGACTTAGTTTGTCGAGGAATTATGGGGGCATATGCCACTTCAGCCCCCTCAGGATCTGCCCTGGATATAATGTTTAATCACTGTATGTCCAAAATCTAGCCACAATGAGTTGGATGGAATCCAATGATACCCCTGCCTACGAGCAGATAATACTCCATGATAATGTTGTTATCCAAAATAATAAAGAACATGGAGGGGGACTAGAAACCCTGGACATGTTTTGGGGAAAAAAAATATTATCAAGTACTTTGAAATCATTAATTAATATTTGTTGTGGTATAATGAGCCGCAATAAGCTAGATTTAGCGTAAGCCTTTGAGACCAGCTATTTTAAATGGTTTGGTTCAGGTAGCATGCCAATATCAAATAAGTAGGGTATATGTCGACTGTCAGGTCTGCTTATTTTATTTTTATATTGAAATATATTTATAATAGACATCCTCCTTTAAGTCCTTACAATTAACACTATGTTTCCATGAAAGGATGCACTTTTTCATTAATAAGCTTATCCAGTTGTTAATGATATTGTCTCACATATTGATTTACAAATCAGTTACAAGGAAGTGAAGTCTTCACACAAGAGTAGAAGTGAAAATGAGGATTTGAGCTGCTTGTTGAAACATCTGAGAAATTTGAAGCCATTTTGGCATAACTTATTGCTATAACTACCGCATGTAATGTTGTAACAACTGCATATAATGACGAACGTACCCAACGTAAAGACGTTTGCACAGCATGAAATGATGTAATTCCTGCACAAAATGTTGAATGTACCCAACATAAAGACATTTTGAGAGAACATAATACTGTAGCTACTGCACATGATGACGAATGTACTGAACATAATGAAATTTGCAAAGCAAACAGTTAAGCTTCTACTGCGTGTAATATTGTAACTACCGCTCTTAATGAATGTACAGAACACCAGGAACTTTGCACAGAAAAGAATGAAGTTTGCACAGAAAATAAAACTTTGTCCACAGAACGTAATACTGTAACTATACTGCAAGTAATGCTGTAACTACTGCACATATTGACGAATGTACCGAACCTAAATAAGTTTTGACAGAACATAATGATGTAACTACTGCATGTAATGCTGTTAGTACTGCACATAATAACGAATGTAGAGAACGTAAAGAAGATTGCACACGGCATAAAGCTTATCCCACCGAAACTAATGATGAATGTACTGCAAACAGTGACAGTACTCATATAAAGTCAGATATGGCGCTCCATACTTTTCTATTCTTAAACCTTTTCCTATGAAGTATACTTATTGAGATAAAAGCCACCATAACTTTACATTCTGTGTTTATATTGTTTAATCATGTATCAGGTTATATCAATGTACATGTAGTTAATTGTAGTAATTGCCTTTCATTTCGTATGTACAGGTATGTTATTCATAGTACCGGTATTTTTGTCAACAGCTGCCTTAAGTATAGATTTTGACAGTGTTCTTTGAAATTATCAACTGCATTTGTTTAATACTTTGAATATTCATTATCATATTTCAATATTAATATATTAATACTAAAGAATATGATGAGCATTTTGCATTACTAACAAACAAAATGTTAAAATATTATGAAGTTTTGTGTAACAGAAATTTAATAAAGCGTTCATAAATAACCTTATAGTTTATGTCTTAAATGATTATTGTTTAAAACAACCATAATAAAATAAGATATAATCATAAAGTCACTTGGAGCAGTGTTTCACATATTTAATATAAGCAAACAACAATAATTGTTAGGTGGAATACTGTCTTAACTTGAGTTAGAACAGTGTTCCACTAAATAAAAAACCCATATAGACACAGTTTTAAGTGGGATAACTGTTCTAACTGCAATAATGTTTAATATCTCTTTTAAAATTTATAATTTTTTGTAGTAAAGAGCTATTTTATAAAGTATTTGAATATTACATCATTATACGAAAAAACATATGACATATCTAAAGAAGCAACATAAAACCACAGTTTTTTCTTCTTCCTGAAAACTTTTGTAAAATGGAGTTGGAACAGTGTTGCGCTGAACAGGCGACACATTTTATAGACTTGTTTTGTCTTTGTCAGATGTAAATGGACACACATTTTTAAGACTTGTTTTGTCTTTATCAGATGTAAATGAACACACATTTTTAAGACTTGTTTTGTCTTTATTAGCTGTAAATGAACAAACATTTTTAAGACTTGTTTTGTCTTTATCAGATGTAAATGAACACACATTTTTAAGACTTGTTTTGTCTTTATTAGCTGTAAATGAACAAACATTTTTAAGACTTGTTTTGTCTTTATTAGATGTAAATGAACACACATTTTTAAGACTTGTTTCGTCTTTATCAGATGTTTCTTTCACTCTTCACACTTCACTCAAATGAGTCCTAGACTATTATCTCATTTGTTCAAGTGTACATTTTTACAATTTGAGCAACATCCATTAGGGTTTCCTGAGTATTGTGTTTCACTGAAACCGAAGTGTTTGACCAGCAGCAATCTTAGACAATTAACGTCATCTTGGCAGTACTGTATTATTGAATCTGATATACTCTTCCTAGCCTTTGATATGTCATTATTATTGTAATACAAGATAGCTTCAGAAGATTGACCTTTTCTTCCGGCTCGACCTATTTCCTGCATGTAGGCCTACAAACTGGTAGGTGGTCTACAGTGAATTACCCTTGATATACTTGGGGCATCTAGTCCCATTCCTAAAGCAACTGTCGCAAGAACAAGGCGAATTGTTGGTTTCTTCTTGCACAAGTCACTCACAATAAAGGATTTCATTGCTTTTGTATAATCCTTATGATACTGAGCAAATATTCTATTCTCCGGAATTTCCTCACCAGTATATTGTCTTTTACCTAAATAAGAATTAAGGTACTGGTAAAAATAACCCAACGCCTCCAAACTTTCAACATACATGATAGTTACTGGGAAGTCACTCAATTTATCAGTTAGCTCCACTGCCACTGGCTCAATCAATGAGTCCAACTTATCAATTTTTTTTATATTTGGTAATCTTGACCTTTTACTTATATAAATATTGGGTCTGTCCGGATTTATAGACACACAGGTGTATTTCCTATATTGCAAAGTGTCTGTCAATTCATTCTTTTTTTGTTCGGTACATGTGGCTGTCAATGCCAAATGGCAAGCATTAGGGAATATCACCGTAAGTTCACCTAATTTTCGGAATGCTGGTTGAAATTCACTTCCCCTGAAAACAGATAACACATTGACAAGTTTTACAAGAAGCTTAGCTTGTCTAGTCCGTAAAATACAATATTTCAATGCTGAGCAGGATCCAAATTGTTGCAATTCTGATACATTTAGCGTTCTTTTAAAAAAATGAAGAAAACAAGGGATGTTGGATGAATAAGTGAACAGGATTAATACCTTATAATAACCTTATTCAAACTGTCAGGGCTTCAGATAAGGTATGTACATAACTACATGCGTAAATTACACATACAAATTACATGTTTACGCATGTAAATTAAATATGCAAACGTTTTTCATGATGCTGTATTGCACACTTTGTCTATGAGCCAATTTAACACAGGTCTGCTTTTAAAGAATTTTGACTGACAATGCTAACTTTAAATATCAGTATATAGATACAGATCTCTTGAGAACAGCGAAGTTAAAATAACATTTTTCAAAATTAATATTTACCATTCTGAAATCATATGAACCTCATCAATAGCAACTGCACACACTCTCTGTTGGTACACAGATGAATGAAAGATCTTCTGAATCTTCTTTGTGTGTAGTGCTTCTGGGTGGCTATAGATAATATTGTAGCGTCCATTCTTCAGCTCTGTCAGATCAAACATCTTTCCGAGGACAGATGTAGTGGGAGATTCTGAAAGATTGATGAAAAAATAAATCAATATAATTATATACTAACCAAGCAAAACAGTAAATGTAAAAGACCTTTTAATTTAAAAGTATATATTAAGTTATATTAAATTAGTAGCCCCAGTACCTAACGTTTATTGACACCTTAGAAAAGTCTAGTTTATCTTAAGAAAAGTCTTCTGATATACAAAGGCTTGCCAGTTGCCATGTTTGCTAATATCTGCATTCAGATATCTGTGTGCATTCCACAAATGATGTCAGGAACCGTGAAATACATGGAGGATCATATTGTAATGTTTGTAGTTTAACCATTATGCATTTGTAAATAACTATGTTGGAGAAAGCCAGACATTAAGCTGAAATAAATTAATAAAATCACAAAATTTGGCACAAATTGGCAGTGAAAGCACAAATTGCATCTAAGAACTACATTATTATAACAACAACAGACCCGGTTTGAGTTGGTCTGTTCGTGGTTGTAATGGTAAATGCTACACCACTCATGCCCCTAGTACACAAACCTTCAGTTTCTTTGTCTAAACTGTGCTCCTCAATGTCATTCTCATTATCATCAAAGGTCACTATCTCTTTGGCATCATAAGACAGATAACAGCCTTTCAGGTTTTTGGATCTTAAACTTTGTATCTGAGTGAAGGAGAAATTAATAAAATATTATAAATTTGTATTTCCCTGCATAAGGAACAACTGCATAATACCACATTCCCTACTTTACATCTCTTGTAATCAATCAAAAAGATAGTAGATAGTGTTTTTTTTCAAATTAAATGTACCGTAAAACATTTTATAATTTAACAAGGCTTGTCATCATAGGATGACCATTGCCCCCTTTTTCCCTATTTTTTCGAAAAGTTAACGCAAAGTGTGACAGAATTTATGACAGACGGACGGTGCAATCACTATATGCCCACCTTTGGGGGCATAAAAATAAGCTATCAATAGCATTTTTCCTGTAATAACTTAACATACATGTATATGTTTACCAGAACATCAATCTCCTTTCAGTTTCATAATTTCTAATAAATACATTTATATTTTCTCAAGACCAGGGCTAAATCATGAATGTAAGTGAAAATCAACCACAATGAAGATGCATCTATGCACTGTACCTGGTCTTCCATGATGGAATTAAGTGGTGCAACCACTATTGCTATCATAGGTTCAGCTGCATCTGTTTTCTTCTGAATTAAATACGGCAGAAGTTGATATATAAAACTCTTGCCGAAGCTGGTTGGTAATATCGCCACGGTATCAATCCCATTCCATAATTCCTGTAGAGTTTGTACTTGCTCTGGCTTCAGAGCATAGAAAATCCCCATTTTCATCTTTGCACAATGTAAACAACTCGCAAAGTCGGCCATGTTTGTTTTTACTATGTAATTTTGATTCGCGTAGGCCCGCGTAGGTAGACCGCAATACCGCTTCCGAAATGTGTATTCATACTATCTCCTTCGAGGTACTTATCCGATGTTTGACGGAAAGGGCCGAGAATGTGCGATTGAAACATTTGTGTGTTTACAATTCAAATGCGGATATTTTACACATAATGGGCCGCCCACATAATGAATATTTATGAGATTGACATCATCTTGTTCACGACTGAATGAACTTTACTACAATGCATTCAAAATTTACATAGGACCACCCTACGCCGAGAAAATAGTACCCGACTTTGACGATGAATAAAATTACTTCCGATGGACCGAACAAAATTTTGAACATAGTTATAAACACTAGAAAGTCTAACTTAAATTTTGATACCAAATTTATTTTCCGCAAATGAGAATTAGGTAACCGCATCTTTAAACAAAGACGCGCATTTATACAATTCGACCTCGGTTGACCTCTGCAGAGGGAGGCGCCATCTTTGTTTTGCTTCGCTATTCGTTATCGTTTGTGACGATCTGAATTAATGAAACCATACTCGCATAAACTCTACAGAAAACAAAAGAAAAGGTTTGTTATGATCATTTTCGATATTATTTGGTTTGAATTATGTTTAAATAATATTTTATAAATAGTAAAACCAGCTTTTCGCATTGATGGCAATGTTCGCTTTTTTGACACGAAAAACACGCGTAATAATTAAGTTATGTCAATGAATATAACAGTCCCGTGAGATGCATACCTATAATAAACGCATTGAAATGGTTGATTATAACAAATTGAATCAAAATAGATCAATAACTGCGTTTTTCTATAAGTATTTACGTAAAATAATGGATTGTTTGAATTGGGTACGAACTTAAAATTTTAATAATCTTGTTCGTACCACTTTTCGAGATTTTGCAAAGATGTAAAATAATGAAGGATTATGACAAAAATGATGTTTTATATGTATTTTATTTGTAAAAATATATAATTTGGTATGTTTTGTTATTTTTTTTAGTGTGTCTGGCTGTGATAAAGGTGTAAGAGTATCCAGGTGCCTTCTGCAAGGATGTGGGACTCTGCTGCAACTCCATCATAAGACATAACCAAGCAATTAAAAAAAATCCAGTACATTGACAAATGAAATTGTCGTTGAAATATTCAACCGATAAAAATGATGCAAATCAGAAGATATGGAAAGTTGTTTTCTTGACGATTTTCAGACTATGAATATTATAGAGAATGACTTGAAACATGCAGAACAAAATTCCGCCTCATCATGCTGTAATCAATTATCCACCATGTAGTTGCCATCATTCCTCCTGATATTCTTCTTGTTCCTAGACAAATAAATTCCTTTTATACCCAAGAACAGTCAAACAATTGAATTCCCTCCCTCCCCAAAATGCCATATACCCGGTACATGAGGCAGCCACAGTAGAAGTTTTCAAAATCCTTACTCCAGTGGCTGTCATGGTACCACTTATCCATCTGGAGACACTTACAATGTAAATAATTTTGAATTAACACCCAACTGAGCACCTTTGTACAGTTTTTTACCCCTTAACCTTTATGCCACCCTCTATTTAGAAGGAGTGCTGTATCAGAAGAAGACTACATAACTGTAAAATGGTAACAACTGGTACCCTGGGTGTGTTGTAAAAAAAGAAGGCAATGAAATGAAAGTGAATTTCATGACAGCATGTAGACAAAAAGGAGTGTTTGTTTTGTCAGTGCGAGCAGATATCCAAAGTGTAAAATTTGAGTTAATTATAGACTGGATGGTTCCTGATTGTTTGAAGAGTGAAATTGGAAGACAATGGCCGGCTGTTTTCCAAACATGAGAAATATCAAGCATCATACGAACTGTACAAAAAGGACCTACTTTGAGAAATTGTGTATAGTTTAAATGAATTGAAATGTTTTATTGAATTTTCCCTTTTGTACACACTTGACATTATTGCAGTTAGTTTGTTGAATGTGGTAAGACTTAGTTAAGTTATTAAAGATTTTTATACTTTCAACGAATATATTGTGGTGTTATGCTCCTCTACAAAAAAATATATAAAATTGGCATTTTTTAAATCAAAATTAGGGTACTATATCAATTTCTGATCAACAAATCAATGCTTTTATTGAAATCTACAGGAAAAATGCCATCAGTATGCAAAATTTCAATATGATACCATGTATAGAAAAAATTATACAGAAAAAAGAATCCAAATTTTATAGAAAGCGGGTCCGCGAAACGACACAAAATGTGAACGCTTTTAATAGGCATAATTTTCCCCAAAATGGCATTTTTTCCGAAGATTCAAATTACCATAACTTTGGATGTAGTAGAGATAAATTAATAATTCAAACTGATCTGAGCAGTATTAAATGAGATCTTTAATATTCACAATAAGCTTGTATTGTTGTCTCAAATAATGAGATTTATGCGTACCTATGTTTAGATATGTTGTGTATTCAGAAAAGATCCACGATGATCTGTATTCAGGTGTTAGAATATGATAAGCTATTATGCCTCAAAGTGTGAGATGTATGTGTAGTATTGTATAGATGTGAAGTGTATTCAGAAAAGATCCACGGTGATCTGTATTTAAACGTTTCAGATATGATACGCTGTTATCTCAAAGTGTGAGATGTATGTGTATCATTATATAGATGTGTAGTTTATTCAGAAAAGATCCATGGTGATCTGTAGTCGGAGGAAAGATCCACGGTGATCTGTTGTCAGAGAAAAGATCCACGGTGATCTGTTATCAGATGTTCAAATATGATACGCTGTTGTCTCGGAGTATGAGATTAATGTGTATCAATGTATAGATGTGATTTGTATTCAGAAAAGATCCACGGTGATCTGTATCCAGATGTTTCAAATTTGATGCGCTGTTGTCTTAGAGCGTGAGATTTTTGTGTATCTATGTATAGATGTGATGTGTATTTATTTAGGAATCACATTGATTTGTTTTAAGGCCAGAATTTTTTAATAAAATGATTTTCGGACCCGCCGACTCCAATTTTTGACGAAACAAAAAAAAAATCTTGATTTTTTTCGGATGCCGAAAGGGGGCTTTTAAACACGAAACGCTTGCCGGGTTTTAGAAAAAGTTCAAATAATTTATAAATCATCATATTAAACCCAGTTTTAATTACCCACATTAATACGTGAACATCCTTCATCATATACATGTGCTGGAATTTACCAAAAGCTACGCCATCATTGTTTGTTCAAGAACGCTACAACGCTTTCATCAACAAAGTCTGCTAATTTCCCAATAATTATGTTACATTCAAATTAAATCCTGAATGGAATCAATTTGTAAGTAAATATTGTATTATTTCTTTACAATTTTATAAAATTGATAGTATTAAAATGACTAAACATTATTATGAAAGCAATAAGAAAAGAACGATTATAATTTAACAGGTGCTCGAAATGCAAAACCCATTTACGCCTATCACTTTTAAACCTTCCATATTTTACGCACAAATACGGTCATATTTTAGAGAATAAAATTTTATGTGTTGTTTAATGCAGTTGTAGTGAAGATTTTGTGCATATAATTTGTGTTTTTTCGTTTTTTTCAATGGGTACGAAACTTCGGTTTTGTTCCGAACTGGTTCGTACCAAAAAAAGTTCAAAAATCGCAAAATCAACAGTTTTTAAAACGCTTTCAAGCCATGAATGTCCAAATTAAATAGTCAAGTTTATGTGGTTTTTTTTTCGGATTAACGGCTCCTGTGTGACATTGAACTATCAATTATGTTATCCTGGGATAAACTGTCACGAAGATCAATAATTATAACGATTATTAGCCATATAATTAGGGACGCTATTTCCTTAATCAATACCATGACAAAAACACATGTTAACTTGTTTCAACAGACATTTGTGAGCATTTATGTTTAACTGTTCCATTAATATAATGTTCTGGGACGGATATATTTTAATTAAGAAACCAACTATTTCTGAAATCAAAAGTAGGTCTTTTACTCGATGTACTATATTTCGGATATGTTAAAATTCGGACATATAAAGATAGTCATATTTATGTGTTGATTTGTTGTATATAGTATAGTATCTGTAAAAAATATGTTTTGTGTTATTTCAGATGATGTATATTTGTGTGATTCTAGGTTTTAATAAATAATTCTGAAACATGTATGCAGCATACTGTTACATTATTGTTAACTTTATTATATTATATCTGGTAATCTGGTTTATCAAGTGGAAAAAATGTTATTATCCCCCGCCAGAGGCGGAGGGATATTGTTTTGGCGTTGTCCGTCCGTCCGTCCCGCTGTCCGTCCGTCCGTCCGGCACTTTTGTGTCCGGAGCAATATCTTGGAAGTTCTTTGGTGGATTTCATTTAAACTTGGTATGAGTATATATATGCACAAGAGGATGATGCACGCCAAATGGCATTGTACACCATCTGTTAAAAACAGACTTATGGCCCTTTGTATCTTGAAAAAATGCTTTTTAGTGTCCGGAGCCATATCTTGGAAGTTCTTTGGCGGATTTCATTGAAACTTGGTATGAGTATATATATGCATAAGAGGATGATGCACGCCAAATGGCATTGTACACCATCTGTTAAAAACAGACTTATGGCCCTTTGTATCTTGAAAAAAATGCTTTTTACTATAGGCACTTTTGTGTCCGGAGCCATATCTTGGAAGTGCTTTGGCGGATTTCATTTAAACTTGGTATGAGTATATATATATATGCATAAGAGGATGATGCACGCCAAATGGCATTGTACACCATCTGTTAAAACAGACTTATGGCCCTTTGTATCTTGAAAAAATGCTTTTTACTATAGGCATTTTTGTGTCCGGAG
The DNA here is from genome assembly GCF_020536995.1 of Dreissena polymorpha. NCBI lineage: Eukaryota > Metazoa > Mollusca > Bivalvia > Myida > Dreissenidae > Dreissena > Dreissena polymorpha. The sequence goes on along the minus strand of NC_068359.1, from coordinate 3,112,089 downwards.
CCATATCTTGGAAGCGTCCAATTTGCACCCATCCTCAAACAAAACATATGTTGCGGGGGATACCTTGGGCCTTTCAGGCCCTCTTGTTTATATAAAAATAAAGCTTATTAAGACTTATGAAGGTACTAATTGTTATTTATGTATTAAAATACTTCTCAAAGTAATAAAAATATAGTCAATGCCATTATTCATTAATGTAGTAAGGTTCCTTAAATGATTGTCCTTATTAATAAAGTTGTAATTTCCCTCGGTTTTCACACAGCAATAAAGTGGCAACAACTTTTTATGGGCCAGTGAAACCCCTGAAAAGCGTTTTGTTATGCTATTTGTATTTGTCTGCGGTATTGATTTTTACTGGACAATATAAAACTGTTACATGTTTCTTTTAAACCTCAATAACTTATTTGTTGTTTGTTGAGATATAGTATTTTTAATGCAAAATATGGATTCCTTGCACAAGACCTACAGTTTGATTATGATCATTTTGCACATCAACAAGTTAAAAAAAATCACTGTCAGGTTACTTAGTAAAAAAAACTTCATACCATAACATTTTTAAAATGAGTGCATATTTGGTCACCCATCTTTTTTTTTATTCCGTCCTCCTACCCGACACTTTTAGAAAAAAAATCCGAAAATTATTTTATAAAAAATTCTGGCCTAAGATATGCAAATATGTTTGTTTTTTTAATGAGCATACTGGATGTGAGCCCATTTATACATTAACATGTATCGGAGTAAATATACATGGTTATTTAATACAAAACATAAAAATCATAATAAGAAAATGAATTTGAGGATATTACGATTTGTTTTGTTTGTTTAGGCAGTCAATAATATGATATGTTCTCGCTTCATATGTATGTATTATGAAACAATTATGTTATGAAAAGCGTTATATATATATAATACATGTTTATTGTTTCAGCATAGTGGGCATAGCAGTGTATGGGACGATATTGGTGAATTGAGTGCACATCATAGCTTGGGACACGCGGCTCAGAAGATATCAGACATAGCCAGAGCAGCAAAATCCAAGAATACAAACAAAACGTATGACCTATATTTTGAAAAATTCCAAAAATGGTGCAGCGAACATGGTTTTATTTCGTTTCCGGCAAAAGACGCATGTGTGTGTGTTTTTCTTAGTGATTTAGTGGACAAACAAGTTTCGAGTGCGGTTGTAGACGCGTATTTCTACGGCATAAGTTGGAAGCATAATTTGTTATTACAGCAAAATCCTTGTAATAATAAGCTTGTAAAATTAACATTTGAAGGATGCAAGCGAATTTTGGCCAAGCCAGTGACAAAGAAAGAACCATTAACTGTGGATATGTTAAATAAAGTCATTGATTTTCACCGTAAAGACGGTCAGGAATTAAGTGTGAAAAATATGAGATTATGTTTGATGTGTATTCTTGGATTTTCAGGTTTTTTCAGATTTGATGAGTTGTCGAGGTTAAAAATGAAACATCTTTCTCTTCATGATTCTCATGTTTCTATTTTTATAGAACATAGCAAATGTGATCAATTAAAATCTGGTAATAGTGTAATTGTGTCAAAAACAGATAACAGGCTATGTCCGGTATCTTGGTTAAAGAAATATATTGCCGCCGCGGGTCTCACATTGAATTCAAACGAATATCTTTTTACAAAAGTTAGATTTTTGACAAATAAAGGAAATTATGTTTTGTGCTATACAGATTGTCCTTTATCATATAAAAGGACAAGGGTGATATTTTTAGAAGCGTTTCTGAGCATAGGGGAAGATAAGTCTCGGTTTGGACTTCACAGTCTGCGGAGCGGGGGAGCCTCCGCTGCTGCTAATAGCGGAAAAATCACTGATGGTAAATTGTTAGCCAAGCACGGTCGTTGGAAATCAGAAGCATCGGTTGATGGATATGTGCATTTCAGTGTAGAAAATAAATTAACAGTATCAAAAAGTTTAGGGATGTGATAATTTTCTTTTCATGTATGGCTAACATGCGATTTACATACTTTAAGTTTCTTCTTTGTTTATTCGATAAAAGCGGACCGCCTTCTACATTTGGTGTTTGTTGTCATGTTTGTTGTTATTTGTTTGCTAGTAAGCAAAGAATTTATTTATTTTCGGACGAACGAAGTGAGGGAGAAAATAATTGCTATTCTTTTCCTCACAGTTCAATAAACATGCATGTGTTTTACTATTGCACAGGATTTTTGTGAGTTTTGGCGGGTATAGCGTCATTCGAGGTCCGCTTACTGGAGAGAACGCACGTTGTGGTTCATTATATTTGTAACAATACTTATAATGCTCATGTTTAGTTTTAGAATATTAGTATTATTTCATGTTTAAATGTGCATTTTTCATTTAGAATTATGCTGTTTGATTGGTGTGTTTTCTGACATTGTATTTTTCTCGTCTACTAGTATGGGTGAGGCCCAACACTCGGCAACATGACATTTTGACAAACGGGCACAGGTTTCCAGAGCCTTTTCCTTAGACATTCGAAAAGGGTTTTTATCTCTGGTTTTTCCTGGGCGAGTTGTGTTGCATTTTATACACATTCTAGTTTAATAAATATATGTGTATTTTGGAGTTTATGTAGAGTTTATGTTTTGTTTGTGTAACAATAATATGTTTTACATAGTTAAGAACGCTTTTTTCTGTACCTGGGTTTTTGAATTGGCAAGAACTATAATTTGTTAATACACTTGTCTACTTATATAAATCCTGTTGGTAAAACGGCTACAATAAAAGCGGACCGCCTTCTACATTTGGTGTTTGTTGTAATGTTTGTTGTAAGCAAAGAATTTATTTATTTTCGGACGAACGAAGTGATATATATCCTAAAACCATTTAATAACAAGATATGTTTGTGAAACACTATGTCCCCCACATATATTTGACCTTTGACCTTGAAGGATGAAAATTGATATATTTATATATATATATATATATAAATCATATATATTTATATATCACTTAACATTTTTACATACATATATATATAATTTTTAGTTTCATCAATGAATGTGGTACAACATAATGAAATATTGTTTTGCACGTGTTTTTTAAACACTGCATGTTAGTTGCCAAAAGTGTAACTGACATTGATTTGTGTGCTTTGTTGGTCGCATTGGTGTTAACTGCATTTTTTTGCGAACGATTTATCACTTATTGTGTTGTTTTTTACACAAAATCACACACCAGGGACACGAGGGAAGTCCGTTTTTTAGTCACTCGCCAAATTTAATTCCACGTTCATCCAATTCAGTCAACCACTCCCATAGCCATTTATTCTTTACATCTTATACTGGATCACCCCAATCCACCCACCCCCGATTATCTAATCATATTAACATTAATAATAAAGATGACCTTTTGATGCCCTGTAAAACCTGAATTTAAGCACAAACCGGAAAACTTTCACCCATGTACTAAGATTGGACTATAAATGTGATTTCTAGAGTGTTAGCAGGATTTACTATAGCCATGTAAGCTAAAATGCCCCGGCCTCTGGCGGCAATGTTTGTCAACCAGCCAGAACCATTTTACAACTCATCCAAGATATCATTTAGACAACTATTCTGACCAAGTTTCATGAAAATCACACAATAAATGTGGCCTCTAGAGTGTTTACAAGGTTTTACTATAGCCATATAAAGAAAAATGCCCCGCCCCCTGAAGGCCTTGTTTTCAACCAATCAGAACTATTTTATAACTCATCCAAGATATCATTACCAAGTTTCATGAAGATTGGACAATAAATGTGCTTCCTAGAGCGTTTACAGAGTTTTACTGTAGCCATATAAGGAAAAATGCCCAATTCCCTGGCGACAATGTTTTTCAACCAACCAGAACCATTTTAGAACTCGTCCAAGATATTATTGAGACAAATATTCTGACCAAGTATCATGAAGATCATACAATAAATGTGGCATCTAAAATGCCATATTTTTTTAATCAAGTCAGTTATATGTAACATAGACCATTGTTTTTATGCGGAATAAAAAACATTAATTTCTACCAATTACCCATAACCATTACAATAATCTTTCTTCAATTTCAAAACAAACAACTTGTTTTTACAATAGAGATTTTTAAAATTAATGTATCTATATGACATGCACCTTTATTATTGCTCTTTGTCGTATTATGTAAAAACTTACTTGTAACTCATTTTTGATACCATCGTCATAGTCTCTATTGCTGGTATAATAAATAATACAAAATGATAATGATCAAAATGTGATATGAATATTTTGTTCATTTTTTTGCCCTTCTTCCATCATTAACAGTTATATATAGCATCAACAATTAATATTAAAACAGAGAACATAGTCATTCAAGAAACATTTCGGTAAATTTACGTAACAAGAGAGACCACGGCTTTGAAAATCCATTGGCAAGATACTGGGAAGTTTCTGCTGAAGTAAATGTTAAAGGAACAGTTGACTGAATGAAAATCTAAAAATCTAAAAAGTTTTTCGGCGTAGCTGTATTAAGCCAGCTTTTCACCTTACCTGACCTGTGTAAGTGTCCAATAAAATTCAAATAAAATTTCCCGCGGCTAGGTACGAATGAATACACTTCATTTATTCCATTGGCTGATTTGAGTATACCACCAGAACATTGGAAACATCCGCGTCTTTGTAACACTGTTTTACTGCATGAAACAATTTTATCTCTAATGAAAAGGCTTATTAGATAGAACAGTTTTACACTCAATTCTCGACATCAATACAGTTTGTGCGTGCATCTTTTATTTTCAGAGGATTGCCAGGGCAAAAGCGTTTATACTTAAAGGCTATGTTCTCATATTTAGAACTTACTTCCATATTCCTGTCAACATGTTAACATGTAACAAGGGACAAAATTGTCACAAAACCAGGTTTTCATTGTGAAAAAAAATGTGATAAAGGGAGACAACTCAAACTGAACTTTTGAAATGAACAAACAAAATTAACCCCCTTTGTAAGTTTGTTTTAAAATAAATCTATTTTTAGTCGTGGCGACCTTGACATTGGAGATATTGACGTGATTCTTTCGTGCGACACACCGTCCCATGATGGTGAACAAATGTGCCAAATGATTTTAAAATCTCATAATGAATGACATAGTTATAGCCCAGACAAGCTCATTTATGGCTATTTTTTACCTTTGAACTCAAAGTGTGACCTTGACCTTGGAGATATTGACGTAATTTTTTTGCGCGACACACCGTCTAATGATGGTTAACAAATGTGCCAAATGATTTTAAAATCTCACAATGAACGACAAAGTTATGGCCCGGACAAGCTTGTTCCGCCCGCCCGCCAGCCCGCCAGCCAGCCCACCAGCCAGCCAGCCAGCCAGCCAGCCAGCCCGCCCGCATTCGCCAATCTAATAACCAGTTTTTTCCTTCGGAAAACCTGGTTAAAAATATAAAGAGCAGTGGAAGCGAGGCCTCACTTTAATGCATTGCATTTCAACCCGCGAGGTATCGGGTCAATTCGCGGCCAGTGTGTGAATGTCAGAGTTTAAATACAGGTCATCACCGGAGTTCGCGGCCAGTAAAATAATCGTTATTTATAATAAAGACGCTATCCTTGAACTAGGTGACCTGGAATTTTCTTTAGACCAGAAATATGTTAAATGAAGATATGTTAAATGAAGATATTCAGCAATATAATTATGGTATGTCAATAATAGATTCTTAATGTGTTTTCAACAATACAATGATAAATATTATTTTTGATTAATTTAACAATAATTATTCCACCATATTGACTAATGTATTAAGCATGAGCGCGATGATTCTCGATACTGTTAATAATCAAATCAAATAGCAATGCCCGACAAACCACTAAAACAGGTTTGTTTGAAGAACGCGCCTATAAATACGGATACTTCCTGTGTGGCCGGTTGACTCATATGTTTTAATTTCACTTCCATTCTTCTTTTGGTTTTCTGTTTTGTATCTATAGGTTTATGACCAGCAATATGTAATAATGTAAAATAAGCCGCGAAAACTCCGCGTAACATCCCGTGATGCAGCTAAGAACTGCACAGAAAAAGACATTCGCTATTCTTGATCTCATTCATTGAACTATCAACGCCGTATATCTTTTTTAAAGATATTTCTTGTTTAGAATAAGTACACATAAATCACACAAGAAGTGGTGAAATATTGCAAACCATCCTATATCAATCAGAAATTCAGAAATATGTATCAAGGGAGCTTGGTATTCTGAGAGCAAGTAAATGCCCTGATGTTAATGTTATTTCTGCTTGGCTAGACGTTTATTTATGCTCTTGTTTTAATTAAGCTTGGTATTCTGAGAGCAAGTAAATGCCCTGATGTTAATGTTATTTCTGCTTGGCTAGACGTTTATTTATGCTCTTGATTTAATTAATGTCATCATTACATCATTACTATTTACGAGACTGAACAACCTTTTCATTCGGAAGATAAGCTCAAAGTTATATCTTTGTATTTTTGTTTTGTTACTATTCATTATACTGTAATGATCGCTTCATTTTCATTCAATCAGAAAGGAACAATTCGTTGTTTTTGTTGCTGTGTTGTTGTTTTATCCTTATTCAAATTATTAAAATAATTTCAAATAATATGCAACAAAGTTTACAGATTAATATAAAACTACTCTTACTTGACCCCCTATCTTGCCGCCAAAAATCGCAACAAACAAAGTTTAACAATATTAAATCCCTAAAAAAACTCAACAGTCTTCAGCAAGAAACAAGACAATTACTTATCTTTTAAAACAATTTAAAGTAACGTACCCCATTAATTAATACATTGAAGAAGTATGTTATCTCAAAATCAAATATGAAGAGATTCACTTTGTGAAAAACAGGTAACTGACTATGCAAAAAATATGCAATAAATGTTAGGAATTTTTTGTATTTATTTGAATTAATTGCATATATGAATCAAGTTGTGGAACTTAGATAATTTAATCAAAACCTTGTTCTCATCCACGTTTTTAATGGAATTGTTAACAGATTTTGGCATTTTTTCAAATGTCATTAGATATTATTGCTATCAAATTAATTTTTATAGTAAAAAAAAGCTGATGTCTACGGTATTTAAACCAGTGTTGTCTTGATCTATAAGCCGATGCACTACCACTGCGCCATGCTTACTTTTATCTTCCAAAGCAAAACTTAATATCTATAGCAGAGGGGGTAATCATGTGATAGTTAATATGGCGACGTCCATGCCGAGACAGTTATTTTTCGCCATTTTATACCCTTTATCACTTTTGTTTAATATTTTAATAACCCACAATTTCCAGCCATATCAGTAAAAAGGTGATTAGCGTTTATTTCGTATAAAAATACGCGTCATATCTTGACTTTAATCCCCACAAATTTTCTTAGTGAAACTGTAATTTGGTCATCGCGCTCTTGATCAGATTTGCAAAATTTATTTGGTAATTTCATGTTCAGAAGCAATAAAATGGGTTTTCAAACCATGATCAGATATTGAGAATGCTATTCCAAAATCTTTAAAACTTCATCAATGATATGGGCACATGATTGCAAGTAGGAAATGGTGATTTGATTTTAAGCTCGTCTGATTGCTCAGGTGAGCTTTTCTGACCGGTCTTTGTCCGTCGTATGTCCGTCCGTCTGTCCGTAAACATTTGCTCGTAAACACTCTAGAGGCCACATTTCTTTTCCCATCTTCAGGAAACTTGGTCAGAAGCTTTATCCCAATGAAATCTTGGCCGAGTGAGAAACTGGGTTGTGCCGGGTCAAAAACTAGGTCACTAGGTCAAAAAAAAGAAAAACCTGGTAAACACTGTAGAAGTCACATTTTATGTTCAATCTTCATGTAACTTTGTCAAAATGTTTGTTTTAATGATATCTTGATTGAGTTCAAAAGTGGTTCCTGTGTGTTGCAAAACATGGCCGCCAGTGGGCGGGGCAGTTTTCCTTATTTGGCTATAGAGAAACCCTGTAAACACTCTAGAAGTCACAATTTTTGCCCAATCATCATGAAAGTTGGTCAAAACATTGGTTTTATTGATTTCTTGGACAAGTTTGAAAATGGTCCAGATCGGTGAAAAAACATGGCCGCCAGGGGGCGGGGCAGTTTTCTCTATATGTATATAGTGAAAACATGGGAACACTTTAGAAGTCACATTTTTGGTCCAATGTTCATGAAATTTGATCAGAACATGTGTTTTTTGGATATGACAGTTGAGTTAGAAAATGGTTCGGATCGGTAAAAAAGCATGGCCGCTGAGGGAGGGGGTCATTTTCCTTATATTTATATAGTAATAACAGCTTTTGAACGCTTATCATGTCAAGGGAAGTAACTGCAAATGAAAAATTATGTTGAATTGACAGAGTTGTCTCCCTTTTTAAAATATTTGTTTTAAGCACAAGAAGATTAAGTGGAATTAATTATAAATGATAGTTTTACATTCTGGAAGATACATGTAGCAAACTTTTGAATATGTTTTTTATTGTTTGATGATTCTGTACAGTATGGCATTCTTTTGTCAAACAATTAAAGCAAGACTATACGATTTTTATATGTGTTAAATTGTAATATATTGATAAATACATGTTACAATAACACAAAATAGGCAAGATATTGAAGACGAATTTCATAAAATGCAGCAAATACAAATTAGCGCCCCGAGCTGATGGTGACAAAGATATTTCGTACATATTTTCCTACAATAACCGAAGAATTCGTCTTTTTATTAGGATCGGAGTAAGTGTTCGTGTGTCGAATGAATAGACATCGCTGCAGGAATTTAAAAACAACCATTAAACTAAAATAAGATTCACATCGTACATGCATGATAAACATTCTGGCGAATTCGACTGTACAGACATTTTCGATTTCAGAATTAAATATCTCGCTTATTTCGCATTTTTCGACACATGTTCTTCTTAAGTTTTATTTTAAATTATATTGAAATGTATGACCATGTTAATACTAGAGGTCACATTATTTTCCGATCATCATGAAACTTGGTCTGAATATTTGTCCCAATGATATCTTGGAAAATGGCTGCTGGGAGGGGGGCAGTTTTCTTATTATGCCCCCCCCCCCTTTCGAAGAAGAGGGGTTATATTGTTTTGCTCATGTCGGTCCGTCCGTCCACCAGATGGTTTCCGGATGATAACTCAAGAGCGCTTATGCCAAGGATCATGAAACTTTATAGGTACATTGATCATGACTCGCAGATGACCCATATTGATTTTCAGGTCACTAGGTGAAAGGTCAAGGTCACGATGACCCGAAATAGTAAAATGGTTTCCCGATGATAACTCAAGAACGCTTATGCCTAGGATCATGAAACTTCATAGATACATTGATCATGACTCGCAGATGACCCCTATTGATTTTCAGGTCACTAGATCAAAAGTCACGGTGACCCAAAGCAGTAAAATGGTTTCCGGATGATAACTCAAGAACGCTTATGCCTAGGATCATGAAACTTCATAGATACATTGATCATGACTCGCAGATGACCCCTATTGATTTTCAGGTCACTAGGTCAAAGGTCAAGGTCACGATGACCCGAAATAGTAAAATGGTTTCTGGATGATAACTCAAGAACACATAGGCCTAGGAGCATGAAACTTCATAGGTACATTGATCATGACTCGCAGATGAACCCTATTGATTTTCACTAGGTCAAAGGTCAAGGTAACGGTGACCTGAAATAGTAAAATGGTCTCCAGATGATAACTCAAGAACGCTTATGCCTAGGATCATGAAACTGCATAGGTACATTGATCATGACTCGAAGATGACCCCTATTGCTTTTCAGGTCACTAGGTCAAAGGTCACGGTGACCTGAAATAGTAAAATGGTTTCTGGATGATAACTCAAGAACGCTTATGCCTAGGATCATGAAACTTCATAAGTACAATGATCATGACTCGCAGATGACCCCTATTGATTTTCAGGTCACTAGGTCAAAGGTCAAGGTCATGGTGACCTGAAATAGTAAAATGGTTTCTGGATGATAACTCAAGAACGCTTATGCCTAGGATCATGAAACTTCATAGATACATTGATCATGACTCGCAGATGACCCCTATTGATTTTCAGGTCACTAGGTCAAAGGTGAAGGTCACAGTGCCAAAAAACATATTCACACAATAGCTGTCAAGGTCACGGTGACTCAACTTAGAAAAATGGTTTCCGGATGATAACTCAAGAATGCTTACGCCTAGGATCATGAAACTTCATAGGTACATTGATCATGACTCTCAGATGAAATAATGATGAAACTTGACCAGGATGTTTGTCTGGACAATATCTAGGTCAAGTTTGACATTTGGTAAAGATTGAATGAACCGACTCCTCTCAGGTGAGCGAACTAGGGCCATCTTAGCCCTCTTGTTTTTTAAACAAACCAGTTTTCAGCTATCTCCATATATAGACCCTAACTTCAATTACCTACATAATGAAGTAATAATGATAATGTTTACCACGACTTTTCAAAGACAAGGCAAGCTATTTAACTAGCCATAGGGTTTGTGTTAAGACTCAATCTTTATATTATCTAGGTCATCTTTGTATCTATGGAAAGTTTTCTAAAAACTAGTTCACGAGGTCAAATCTAAGAAAAGCCTTGTTACCACTGACAAAACCGCACTTATTGTTCTCTTTTGGTGAAACTTGGTTGGAATATTTATCTTTGACAATATCTTTACAAAGCTTTAATCTCGGTCAAGTAATGTCAAAAACTAGGCTACCGCAGGTGGTATTAATCTTAGGTACGGAAATATGAAGAACAGGGCCCGTTTTCACTGAATGGTACTTCACATTGCAAATATTCAGTTTGATATTGTTCTTTCATAACCTGGGACTGGTGTCCACATATAGCCATGATAATTGTGGTTCACTCACCTGTAGTCTCCCTTTTTGAATAGCAGATTGAATGATACTATAAACTTTCACTAACATTATCAAATATCCACTGTCTTATCGGTAGATACAGCTACAGTAAAATAAATCTGTATGACCTTATATCTTATCACAATGTGTAATCATGTACATAGTCATGTGCAAAAGGAAAGTGTAGTTTCATTTTATGATAAAAATACTCGCCTCGCAACTTGATAAAGCAGATAACACACTGGTTCAAAGGACAGCAATTTGTGAACTGGTATTCACTACAATGGCATCCAATTTTGAGAGTTCAATAGTTAAAGGATCTGATTTGTTCTTTGACTTGCTTTGTTTTATATGTCAGGAAAATGACAGAAACACAGAGGCTGATTTCTATTGCGCAAAGTGTTCAAAGTTTTACTGTTGCAAATGTGTTGACCACCATAATAATCTTTTCAAAAAACACTCAACATTGGGAAAAGACAAGATCAACACTTGGCCAGATGTAAAAGCAACTGTGGACTTACAAGAGCAATGTCAGGAACACAAGGGTGAGAAATTGACAGCATTCTGTGAGGACCATGAGCAACTGCTATGTCATTTCTGCCATATCTACAGACACAGGTAAGTACCAGCACTATATTTATCAATTGTAAGCGCATTACACAAATAATAGTGGTTCTTATCATGATTAAAATTTTATATGGTGGGCTATTTGGCTTTGATTAGATGTTGTTAAAATAAACATTCTGACCCAGTTTCACCTGTATTAATAGTAATATATTTGAACTAATCAAACATATTACCAAGATAAACAATATGACAAAGTTGCATCAAGATAAAGTCATTAATGGGAATTCTATTATGGTAACACGGTTTTTCTAGGATTGGACCAAGTAACCAACTTTGTGTACATAGTAACCCAGATTTGAAAATAAACATTCTGATCGATTCTAAGATTGAGTCATAAATGTGGCTACTAGATTGGTAACAAGGTTTCCTAACATTTGACCTGGTGACCTTGTTTTTGGTGATCTTGTTCACAAGATTTAACGCAAGCCGTATTAGGAAAACTTTCCATCTTATTCCAGTTCCCACCTCCTGGCAACCAGTTTTTAGTACTGGAACAAGTTTGAACTTGGACCATTAGAACAACAGTTTTTATGATAATTGTGGGAAAAAAACAATTTGAGTGTTCACAAGGTTACAGTTTAGCCATATAAGGACTCCCCCCTCCCCCGTGGTGGCCATGTTTTCAATATTTCAACATTATCAAACTCCAACCATTTGTGAATTCAGCTTAGATATCAATAGAGCAAATGTTTGGAGCACAATTCATGAAAATTTGACTACAATAAGACTTTGAGAGTGTTTACAAAGTTTTTTTATAGCCATGTAAGAGAAAACTGTCCACCACATGGCAGCCATGTTTTTAAATTGACCAAAACGATTTTCAAACTTGGCTGAGATATACCGGTAATTAAAACAAATGTTCTGGGCAAGTTCCATGATGCTTGGGTGAAAAATATGACTTCTAGACTTCTAAGGAAAACTGCCCCTCCCCTTGCGGCCATGTTTTGGACCAGACCACTTTTGAACTCAGCGAATGTATCGTACGGATTAATATTCTGAGCAAGTTTTATAAAGATTGAACAAAAAAATGTGACTTTTAGATTGATCGAAGGCGTTTGCTTCAATTTGACCAAATTATGTAGTTTTTGGATCTATATGCTCAGGTTTCAAACTCATATATTGTTGATACATATGTTGTAACCAAGTATCATGAACATTGAGCAACAAATGTGGCTTCTAAGGTGTTCACATGGTAAATGTTGATGACGACGCTGTACTATGAATAACGGACAAAAGGCAATCACAGACACTCATAACTAGCATGTTGTGCTCAGTTGAGCTAAAAATATATGGCCTCTACAGTGTTAACAAGCTAAAAGGTGACACCAAACATTGCTGTCAGATGACACCTTATGCCGAACATAGACTGGCCACAATAGCTTACCTTGAGCACTTAGTGCTAAGGTGAGCTAAAAACCTTTGGAATCAGTGATAAAATAACAAAACAATTTCGGTCTGTTTAATCATAGTTTCTGTACATAAGATAATTGTTGGTTCATCAAGAGTAAATCCAGGTGATGTTTATTCCATACTAGAAGATCTTAAAATTGTGTTTGTTTGCAGAAATTGCATCCATGTGGTCCTTACCACAGATAAAGTGAAGGCCCTTCAACAGAAAGGAGAGTTCAAGCAGTTGTCAGCAATTCTAGATACATTACATGGGCAGTTTATTCAGAAAGCACATGACTTTGAGGAAAGTTTAGAATTCCTTGAGAAATCACACAAGCAAATTAACAAAGACATAAAAACTTCACATAAGAAAATCACTGATCACTTGGTTCACCTGAAGGGAGAAACTATCAAAGAGCTGGATACATTACATTCTACATTTAAGTCATCTATTCAGAATGATATCACAAATTGCAATGAGTCCGTACAAACAATGAAATGTGTTAAAGAAGATATGCAGAAAATAAACGGCAAAAGTGAAATCCTCCATTTAATCACATACATAAAATGCCTGGACCTTGCCAACAAGGCAGACTCTACTTTACAAGAAAAGATAGCAAACAACATAACATTCACTTTCCAACCTGATTCAACCATTAACCAAACTATGTCAATTATGTCTGGATTAGGACAAATAAATGTAAAGCAACAAACTGGAAGAGGCATTACAACAGATGAAAAACCCACACAAGCTGAGCCTGAAGCTCAGAAACCTTCATCCAGTTCATCCAAACAACCTGACAAGGTAAATCCAACAAGTGTTGTGAATGATCCAGACCAGATGGGTCCTGTATGCATTCCATCAAAGAAGCCTGAAGCTGGAAACCTGTCAAGTGATGACAAGAAGTCATTTCCAGTATCCAGTTCATTCAGTTTGCCTGACCACAGAATTGAAGAGGGTGCAGTTAATAAGCCAAACCAAGTGTCAAGCCCAAACAAAGTCATTAAAATTAAGACCGAATATTCAGTAAAGATGAAGAGTGATCAAGAAACATGCTGTATATCAGGTATCTGTGAGACAACTGCTGGAGAACTCATTATCACAGACTGGGAAAACAAAAAAGTGAAGCTTCTGGATCAGACCTACAAGGTGGTGACCCACTGTGACTTGCCTGATACACCATTGTCCATATGTAGCATTGACTCCGTTCAAGTGGCTGTCACTCTGCATAACAAACAGGTCCACATCATCAAAGTAACCAAACTGAGAAAATGGCATTTGGTACATGACAAGATTCTAATGCTCCAACATGCATGCCAAGGTATTGCACATCACAAGGGCAGACTGTACATAACATCAAATACAGCACTGTACCACTACACTGTGGATGGAACTCAAATGATGAAGATGTATGAAAATAATTCTGATGGAAGGCCAGGTAATGCTTTTACTGCAGGATTGTAGGAAAAATTAATACCAATTAAAAACCATCATGATACTGGTTTCACTGACTTTCTATGTTGCAAATCTGTATCCATAAAAAAGCTACCAAGAAATATCTTTAACAAGAGGGCCAAGATGGCCCTAGTTCGCTCACCTGAGAGGAGTCGGTTCATTCAATCTTTACCAAACGTCAAACTTGACCTAGATATTGTCCTGACAAACATCCTGGTCAAGTTTCATCATTATTAAACCAAAACTCTGACATATGGAGTGATTTTGTTTTTGTAAGATTTGACCTGGTGACCTATATTTTGAGTTGACCCACCCCCCCTTACCAAACATCAAACTTTGCTTACAAAAATAAATATTATGACCAAGATTCATAAAATCTGAAACAAAATTGTGACCTCTAGAGTGTTTACAAGGATTTTGTATAATATAATGAAAATTTGGACAATCTAAAGGCAATAATTATGGCATTAATTATGTGATATATATAAAACCAATATTTTCACCAAGTTTCCTGATGATTGGGCAAAAAATGTGACTTCTAGAATGTTCACAAGCTTTTTTTTACTATATAAATATGAGAAAACTGCCCCCCCCCCCGCCAGCCATGTTATTCAACTGACCGGAACCATTTTCAAACTCAACTCTCATATCAAGGAAACAAATGTTCTGACCAAATTTCATGAAAATTGGGCCAAAAATGTGACTTCTAGAGTGTTCACATGTTTTCACTTTATACATATAGAGAAAAATGACCCGCCCACTGGCGGCCATGTTTTTTCACCGATCTTGACCATTTTCAAACTCGTCCGAGATATCAATAAAACCAATTTTTGACCAACTTTCATGATGATTGGGCAAAAATTGTGACTTCTAGAGTGTTTACAAGGTTTCTCTATAGCCAAATAAGGAAAACTGCCCCCCCCCCCCCCCGGCAGCCATATTATTCAACTGACCGGAACCATTTTCAAACTCAACTCTCATATCAAGGAAACAAATGTTCTGACCAAATTTCATGAAAATTGGGAAAAAATGTGACTTCTAGAGTGTTCACATGTTTTCACTATATACATATAGAGAAAAATGCCCCGCCCACTGGCGGCCATGTTTTTTCACCGATCTGGACCATTTTCAAGCTCGTCCGAGATATCAATAAAACCAATGTTTTGACCAACTTTCATGATGATTGGGCAAAAATTGTGACTTCTAGAGTGTTTACAAGGTTTCTCTATAGCCAAATAAGGAAAACTGCCCCCTCCCCCGGCAGCCATGTTATTCAACTGACCGGAACCATTTTCGAACTTAACTCTCATATCAAGGAAACAAATGATCTGACCAAATTTCATGAAAATTGGGCCAAAAATGTGACTTCTAGAGTGTTCACATGTTTTCACTATATACATATAAAGAAAAATGCCCCGCCCACTGGCGGCCATGTTTTTTCACCGGTCTGGACCATTTTCGAACTCGTCCAAGATATCAATAAAACCAATGTTTTGACCAACTTTCATGATGATTGGGCAAAAATTGTGACTTCTAGAGTGTTTACAGGGTTTCTCTATAGCCAAATAAGGATAACTGCCCCCCCCCCCCCCTGGCAGCAATGTTATTCAACTGACCGGAACAATTTTCGAACTCAACTCTGATATCAAGGAAACAAATGTTCTGACCAAATTTCATGAAAATTGGGCAAAAAATGTGAATTCTAGAGTGTTCACATGTTTTCACTATATACATAAAGAGGAAAATGCCCCGCCCACTGGCGGCCATGTTTTTTCACCGATCTGGACCATTTTCGAACTCGTCCGAGATATCAATAAAACCAATGTTTTGACCAACTTTCATGATGATTGGGCAAACATTGTGACTTCTAGAGTGTTTACAAGGTTTCTCTATAGCCAAATTAGGAAAACTGCCTCGCCCACTGGTGGCCATGTTTTTCAACGGACCGGAACCACTTTTGAACTCAACCAACATATCATTAAGACAAACATTTTGACAAAGTTACATGAAAATTGGGCATGAAATGTGACTTTTACAGTGTTTACAAGTTTTTTTCTTTTTTTTGACCTAGTGACCTAGTTTTTGACCCGGCATGACCCAGTTTCGAACTCGACCGAGATTTTATTGGGACAAAGCTTCTGACCAAGTTTCATGAAGATCGGACAATAAATGTGGCCTCTAGAGTGTAGAGTGTTTACGAACAAATGTGGACTGACGACGGACAAAGACCGGTCACAAAAGCTCACCTGAGCAATCAGGTGAGCTAAAAAGATATTCTGCAAATATCCTGACTTTGAAAACAAGGTTGACAATTTACGTTTTAAAAATATTCAATTGAAAATAAGGTTTTATTAATTGCTGTTGTTTTTACTTTTTACTTGCAAATCCCACACATGAAATATTTGTTTATGAAGTGCACATATATTCAAACTACACAATAAATTATACTACATAAGATCACATCATATATGTCCTCACATGGCTTATTATCAATTTATTTCTTCGCCATCAAAATATATGGTATGTTTATATTTCATCTAGACACATTTTTCTTTTGACACATTTAAATCACACTTTAAGAACCGTTTCATGCAACAATGGGTATTATTGTGAATGTGACAAGAGTAGCTCATGCCTAGCCAGCCCAATTGCCCAGTCTACCCAGCAGCTATGCTGTGCACTATAATATCATGCAAGATTTTGTGGTCTTGTTAGGTATTTCCTGACCAGACTGTGCAGATGCCCAGGCTTGGCTGGAGCTACGCTGGCCGCACATGGCATAAGACCAATTTTTGCATGGCGTGGGTCTTTAAAAAGCTTATTGCGTCTTGTTAATGGAACATCTAACCAAGATACTTTTTGAGAAAGCCAGCCTGTGTTATTTATAGCAAACTTGCAAATTTTATAGGTAAAGCCTAATCTGGCTTTAAGGAATGATTTCCAGTCAGGCTGACACATGTGTTTGTAAGATAAACAATTTCCCTCTTATCGTGACACCATACTATTTCATTAGTTTTTTTCCTGATAATTCAAGATAGTGGCATTTACAGATGGGTTTTCATTCATTTCTTTGCCTAAAATTGTTGTTATTTTACATATTGAAAGCTGTGTTATCAACATAAGGCCTTTATCGATAGTGCATTTTGTTACCCCTGACAATTTACTGAAAGAACCCTGGCCCTGAAATTCCGTGAGATGGAATTTAATGCATAAATGTAACTGGGCAAAAATTTGTGTTTGTGTCATTTGAACATGCAGAGAGAAGTCTGTATTTCCCTGCACAGAACAGTGTTACATCCCATTAGCTGTACAAAGACACTGAGATTATTAAAGGCCACTGTTTGATATCTATCAAATCAGCCAATGTAATATTTGGATTTATTCATTTAGATCAACTGGGGGAAATTTCCCCAACATTTTATAGGCTGTTGATAAAGGCCATTTAAAGTGAAAAGCTGGGTTAAACAGCTACACCAAAAATGTATAGTGCACATGTGTACAGCCAGTCAAGCAAAATGGTCTAAGTGGCTGCTGTATACTGAGGTAGATCAGGTACATGAATCATTATAGGAAAGATTATAATAATAAAATTTGCCATCAATTATCAAATGTTAGCAATTTGCAAGGCAGAATATCGGCATCTGAAAAGGAATGTTTCCACGCAATACATCCCCTAAATAATAGCGGTTTCATTTTGAATGCAAACAAAAGCTCTACCTAGAAAGGGCACTTCCTGCTGATCACCTAATATAATGCCAAAAAGACATAATTGACGTTGAATATATGTGGATGTTATATATTACATATAAACTAAAAGATGAACATTTATAAATCAAAACACGAAATATGACTAAACAAAGCAATTAGAATTTTGAATATTTACCAAGCTACATACATAGGACATTTTACCATTTTACAGCACAATACTTCCCTTCTGACACGAGGTATTTAGGGGTTTAGGTACCTAGAAAGGAAGGGAGAAGCAAGGAAACAAGAAAGAAAAAGAAGAAAGAAAGAAAGAAAGAACAAGAAAAAGAAAGACAGAAAGAAAAAAAAGAAAGAAGAGAGAGAGAGAGAGAGAGGAGAGAGAGTAGAGAGAGCGAGAGAGAGCGAGAGAGAAGAGAGCGGAGAGAGCTCGAAGAGAGCGAGAAGGGAGAGCTCCTCGGCGAGCTATCTCTCTCTCTCATTTCTCTCTCGATCAGAGCGCTCTCTAGTGCTCTCTCTCTCTCCTATCTCTCTCAGCTCTCTTCTCTCTCTCTCCTCTCTCTCTCTCTCTCTATCTCTCTCCTCTCACAGGCACAGTCCTACAGTAAATCCAGATGGGAGACAGCAGGATATATGTGGAAAACAAAGCCAGTAATTAATCCTCGATGAATTGCACTACATTGCCCAATTTTTAAACTTCTGCAAAATACAATGTATGTTGATCACCCTGTTGAATTATATGTGTATTTTAAAAACTTCTGGTCCTTAGAGCCACCTGGGAAGTATCATAAGCTTCTATATAAATGTCTTGCGAAAATTAGGTGGTGCCAATGATGAACAGCCATGCAGCTGCTAACCTTTTCCAGGGATGGCACTGTGATCTCCACACTCACTGACCCTGCACTAGAGTGGGGAAATATATTTAACCTGCTTGTCCCACATAGCTTCATGTGACAGAGTTAGGCCTGTGATGGTGCTTGTTAAAACGTCATTATAATCTAATCAACCATGTTTATTTTACATTCATATCAACAGTTACATCGTGTGCAGTGAGTCCAGATGGAGACAGGATATATGTGGCCAACATGGTTAGTGACCAGCTGGTCACACTGTCCAAGGATGGTAAAGTGATCTCCACATTCACTGACCCTGCAATCAACTGGGATCTCTTACATGTTCCTGGCCTACATGTAACAGACTCAGGACAAGTTCTGGTAAGTGGGTACTATTCCAAAACAATCATCCAGGTGGACAGGGATGGGAGACAGAAACTGGCAGATGTGGTTACACAGGAGGATGGCTTGAGCTTACCAATAGCT
Organism: Dreissena polymorpha; assembly: GCF_020536995.1. Lineage (NCBI taxonomy): Eukaryota > Metazoa > Mollusca > Bivalvia > Myida > Dreissenidae > Dreissena > Dreissena polymorpha. The sequence goes on along the minus strand of NC_068359.1, from coordinate 3,092,734 downwards.
GTTTACTACAGTAAAAAAACAAGAGTCCTCATTGTGGGAATGTCTGTGTGCGATGAAATAAGAATGTATGACTAAGTAAAGTGTGACAAGAGAAGTGTGGTATGCATAAAATAACATATATGCATACATTCAAGCGATACTTCTGTTAAGAAACAATGTCATATAAATGTACAATGTCTAATTTATCTGTTTAAATAAAATTATATTATAGCTAAACAATTTCATGTAATTTAATAATAAATTCAAGAAATAGGTAATCAATTTTTGTCACACATAAATAACTATTATTCATATTGTTATAATAGTATTCACTAAAAACACTTTAAAGTCACGGCATAAATTATCTGACAGTGTGGAGAACAGACATACTTAGTCAGAGATTCTCTTTCTTAATATGAAGAATATGATGTACTGATTCAAATTAAATTAAGGGAAAAAGATTAAGAATGAACAATAATAAATGAACAATAATAATATATGTACACATTTGCTTTACACAGTGGTTTTTTGCTTAAATGTTAGTAATGTGTTTTTTTTTATTTTTATTTCTGAACAATTCTGATTTATACTATAATAAATCTATTAATTACCATAATGTCTGTTTTGATTTATACTTTCAGCTTCTGTATTTGATTAAGATACCATTAAAACAACTTTATATAATGTTTATGTTATTTCTAAATGCTATTTTAACTTAACAAGCACAAAACATATTGATATATTAAATTCTGGTGTCACATTCGGATTTAATAACAATATAATCTGCTTTTCTAAGACAAAATTACATTTGAGGATCCTGAATGGTGGAGTTTAAGAAATACTGCAAAGGATGTGGTCAAACATAATTCAAACAATACAAGCCCGATTCATTAAAGTTATTAGAGTTATTGAAGTTGAAATAAATACTTAAATCCTTATATAGAAGAAAAATAAAGATAAAGATAAGATAATGTAAACAAGAGGGCCTGAAAGGCCCAAAGTCGCGCACCTGAGATAACAAGATATTATTGGGACAAATCTTCTGACCAAGTTTCACGAAGATCGGAAAATAAATGTGGCCTCTAGAGTGTTAACAAGGTTTTACTAAAGCCATATAAGGAAAAATGCCCCGCCCCCTGGCAGCCATGTTTTTCAACCAACCGGAATCATTTTTGAACTCTTCCAAGATATTATCGCGATGAATCTTCTGAACAAGTTTCATGAAGATCGGACAGTATATGTGGCCTCTAGAGTGTTAACAAGATTTTACTATAGCCATATAAGGAAAAATGCCCCGCCCCTTGGAAGCCATTTTTTTCAAGCAAAAATAATTATTTTTGAACTCATCCAAGATATCATTGAGACCAATCTTCTGACCAAATTTCATGAAGATTGGACAATAAATGTGGCCTCTAGAGTGTTAACAAGGTTTTACTATAGCCATATATAGCCATATAAGGAAAAATGCCCCGCCCCTCGTGGCCATGTTTTTTAAGCATTCAAAACCATTTTCGAACTTATCCAAGATATCATTGGGACAAATCTTCTGACAAAGTTTCATGATGATCGGAAAAAAAAGTGACCTCTAGAGTGTTAACAAGGTTTTACTATAGCCATATAAGGAAAATAGCCCCGCCCCCGTGGTGGCCATGTTTTTCAACCAACCGGCATCATTTTTGAACTTGTCCAAGATATTATTGGGATGAATCTTCTGACCGAGTTTCATGATGATCGGACTATAAATGTGGCCTCTAGAGTGTTAACAAGATTTTACTATAGCCTTATTTAGCCATATAAGGAAAAATGCCCCGATCCTTGGCGGCCATGTTTTTCAAGCAAACGTAACCATTTTCGAACTTATCCAAGAAATCATTAAGACAAATCTTCTGACCATATTTCATCAAGATTGGACAATAAATGTGGCCTCTAGAGTGTTAACAAGGTTTTACTAAAGCCATATAAGGAAAAATGCCCCACCCCCTGGTGGCCATGTTTTTCAACCAACCGGCATCATTTTTGAACTCGTCGAAGATATTATTATGATAAATCTTCTGACCAAGTTTCATGAAGATTGGACAATAAATGTGGCCTCTAGTGTTAACAAGATTTCACTATGGCCATATATAGCCATATAAGGAAAAATGCCCCGCCCCTTGGCAGCCATGTTTTTCAAGCAAAGGTTATCATTTTTGAACTCATCCAAGATATCAGTGGGCCAAATCTTCTGAGCAAGTTTCATGAAGATCGGAAAATAAATGTGGCCTCTAGAGTGTTAACAAGGTTTTACTATAGCCATATAAGAAAAAATGCCCCGCCCCCTGGCGGCCATGTTTTTCAACCAACCGGCATCATTTTCGAACTCTTCCAAGATATTATTGGGATGAATCTTCCGACCAAGTTTTATGAAGATCAGACAATAACTGTGACCTGTAGAGTGTTAACAAGATTTTACTATAGCCATATATAGCCATATAAGGAAAAATGCCCCGCCCCTTGGCAGCCATGTTTTTCAAGCAAACGTAACCATTTTCGAACTCATCCAATATATCATTGAAACCAATCTTCTGACCAAATTTCATGAAGATTGGACAATAAATGTGGCCTCTTTAGAGTTAACAAGGCAAATGTTGACGCCGCACAACGCACTACGCACAACGGACAAAAAGCGATCACAAAAGCTCACAATGAAAACGTTGTGCTCAGGTGAGCTAAAAAGCATTGGTAATTCGCAATTCATTGATCAATAAAACCATATAACCAGTATCACTTACAAATCTTTCTGTCATTATATGTTTAGAAAGTTTACTATATGCATTTTCTTCATTTGTATTTATTTTTTTGTATTTTTTATCATTTGTATATTAAACTTACATGTATTTAAAACGTGACATACTTACTTTTATACTGTATGTATTAAGACAATGTACTCATGTATAAGTCTAAATAAAATGTCTGTTCTATTCTATTCTATATAAATGTATCATGCATAAAATTCACTTTCTACAGAAAAAATTATCTTATGGTGACTATTTTAAATGGAAATAGTTCTTGTTGTGCTCGCTCCAAATTTGCCAATCATTAAAATCATCAAATATATTTGATCCAATGTAATGTTATCTTTTAATGTTAACCAAAATAAGTTTTCAAATCAAAGGGGAGATAACAATACATGTTTTTGAACTAAAATCAATAGAATATGTAATTCATGTCGATAACCTGAAGTGTTAGGTTGTAAATTTCTGAATCAAGATCAGTAAAGAATGTGCTTGTGAAAAAATATATTCACACTTTGTTTGATTCATTGTCTCAGCTGCTTCTTTTTCGACCTGGTGATAATAACCTTTGACAAAAAAGTATCCCTTGTTTGAAGGATTACCAAGGTTTTTCAAATGCAAGCTATAGTGCAATACCATTTGTCTTCTAATTATGAGACAATAGCCTTATTGGATTGGGGTATACTATTTTGTTGAGTTTTGCACATTATTGAGCTGGAATTGGTTTTAGCAAATTTTGATTCAAAAGTCAATGGAAACTGTAAAAACGAAAATAATTTCATATTAGGAATCCAAAAAATGAATTAATAATGACAAGATTGACTGTCAAAATAATAATAACTTTAGAAACTTATATCTGAATGTATCAAAAATAGCAAATGAAGAATGTCCACATGAATGGATGTCCTGATACCTTGTCAGCAGTGACCCATCATAATGGACCTGGGGAAACGCTTTTAATAATATCATCTTCATTCATTTATAATGAGTTATACATGTATCCATATTGGCATTAACCAAAAAGTTTATACACAAATAATTATATTTCCTTTAAACGGGAAAATATAATCATGTGAACATATCATTTTTATTCTTCATTTACAGTTGTAACCTTATACATGTACATGTGTAGGCATTACAGTAGGTCAAATATAAGTTATTATATAATACTGAGACTATAACTTTATATTATAGCCAGGGATCATATTTTTTTCGGTTTTGTCGGTCCTAGACCGATTGGGGTCATGAAAGACCGATTGAAAATCCCAAACAGTCGGTCCGATTCTGTTTGCTATTAAAATTCCCATGTCATGAAATCGATTACACAGTGTACATGCTAACACACCCTAATGACATTCTTATCTCGATTAGGTGTGAAAAACCATTCGCTGCAGTCTCTAATCCGGTCAGGACCGGTTTTTTGCACGTCAGACCAAGAATCAAAAACTTGTGAACAGCGGATTTAAGACGCATCCGAAAAGACGCGTCTGAATGCACGCGCTGTAACTAAACAAAACATGCCGATACATTTTCCACCAGCGTAATATCTTGTAATATAATAATGAATGAAAGTCGCGGATCTGATCGACAGTGAGCCGAAAGTTATTTTTATGGGCGGAACTTCACATAAAATAGTACACAAGAAAAATAATATACATTGAATAAATCTTTAGTAAAACCGTGTTAGAATCGAAATAATTCGTGTACTTTATACTTTGTTGTTGAATAACTCACGACCGGAAAATTAGATACGTGGTTTCAAATGCTTCGCTCTCGTGATTAAATCCCTACGCATCTAAACTATCGGCCGTGGGTTATTTGATTACAAATTATTTCTTAATTATTTGGTTTGGTGTTGTCAGTAGCCAACCTACGCACAGACATTTGTTTGGTTCAGTGCATGTTTGTAAGCTATTAACGAGTCGACAACAATTTAAAACATCGGTATACACTTACACAGATTAATAAAATTTTATATTGACAACGATGAAAAGTCTGATAAAACAGCACACGAAACAACAATGAAATACCAAATGATAAAACCAGTTGAGAAAACTCGTTCCGTTTAAAAAAAATGCCATAGGGAATTTTACTTGTACATGTATTATACCACCTTCATGAATGGCAAAATCAATGGTATATATATTCATGTAATTTGTCATAATTTCGGATATACATTTTCGGATACTTTTCCCCATTTATATCCGGACCGATTGATGTTGCGGGAAAATATGATCCCTGATTATAGCATACTATTAATTCAGTATTATAATTGGCCTAGATAAGAGTTCTAAGATTTGGAGCAAAATATAAAAATTATGTAAGTTTAAATATTAAGGAAATTTGCTTAACTCAACAAACTTTTCTCTTTTTTTTTTGCTGTTTGTAAAAAGGATTTTCTATCTGATTGCCTGTCTGTATACCCATATTTTTATAAATCTTATAGTAATTTAAGAAATATGTGTGGCTTCTTTCGTTTGTTTGTTGTTGTTGTTTTATTCCTACAAATTTGAACTTGTATTACATGTAAAATCCATGCACACATTCAGTTTTCAAATCTGTTATTGGTTAAATAGTGTTTTGACAGTTGTTATATTTGACCTATAATTTGTTATTATTTGACCTATTTACCAATGTTTGATTTGTTATTCATTTTTGCTTTTGATTCACATTGTTTTATTCTTTGTACTTATTATATTTATTACCATTATGGAGTTCTGCATTAAAGCGGGTATATACGATTTTTATATGTGTTTAATTGTAATATATTGATAAAATATGTTACGATAACACAAAATAGGCAAGAATAATTATACATTAAAGCCGAATTTCATAAAATGCACCAAAGACAAATTAGCGCCCCGAGCCGATTGTGACGTACATATTTTCCTACAATAACCGAAGCATTCGTCTTTGTATTAGGATCGGAGTTAGTGTTCGTGTGTCGTATGAATAGATATCGTTGCAGGAATTCAAATAAACCGTTAAACTAAGTTTAGATTCACATCGTACATGTATGGTATACATGTTGGCTAATTCGGCTGTACAGCCGTTTTCAATTTCAGAATTAAATATCTGGCTTATTTCGCATTTTTCGACATATGTTCTTCTTAATTTAATTTTAATTTATATTGAAATAGATATATAATAAGTTTTTTACACATTTTATATAAATTCATAAATATTTGACAAAATCGTATATACCCGCTTTAATGCTTCATTGTATTATTTTGTTAAAGATGTATATTGTTTAACCACCACAAACACAACAAATTAAACATGACATGATCTAAAATATCATTTTTGTGTCAACACAAAATTACCCTGACTTCACTGTTTAAAACCAATGGGAATTCTGAAACAATAGGGCCATGATGGCCCCTAAGCGCTCACCTTTGTTTACCTACACCAATTTATGAAGGAATGACCATGGGATCTAGGTTTTGACACCACTTGATAAGGTTAAAAAAATATTGCCAAGTTTTATCAATATTTAGTCACAAATGGGGCATCTACTCTAGGGAAATAACAAGACTTTTCTTAGTTTTGATATGGTGACATAGTTTGACAACCCACTTGGCCCAGTTTACAATAAAGTCAAGATGTTGTCAAGGTAAATATTCTGACCAAGTTTCATCAAGATTGAGTCATAAATGTGGCCTCTAGAGTAGTAACAAGGTTTATCTAAGAATTGATCTGATGCCCTAGTTTAGAAATGCACATGACCCAGATTCCAACAGACTCTAGACATCATCTAGATAAGCATTCTGGCAATATATGAGAAAATAAGCTTGGCCTCTGGAGTTGTTCTAGGGTTTTTCTAAAATTTGACCTGATTACCTAGTGTTTGGACAAACATGACCAGATAAACATTCTGACCTTGTTTTATCAATATTTAGCCATTAATGTGGCCTCTTGAGTGGTACCAAGGTTTTTCTAATCTTTGACCTGGTGACCTACTTTGATAAACACGAAGATTCAAACTTTTTCTAGATGATTGTGTAAATTGGAGTTGTCTCATATTTATGGCCTCTAGAGTGGTGACAAGTTTTTTCTACGATTTGACCTGGTAACCTAGTAATTGGGCGAGCATAACCAAGATTAAAACTCGGCCTAAACATTGTCTAGATAAACATTCTGCCTAGGTGTTATCAAGACTTAATAAAAAATGTGACCTTTAGAGTGATAAAAGTTTAGGAATTAAGCCACACAACACACGGCATGTAGTTGTAGGTCGGACATAGGGTGATCACAATAGCTCACCTTGAGCACTTTGGGCACAAAAATGTGACATGTATGCTTTTTGAAATTATAGAGAAACAACAAAGTGTTGTTTCTTTTTAAAGGTGTAAAATTATTATTATTATTCATACAGCAGATGCCTGACAAATGCTTGGCACATGCAAGCGTCTTACGATCAGTATCATTTATGTCTTGCATGTACTTGTAACATTTCACTTGTCTGTATTTTGTGCTTGTACCAAAATAACTGTTTGTGTGTGTGCATTGTTGACTGATGATGTATGGCTTCTGTCACTTCTCTGTCTTTTGTAACATAATACATGACTGTGTGTTTGTCAAGAATTAAACACCTTAAAAAAATATTATTAGCCAGTGATTTGTTACCAAACACTTCAATATCACAGGTACTCAATTAATAAGTAGATGAAGTACCTAGAAGCAAATTTTGCCAAAAACTGTGCTTCAACAAAGGTATTTTTATACTGCTATCCATTTTTTTCCTTTCTTAACTTGCTGAATTTATATGAAATGTATTACAACATTTGAACCCATTCCCTATATACCTAATGATGTGACAAAATTATTTGAAAAGGTTCATGCAAATAGATTTTGTGACAGGTTTATGTGAATAGATCATTTGACAGGTTATGTAATAAGATCATGTTAAATAATCATGTGGCCAGAGGTGACAGCTCTATGTGAAAGATCATGTGACATGCAAATGACCAGATCATGTGACAGTTTGTGTGAAAGACTAGTTCATTTGGCCAGATCCTATGGCTGTGCCATGTGTCATTTAAATGTGACAAAATAATTTGATAAATTATTGTGACAGGTTCTTCAGGTAGGAATTCTTGAATAATGGGACAACACACAATACAAATAACAATTTGGTTAATGTGAAATATGCATTCAAAAACTTCTGTGATGACTGTCTACTACACAAATGTAATGAAATACATGGAAGAAACTTACTCAATTAAACACATAAACTGTATGAAAGAATTGATTCAACAGAATCATAAATGTTCCTAACTGAACAATAATGTTACAACATTTACCAACAAAAGCTAGTTTCTGTCAAGAGTTTCTAGAATTTAATGTATTTTAGAACAAACGGTTAAAGTGTTTTTTTAACTCAAGCCATTCCTGAAAAACTAACTAAATGAAAAACTTAAAACTACCTATATAATGTAAACATTTAATTCTAAGAGTAACAAGAGCTGTCTCCATAGGATGACATATGCCCCCAATAAACGCTTTGATAGAAGTTATTGAAATGCACTAATTGACCCTGCGACCTAGTTTTTGACCCGGCATGACCCATATTCAAACTTGACCTAGATATTGTCTAGATACAACTTCTGACCAAGTTTGGTAAAGATCGGATGAAAACTATTTGAATTAGAGAGCGGACACGAAAAGTGTGACAGACTGACGGACAGTGCGAAAACTGTATACCCCCTTTTCTTCGAAAGGGGGCATAAAAATGCACCAAATTTTGAAAGATTTCTAAGATTAACCTTACCGATTTTTTTAAATATGGGGCATAGATGTTTTGAGTTTTTTTTAATTTCTATAAAAATCCATCAAGCTATTTCACAGGCACAAGCTAACTGAACAACTCTGAACAATTGATACCAATGTTGGGGCGAGTAGAATAACTGACCTTTTCTTCAAAATGTTAAGCTAAAATCGCTTATGACTTTATACTAAATATACATGAAATTTGGGACTTAATTTGAAGGAAAGTTTGAAACTGGTTTATTTAACAAGGGCTGTTTGTAAAACATGCATGCCCCCCATATATATGGGCTGTCAGTTGTAGTGGCAGCCATTGTGTGAATATGTTTTTTGTCACTGTGACCTTGACCTTTGACCTAGTGACCTAAAAATCAATAGGGGTCATATGCTTGTCATGATCAATGTACCTATGAAGTTTCATGATCTTGGCCTAATTATTCTTGAGTTATCATCAGGAAACCATTTTACCGTTTCGAGTCACTGTGGCCTTGACCATCTGCCAGTAATGATCAATGTACCTATGAAGTTACATGATCCTAGGCGTAAGCATTCTTGAGTTATCATCCAGAAACCATTTTACTATTTTGAGTCACTGTGACCTTGACCTTTGACCTAGTGACCTGAACATCATAAGGGGTCATCTGCCAGTCATTATCAATGTACCTATGAAGTTTCATGATCCTTGGCGTAAGCATTCTTGAGTTATCATCCGGAAACCGTTTTACTGTTTCGAGTCACTGTGACATTGACCTTTGACCTAGTGACCTGAAAATCGATAGGGGTCATCTGCCAGTCATGATCAATGTACCTATGAAATTTCATGATCCTAGGCTTAAGCATTCTTGAGTTATCATCTGGAAACCGTTTTACTGTTTCGAGTCACTGTGACCTTGACCTTTGACCTAGTGACCTGAAAATCAATAGAGGTCATCTGCCAGTCATGATCACTGTACCTATGAAGTTTCATGATCCTAGGTCTAAGCGTTCTTGAGTTATTATCCAGAAACCATCTGGTGGACGGACCGACGGACGGACCAACATGCGCAAAACAACATACCCCCTTTTCTTTGAAGGGGGGCATGAAAATAACAATTAAATGAAATTACCTACATCACTGTGTCCATGTTTCTTATGAATCTTTATTTGAATAATGTTGGCAGATGATTCAACAGCACATATTTCTGTAATAAAGTTGTGTAAATCTTTTATAAAGAGACTAGAATAATAGGATATGCATCATATGCTTTAAAGAAACTGATCCTGGTTTGAAAACCCATTCTATTGCTTCAGGATTTCAAATAACCAAATATTTATTGCATAACTGAAAACGAACATCCTTAATATTAATTTGTCACTGAGTATTCAAATGCACCAGACACTGGTTGGACTTATTAAAAATGTTTCCCTACATTTGATTTTCACAATAAAATTCATCCCTTAAGCACTTATAAAGAAGAAATGGCTCTCTGCAAAACACTGCAGAACGTTCAACAAAGCAAATACAGATATTATGATATTGCATTAATGTGATAGAGTCTCCATTACAGTGTACGGCTCATTTTGATTACACCCATCTCAGGAATACTTAATATTCCAACCCATTTCTGTAGGAAAAAGAGAGTTGAGGTTGAAGAATAAACAAAGTAGATTGAAGCAAGCTACAACTTGCAAGTTTTTCCCCTTAATATTTCGAACACAATTATGATACAAATTATACTGTAATTAATGAACAGTGTACATTTATTTAGAATTGAGCATCTACATGTAGTCCCTTCTAAGATTGGATATAAAGGATAGGACTTTTACAGAACTGAGCTATTAAGTACATGTAATCAGGGCTATACAAGAATTTTATTAACTTTCTCATCCATTAAACAAGAATACTACTGAACATTTAAGGACTAAGATATGGGAGTTCGAATATTACAGCTTGTTTACTGTTATTTTTAGTCAATTTAATAATATAGTTAACATTTGCTCAACATTTTTTAAACTATTAATTCATGTAGCATTGTTACAAATGTGACTTATTCCCCTGTACTGCTTTATCAGCTATGTTCTACAGTAAATGTGATCTGAATCATGCTGTAATGGGTCTTATGCCGTATGCAGCCTTGGGTGACTGGAGTGGCCAGCGTAGCTCCTGACCAGAATGAGCAATTGCACAGTCTGGTCTGCAGCTATGCAGACAGCATATAGCATAAAAGCCATTTTCACATGTCACTGCAAATATTTTAGGAATATGTGATCACCGAAGATGACAAGTCCTGCATTATATATATAGACTTCATGGTGATGACATATTTGAAGTTTCAATATGATTACTTGAGAAAAGTGGAAAGAGTCCCCTCAACAAACTAAGAACATTTGACGAGGACTGTCCAACAGAAAGATCAACAGACCAATAAACTGACCGACAGACAGACTCCACTATACCCACTCTTCAGATTTTAAACTTCATGAAAAACCTTCTTACCAGCCCTCAGAAATTGACCCATTTCCAAAATCGTGTTTGGTCGGACACAAGTGTGTCCACAGAGAGATTGTCCATGTTGATCACTTTAAAGAGCTAAAACTCAATAACCAAGTCATTAAACGGTAGATAAACAGAACCTGTATGCACATTAAACATTTTTCAATCGGTAACAATACCTATTGTTATCGAAAAAGTATGGTAAACACCATTTTATCGCGTCTTTCGATCCGCGAGTACAAAATCTAAACAGAAAATTCTATTTTGACTCTGGGAAACCCTTTGATGACGTCAGAGGTTTTGTAACACAAAATACGATTGGTCAGTTTTCATCAATTTCTCACTCACCTTTTAAAGGAAATCCTCGGAAAATTCCGCCCAACCAATAAAAAGACCCGTAGCAAATTTATGCTTTATTGAATGACGTCAGAGGATTCCCGTACTTCCTTTTAAAAATTAAAGCTCTTGGTTGTTTATTTACAAATCGGAGTGAAAAACACTTTTGATGGTGTGTGAATGACTATAAAATGTATTGTTATCGATTCATTAATGTTTATTGAACGGGAAATAACAGTTTAATTGATGAACGGTCATGTAATCTTTGTGTTTCTGCTGTTTGAAACGATCTGAAATTGAAGCTTCATTGGACATACTTGTGTCCGACCAAAAATTTTTCCGTGAGTGTCAACTTCTGAGGACTGGTATCAAAATACTGCTGGATCAATGGTACTGATGTTAATTTTTCCTGATAAATTATTTTATTAGCTTTCGAAAACAACCGGTGTGTAGTTGATTCGTTAAAAATTGTTCGAGTTACATGGTTTACTCTAAAGATGGTGTAGTTTTAAGGCAATGAAGTTGCACTCCTTGTTTCTATTATAGCATATATATATAAAAAAATAAAAATAATAATATGGGCTTCCCTCCTGTGATAAACAGTCCTGTATTTGTCTGTATTTAAATTATTAAAATTTCTAATTTTGAATCGCCTTGTGTCTTTAAAGTTTTTTCATTTCATTTAAGTGATTACATTTAATACTAAGGCCATATTCAAATAAGTATCTGTTAAAGTCTTTTACAAAAGTATCATTGCATGAGAAGCCTGTGTTATTTGTATACACTAATTGTGTTTTGACATAGAAAATTATTGGTTTGACAGATGGCATGTGTTTTCTAAATCTAGTTCAGTATAATACAAATGATCATAGTAACTTTATGTATGAATGGACCATAAAGCCAAAATTCAGTAAGCTTTTCTTTTTGTCCAAAAAACTTTATACTTTTGTTTGCATATCAGATGCAGAAAAACGAAGATACAATATTTTTATGAAAAGTGTGGCTCATACCTGAGAAATAAGGATAATATATTTTAAGCACCATGAGCATGTATTTGTTAGCAATTAGTATATACCATGGTAGATCTAGAAGTATTTCAATGTGACAAATGCAGTTTCTCACAAACAAGGGTATCAGAACAAAATTAAATTTTATTGACCTTGAACTTTGACCTTCCAATAATGCCTATCATTTCTCCCAAGCTTTTTGAAAATCCATCAATGCTGGTCAAAGTTTAAATGTGACCTTGACAACTTTAACATTTGGGCAAACATCGCTGGTTTCTATCATGATTGTCAGGAATAATAGATACTGAATATTTCATTGATTCCTTTTATTGGCTTTGAATGTATATATTTGAGGTCGAACATGACTGTGAAATAAATGTACCGGAAAAGAATTTAAAAACTTTTTCCAATACAATTTCATGCGTACATTTAATGATCACCTGATAGCACCATCTACTTGAGTTTGGTAAGTAAAACAATACAAGTCACAGGCCTTAAAGGTGCATACACTAATAAATTAGTTTATTTTTAACGGCACTTGGTCAAATCCCTTTAAATATAGCCTAAACGAATTTGTGCAAATATTAAAACGTACAACAATTGATTATTTTTAACAGAAACATAGAGCCAGCATCAACTCTAGAGCTTTAATAAACCAAATATATATTTATATTTAACAGACTGGTTTTACCCCGCAATTTATCTCGATAAACTATTTTCAAAAAGACTTACAGCCACACCTTGTCTTGCCTTCGATTATCATTACATGGTTTAAGAATCGAAACGGGTTGATACTGTTCTGACAGACTTCTAATAGAGAAGAGGACATGATAACTGTGCAACAGCCACGATATTTAGAAGGAATTTCACAATATCATTATTTGTACTTGTTATACAGAATTACGCATTTGCTTTTTAAAAGGTATTGTGAAAACCACCAAAGAATCAGAACTCATAGGACTGTTTGCGTATATCTATTTTGCAAATAAGCATAAAACCGACTTAATAAATATGAATCAAAAACATTTTTGTTGGCTGTTTAGCTTAAGCGTATGCAGTACCTACAAATGTGTTTGTTACATATAATTTCTGCTATTGAATGCAACTTTTATTTTCAAACTATATGAATTGTCTGCTCAAAATTTTTGTCATAGTTTGTATCTGATTATGGGAATGATTTAATGTTATTTTATATTTGTAGTAAAGAAATAATCTAATATAAATCTTGTCTCAGTAACACATAGACTCCAAATATTAAAATCACATGGTATATGAACATTCTCCGCAAGTAAACTATCAATTATGCCAATCACATTTCCTTGACATGCTATTTTATTGAAATACTTAAATATAAAACTTATATATATAATTTTATTTTTACATATAATATATTATGTGTATCTAAAACACTGTGTTCAATTAACATTCTTAGATAAAGTTGCATCCTGTGCATTGAGTCCAGATGGAGAAAGGATATATGTGACTAATGAGGACAGTAACGAGCTTGTCACCCTATCCAGGGATGGCAAAGTGATCTCCACACTGGCTGACCCTGCACTGAGGTGGGGGGATACGGAACTGTCCCACCTGGCCTCCATGTGACAGACTCAGGACAAGTTCTGGTGTGTACAGGCTTGTCAAACCAAATAATCCAGTTGGACAGAGATGGGAGACAAATACTGGCAGAGGTGAGCACATGGAAGAGCGGTGATTATGCTTCAATATCTGTCTGCTACAGTAAATATAGAGGTAAACTTATTGTGGGAAAGTATATGGATGACAACATCATAGTGATTTTGATCAAGTAATTGAAAAGAGAAAAAGAGAGTTTACCGTTTTGTGAAGGAAGCAAAAAACATTCATTCATGAAATTTTAAATAATGACAATGTACTACATTTTTGTATTTACGGGCACAGAGAATAAGTCAGCCACTTGTGAAAGGTATTAAAATGTTATTTTTAAAAGTAGTGAACAGATTGACACAAACATTAATATAAATCAAGTTAGGTCAATATGCATTTACTGGCATATCTTTTGGAACATTTTGACAGTTTGGTATAGGACACATAATAAGCAATATAAGGCCCAAATTATGTAAAAAATATTGGTAAACAGGCCTAACTCCTCAACTGCTTTTACAAAAATTAAAACTGCTTGGAAATAATACATGTCATTCACCATGTTTTCGTAAGCAACTTCTATTTATTTTCATAATTACAAACAACATTTGTTTTTTCTATACTTTTAGAGGGGTGTGTAAAATCGTAAATCAGGAACTGTGATCTGCTTATTCTACTTTATGTTGACTATTGCTTGCATTCAACCTTCAATTATAAGCTGCAGTAAATGTTAATATTGTGATAAAATGTCTTTCAATACCTGTTTAGATAGCTCCATGCTTAGAGCTATGAAACTGATGCCCTGCGTCAGGGAAGATAGTAATGCCCTATTTGAATGACATGATATTTACAAAATCAAAGGTTGACTTAAGAGCTTAGTTGTCAGTTTTCTTCATTAAAATAAATTATTGTTATAGAAGTTTGGGATATGTTTGAATTTTTGTGTATGTGTTTTTTTTAAATATGGTTATTGGTTTTAATAAGATTGAGTGTATAATGCCCTTTGTTTATTGTACGTATAATTTGTAATTATTTTACCTATTTTACAAATTTTTGATTTAGTTATCCATTTGTGGTTTTAATTGAACATTGCTTTGCTATTTGTTTGCTCCTATGGATTCTATTTATTACCAATATGGAGTTGTTCATTGATACCCCTATGTGTTGATCTTTGTAAAGTCATAAGTGTCTCACTACAACAAAACACATTGATGCATTAAACCGTGATCTAAAGTAACATGTTAACATCAACATTAAATTATCCTGTCTTGTCATTGTTAAAAACTATTGCCCAAAAGTGTAGGCTTTTTTTAAAAAATCAATCAAAGTTCTTTCCTGTAAAAAAGCTGTGTATATACAGTAGTGATTTGCATTAATCAGTGAGAATCCAGAAAAAACAAGGGCTGTTTGTAAAACATGCATGCCCCCCATATGGGCTGTCCGTTGTAGTGGCAGGCATTGTGTGAATACGTTTTTTGTCACTGTGACCTTGACCTTTGACCTAGCGACCTGAAAATCAATAGGGGTCATCGGCGAGTCACGATCAATGTACCTATGAAGTGTCATGATCCTAGGCAAAAGCGTTCTTGAGTTATCATCCGAAAATCATTTTACTATTTCCGGTCACCGTGACCTTGACCTTTGACCTTGTGACCTGAAAATCAATAGGGGTCATCTGCGAGTCATGATCAATCTACCTGTGAAGTTTCATGATCCTAGGTATATGCGTTCTTGAGTTATCATCCGAAAATAATTTTAATATTTCGGGTCACCGTGACCTTGACCTTTGACCTAGTGACCTCAAAATCAATAGGGGTCATCTGCGAGTCATGATCAATCTACCCATGAAGTTTCATGATCCTAGGCGTATGCATTCTTGAGTTATCATCCGGAAACCATTTTACTATTTCGGGTCACCTTGACCTTTGACCTAGTGACCTCAAAATCAATAGGGGTCATCTGCAAGTCATGATCAATCTACCCATGAAGTTTCATGATCCTAGGCGTATGGGTTCTTGAGTTATCATTCAAAAACCATTTTACTATTTTGGGTCACTGTGACCTTGACCTTTGACCTAGTGACCTCAAAATCAATAGGGGTCATCTGCGAGTCATGATCAATGTACCTATGAAGTTTCATGATCCTAGGCCCAAGCGTTCTAGAGTTATCGTCTGACAACCACCTGGTGGACGGACCGACCGACAGACCGACCAACAGACCGACTGACAGACCGACAGACCGACATGAGCAAAGCAATATACCCTCTCTTCTTCGAAGGGGGGCATAAATATGTAAAAATGATTGTGGGCAAGAAAAATGGGTCATTTTTGTATTTTTTAATTGGCAAGGAATTTAGTATTCTTTGTACAACAGATGCCTGAAATATGTTTGACATAATTAAGCAAGTATCTTGTGATATGTATCGGTGATGATTTAGTCAGTAGCATTACCCACCATATGGAAATGTATGCATAATTTATTGATAATAGATGTTCAATTCATCACAAAAAACAGTTTATCATTTATGTATTTCATTTACTTGTACCCTACTATCTCAGTATCTGTGTCAGTATTGCAAACTATCCAAAAAAAGTAGGTGTGTGTGCTATGTAACCTGATATATTGTCTCTGTCACTTGTCATTACCATGTTACAAAAATATGTGTGTTTGTATTGTATTAAATGCTTTATAAAATTATAAATTGTCAGTGAATTGTTATTAAAAAACTTAGTATTGCAAATGTTCAGGTTACGAGATGAAGCAACTAAACGCAATCAAAACTTTTTTTTTCAAATTGAGGTAATTGTTTTTTTATCGCAAGTTTAAAATAAACGCAACCAATTCAAATTTATTAAGAGTGTGTCAGCACAGGTCGAGATGTGTGTGCACTGCGTATCATCCTAATTATTTTATAGAGATAATTTAGACGAAATAACAACCGCATGTTCTTTTAAGACATTTTCAAAGCATAGAAAATATGATGAAGATGGTACAATGAAAACCAGTTAATATAAAATAAAATTTGCATTCAACATCATATTCAATGAACATTGTTGGAATATCAAATACCTATCACACTAAGAATATAGTTTAATGATGAAAATTCTCTTTTCAAAACTTTTTTTGAGACAATATACAAATTCAAAATGAACATTAAGACCTTAAATGACCTTTACATAACCCTAGCAGACACAAATGAATACATTCTAATATTTCTGATTTGAGAGAAATCCTTTGAACTTTTGCTACATCACTGTGTCTGTGCACAGTGTAAAGGATGTATCACTGTTTAGAGTAAGGAATTCCGGACTACATGTACTCATTGAATGTCCAAACGACACATATACACAAATTGTGGCCCAGTCACGATTACACTTAAAATCTCGCAAAATTTCAGGGTCTGTAATCGGTCACTAAACCGTCAGGGGAAGAAATAATTGCCTATCAATAAACACAGTTTTGCTTTCAAGATGATAAAACAAACACTATCGAAATAGTATAGGGTCACAATAAGAGGGAAAGCGTTTCAACATCTAACCACAAATGTTTGCCATTCTCGGTCAGCAAGTCTGGAAATCGTTCCTTAAAGCCTGAAAAGGCTACCCTAATTTTCCAGTTTGCTATATTTTCTACTTTGAATTCAGTTTCATATAAAAAAGCATTGTGCTAAAATGTGCCATTTACAATATGCAATGAGATTTTTAAAGAACTACGTCATGTAAAAATGGGTCTTGTGCCATATGCGCCCATCATATCTAAATCCCACCCAGCCTGCCCATCTTGCAGTCTGGTCAGGAGATACATAATGAGACCATAAAACTTTGAGTTATTTTAAAGCAGACAGCATAGCCTCTGTGCAGACTGCGCAAATGCGCAGGCTGGGCTTGACAAACGCTAGCGGGATCACCATATCACCCATTTTTGCAAGACATGGCTATGAAAGTGTGATTTGAATATGTGGAAAGAATACTGGGTGTTAATCAACTATTAACATACAATATATTTCAATGGTTTAGAAATAAACTCATACTGTGAATATGCAAAATTGTGATATAAAAACACAATAGTTAAACTTTTGTTTACAATTTAATTATTTAGAAACATAAATTTTCAAACTTTATGTTAAAGTCAGCATTCAGGTATGCCAAATACCTTTTTTAAAAGATATTTCTTATTATATTTGGTAGTTTTTAATATTAGGTTTTAGCAATTATGAAGCATTTTTGTCGTCTATACTAGTATACCTGTAGTAATTGGTGAACTCGTATTCAACGTTGTACAAAATGAGAACTGTGAATATAAACAAACTTTACCTTCAACTGTCACCGTTGCAATTGAGAATACATGACATATTGAAGCTACCTTTTGAGAACAAAAGAAAGTTTCACAGACGTAAACCCCGCTGTACAGGCAAGCACTATTAACAAGGTTGCGCAATAGACACATGATAGTGTATTGGACTCTCAATATCCCTTGTTGATCAGCAGTAGTTTTATTTTCCCTTTTCTATTAATATTCAGATTTTGAATGACCCGTGCTGCACAAAATACCATGTGATTAAGGGGCAGCAAATAGTGGAATATTTTAATCATTCATAAACAGTCTCTTCCTCGAGACGTTTAATTAAAAAATTGTTTAATGGTGTTTTCTATATATGCTCCATAAAAAAATATTCCATTTTACACCATATTTACATTATGTGTCAATTTGTGAATGAATTTAGTAGAAGAACTGAAACCTCTGACATAAATAGCAAACTCTTTAACCCTTACTCGGCGCAGATGTGGCAGTTATCAGGTTTTGGGTCATAAGCAAATCTGGCTTGCAAAACGTAGTATTATCCTAAAAACAGTGCTAACAACTTGGCTAGATGGACATAATTTGTGTGTGCTATCCAGATGTATCATGTCTCATCTAGCATAATTCTTATGAAAATATTCAAACATTTGAACATTCTTTTATGGTTGATATGGCGGGTTTTTGTGACCAGATCATGTGACAGGTTTATGTGACCAGATCATGTGACAGGTTCATGTGACCTAATCAAGTGAAAGGTTCATGTGACCAGATAAGGTGATTATGTGACAGGTTTATGTGACCAGATTATGTGAAAGGTTCATGTGACCAGATCATGTGACATGTTTGTTTGACCAGATCATGTCACAGGTTCATATGACCAGATCAAGTGAAAGGTTCATGTGACAGGTTGATGTGACCAGCTCATATGATAGGTTCATGTGACCAGATCATGTGACAGGTTCATGTGACCAGACGATGTGACAGGTTCATGTGACCAGATAAGGTGATTATGTGACAGGTTTATGTGACCAGATCATGTGACAGGTTCATGTGACCAATTGCTGTGACAGGTTCATGTGACCAGATAAGGTGATTATGTGACAGGTTTATGTGACAAGATTATGTGAAAGGTATATGTGACCAGATCATGTGACATGTTTGTTTGACCAGATCATTTGACAGGTTCATATGACCAGATCAAGTAAAAGGTTGATGTGACAGGTTGATGTGACCAGATCATATGACAGGTTCATGTGACCAGATCATGTGACAGGTTCATGTGACCAGATGATGTTACAGGTTCAGGTGACCAGATCAAGTGATAGGTTGATGTGACCAGATAAGGTTATTATGTGACAGGTTTATGTGACCAGATTATGTAAAAAGGTTCATGTGACCAGATCATGTGACATGTTTGTTTGACCAGATCATGTGACAAGTTCATGTGACCAGATAAAGTGAAAGGTTCATGTGACAGATTGATGTGACCAGATCATATGACAGGTTCATGTGACCAGATCATGTGACAGGTTCATTTGGCCAGATTAAGTGACATGTTCATTTGACCAGATCATGTGTCAGGTTCATTTGACCAAATCATGTGACAGGTTCATTGACCAGATCATGTGACGGGTTTGTGTGACCAGATCATATGACAGGTTTATGTGACCAGATCATGTGACAGGTTCATATGACCAGATCATGTGACATGTTCATGGCACCTGATCATGTGACAGGCTCATGGGACCTGATCATGTGACAGGTTCATGGGACCAATTTATGTTGAATAATCATTTGAAAGGTTCCTTTGACCAGATCATGTGACATGTTTATATGACCAGATCAACTGACAGTTTTATGTGACAAGTCCATGTGACAGGTTCATTTGATTAGATCATGTGACCGGTTCATGTGAAAAGATCATGTG
The DNA here is from genome assembly GCF_020536995.1 of Dreissena polymorpha. Lineage (NCBI taxonomy): Eukaryota > Metazoa > Mollusca > Bivalvia > Myida > Dreissenidae > Dreissena > Dreissena polymorpha. The sequence goes on along the minus strand of NC_068359.1, from coordinate 3,072,552 downwards.
TGATTTTCACATTTGTTTAAAATACCTAAACGAGGCAAAAAGGGAACTTTCTGTCTTGACTTCAAAATGTGTCAAAACATGGTGCACAGGAGCTTTTCAGCAACTTCATCAGCTACAAGAAAGCTTTCGATCCTTCTCCTACCATAAGTTTAACATACGATTCCAGTTACAAAAATCAAGCCTTACTTATAAAGTCTATATTTATGAAATTGTGTTTGCTAACAAGATCCTTAACAGTGGACCTTGATTTTACCAACAGATCTGTCATCATGCAGTGACACTACATGATAGAATTACTTGGAAATTAAATTAAACATCTTAATAAACAATAAACTTAGCTTTATTAATAATTTGATTTGATTAAACAGTGCTATTGTAGTTCAGACATTCAAGTGTTATAATTCTTTCCAAAATTCATGATAACACAAGCTTTACCAGTTCTTAAAATCTCCAACAATAGTTACAGTATTTATGATTGTAATACAATATTTGTAAATGTCTGAATATATAATAGTAGCGGTAATTTAATATGCAAGCATAATCTTAAACCTTACGATAAATGTAAACCTGTGAATGCGCATGTGCATAAGCCTGTTTATCCTGGATCTGACATTCAGGTCAGCAGGTAAAGCAGGTAAAACACTGTTACAAATTAAGGCTTGACTGTGAATTTAAAGCCACAACAAATGGCATCCAATTTTGAGAGTTCGATTCAGAGAGGATCAGATTTGTTCTTTGACTTTCCATGCTTTACTTGCCAGGAAAATGATAGAAACACAGAGGCTGCATTTTATTGTCCACAGTGTTCCAAGTTCTACTGTTGCAATTGTGTTGAACACCATAATAATCTTTACAAAAAGCACTCAACTTTGGGAAAAGACAAGATCAACATCTGGCCAGAAGCAACTGTGGACTTACAAGAGCAATGTCGGGAGCACAAGGGTGAAAAACTGACAGCACTCTGTGAGGACCATAATCAACTGCTCTGTCATGTCTGCCATATCCACACACACAAGTAAGTGCCTCGCAAAAGTGTTTAATCTCAATGGAAATCAGTAAACTCAATATTGCAAATATATCTCCTTAATATATCTCCTTACGCAAACACGTATTTTACACATTTATCAAAAAATTATTTCAAAAAATTAAACTTTGCATTGTTTGCATTTGGAGAGGTTATCAACCAAGCAAACTACATTAAAAAAAAATAATCAGAGTTATTGTATGCAAGAAAGCCAGTGACACCTGTGAAGTATATCGCCTTGATGTCCATTCAATATGAAAATGACCTCACATTTGTATCTGTTGCAGAAATTGCACACATGTGGTCCTAATAACAGATAAGGTTAAAGCCCTACAGCAGGGTGGAGAGTTCAAGCAGTTATCAGCAATGTTGGATACATTTTGTAAGAAGTTGAATCAGAAGAAAGATGACTTTGAAGAAAGTATACAGTTTGTGGACAAATCACACAAGCAAATTCTAGAAGAAATAAATACTTCACATACGAAAATTACAAATCAATTGGAACACCTAAAGAGAGAAACAATAAAAGAATTGGATACATTACATGCCACATTAAAGTCATCTATCCAGACAGATATCACACATTGCAATGAATCTGTCCAAACAATGAATAGTCTTATACAAAATTTGAAGAAAATAACAGACAAAAGTGAAATCCTCCATTTAAGGACATACTCAAAATGCCTTGACCATTCCATCAAGGCAGAATCTTTTTTTAAAGAAAACTCAGCAAAGAAAGACATACAAATCACTTTCCAACTGGATACAACAATTGACCAAATTCTTTCCACTATGCCTGGATTAGGAAAAATATATGTCAAGCAACCACCTAAGAGAAGCATAGCAACAGATGCAAAACCCTCACAAGATGAACCTAAAGCACAGAAACCTTCATCCAAACATCCTTACAAGGCCAATCCAACAAGTGTTGTGAATAATCCAGACCAGGTGTTTCATCCTGTATTCAGTTCATCCAAGAAGCCTGGCCCTGGAAACCAATCAAGTGATGTAAAGCAGTCAGGTCTAGTATCAAGTTCATCCAGTTTGCCTGATGATAGAAATGACAAAGGTGCAGTGAATAAGCCAAAGATAGTGTCTGACCCTAACCAGGTTATAAGAATTAAGAGTAAGACTGCATATCCAGTAGCAGTGAGGGGTAATATATACCAATGTTATATATCAGGCATCTGTGAGACAGCTGCTGGAGACCTCCTCATCATAGACAAATACAACAAAAAAGTGATGCTGCTGGATAAGACCTACAAGGTGGAGGCCGTTTATGACTTGCCTGATTTTCCAGAATCCATGTGCAACATTGACTACAGTCTGGTGGCTGTTACTCTGGACAGCGAGGTCCACTTCATCAGAGTGACCAATCGGCAGTTGGTGAAGGACAGGACACTACAGCTCCAACATGAATGCAGAGGTATTGCACATCACCAGGGCAGTCTGTACATAACATCACTTAAAGCACTGTACCATTACACTGTGGATGGAACTCAAGTGATGAAGATGTATGAAAATCCATCTCAAGCATATTCAGGTAATTATTTTATTCAGTGATTGTAGGAATTATTTAATACTAGGAATACAGAAAAAATAATACATATGATACTTTTCTAGAAACAATCTTTTACAACTTAAACTATAATAATGTATCAAAAATATATGCAGCAAAAGCCAAATTTTGTATAATGTGTACATTGATATCAAAAGTATAAGCATTTTAAATTTAGATCTCTGAATATTAAATTCAAAAAAGCAAATTAGTTTGTGTGCGCAACAAAAAAGATCTAGTATAGTTACTGGGAAATCTTCAAAATAAAATATGTAATATATGTATGTAATTATCACTAATTAAATGACGGCTAATAAGTACATTGTACTAAGTCTTACAACCTTGAGGTAGTAATTAGATATCTTAATATGGATTTCAAAATAACATTTTCGGATCATTCATTAAATGAGCTTCTAGTGTACATGTCAATTTTACATGCAATCTAAAAAATATATAACAGATTAACAATGAATTTTAAATGTAAGTTCCTCGCGTGCAGAGTGTTATTAAAAATATCTTCCAATAACCCACTATAATGTGAACTTCAAATAAGACATCAATCTTCAAATAAACATTGTCTTTTCAACAATGCATTATATGCAGTTTAACATGTCATATTTTTTAACTTTGAATATTTATAAGTAAAAACGACCCTTGCATTTACAATTGCATCATATCAATTTATTTTACTGTAAAACTTTAAGTTCAATTTGATTTTTATTTAATCCTCAAAAAATGAAACTGTGTCCACACAGTTAAATAAAACAAGTCATGAAAAAGGGCTTCTTATACTAAAAGTATAGAGAATATTACAAAAACTTATCAAACTGACTTACATGATTTCTATTTCAATGTTCATACACAGAAAGAGTAGCTTTTTTCAGCAAAGTAATGCTTTGATGCTGCATCACAGGCATGCAAGAGGCAATTATTTTTGAGTCCCTGACAAAATCATTATGTTGTTAGATACTTTTACTCGTAAACGCTAAAGGTGGGTTCCCACTGCCGATCCGATCAACTCGATCATCCCGATCACCGAAATTTCCCGACCAAACCCGACCAAGCTCGACTAAAAAGGGTATACACGACTTCTTCTCAACCTCTTGTCGATAACACACGACCCCCACACGACTCATTCATGACGTCCACTCAACCATCCTTCCGATTTCCGCTCGATCAGCTCAACCTATACGCGAGCCCTATACGATCTCAGCTCGATAAAGTGGACCTCAGCTGGATCACCACCAGATCTTCACACGACCAGATCGTAATGGTCGTACTACAGTCGTACAAAGCGATCTACAAAAAACTTGGGTAGAGCGGATCGGGTACAGAGCTCGTGTATGGTCGAATAGAAATTGGGAAGTGATCGTGTACGGTCGAGTAGCCGTCAGGTAGCAGTCTAGTAAATCTGTACATCAAATCGAATAGAGGTCGAGTGGATCGTGATGCGATCTAAAATAACTCAGGTAGAGGTCAAGCGGATCGGGTACAGATCGTGTAAAAGATGTCAATCCGATCTCCCCACGATTGCTTCATGATCAACTCAATCTTCTACTCGACTAATACACGACCACTTCCCGAACGCTTCTCGATCCATTTCCTACTCGACCTCTACTCAATATTTTTTGACATGTCAAAAAATATCGGGTTGGCAGCCCGACCTACCCGACCATCCCCAACCACTCATGACAACCGAACCAGACCAGTACCCAACTGCTTGGTCGGGCTTGATCGAGTTGATCTGATCGGAAGTGGGAACCCAGCTTAACACTCTCCATGTATATGTAAGGAATAAAAGACACATAACATAATAAATATTATAATGATTATCTTTCATTGCCTTTGATTTTTCATTTAGAGTACAACTTATGCTATAAATGTCCAGAAAAGAATCAAAACCATTGGCTATCTAGCTAATACATGGTTCATACTATTAACTATACTACATTAAAAACAATCGCAAAATATCACTGGCACATTTAATGATGTGGTCACCAAATAGTCATTCAGTTATATATGGTATGAATAAAATATAAAGTAAATATGTGTTTTGTATCGAGTATGATACGAAATTTGAATTTCAGATTTCTTAAATGTAACAAAAAATATCTTTTTTAAAAGATATTTGGCATATATCCTTTGAAATAAATATAAAAAAAAATACATTTTTTAAGTTATTAAATAAAAAACAAGGATTTTAGTAGTGTTGTGTTATTTTTTCACATTATAGTCACATATCCACCGTATGAAATCTTTGTTATGAAGTGCACGTATATTAAATTACATAATGGTGTTTGTAGATACAAATTTTACCACTTGAGATCACATCATATGTGTCCTCACATGACTTATTATGAATTTATTGCTTTGTGATCGAAGCATATGGTATGTTGATTTGTTATTAAGACCAAGTTTTCTTTCCACACATTCAAATAACACTGTTACATCTGCGTCATGCCAAAAATTGGTCTTATGACATATGCAGCAAGTCTAGCTCAAGCGCACTATCACCGACTGGTCATGGGCTACACTTTCTTCTGTAAAAAAAGCACGCAACATTTCCTGGTATCTCCCGAGTATCCTAATTAATATGCATATCCGTACAAGACTGCGCGGATGTGCAGGCTGAGTTGGAGCTATGCTGGCAGCATATTGCAAAAGTCCCATTTTCGCATGATGTGGGTCTTTAAAAATCTCATTGCGTCTTGTAAATGGAACATCAAACCACGATACTTTCCGATTGAAAATTGAAGTAACATTGTCTTATTTATAGCAAGGTTGCAAATGTCGGTAGTCTATTCTGGCTTACAGGAAAGATTTTAAGACAGACTGACCGCAATTGTCACACATGTTCGGATAGTTAATCAAACGATTTCTCTTCTATCATGAACACTAAACTATTTCAGTGGTTGGTCACACAATACAAGACAATTGGCATTTACTGATATGTTTTCATTCATTTCTTAACCTGCACTTCATGTTATTTGATATCTTAAAACAATAATGTGCTATTAACGTAAGGCATTTATATTACATCTTCCCCTGATGATTTACTGACCGAGGACTGACCCTGAAAGTTTTGGGGAATTGGGGATGGAACTTACCAGTAATGGGTAATTGTAACTGGGCCAAAATGTGTTTATGTTTGGTAAGAATATGCAGAGAGTAGTCCGCATTTCCTAACACTGAGCATTGTTACATCCTACACCACAAAGACGCAGTGATGTTGCTAATGTTCCGGGGGATTATGCTCAAATTAGCAAATGGAATGAATGCAGTTTATTATTCATTTGGGTCTGCTGGCGTTATGTAAAGGTCATCTAAGGTGAAAAGCTGGGTTCAAAAGATTCACTGAAAAAGTAGTCAATTAAATCTAGCTCAGCTGGATAGTTAAAATTGGCAGCTGAGAACAGAGTGAACAATATAAAATTTAATAACTTTACTGTAGTCTTTTTTAAATGTGTACTTCATACAGGAAATATTAACATAAACTTTAAAGGGAAAATTCTTTGCTAAGTCACTTCTTTGTTACAAAGAAAGTCTTTTCTCAAAGAATAAGCTGTTAAAGCCTGTTTACATCAAATGTTTTAAAATGGAAAAGAAAGATGGTGTTATTCGCAAATGTATCAATTGTGTTGTGGGCTGATGAACAACTCATTTTGAAACTTAAATATGTAACAAAATCTATATAACAGGGCATGTTAATCCTTGCTTCAACTTTTTGGATTTATTCAAGTACACAAAGACGCTTTACTACGGAATCCGGACAGTGCCATCTATAATCACGCCCTTCTTTCATCAAGGGCGACACTAGACACACGAAGCAATACTTGATCTTTTTCTTGACAGTCGCGGCAGCACACGATATTTTTCTTGACAGTCGCAGTGACGCACAATATATTTAACACGATATATCGCCCTTGTGTAGGTAGCCCAAAAGTCGATATATCGAGTTAAATGTATCATGGTCCCTGCGACTGTCAAGAAAAATATCGTGTGTCGCAGCAACTGTCAAGAAACTGTCAAGAAAAAGATCAAGTATCGCCGCGACTGTCAAAAAAAGATCAAGTATCGCTTCGTGTGTCTAGTGTCACCCTTGATGAAATAAGTGCGAGATTATAGATGGCACTATCCGGATTCCGTACTTTACTAATATTCTGTCCATCTATATATGTAGTTAACCATGTTCAATGAACATTCTTATTTACAGTCAGATCCTGTGCAGTGAGTCCAGATGGAGACAGGATACATGTACTAATATATGTAACCAAGTACAGTAACCAGCTGGTCACCCTGTCCAGGGATGGCAAAGTGATCTCCACACTAATAGATCCAGCGCTGGTCTCGGTATACTCTCAAGGCATCCATGTGACAGAGGCAGGACAAGTTCTGGTGTGTGTAGAAACTTCCAACGAAATCCTCCAAGTCGACAAAGATGGAACACGAATACTGGCAGTTGTGGTCACACAACAGGATGGTGTGACTGGACCGATGTCTGTCTGCTACAGTACACAAAGAGGTACACTTATTGTGGGGATGAACGATGATGACTACATTATGGTGATTATGACCAAGTAATTCAAAACAGAAAGTTTTTGCAGCAAATGAAAACATATGTATTCACGCAATATACACTCTCATTAAAAAAGAGTCATAACTATTTACTTTTTATTTTTATTTATTTGTGCAGTGCCTAAATCAGCCACATTTGAAAGTTATGTCAACAAAGTGAAAAGCTTGGACAATTATTCACATAAATTAAATATCATTTAATATGAATTTGCGTGCATATTTTTGGAACATTTTTACTATTTCGAATACATAATATAATAAGCAATATTAAAAGCCTAAATTTGTAAAAATGACAATGAAAGTGAATAAATGCGCCACCTTTCATAAAAAAAATATCAAACTGTTGGGAAATAATATTTGTCATGCAATACATTTTCCGAAGTAACTTAATTCAAAACAAGGGCTGTTTGTAAAACATGCATGCCCCCCATATGGGCTCTCCGTTGTAGTGAGAGCCATTGTGTGAATATGTTTTTGTCACTGTGACCTTGACCTTTGACCTAGTGACCTGAAAATCAATAGGGGTCATCTGCCAGTCATGATCAATGTACCTATGAAGTTTCATGATCCTAGCCATAAGCATTCTTGAGTTATCATCGGGACACCATTTTACTATTTCGGGTCACCATGACCTTGACCTTTGACCTAGTGACCTGAAAATCAATAGGGGTCATCTGCGAGTCATGATCATTCTACCTATCAAGTTTCATGATCCTAGGAATAAGCGTTTTTCAGTTATCATCCGGAAACCATTTTACTATTTCCGGTCATCTTGACCTTGACCTTTGACCTAGTGACCTGAAAATCAATAGGGGTCATCTGCGAGTCATGATCAATCTACCTATCAAGTTTCATGATCCTAGGCCTAAGCGTTCTTGAGTTATCATCCGGAAACCATTTTACTTTTTCGGGTCACTGTGACCTTGACCTTTGACCTAGTGACCTCAAAATCAATAGGGGTTATCTGCGAGTCCTGATCAATCTACCTATCAAGTTTCATGATCCTAGGCCTAAGCGTTCTTGAGTTATCATCCGAAAACCATTTTACTATTTCGGGTCACTGTGACCTTGACCTTTGACCTAGTGACCGGAAAATCAATAGGGGTCATCTGCGAGTCATGATCAATCTACCTATCAAGTTTCATGATCCTAGGCCTAAGCGTTCTTGAGTTATCATCCGGAATCCATTTTACTATTTCGAGTCACTGTGACCTTGACCTTTGACATAGTGACCTGAAAATCAGCAGGGGTCATCTGCCAGTCATAATCAATGTACCTATGAAGTTTCATGATCCTAGGCGTAAGCATTCTTGAGTTATCATCCGGAAACCATTTTACTGTTTCGAGTCACTGTGACCTTGACCTTTGACCTAGTGACCTGAAAATCGATAGGAGTCATCTGCCAGTCATGATCAATGTTCCTAGGAAGTTTCATGATCCTAGGCGTAAGCATTCTTGAGTTATCATCCGGAAACCATTTGACTGTTTCAAGTCACTGTGACCTTGACCTTTGACCTAGTGACCTGAAAATCTATAGGAGTCATCTGCCAGTCATGATAAATGTACCTATGAAGTTTCATGATCCTAGGCCTAAGCGTTATTGAGTTATCCGGAAACCATCTGGTGGACGGACCGACGGACGGACCGACATGTGCAAAACAATATATCCCCTCTTCTTCAAAGGGGGGCATAAATATCTTTTATTGCATGTCACTTAGTTGCACACATTTGCATTACAATTTGGTTATTGATTAGAAGGAGTACATTGCCACTTGTTATTTTCTACCTATAATTTGTTATTATTTTACAAATGTTGTCATATGTTTGATTTGCTATCCATTTGTGGATTTGTTTGTACATTGTTTTGCTCTTTGTGTGTGTGTGTGTGTGTGTTTCTATTTACTCTTTTTATAGCCATTATGGAGCATTGTATTAATTTATTTGTCTATTGATTTTTTAAAGATAATAATTAAGTGTTTAACCACCACAAATACATTAAACTGTGATCAAAGATAACATTTTTTTTAATACTTATATAATGACCCTGTCTTGTAACTGTTTACAACCAATGAGTATTCAGAAACAAGAGGGCCATGATGGCCCTGAATCGCTCACCTGACTCATTAAGATCAGATGAAAACTATGACCTCTATTGTCTACACAATGTTTTTCTATGATTTGACCTAGTGACCTAGTTCCTGACTCTAGATGACCCAAATACAATCCCAATCCAGATTTCATCAAGATAAACATTCTGACCACAGTTCATAAATATTGGATGAAAACTGTGAGCTCTATTGTCAACACAAGGTTTTTCTATTTATTTGACCTAGATTTTTACCCCAGATGACCCAAATACAATCCCACCCAGATTTCATCAAGAATTCTGACCAAATTTCATAAAGGTTGGATGAAAACTGTGATCTCTAATGTCTACACAAGGTTTTTCTATTATTTGACCTAGTGACCTAGTTTTTGACCCCAGATGACCCAAATAAAATCCCAACCCAGATTTCATCAAGATAAACATTCTGACCAAATTTCATAAAGATTGGATGAAAACTGTGACCTCTATTGTCTACAGAAGGTTGTTCTATTATTTGACCTAGTGACCTTGTTTTTGACCCCAGATGACCCAAATACAATCCCAAACCGGATTTCATCAAGATAAACATTTTGACCAAATTTCATCAAGATTGGATGCAAACTGTGACCTCTACTGTCTACACAAACAAATTGTTGACGGACGGACGCACGGACACACGCAGGCACGCACAACGGACGCCGGACATCACACGATCACATAAGCTCACTGTGTCACTTCATGACAGGTGACCTAAAAATATGTGTCGGAGATAAACATGAACAGTTGTGGTTAAAATCCCATAGAAACAAGGGCTGTTTGTAAAGCATGCATGCCCCCCTATATGGGCTATAAGTTGTAGTAGCAGCCATTGTGTGAATACGTTTTTTGTCACTGTGAATGGTGGTGGTGGTGGTGGTGTAGTAGTAGTAGTAGTAGTAGTAGTAGTAGTAGTAGTAGTAGTAGTAGTAGTAGTAATAGTAGTTGTAGTAGTAGTAGTAGTAGTAGTAGTAGTAGTAGTAGTAGTAGTAGTAGTAGTAGTAGAAGTAGTAGTAGTATAGTAGTAGTAGTAGTAGTAGTGGTAGTAGTAGTAGTAGTAGTAGTAGTAGTAGTAGTGGTAAAAGTAGTAGTAGTAGTGGCAGTAGTAGTAGAAGTAGTAATAGTAGACGTGGTGGTGGTGGTGGTGGTGGTGGTGGTGGTGGTAGTAGTACTAGTAGTAGTAGTACTAGTAGTAGTAGTAGTAGTAGTAGTAGTAGTAGTAGTAGTAGTAGTAGTAGTAGTAGTAGTAGTGGTAGTAGTAGTAGAAGTAGTAGTAGTAGTAGTAGTAGTAGAAGTAGTAGTAGTAGTAGTAGTAGTAGTAGTAGTATTAGTAGTAGCAGTAGCAGTAGCAGTAGCAGTAGCAGCATTACAAGACCAATACTTAAGAATGATCAAATGGGAAAAGGTAACATAGCACCAGCAGTAAATATGGGGCTCATTTGGAATTGGATTTGGAATCTCTGCTGTAAAATGAGATTTTGAATGAATTAAAGGGAGGCAAATCTGTAATAAAAAGAACATGCATAAACCGTAGTTGTTTCCCTTGTTTGAACCATGCTAAATCCTTACAAGTTTGGAAAAAATTGGATGAAAAATTTGGACTTTATTGCATAAACAACATTTTCTCAATTCAAGGGGAGGTAATTCTGTACTTCATGGACCAATAATGCTCATTTTTTGTAGGGTTTGTGTCCTCATTGATATAAAGACACTGTGCAAATTTGGAAAGGATCGGACAAAAAATGTGGAAGATTTTTGAAAGTTTTCACAAAATAGGCAAAAACGAATAAACATGCAAAGTTCAACGAGCTCCTGCGGCCATGTTTTTTGACGAATCAAATTTCTTTGAACAACTTTTTCAGGGGAGCCCTCAAAGGTCATCCCTGTGAAATTTTTTGAAAATCTGATGAGCGGTTTCTGACAAGAAGATTTTTTAAGGTTTTTACCATATATGGTCATGGCGGCCATCTTGGTTATGTGATCAAATTTTTTTTTTAAATTCTTTTGTCCCATGACCTAGGGATGCTCCACATGAAATTTAGTTGAAATTGGCTCAATGGTTTAGTAGAAGAAGATGTTTACAAATTTGTATACGGACGGACGGACGGACGGACGGACGCCGGACGCTGAGTGATCACAATAGCTCACCTCGAGCTATCGCTCAGGTGAGCTAAAAACATTATTACATGTATAAATGCTTGTGGACATTACTGAGGCAATATATAATAGTGTTATTATTGTATTATTGTGCAATGTATTATTCATATTAACATAAATGCCTGACAAATGCTGGACATGTTCAACCATCTCCTGATTAGTATCAGTGATGATTTAGTCAGAAGCATTAGCCACCCTAGGGTTCTTTATACACAGACAATATTATTTTCATTTAATCAGATAAAATGTACTCATAATTTATGTCTTCCATGTACTTGTAAACTACTACCTGCATCAGTATTTCCAACTTACACCAAAATAACTGGTTGTGTGATACCCAAAGATGTATTGTCTCTGGCACTTGTAACATAAAACATGCTTGTTTGTAGTGCATAAAATCGCTTTCAAAAAAATCGTTTGTCAGTGATTTGTTACCCATAGTCTCAATATTATTGGTGCTCAGTTTATCAGTAGATAAACTACCCAGACACCAATGTACTTGAACTTCAGACTTTTTGTGCTGCAATCCAGATGTCTCATTTAAAAACTTGTTGAATTTATATTTAGTGCATAACTACATTTGAATCCATTATGTATGTACTTTTTTTTGGGCATGACAGGTTTTTGTGACCACATCATGTGACAAGTTCATGTGAGCAAATCATGCAACAGGTTCATGTGACCATATCATGTGACCAAATCATGCAACAGATTCATCTGATCAGATTATGTGACATACTCATGTGACTATATAACAAAGAGGATTAAACTGACCAAATCATTTAAACGGATCATTTGATCATATCATGTGACATGTTCATGAGACCAGAATGGACAGCATCTGGTCATGTGACAATTTCTGGACTAGATCATGTGACTTGCCTATGACTAGATCATGCAACAGGTGTGTGTGTGTGTGTGTGTGTGAAAGATAATGTGACTAGTTCACGTGGTCAGATCTTATGTTTGTACCATGTGACATTTTAATGTGACCAGATCATTCAAAAGGTTCATGTGACCAGTTCTTCAGGTTGGGTCATGTTCTTGAACAATGGGAGAAACACACAAGACAAGTAAAAAGACAGGGTTATGTGAAGTATTCATTAAAAAACTTCTGTGAAAACGGTCTAGTACAAAAAATTATGAAATATATTGAAGAAACTTACTGAATGAAAGACATAAACTGTATGAAAGAGGTCATTCTACAAAAATGTTCCTAACTGCATGAACACTAATGTGACAACCAGCACTAAAAAGAGCTGTAGGATGAACACTTGCTCACATTTGATAGGTTCTGTCAAGAGTTTCTAGCATTTTGTCCCCTAAAACAAACCTTTTCAGCAACTTTTTCCCCCAACTATTCCTGAAAACTAACTTGGTGAAAACTTTAACCGACCCAAATAATATATGTAAATTTCCTAGTGTTAAACAACAATAAATTTTGAATAATTTCAAACATGAGTTACGGAACCGAGATCCTTTTTTATTTATTTTAATATGGCTATAGATGTTTTAAGTTTGTATGTTTGAATAAAATCCCTAAAGTCATTTCCCAGAAACTAGCTTACTGAACAACTTAAATGTAACCGGAACTCTTGACACCAACGCTGGGGCAAGTGAAATAGCTTAATGTATCTTTCAAAAAGTTTAACCAAAAAACATATTCACTTTCTTCTGGATGTGCATGAAGTTTGGGAAGTGAAGGAAAGTTTAAAATTGATTTGTTTTCAAATCACCATTTATGAAACTCTTACCTGCTGCATCAATGTGTCCATGTTTCTCATGAATCTTGGTATAAATAATGTTGGAGGAGGACTCAACAGCACACATTTCTGAAATATAGGTACAGTTGTGTAAATCTTTTTTAATGGAACTAGAATACCATATCCTTGCATGACACTGTTCCTGGTTTGAAAACCCATTCTATTGATTCAGAAATTAAAATAATCAAACTTATTTTGCATAAATGAAACACATATCCTTAGTACAAATATGTGATGGAGTATTAAAATGCACCAAAAAATTGGTTGGGCTTATTTAAAAAATGTTACATGTAATGTTCACAATATACACTCATAAACATGCAAAAACTCATAAAAAATGAAAACACTGCAGAATTCTTCACAAAACAAATACCAGTTATCGGTACTGTACACGTGATATGTGAGCTGATGACCAAACTTACTCAAGATTACAATTGACAGCTAGAGTCTCCATTTTTGCAGCAGTTTACTACACATTTTGATCACAACCATCTCTGGAACACTTATTCCATGTCATTTATGTGTCTGCAGACAAAAGAGGTCATGTTAAGAATCAAACAAGGAACATTGAAGCAAGATACTTATTGCAAGGTTTTTCAATATTACAAATTGTACAAATACTACTATGACACAAACTACATGTATTCTGTCATTTATTAACAATGTACTTTTATATCCTTTAGGCACCTGGTTGATTTTTGCAGCGAAACGCTGTAGTGTATTGAAACGTATAACATTTGCATCTTCTCAGAACCGGGGCTTTTTTTAAAGGTAACACCTACAACGTTGTTAAACGTGCACGTTTTTCACAATTTTCAATACTGTAACGGATTTTCGCGTTTTTAAAAATACATTTTACGGTTCACAACAAAAATCGGGCCTAAAATAGGTTTTTACCCATCACAGTTGTTTATTGTCAAACAATTATCCGCTTAAATACGTTATAATTTGTTTTAGAAAGGGATGCCCCATAGCGGTTTCTACTGTATTTTTACGCTTTTATACAACTGAAAAATGAAGTGCATGAGAATACTAGCATATAACAGATGTTGACAAAAAAAGAACTGTAACATATTTTTTACGAACATTGTCACTAGCAAATAAACCTTTGTAACGTATAAAAAAGTATTTTTGAAAAAATCAATACAGATCAATAAACAATATTACACATGATCCGTTGTATGATTTGATCTTTTTTGCCAAAATTAAACGTCATATAAACATTCGAAATGCATAACTTTCTTAAGTTTATACCACAAACATGACAGACAAGAAACTGTCCGAGACGGGTGATGTTCCCCAAAGTTTTTTCTGTCACAATATTGCACTATATATTCAGATAAAAGGAAACGTCTTGAAGGGCATAACTTTCGACAAAATAAAACGATGGATAGTTTAGCAACTTAACAATTTCAAAGGGCCATAACTTTCTAAATAAATCATCTAACCAGAACCCACAAATAACATGCGCATCTCCTCAAGGTAGTTAAGCTTCCCATAAAGCTTCATTAAATTCCAGTAAGTAGTTGGGGAGAAAAAGCCGGACAAGAATTGCACTATATGTACAGTTTATAGAAAATTTCAAAGGGTCATAACTCTGTGAAAAATCATCCGACCAGAACCGACTGATAATATGCACATCTCTTGGTAGTGAAGCTTCCCATAAAGTTTAATTGAATTCCGGTCATTAATTGCTGCGTAATAGCCCGGACAAAAATTGTGCACGGACGGACGGACACGCACGGACAGACGAAGCGGCAACTATATGCTCTCCCCAAAAATTTTGGGGGAGCATAAAAATCATTGTTTTCAAAATACCACTCATTTGCTTTTTTAAGATGAATTTTGAGCATTTAAATATTTATTGATTTTAACACTCAATTATTAACCATAAATGGTTGAAACTTTATTTGACAAGTTTATAGTCAACAGATTGTAACATTTGAACGTCACAGTCTTATTTTAATTTTTGTCTTTGATTAAGTTTCAGTTCATTTACAAACATTGATAATTGTATTTTTTAAGAAAAAACGTTTCAGGGTTACTACGCCTAATAAGGGTCAGGTTTTGAAACAACGAAATTTGTTTGCGTTCTATGACGTTGTAGTCGTTCACTAAAAATCGTCCTGGTTTTGAGGAGAGAAAAATGTGTACGTTCAAATAGGTTACAGGTGTGCAAAGGATATGGAAATAAAATCTAGTTACCTCTAAGTTTGGGTTTAAACTACATTACCTTTTAAGCAATGTGCAAGGTAGTCATGAGGGCTTTATCATTTAAGTTTAATTTTCATTTCTTGTCCATTGAACAAGACGATCCTGGATCACTACTCAACACATGGGAGTAGGACCATTATAGCTTGTTTAAAGTTGTTTTAATATATTCATTTAATAACTATAGCTTTGTCACAAACGTGACTATACTGCTGTACCGCTTTTAAGCTATGTTCCACAGTGAATATCGCAGGAATATGTTATTACTCAGAATTAAGTATAAATTAATATATAAATAAATACGAGCACCGCATAACGGGTGCCACGCTCGGCTGCGGGTGCATTTTGAAGAATGAAAGCTTATTTTTTTTAAAGGTCACAGTGACCTTGACCTTTGACCTAGTGACCCAAATATGGGTGTGGCATCAAGGTGCAGCTACATATGAAGTTTCAAAGTTGTAGGTGGAAGCACTTTGATTTTAGAGCCAATGTTCAAAACCTTAACAAAATGTTAAGGTTTTGCAGACGGCAGACATGACGACGGACACGAAAGGGTGGCTATGAAAATACCTCGGGTTTTCTCCAAAAACAGCAGAGCTAAAAATTATGTGCATTTCATGGTGATGGCATGTTTGAAGTTTCAATTTAATGGCTTGACAAATGCATCAGTAGTCCGCTTCACAACCTTAAAACATCTTATGTGAACTGTCCAAGAGGAAGATCAACAGACCAACAAACTGACTGACAGAGAGGCTCCACTATATCCCCTCTTTACATGCTATGAACCCATCAACAGACCAACAAACTGACTGACAAAGATGCTCCACTATATTCCCTCTTTACATGCTATGAACCCATCAACAGACCAATAAACTGACTGACAGAGAGACTCCACTATATTCCCTCTTTACAACAACAGACCAACAAACTGACTGACAGAGAGGCTCCACTATATTCCCTCTTTACATGCTATGAACCCATAAACAGACCAACAAACTGACTGACAGAGAGACTCCACTATATTCCCTCTTTACAACAACAGACCAACAAACTGACTGAGAGGCTCCACTATATCCCCTCTTTACATGCTATGAACCCATCAACAGACCAACAAACTGACTGACAAAGAGGCTCCACTATATTCCCTCTTTACATGCTATGAACCCATAAACAGACCAACAAACTGACTGACAGAGAGACTCCACTATATTCCCTCTTTACAACAACAGACCAACAAACTGACTGACAGAGAGGCTCCACTATATTCCCTCTTTACATGCTATGAACCCATCAACAGACCAACAAACTGACTGACAGAGAGGCTCCACTATATTCCCTCTTTACATGCTATGAACCCATCAACAGACCAACAAACTGACAGAGAGGCTCCACTATATTCCCTCTTTACATGCTTTAAACCCATGCTTGTAATGCTTTAAATATACATGATACCATTATAAGTTTGATCTATTACAGACTGACCATTCCTCATCCAGTACCTGTATACCACTATTGAATAGTATTCTTCAACATCATTAAAAACCTGGTCAAATAGGGTATTCTTAATTTTCAGTACTGTTATTATACTGTATCACCAAGGCAAAGTATGGGTGTACAAATTGCAGCCATGATTACTGTTATTCACTCACTCGTCAGTTTCCTTTTTGAAATGGCAGCAAAGAAGTCTGTGGGACTGTTTTCACTGAAGCCATAGAACACTTCTGTCGCCTATGGACAGGTATTGAACCTGGTGGAATGGAACAAGATAACAAGGAAGATAAGGAAATCATACATAAATCATTTATACAAAATACCAATTGAATCTTTTTTTGGACATTTTTTGTATCATAAAACCTATTATGACAACAAATTAATGCTTGTAAACGGATGCGCTTAAGAAAATGTTAGTCAGTGAGGGCAACAAAACAATTATAACATTAATCCACTGAATAAGGAACTAGCGTGAAATCCTTACCACAAAGGAACATTGTAGAAGTGACACATACATAGTAATGGGTATATTAATATGAATATTATACACTTCAGATCTCATGATCTGTTCTTAAATAGGTAATGCAACAATTTCTTCTTCCACAACAGTGACATAAGGGGCTCCTGCATAAGGTACAAATACATCACCAATTGCCCATTTACCTGGCATTGGCCACTGCCTAAGACTGGTGTACCTTGTGATATGTGTGATATATGTACATGTGTGGAACAGGACAATAATCATTGGGAAATAAACATAATATTTTGTTTGTTGTAAAAGATTAGGGTACGCAATAACCAAAATAGAATGATTGTTTGTGATGCTTCCAGCGTTTAAGACCTGTGTAATTAAAAGGAACAAGAGCACCGCATAACGGGTGCCACGCTTGGCTGCTAAAGCTTGTCAGAATTTTTTTTTTTTTTTTAGAGCTCAGTGACCTTGACCTTTGACCCAGTGACCCAAAAATGGGTGTGGTGTGTAGAACTCATCAAGGTGCATCTACATATGAAGTTCAAAGTTGTAGGTGGAAGCACTTTGATTTTAGAGCCAATGTTAAGGTTTTAGCACGACGCCTACGGCGGACGACGAGCTGGCTGACAATACCTCGGGTTTTCTCAGAAAACAGCCGAGCTAATAAAACTGATATATTTGTGTTACCATGTTTGTGTTACCATGCAATTGTACATCACCCCATCAGATGTATCATGGAACATTTTAAGACAAGTAAGCATAGTTATATCATGAATGGTTTTTCTATGGCTCTGTTGACAAAGCAGTGAAGGGAAATCACTGAGCACCACCGAAGGAGTTGGTTGTAAACATGGATTAAAGAGGAGTGGTCTTGAATCACCCCAGAAACTATATGAAAGTCTCCCAAGACGTGGACTATTGTCTGTACTTGACGGGACAGAGGGCCAGAAGGCCATTTGGTTGGTCATCAGAGTGTCACAGAGGAGACCGGATTTGCAGATTTTCTAGTATTTATATATATAACACTGTTAAAATAGGAAAACAAGTGCTAGAAAACAACAAATTATTTAGTCTTGTGTGCCTGGTCTGTTGAGACAGCAAGAAATATTTTATGTTCCCTCTGATTTTACAATTCACTTGTGCTGTGTTCTTTTCTTAACAGGTAACCTTATCATGATATGACAACGTTTAGTGCATTTGGTGTTGCAATGAACAATATCATTGAAACTCCCTGCAAAGATTGACATTATAATTTACTCACGTTGTAGGGGATTTGTGGTCCAGCCATAATACACTGTCAAGGAACCCTTTATATACATTCAATTTGCACATTGTTGTGGAATTGTGGTCAACTGGTAAATTCACTGTTCAAACAAACCAGGGCTGGCAGATTTGAGGCGTTGCTTCATCATGTACTGCTAGTCTCTTTAATATCAAGGTCCCTGAATCGATAGGCTACACACTTGAAAACTTATATTTGACGTCAGTGCAGGATGTTTTGTACCGTATTTACACAGTGTCTTTAACATACTGAACATAACCAGGGTGGGGAGTATAGCAGAAATATCTGTAGAACCATTGAAACCAGTAACCAACACAAATATTCAAGCAACTAACAATAGGTTATTCAGTATACATACTGACTGGGATGTGAATAGTAATTATAAGGATATAAAAGTTATAAAACCAATAGAACCTTATTTGTTTTCTTGTGTCCTGTGGACTCTTTCCTAGTTTACATTAAATTGACACCCAGCTTTTCACACATTATAAGATTTGGACTTGTAATATATATATATATATATATTATACACAAAACTAATACAACTATGTACATATATAACTATGACACACAAGTCACTAGATTTATTTTTAATAATAACAATAAATAAATTGTGTACACATTTATATATATACAAAAGCATAATACCTATCTTAATAACCAATAGAGAAAATACTGCTTTTAAAATAATGAATGAAATGGTTTACTGTTTTTCAAGGTTTTCTTTTTTTAAGTCATGACTTTTTTTGTTTGTTCATAGTTTTCAATGTTGATGTAATATTTCAAACCTCACATAAGATTGGTAGCCTGAATACCTATCAAGACAGTTGTCAATGCTATGAAATAAAACACTATACTACGACAGCAAGAACTTAAGAAATGCTTCAGAAACAAATCATAACAATTTGGCAAATTCTGAAATAATACTTACAAAATATCTCATTAATCTACATAATGTACACATGCTTCTCTCTTAATTTTTTGTATCAATCCTTTAAAATAACTATTGTTACAACTGGCTAGAAAGTGTCCGACTGCAACTCTCAGCTGAAACCATTCTTTTCAATGTTACATCATATCTTACAATCTTAAAACATTATTACAATACATATGATAGTATGTAGATATACAGATACTGCTTAGGTGCACATTAATCATCATAATGTATGGCTGATACAATGTAAACAAATTTAAATCTCACTTTTTTATGTTTGCGCTTAAAAGTTGTTTGTAAAACTTCTGATATGAACTTTCAGTAACTACTTATCAACAGTTTATAGTTGATACCTACTGATTTCACGCTTAAGATAGAGTTTAACAAGTATTTTTTACCTACATGTCATTATGTTGCCTGATATAAGAGAAATGCTAAAAGCCAAAATTATCCTGAATTTCGGGCCTACTCACAATTACTGAACGTTCATTTCAAATATAAACAAACTTTTAAAGTTTTTGCCATAAAATGCATTGTTTTTTAAGGACTTCTTTCCAAAAGTATAGCAGCAAAATTACAATGAATATAAAACTTCACTTTCCATTAAGTTTCACAGAAACTGAGAAAGATTATGTTCTACCTCCAATAAATTGAAAAATCACACTATCAAAAATAACCGATTAAAAGTCTCTTGTCAGGTGAAAGAATAAAATTTTACTTCCATATTCAATTACCCACCTTCATTTTTGGCCTATTTGCCTATCCTCAGACGCTAGACACTTCTAAAAGCCTGACCACTATCTGGTTTTAAATATGCAATGACTTTTTTCACATACACATGATAAATGTGGGCTAAAGGCAAAAGGCCAAACAAACAAAGAAAGTATGGAATTTAAGATAACAATGGCCAATCTTATGTAGTTGATAATTGATATAAAAAAGAATATTCTTAAAATTCTAATGTTCTAAAACTACAGTATACACATATAATTATATTATTCTTTGTTAAGGACAATGTGTTAATGACATAAGCTCCATTTTTAGCCAGTAAATGTTCAAACTCAGATGCATGTTGTTTAAGTTCTGTCTTTTTTATTCTCAAGTCTAAGAATTGCTTGGCGAATACGAAGCTCAGTTTTCTGAAGAATTTCACAAACAATTTATTTCCAATCAAATGAGCGCACGAGTTGTTACGTACTATAATTCATAACCTGCCATTATGAAAGATCTCTTGCAGGCCTAAACCAACAAGGCTGTTTGTACAACATTCATGCCCCCCATATGGGCTGTCAGTTGTAGTGGCAGCCATTGTGTGAATACATTTTTTGTCACTGTGACCTTGACCTTTGACCTAGTGACCTGAAAATCAATAGGGGTCATCTGCCAGTCATATCAATGTACCTATGAAGTTTCATAATCATAGGCCTTATTATTCTTGAGTTATCATCAGGAAACCATTTTACTGTTTCGAGTCACTGTGACCTTGACCTTTGACCTAGTGACCTGAAAATTAATAGGGGTCATCTGCCAGTCATGATCAATGTACCTATGAAGTTTCATGATCCTAGGGGTAAGCATTCTAGAGGTATGATCCGGAAACGATTTTACTATTTTGAGTCACTGTGACCTTGACCTTTGACCTGGTGACCTGAAATCAATAGGGGTCATCTGCCAGTCATGATCAATGTACCTATGAAGTTTCATGATCCAACGCGTAAGCATTCTTGAGTTATCATCCGGAAACCATTTTACTGTTTAGAGTCACTGTGACCTTGACCTTTGACCTAGTGACCTTAAAATCAATAGGGGTCATCTGACAGTCATGATCAATGTACCTATGAAGTTTCATGACCCTAGGCCTAAGCATTTTTGAGTTATCATCCGGAAACAATTTTACTATTTTGAGTCACTGTGACCTTTGACATTGTGACCTTAAAATCAATACGGGTCATCTGCCAGTCAAGATCAATGCACCCTAGGCCTAAGCGTTCTTGAGTTATCATCCTGAACCATCTGGTGGACGGATCGACGGAAGGACCGACCGACATGTGCAAAACAATATACCCCCTCTTCTTTGAAGGGGGGCATAATAAAAATAAGCTTGATAAGCAGGTTAGACACATGAAAGGAAGTGCACAAATACTATACATGTATGATATAGATCAAGAACATCGCTAAGCTAAGCTTTGTTGAAATACCATATTTGATTACCATCCATGCTGTTTTAAACTACAAGCTGTCCTGACATCCATACTGTTTTGGCATTTAAAAAGCAAAACGCACTCAAAAAAAGCAGACCTGAAAAGTACCAGTACTTTAAATACAGTAAGAAATCCTTATCATTATATATGAATGATCATTGTTACGAGGGCAAACAAAAGGGTTACTTTATCAAAATGATGCATCACATAAGGGACTGATGGAACATAACTGTTGTATATGCACATTTTCAACGTTCAAAAGATTAATACGCATCAACAGTATACTATCTCGTTTAAGTTGAACACATCCCCACTCTACATTTTCCTATACCCATGTATGAAATTGGGCTTTCAAATATACAATATTGATGTAGAAATACTTGGAAACACTAATAACCATTCAACTAAGCATTTTTTAAACTGAATGTCATTCTAAATAATTATGTTACATGAGAACAAGAACTTACGCTTTATAAGCTGAAATGCCCCTTGTTGGTGCCACATCAAGACACACCATCACAAACAACAATCTATTTATTTCAATTTGAGTATGCCTGTTTGTGAAAGTTAAAACAGAGATAATCCAAAGATAAATCAATGAATTGGAATTATGATTTAGTAATGAAACCCTGATATTTGCATGAACCAATTACAACTCCTTCATAACCAGGGACAAGTTCAAACACACACTATAAAAGCATAACGTGTGTTTAAAAGAGGATCAAAAGTTAACACAATGAAACATATTTTATATTCTCAAGAAAAATCTCTGCAGACTGAAACATCTTAAGTAACAAACGACACTAGAAACAATAAAGAATTATGAGCACAAGTAAAAAGTGAAGCAAGACATGAAGTTAAAACACAAAACAAGGTTTCCATGATAGCTTTAAGCACTCACCAGAGTTCAAGGTTCACAAATTATACAACCTTGACCTGCTGACCTAGTTTATGACCTCACTTGACCCAGATTTAAACATGGCCTTGATTTTGTTAAGATAAACATTTTGACCATGTTTCAGCAAAACAAGTCGTAAATGTTGCTTTTAGAGCGGAAATATGAACAAATGATCAATATTCACACTTGGTATAGATATTGTTAAGAAAATATTCCGACCAAGATTCATCATCCAGGCAAAAAATATTGCCTCTATAGAGTTGTAACCAGCTTAAAGTTGACACTGCAGGTGGATGGACACATAGACTGAACACAAGAGCTCACCTTGAGCACTTCTTCACAGGTGTGCTATAAACATGTACAGTTTCAATCACAGCATTCAGTGTACATACATGTAGACAGAAAATCTCTGTATATGGCAAACAAAAAATGAAATGCAAAAACAGCAAACAAACTGCCATTGGTCTCCAGGACTCCACAATTATTAGTATCAGTCTTTGCATTCAGCAATATTTTTATTATATTAAATGTATATTGGGCACTAAAAAACACAAGTCAATGAAAAATAACATTTCTAACATGGACTTTTCTAATCATACGTTTACTTGCTAATACATGTATATCGTTCCACTAATAAAACTATTTTTCTGCAATTACAAAAATGTATTTGATATTTTAACATTATTGTTTTGCATTTGTCACATTCCTTACAATCAAACTCTTGGGAGTTTTTAAAATTTATTTATATGTTTGCATATTTAATATGCAGCATATTAAATAACATTCATCATCTCCATTCTGTCTCTTAAATAAGATATGCCATAAACATCTTTAACTATTTTTTTTTTATTGCAAACATAATATCTAGCATAGTGAAACAGCTTGTTCAAATAACCAATTTAAATAGACTTTTACTTCTAACTTATTGTTTAAAAAATACCACAATACATTCACAAAACAGAATTTGTCATGTTAATGAATAATCCAGTTATGAGAGAAAATGTAAAATTTTCCTTCACTTATTGTTTTCCGTATGAAACACCTGGTGACAGTGAAACCGCAAACTGATCAAAACAACTGATACAATCTGAGAGTGAAGGGGTGCCCAATTTCACCAAAACATGTCCTATAAAACAGCCATCATCAGTTACATTCCATCTCCACCCCCTCTGTTATCAAAGAGTCTGTGATTTTGTTGGAATCTTCCTGAAGGGTTTCTGTTTCTACCTTGCAGTTGGATAAAGGTGGATCACACTCGGGTAGTGTACCTCTCTTTTGGTAGACCAGCACATATGCGGCCTTTGACTGGAAACAAAGAAAACACAAACATACAATGTATTAACCATTTTGTACATTTTAAGAAACAGTATGGGAAAGCAGTACAATATGAATGCTTACAAATATTTAGTAGAAACAAAATGTGTGACATGGCCATGGTGTAATTTTCACAACTGTACTTCGCTGTTGGTGCACTTCTATACAATGGCATATACCAGTGCTATGTTTTTACACACAGCTCCTTATATGGGTCGCATTCTGAGAAAACTGGGCTTAATGCATGTGCGTAAACTGTTGTCCCAGATTAGCCTGTGCAGTCCACACAGTCCCTAAATTGGATTTTTGCTAAGAAGAGACTTCATTAAAACGAAAAATGTCATTAAAGCGGCAAGTGTCGTCCCTGATAAGCCTTTGCGGATTGCACAGGCTAATCTGAGACGACACTTTATGCACATGCATTATGCCCAGTTTTCTCAGAACAAGACTCGTATATTTGAGCCTTGTGCTGGAAAGCTGGTTCCTAATGCATGTACATATAGATTCATCCCAGATTAGCCTGTGAACACTTGATTTTGGTTTAGGAGATACCTCCTTTAAACGAACATTGCATAAAAGCAGAATGTTGTCCCTGATTAGCCTGTGCAGACTGCACAGGCTCATCTGGGTCCACACTTTATGCCAATGCATTAAGCCCAGCTCATTTCTTCAGTAAATTGCACTTACAACACAGGCCTCCTCTGAAGCCTCTGTGACGCTGGAATCATCAAAGTAGAACCACTTACGGGTGGTTTCGTTCCTGCAGTATGCAGTGTCTACAACAAAGAAAACAAGCAAATTCATTGAATTGATATCCCCCCCCATATGCTTCTGGACACAAAAGTGTTATATTTGACACTCAAAAACATTTTTTCAAGATACAAGGTCCATAACTCCCATATTAACAGATGGTGTACAATGCCATTTGCCGTGCATCATCCTCTTATCTTCAATATATACTCATACCAAGTTTTAATGAAATCCCCCAAAGCACTTCCAAGATATGTCTCTAGACACCACAAAAAAAGCATTTTTTCAAGATACAAAGGGCAATAACAATTAAAAAAAACTTTTTTTGATTCGAACTCATAACGGTGTTATTACGTCATACAGTGTCAAATGATGTACTAGGATAACAGCAAACAAAGCACTTAACATCCGTAACATAATATGAAAGTACAATAAACTATGCTACATAATACATATTTTATTCTCACAAAATAATGCTCCTGAATTGTTATCCCCACGCTTTTTGAAAAGCATGGGGATATTGTGGCTATCTCCGCCGTCTGTATGTCTGTCTGTCTGTCCATCCGTCCTGGCCACTATCTCCTCCTACACTATTAGCACTAGAACCTTGAAACTTACACACATGGTAGCTATGAGCATATGTGCGACCCTGCACTATTTGGTATTTTGATCTGACCCCTGAGATTTTCACTCATTTTTTAGGTTATTTTGCATTAACTTTTTCATTTCTATACCGATTCACTTCAAATTGATACTGAACATCTCTTATGACAATATCTCAACTATGCATGGGCCCATTTCCAACCCTGGGGCGCCCAGCCCACATAGGCCACACCCACCAAAAATTGCCTTTTACTATAATTTCTTCTTCATTCTACACCGATGCACTTCTAATTGATACTGAACGGCGTGGGGATACGCGTCGGCCTCTGCCGCGCCATTTCTAGTTTGTTATATACTCTCGATGCATAAAATATTTAAAAGCTACATGAGAAAGATTGCTGGAATACTTACAATGTCCGCCTCCGAGACCCCCGAAATGGTTGACCACCCCAACAAGGTCGTACAGGTAGGGACCTCTGTGATTGGGGTTGATCAGTAAGGCATTCATGTTCAAGTCTCTGAAAACAGAGCAAACATCATCAGTCAAATATATGACCATCAGTGGAATACATGTATATCACAATCATTATTAATTAAATATCATCATCAGTAAAACATATCACCATCAGTAAAATACATCATCATCAGTAAAATATATCACCATCAGTAAAATATATAAATATCATTTAAATATCATCATCATCAGTAAAATATATCATCATCAGTAAAATATATCAATATCATTAAAATATCATCATCATTGGTAAAATATGTCAGCATCAGTAAAATATCAACATCAGTAAAATATTTCATCATCAGTAACACATAACATTATTAGTAAAATACATCTTCTACAGTAAATATACAATCATCATCATAAAAATATATTATCATCATCACTGAAAGTTTTTTCCATTCTAAACATGATCTTTTGTAATTCTGTAAGGCCCTGAACATTATTACCATGTCAAAAAAGTGACAAATACACCTTGATGCCACATGTAAAATTTGTAGCAAGTTGAAACAATCATGTTAACAAGGGACAAAATTGCCACAAAACCAGGTTTTCATTGTGAAAAACAAATCTGATAAAGGAGAAAACTCAAACTGAACTTTTGAAATGAACAAACAAAATTAACCCCCTTTGTAAGTTTTTTTTTTTTTAAATCTATTTTTAGTCGTGGCGACCTTGACATTGGAGATATTGACGTGATTCTTTCGTGCGACACACCCTCCCCGTCCATGATGTGAATAAATGTGCCAAATGATTTTAAAATCTCACAATGAATGACATAGTTATGGCCAGGACAAGCTCATTTATGGCCATTTTTGACCTTTGAACTCAAAGTGTGACCTTGACCTTTGAGATATCGACGTAATTATTTCGCGCGACACACCGTCCAATGATGGTGAACAAATGTGCCAAATGATTTTAAAATCTGACAATGAACGACATAGTTATGGCCCGGACAAGCTTGTTCCGCCCCCCCGCCAGCCCCAGCCAGCCAGCCCGCCCGCATTCGCCAATCTAATAACCAGTTTTTTCCTTCGGAAAACCTGGTTAAAAACCTGGTTAAAAATAAAAAGTTGAAAAAGAGGCATCATTTTATAACACAGAGATTATACAAATTTCAAATGCCAAACATCTTATAATAAGTAAATATATGTTGCTGATGCATGCAGATGTTACATGTAGTTTAATGTTTTGATTTGACAAGTGTAGAAGTACTTAATCGGACATGTCTGTGTCTACAAAGTGAATCCCAAATACCCCATTCTATTTCACTGCTGTGGCAAAATGGCAGTTTATCATTGAAAATTTTAGTTTAGGCATTTACATCTCTCATGAAACCATAACACCCCAGATTTTTTATCATAATCGATCCTGAGCATTCCTGATAACACTAAGATCCTCCAACCTTGTCGGGAACTCGACCAGTATGTCGATCTTGTCTCTCCAATAGCGGTTATAGGAGAATCTCTTGAGATGAATGATCAGGGTGTCAGGCAGAGACCAGATGTCAAACTTCTTGGTGGCTTGCTGATGCTTCTTACACTGGGGACAGTACCTAAAATACAAAAACAGTCTAGGCTTTCTTTTTCTTAAATAGTCTTTTAAAATGAAGAATCCCATACTTAAATAAGTTTTTGACAGTTTTGGCATATGTCACATAACTTCACAAATCAGGTGATATTCAACTTTGAGTGTTCCCTTTTCAAACATTAATTCCTTTTATAAAGAATTAACTTATAAATCTATTATCTGGTAAACAAATCTTGAATAAATGTTTTCATACGGAAATTATATCATCATAAATACTATCAGATTTGCAAATGCTTATAGAAAAATGTATTGTCTAATCAGAATAATTTCCATGAAGCCTACTTTTTTTCTTGATCAGCACTTTTTATACTCAGTACCAACACATGCTGAACATGAACACAACAGATTCCATGAAGCAGAATCCTGACACAGTTTTTCACACCCTTTAGAAACCTGCCACAGAACTTGAAATAATTTGCTTTTCCACACAACCCTGCGGCTATTCCTATCCAAAGCTTCGTTTTGTAACATAATTAGAATATGTCATTCATATTTTATCAAGAACTTTAAAAAAAAATCATAAAAGATATGCACATCAAACTTGATTATTGTTTTAAGTGTGTTTATATTATTGCCCTATATTTATTGACCGAGAAATTGTGGACCTTAGCTTTTCACACAATATTTTGCCAACAAACAAAATTGAAACAGTACCATGCAATAAACAAGAGCACAGCCTTGCGGGTGCAGACCGCTCATCTATTTTCTTTTTAAAGGTGAAGGGACTCTTATTTTCAATCACAAAGGAGGGAGGGGTGGAGTGAAGAGCGGTGCATTGTGTGGGGGTGTGGACATTTATTACATTTTCTTCAAAAATGCGAAAAAAAAAAAAAAAAATCGGGGGTGGGGGGGGGAGGGTGGGGGGTGGGGGGGATTCTTGGGTGCGATGGTTGGACGGTATTTCAAACATAAAATAATAAAAATAAATATTTGGTGTTTTTTAACCGTTTCATCAAAAAAAATGGGGGGGTGAGGTGGTGGGGTATAGTGTGAGGGTGTGGTGGTAATTGTGAGATGATCTTAAAAAAAAAAAAAAAAAAATAGGGGGGGGGGATTCGGGTGGGGGGAAGGGGGGGTGGGGGGGGATTCTTGGGTGCGATGGTTGGACGGTATTTCAAACATAAAATAATCAAAATAAAAAGTTTTGTTTTTAAACCGTTTAAAAAAAAATGGGGAGGGGGTGGGTGGGGGGGGGGTATAGTGTGAGGGTGGTGGTCATTTGTGAGATGATCTTAAAAAAAAAAAAAAAAAAAAAAAAAAAAAAAAAGGGGGGGGGTGGGAGGGGGGGTTGGGGGGGGGCACGGGCGATGGTTTGGGTGGAGTCTATTGTGGTATGTCAGGTAAGAGTAGTTTTTGTCAAAGTATCAATCAAATCTAATCATAAATAAAGAAGTTATGGCAATTTTAGAGAAATTAATAATTTGACCTTGAGAGTCAAGGTCATTCAAAGGTCAAGGTAAAATTCAACTTGCCAGGTACAGTAACCTCATGATAGCATGAAAGTATTTGAAGTTTGAAAGCAATAGCCTTGATACTTAAGAAGTAAAGGGATCGAAACACAAAATTTAACCATATATTCAAAGTTACTAAGTCAAAAAAAGGGCCATAATTCCGTAAAAATGACATCCAGAGTTATGCAACTTGTCCTTTTACTGTACCCTTATGATAGTTTGCGAGTGTTCCAAGTATGATAGCAATATCTATGATACTTTAGGGGCAAAGTGGACCAAAACACAAAACTTAACACAACTTTCAATTTTCTAAGTATAAAGGGCCCATAATTCCGTCCAAATGCCAGTCAGAGTTACATAACTTTGCCTGCACAGTCCCCTTACGGTAGTTAGTAAGTGTTTGCAAGTATGAAAGCAATAGCTTTGATACTTAAGGAATAAAATGGACCTTAACACAAAACTTAACCAAAATTTTCAATTTTCTAAGTATAAAAAGGGCACATAATTCTGTCAAAATGCACGCCAGAGTTATCTAACTTTGCGTGCCCAGTCTCCTCATGATAGTAAGTAAGTGTACCAAGTTTGAATGCAATAGCATTGATACTTTCTGAAAAAAGTGGACCTAAACGCAAAACTTAACCAAATTTTCAATTTTCTAAGTATAAAAAGGGCACATAATTCAGTCAAAATGCACGCCAGAGTTATCTAACTTTGCCTGCCCAGTCCCCTCATGATAGTAAGTAAGTGTACCAAGTTTGAATGAATGCATAGCATTGATACTTTCTGAGAAAAGTGGACCTAAACGCAAAACTTAACCGGACGCCGACGACGCAGACGCCGACGCCAAGGTGATGACAAAGCTCATAATTTTTTTTCAAAAAATAGATGAGCTAAAATAAATCAACTTGTATTTGCAAATGTTCTACACCACAAAGATTTAGTGTCAAAAATGCATGGATGTCCTCCAAAGACCCTCCTATGAAATCTGGATAGACCATACACCGCAATAACTACAACAACGACAACAACAAGAAGCACCCAAGCTACTCTCTCAGGCAGACCATGGGTCCTGCTCCCCCAGTTTCTTCGGTGTGGTATAAAGGTCAATGCAGTCACTCAGCTGAATGACCTGCTTCTTGATTGGATTGGCGTTCATCGTTTCGTGAACCACAAACGTCTCTGCCTTCCCTTCGTCATAAAACTTTTCCTTCGCTATAGTGTTCCAGTCTAACGAGATGTAACATCCGATCTGCAACATTTCAAAACAACCATTGAATAGAATTTCACTTTTCCTAAGCAAAATTAGCAAATCTTAAGGTTAACTATTTCAAGCTGCTCATGCTTGTTGAAGAATCGACGAAGGTCTACTAGAACTCTATATGACCCAAATTTACCCAGATTTGGAATCAAATTGAGATGTCATATAACTAAAGGTATATTATTAATAAACATATGACCAATTTTCAAACAACACAAATTATAAAAACAAGAGGGCCATGATGTCCCTGAATCGCTCACCTGACTCATTAGATCAGATGAAAACTATGACCTCTATTGTCTACACAATGTTTTTCTATGATTTGACCTAGTGACCTAGTTCCTGACTCTAGATGACCCAAATACAATCCCAATCCAGATTTCATCAAGATAAACATTCTGACCACAGTTCATAAATTTGGATGAAAACTGTGACCTCTATTGTCAACACAAGGTTTTTCTATTTATTTGACCTAGATTTTACCCCAGATGACCCAAATACAATCCCACCCAGATTTCCATCAAGAATTCTGACCAAATTTCATAAAGGTTGGATGAAAACTGTGATCTCTAATGTCTACACAAGGTTTTTCCTATATATGACCTAGTGACCTAGTTTTTGACCCCAGATGACCCAAATAAAATCCCAACCCAGATTTCATCAAGATGAACATTCTGACCAAATTTCATAAAGATTGGATGAAAACTGTGACTCTATTGTCTACAGAAGGTTGTTCTATTATTTGACCTAGTGACCTTGTTTTTGACCCCAGATGACCCAAATACAATCCCAAACCGATTTCATCAAGATAAACATTTTGACCAAATTTCATCAAGATTGGATGCAAACTGTGACCTCTACTGTCTACACAAACAAATTGTTGACGGACGGACGCACAACACACGCAGGCATGGACACACGCAGGCACGCACAACAACGGTCGCCGGAATTCACACAATCACATAAGCTCACCGTGTCACTCATGACAGGTGACCTAAAAATATGTGTCGGAGATAAACATGAACAGTTGTGGGTAAAATCCCATAGAAACAAGGGCTGTTTGTAAAACATGCATGCCCCCCTATATGGGCTATAAGTTGTAGTAGCAGCCATTGTGTGAATACGTTTTTTTTGTCACTGTGAATGGTGGGTGGTGGTGGTGGTGTGTGTAGTAGTAGTAGTAGTAGTAGTAGTAGTAGAAGTAGTAGTAGTAGTAGTAGTAGTAGTAGTAATAGTCGTAGTAGTATTTAGTAGTAGTAGTATAGTAGTAGTAGTAGTAGTAGTAGTAGTAGTAGTAGTAGTAAGTAGTCAGTAGTCGTAGTAGTAGAAGTAGTAGTAGAAGTAGTAGTAGTAGTAAGTGGTAGTAGTGGTAGTAGTAGTAGTAGTAGTAGTAGTGGTCAAAGTCGTAGTAGTAGTGGCAGTAGTAGTAGAAGTAGTAATCGTAGCCTTGGTGGTGTGGTGGTGGTGGTGTGTCGTAGTCCTAGTTGTGTCGTCTACTAGTAGTAGTAGTACGTCTCGTAGTAGTAGTAGTAGTCCGTCGTAGTAGTAGTAGTAGTAGTATCGTAGTCGTAGTAGTGTAGTCGTAGTCGTAGTAGTAGTAGTGTAGTATAGTACAGTACAGTAGCAGCATTCACAAATACCAATACTTAAGAATGATCAAATGGGAAAAGGTACATAGCACCGGCAGTAAATATGGGGCTCATTTACAGGTCAAATTGGAATCCCTGCTGTAAAATGAGATTTTGAATGAATTAAGGAGGCAAATCTGTAATAAAAAGAACATGCATAACCGTAGTTGTTTCCCTTGTTTGAACCATGCTAAATCCTTACAAGTTTGGAAAGAATTGGATGAAAATTTGGACTTTATTGCATAAACACCATTTTCTCAATTCAAGGGGAGGTAATTCTGTACTTCATGGACCTAATGCTCATTTTTTGTAGGGTTCGTGTCCCTCATTGATATAAAACACTGTGCAAATTTTTGAAAGGATCACAAAAAATGTGGAATTGTGAAGGTTTTCAACAAATAGCAAAACGAATAAACAATGCAAGAAGTCAAACGAGCTCCTGCGGCCATGTTTTTTGACGAT